>NC_089255.1:35578250-36242416 GCF_963930625.1 Muntiacus reevesi
ACACCCTAAAAATGTTAGCAGAATAAGTGGGGAGCCGCTGGTTTTTTTGGTACGTTTGGGGATCAATTTGGTGAAAGTGTTTTTTAATTCTCTTTATCACAGTTCTCACAGCCCTTTAACTATGCTTGTCATTTTTCTAAAAGAAGGAATTTAGTATTTAACCCCTCAAGGATCTTTATGTTCCTTGACCATACTTTAGGAATAGTTGAGCTAATGCATTGCTAAAGTGAACTGTATTCTGTTAAGATTCCAGAAAGTCTTACCAAACTGACTTAAGCCTATAAGTGACTAATTTGCCTTATGCAACAAGAAGCCTGGGAATATATTGTCCAGGTTCGTATAGTACATAAATGATGTCCAGGAACCAGGCTGCTTCTTACTGTAGCATCCACAGTACATTTGACTTTCATCTAATGGTCCCAGGATGACTGTTGTTCGGCATCATGTCCACATCCTGGGCAGGAAGAATGGAGAAGACTAAAATGCAAAGGACTCTCCCTGAAGTGAAGGTCTGCCTTCCTATTCAATAACTTTGCCAAAGAGTTCTGCTCATATTATTGTCTAAAATGGCCTAGATGAGAAGATATGTGTTTAGGCTTTTTGGCTGTTATAATAGAGGACATCAAAGGAAGAGAGTGTGGGGGTGGATTTTATTTTTTAAATTTTAGTAAGAGAGTCCTCGTGACCCTAAGTCTCTCATAATTCCTGGCTCTCGGTCCTGTAGGTGCTACGCATGATGGTTGGAGTGAATATTTCAGATGAGCAGCTGGGCAGCATTGCAGACAGGACCATTCAGGAGGCTGATCAGGATGGGGACAGCGCCATCTCTTTCACAGAATTTGTTAAGGTCAGTCACTTACAAATCCTACTACGCAGGAGAGAGGGAGAAAAACATTAGAGAAGAGCTTGACACAGCATCTCCTGTTGTAACCTTTGTAACTGTAGCTGGGTTTGTTTGTTTGTTTTTTTAAACAGGTTTTGGAGAAGGTGGACGTAGAACAGAAAATGAGCATCCGATTTCTTCACTAAAGGACTGAGACCAAACTATTCCTTGCTTTCTAGTATTTAAGAACTGGAACTTGAAAGCCCTCCTATCCACCAGCCCCACCTCTACCCCATCATTCCCCTTCTCCCAAAGTACTACTGCTGTTGCATGACAACCCCAAATATGTTCCGTCAACGCAAACCTGCCTTTGGTGTATAAATGGGGCATTACAGAATGGTACACCCAGTCTAATTCTGTTCAGTGTTGTTCGCCAGATATCTCCATTTCTAAATGTCACCTTCCCTTGTTCTGCTGCTGAATGCCATGCGTCCATCCAGTCTGAGAAAGTGAGAGGGAATCAACCCAAGAACCAGCCAGCAAAGTTCTTTGACTGGATGTGAACCATAGCCAGGCTGCCTTCCCACCAGCTTGGCTTTGGCATGCTCCTTCATCCTTTTTTATATGTCCTTTGCTTCCAGTTCTCTTTTGCCCAACCTACCACTCTCTTAGTCTTTCAGTATCCCTGGTTTTTATTAAGCTTCCATTTTCCCTGTTCTACTTGGCATCCCCAGTTACGCCTGTTAAATATATTTCAGACTTCGCAGTATAGTTCAGTGGTCTGGCAGTTTTTAATCTACCTTTACTCTTAAATAGGTATCTGGGATGCTGCCTCCCCAGGAGCTTTTCAGTAACCAACACTTCTCTCAGAAGAATGTCTTGACCATCTCTTGGTCCCCTCTGCTCTGTCACCAAAGGGCTGTTGGTTAGAGATGCTCTTGAAAGATAAGAAAGATAAGAGGTGTAGAGCCAAGTCTTCTAGGTGGCTTGCCCAGGTCGCTCTACCTCTGGCCTCTGATTCTCAACACACATACCTACGTGGCTGCTCTTGTTAGTTCAGTGTTGATTCTCTAGAAATTAGCCATATGCCTGCAGCTTACTTCGTCTGAGGATAATGTCACCACCAGAATGACTGCTCTGACCATTTGCTTGGTGTCTTTCTCATGGCTTTTTGAACAAGGAGGCTGGGCACCCTAAAAATATTCCCACCTCTGCAGCATGGTTTATGCCTTAGTGTGATGTTCCCTGGCATGCTTTTCACTTTACATTTCTAAGTAGAAAGATAAGTGCCTAACTTATCCCAGTCCATAAGATTTAAAAATTGTCCTCAATGTCTTGAGGTTTTGCACAAAATTATCTCTGAATTTTACACCTGGCACAAGTTAATGCTGGACGCCCTAGTCAGCTCTTAATACAGGTCCAAAACATTGAATGTATCATGTCATTAGCTGCCTGGTTACATTGACTTCCTAGCCCTTTTCATAGACTATTGCTAATCCCTTAGGAATGAGAGCTCTGGCATTGGTGACACAACCTGAAGTGGCATTACAAGCCTTTGCTTGAACCAGAGCAACTCCTCTGCCCCAAGGCAGCTTAGTATATATGTCACTGAATCAGGCTGTGGTCATCCTAAGAGCTATCTTTATGCATCTGTTCATCCATATATCTGTCCTTGGCTGATTCTCACTGACTCATTGCTTGCTTGCTTGTTTCCTTGCTTTGGAAGGCTATCCAAGATGTATACACACTACTTTAGGAAGGGAATTGCTTAAAAAAAAAAACACTGCAGAGGGTTTGGGAAGAGTGCTTAAGAAAGAGTGGCCAGGCTGGATGACTCAAGTATAAATGAGAGAGGATTTCATAGTGAAGTATCAGTGTGACTTTGTGATCAAGTGATGTAATATAGGAATTGTGTAAAAGGGAGGAACTGTCCAACACTGGTCTGTTAGTGAGGTACTTCAGAGGCTTCCTGACCTGCATATTTAAAGTTCCTAAGATGATGGCTTTTTCCTCCTTTTGGCTGTGTTTTAATCCACGGTTGTGCCTTATTGTTCCATTAAAATTGTATTCTTCGATCCATCAATAAATACTTGTGGTTAAAACAACTTGGTTGATTTTTGTCCTCATGTTTTATAAGAATTTTTCATGACTCAGTCCCTTTCTTCAGGTTTGAAATCATTAGTTTCCTGTACCCCAGGAAGAAAAATACCTGTTCTTAGGGATTGCGTTGACTCTAATCAATTTGAGAATTGCTATCTGAACAATATTGAGTCTAACAATCCATTTTCATGGAAAGTCTCTATTTAGATCTTCCTTCCTCTTGTCATGTTTTGTAGTCTAAAGTGTTAAAAAGCTTGGACTTGTTTTATTAAATTTTTCCTAAGCATTTTATCCTTTGGGATGCTATTTTGAATGCAGTTTTCTTAGTTTCATTTTTGTTATTAGTATAAAGTTGATTTTTGTATACTGATCTTGTATCCTACAACCTGCTCAACATATTCTAGTAGTTTTGTTTTTGCTATGTGTGTGTATTCCTTATGACTTTCTACAAAGGATCATGTCATCTAAGGACAAAGTTATTATTTGTCTTTTTGCACCGTCTGCCCCCTCCAGTACAATATAGAGTAGAGGTGGTGGGAGATGGTGTCCTTACCTTGTTTTTGATCTTAAAGCCAAAGTATCGTCTCACCATTAAGTGTAATATTAACTGTAGGTTTTCCCATAAATGCTCTTTATCATGTGAAAGTGTTAATTCTCCTAGTTGTATCAGACTCTTTGTGACCCCATAGATTGTAGCCTGCCAGGCTCTTCTGTCCATGGAATTCTCCACGCAAAAATACTGGAGTGGGTTGCCATTCCCTTCTCCAGGAAATCTTCCCCACCCAGGGATCGAACCCTGGTCTCCCGCATTGCAGGCAGGTTCTTTACTGTCTGAGTCACCACTTCTGTAAAAGTTAAGATTTCTTGGCCTCATCTGAAGACTTAGGAAACTGGATCTCAACTGCAGCGGTAGGGAATCTGTACTTCTAGGAAGCAGCTCAGATGACAGCCTTAATGGTGTTTGAGGACCTATACTGCCCACTTATGGTTTTTCCAGTAGTCATGTTCGGATGTGAGAGCTGGACAACAAAAAAGGCTGAGGACCGAAAAACTGATGCGTTCTAACTGTGGTGCTGGAGAAGACTCTTGAGAGTCCCTTGGAAGCAGGGAGATCAAGCCAGTCAATCCGAAAGGAAATCAACCCTGAATATGCATTGGAAGGACTGATGCTGAAGCTGAAGCTCTAATGCTTTGGTCACCTGATGAAAAGAGCCGACTCCTTGGTAAAGACTCCGATGCTGGGAAAGATTGAGGGCAGGATAAGGAGGGGACGGCAGAAGATGAGATGGCTGAATGGCATCACTGACTCAATGAACATGAGTTTGAGTAAGCTCCAGAGTAGGTGAAGCACAAGGAAGCCTGGTGTGCTGTAGTCCATGCGGTCGCAGAGTCGGATAGTACCAAGCGACTGAACAACAGTGTTTAAAAGTTCCTGGGCCCTGAAAATAAAACTACTAGTAAACCTAACGATGGCTTAAAATAGTCACGCGGCCTAGACATAGACTACCAAACAACGAAGTTCCGCTGCTTAAACGCGGAAATAATTTTACAATCTTAAGAAATGAATTAAGAAAGCATTTTCCCCTATTACCTCAAACCTGAGACCCAATCACCGGCATAAACAAGCCGAAAGAGTGGGGCTAGAGCTATTGATTGACACACATTCCAACCAATCTACAACGGAAGAAGAGCGCGCCTGCGCAAATCATTATCCAATCTGTACTCAGCATTGGCGGAAGAGGCGGGGCGCCTGGAAACGGCCGCCGCAGGGTTGGCGGACTTGAGAAGGAGCGAAGATGGCGGAGTGAGGCTCGTTGTGGCTATCTGGCCTTTGGGCCAGGGGGCGGGCCGGCCCCCGGGCACTGGAGTGCTTCTGCTGGCCCGTGCGAGGTAAGCTGGGAAGGCTGGGGACGGGGAAACTAGCAGGATGTGGCGCGGCCCAAACCATCCGAGGAACAGAGTGCACAGAGCCTGCCCGCACTGGCGCGGGCCTTGGCTGGGCGCTGGTTTCCTTCCGAGCTGCCCTAGGGCGGCCGCCCCCGCTTTTTGAAGGTGTGTTGCACCTCTTCTCAAACCCGTTCCGCCACTGACCTTAGTGCCTTGGCTTTGGCTGTGTTTGTGCTTTCGATTCGTTCCCCAATGGTTGCACCCACGCTGGTGTATATCTGGCATTCTCTGTGTCGGCCATCAGTTTATCTTTGAAGAATATTTTAGTTTTATTGGTTTGTTTCTGTTCTTCGTCTCACAACTTCGTGCCCACTGTTTTGCCTGAGTCTCGGGTCTCAATCGAGGCCGGTCCGAGTTCTGAGTGTTTTGTGTCCCCGTCCCGTTGACCTTGAGATTTGATATAACAGGTCAGGTTCCCCACCCTCCCACACTACCCAGGCCCGGGGATTTTAATTTGAGTCTGTGTATCGTGTGTGTACTCTTGCTTAACTCTGTTATATCCATTTATTTCCACTACCACCTCTCAAACTTTTTAAGGTCTGAGAAAGCAGCTTTGTCCTTGTATGACCTGATAGTTGCCTAATGGCGCGTTAGTCTCGGCTGACTAGATGGAATTCACCGTAGTTTTCCAGAGCTGAAAGAGTCAGTGTACAATTTAATTTATATATATATATATTTTTATGGAGAGAATGAGGAAGAGTTTGGGGAATTATCATTAGAAAGTAACTTGTTTAATGGGGAGAGGTTACAAAGTATAATACTCAGGCATTTCTATTCTGTTTTTGTTTAACTTTATGGGATGCGTCTTTTTGTAATTTGGGTTGTTATGACCCCTCACATTCGGTCTTTCAGTTAAATTGTGGGAAGGGTTCCTGTTACTAGATTTCTGAGTTGGTGAAGTCTGTTTGAAACTGACACGTTAGGCCCAGTTCAAATGACGTGTCCTTTACAAATGAAGGTGACTGGTACACTTTTTTGCTGGCCCTGGATTTAGCAGAGCTGAAAATACCGGGTGAAGAACTAAAACCTTTCTGTTGCTTTCGTCTGGAGTAGTTTTTTCCTTTCATTTAGGAAAGTAAAGAAAATATGGGGCATAACATTCTTCCTACCTTACAAACAGGGAAGTGGTCATCTTTACTAAAGCAGAGGTCTTCTGTGGGAGGAGAGGGCCCACAGCATCATCAGATTCTCAAGGGGAACTTTGTTTAAAAACTTGAGAACCACTGTCTGAGGAGATTTGACATCTTTATAAAATTAATACCAGTGCAGATAAAGGGTAACTTCTTTTCTGATTGTTCCTTCCAAATAGTTTTTATAATGTTTTTAAGACTTATTTGGTTCATTTGAATAATTATGCACATGGATGCATATAGCACAAATAAGGGCTATATCCTTACTGTAATTTTTTTTTTCTTCCCCTTACTGCAGGAAGAACAGTTTCCTTGCCATTTAGGTGCTTTGATATTCATCTCAAAAAGAAAACAAAATGCTGAACTCGGGATTTGGCAAGTGAGTAAAAGTAGCTAATGCTTTCAAATACTGTTAAAGTAGCTCAGAAATAGCTAGACGAGAGTGGAACAAGAAATCATTAGCTTCAACTGAGAATGAATATCACAAGTGACTATATATCTATATTTAAGCTAAACATTTATTTTCAATAAAAGCAATGTATTAGATATAAAAGAAAATAAAAATTTGATCATTTGCCCAAACCAATAATTTTTATTGAATAAGGAGGAAAGATTTAAGTAGACTGTAGGAGATCAATTGATAAAATAGAAATGTTACTGGGCAAATTTTAGAGTATATTCACTTAAATTTGAATTATAAAGCCTTTTCAGTACACCTTTATTATCTTTTGGTATGAATCTATTCTGAATTTACCACAAAAGTAAAAGTACATTATGTTGCTCAAAGAGCATTAAGTGATAGTGCTTTCACAGTAGACAGTAAACTTATGTGCAAATTAGGGTTCACAGCTACTGTATTAGTTTCCTGGGCTATAACAAAGTACTACTAAGTGGGTGACTTGGAGATCAGACATCTAAAATCAAAGTGTTGGCAGGACTGTACTCTTCCTGAAGGCACATGGGAACGATTTGTTCCAAGCCTTTCTTCTAGTTTTTTGTAGTTCTTCAGCTTGTGGCAGCATAACTCTATTCTTCACAGGGCATTCTCCCTGTGTGTGTCTGTGTCCTAAATTCTCCCTTTTATAAGGACACTAATCAGATTAGGGGCCCATTTGGCTTCAGTATGACTTCATCTTAATTAATTACTTATGCAGTGACCCTGTTTCCACATAAGGTCACATTTTGAGGTACTTGTAAGACAACATATGAACTTGGGGATGACATATGACATAGTTCAACCCATAATGTCTACGTACCTTGATTGTAATATATGAAAACATTCAATGTTCAACTGCTTTAAGGGTTAAAATCTTGTATCCCAATTGTATAAGGTGCTTAAGTATAGTCAAACTCATAGAGCCTGACAGTAGAAGGGTGGTTGTCAGGGGCTTCAGGGAGTGGAAATTAAGATTTATTATTTAATCAGTAGAGAGTTTCAGTTTTGTGATACGAAGAGTTATAGAGATGGATGGTGGTGATGGTTGCATAATAATGTGAATGTACTTAATGCCATTGAACTGTACACTTAAAAGGGTTAAGATGATAAATTGTATGTTATGTGTATTTTACAATAAAAAGTGAAAAAAGGTACATGAAAAGTTCCAACTATGTATATTTTAATATTACGAAAAGGAATAAAAACAGGAAACAGAATAAGTGCCCTTTAGTTGGTAAGCGTTTTTATCTTATACCTTTAGAGTAAAGGCTTTGTTGCTTGGATTTATAACTTATAATTAAGTCCATGCAGACTGTTGAGTAAAAATTCAGCTGAGTTAACTAATTTTAATTGAAGTATAGTTGATTTACAATGTTGTCTTAATGTCTCCTATACAGTAAAGTGACTCAATTATACATATATATATATACACATACACATTTTTTTTGGTATACTTTTCCATTATGGTTTATCCCAGGACTTTGAATATAGTTCCTTGTGTTAATACAGTAGGACCTTGTTGTCAATCCATTCTGTATATGATAGCTTGCATCTACTAATCCCAAATTCCCACTCCATCCCTCTCCCACCTCAACTCCCCCTTGGCAACCACAAATCTGTTCTCTGTTTATGAGTCTATTTCTGCTTCATAATAGGTTCATTTGTGTCATATTTTAGATTTCACACATCAGTGATATCATACATATTTCTCTTTCTGACATCGCATAGGATGGTAATCTCTAGTTGCATCCATGTTGCTGCAAGTGGCATTATTTCGTTCTTTTTATGGCTGAGTAGTATCCCATTGTATATATGTGCCACATCTTACTCATTCATCTGTTGTTGGACATTTAGGTTGTTTCCACATCTTGACTATTGTGAATAATGCTGCTGTTAACACAGGGCTGTGTGTGTCTTTTTTAATTATGTCAGCAGAGTAAAGATCAGATTGACTTCATTAAATGATTCATGAGTCAGGCAGCCTCTCATCTAGCAGATAGAAAGGACCTCCACTGAGCTGTAGAAGAGGAAAGGTGGGAATGGGGCAGAAACTAGCAAAAAATGCATTATTTCAGGGAAGGTCATCCTCCTAAGAGGAACAGAAGGGTTCTGCTGACCAGGCAGTTCCAGACTGACTGGTTAAAGGTTACATTTCTGCAGGAGGTTGAAACTGCAGTTAGGTTAAGTATTAAGTCTTGGTTTGGTGATGTGGAGTTAGCACAAGGGACTCCATTATTGGACCTGAGTAATAGAAATTTTACATTTGTATAACACATTGATAGCAACCTATAAATCTATAGGGAACTGATAAGCACTTATCAGTACTTTTGTACTTGTACAAAGTAAGTGCTTTTGTATTTACAAAGTACCTTTAAATTCTGGTACAGAATGATCTCTAGTATACTTTAAAGGAAAAAGCAGGGTGCAGAACAAGGTGTACTTTCATTTACAGGGAGGAAATAAATCTACTTAAGCAGATCTATATTAGTATAGTCTATCCATATTTGGGGGCAGAAACTGTCCAACAAACCCTGCATTTGTTTCAAATAAGACACTTTAAAACTTAATTTAAATGACAGTGATACCCACTTTGTTTCTGAACTGTATTCTGAATTTACATAGCAAAATAAGAAAGTACTTAACTCCTATGGTATATCATTCTTCATGTCCTTAGAGGAAGCTAAGTGTATGAGCTATTTATTGATGTATAACTAATTACCCAAAATTTGGTGGATTAAAACAACAGTAAACATTCATTATCTTTCACAGTTTATGTGGGTCAGCAGTTAGGGAGCAGCTTGGATGGTTTCTGGCTTGACGTCTCATAAGGTTATATAGTCAAGATACTAGCTGGGATGGTAGTCATCTGGTCTGATTCTATGGTGGCTCATTCACATGGATAGCAAATTCATGCTGATGGTGGAAAACCTCAGTTCCTTCCACTGTCAGCCTCTTCCAGGGCGGCTTGAGTGTCCTTATGATACAGCAGCTGGCTTACCCCAGAACAAGGCAGAAGCCTCAATCCCACCTCTGACCTTGCCTCAAAGGTTACTCACTCCCTCATTCTTTTGCTCATTGTTTGAACACTAACTAGTATACTGCAATGCAGTTTTGACACTAACCATCTGGAATTAATGCAGATCCCCCACCCCCACAAGTCAAAGGGCATGACCCCCAAGAAAACTGCCCTTACTTTAGATGTCAGCTGTATTTTGGAGGATCCTCAGGACACTTCTACTTCTGACCACTTGGCTGCAGATTCAGGGATTCCGATGACCCTGTCAGAACCAATTTTTGGTTTCATTGGTTTTGTATGTTGTTTTTCTGTTGTCCATTTATCTGAGCTGTAATATTTATTTTTCTCTTCTCGCTGCTTTGGGTTTAGTTTTACTTCTTTTCTAGTTCCTTAATGTATAAAGTCAGGTTGTAGATTTGATACCCTTTTTTTAATTTAAGCATTTACAACTATAAATTTCTCTCTCAGCACTGCTTTTGCTGCATCCTATAAGTTTTGGTATATTGTGTTTGTTTTATTTTGTCTCAGATTTTTCTTTTTTGACTGCACTATGTCTTCAGTGCACAGGCTTAGTTTCCATGTGACATTTTAGTTCCCTGACCAGGGATCGAACCCATGTCCCCTGCATTGGAAGGTGGATTCTTAATCACTGGACCACCAGGGAAGTTCTTGCCTCAAGATACTTATTCTCAAAGTTCCCTTGTGATTTCTTCTTTGACCCATTGGTTGTGTTAGAGTATGTTGTTTAATTTCCACTGGTTCATTTACCGTAAACTCCAGAGATTTGTGGTCTCCCTCTAGGGACGAGGGGCTGTCAAAATTTTTTATTATACAATGGTTACATAGATCAACTTTGATTCATTTTTAGAACAGATTATTACAGGGGTTGAATACCAGGGGCAGCAATAAGGGGGAACCACCTTAGAAGCTGACGACTACATAAAGTCATTCGACTCAGATCCAGCTGGCACAAGAGCTACATTGAAAATTCCTGTTTTATCTTTTCATCCTCTCAAGTCAAATTTTTTAATATAAAAAAATTACAAGTAAATTACTTTTTCCCTGTATCATCAGCAGCAGTAAACAAGTGAGTTTAGGGACCCAGAAATGCCTAGTAAGGCACCAGCTTTACAGAATGTATGTGTAAGTTTTATAGATCACAGTGTATAGTTGTAGTTTCTTCTAAGTCTAGAACCTATTTAAATTTTAGCTTATGTTGGCTAAAAGTGTATTTAAGAGCCCTGGTATTCATTCATTTATTCAACAAAATTTTATTAAGTGCTTACTATGGGTCACACTATTCTAGGTGCTTGGGGTTCAGTGAACAAAACAGGTTCCTTCCTGGTGGAGTTTTCATTTTAGGACATATGACAAACTTATGGAGGTTGCCATAAGTTTGTTTTTATGTGAGTCAGTTTCTGTTTTATAAACACATTCTTAAATCATTTTTTTAGATTCCACATGTAAGTGATATCATATGATACTTGTCTTTCTCTTACTGCACCTAATGTGACATCTCTAGGTTCATCCATGTAGCTGCAATAGCATTAAGGAAAAGGCACATTAAAAAAAAAAAAAAGCTTCTTTAGTACTTGCTTGGTTTACATAGAATTCTTTCAGCATATTTATTTGTAGAAAGAACTAGCTTCCCCCTTCAACATTACTATCAATTAGAATTGAACTACAGAAAAGTCCAGTGGCTGGTACAAACCTTGAACTTGCCAGATTAAGTTTCTATAATGAAACAGCTCTGTTCTCCATATCATTCTAAAGGCCTGTCTGTGGATCTTCTCAGGTTTTCCTCTCATTTCCTCTGCTGCATTTATACCAAAGGCAAGTTCTGTAGTTCTTTTCCTTCTGTTTGATTCTGAATTAATTTACATTTGCCTTTTGTAGGTTTTCAATCAGAACTGTCAGCAGTCTTGTCTAGTTCAGTTTGGAATTGAGGTTTTGTTGTTTAATCTGTGTTGCATACTAAAAATGGAGGGCTAGGAAGACTAGTTAGCTAGTCACCATTGGCCATTTTTGTAAGCTTAAGTAATTTATTTAAGCTTTTGATATGCATTTGTAACTTATTATTTTATATACACATGTACATAAAATTTAGACTTCTCAGATGGTGCTAGTAATAAAGAATCCACCTGCCAGTGCAGGAGATGCAAGAGACATGGGTTCAACACCTGAATCGCAATATCACCTGGAGTAGGAAATGGCAACCCACTCTAGTACTCTTGCCTGGAGAATCCCATGGACAGAGGAATCCCATGGACCCTGGTGGGCTGCAGGCCATGGGGTCACAAACAGTCAAGCATGACTAGCACACTCACACATAGATAAAATTTATCATCTTAACTGTATTTAAATGTGCAATTCAATGGCATTAAGTCTATTCACATTGTTGTGCAACCATCACCACTGTCATTTTCCAGAACTTACTCACCATCCCAAACTCAATACCCTGGTCAATAACTCCTCACTCCTCCAATCCCCTTAGTTCCTAGTAACCTCTATTCCACTTGCTTTCTCTATGAATTTGCCTCATCTAGGTACCTCATGTAAGTGGACTTTATACATTATTTTTCCTTTTTTGTCTGATTTACTTTTGCAAATATTTGCAACTTAATTGTTATGTTCCATAGTAATGAACTGCTGATGCTTTTACATGCTTGCATTGGGTGATCATGGTACAGTACATACTGTTTTACCTGTGGTTATAGTTTACAAACTTTTTATTGTTCACTCTTAGTCTTAGGTAGTTGAAGATAGTTCTGAGTAAGATGATACACATGGTTTTGCCCATTAAGTATTTAAACATTACCTTTGAAATACAGTACTGCTTTTAAACACAGATGTTTTACATAGAATCATTTCATGGCTACTAAAAACTTGGAATATATTACTGATGTTTAACATGAAATTGACATGTATATCTCATTTTATATAATACTAGTTTTTATATAAGTCTTTTTGTATATATGTACATATTTTTTCTGGCTATTGCTTCTGCTTTTCTGATAATACTGAATTTGGTGGTGTGGTTGGATATTTTCTTTTAAACAATATGCAATCCAAGCAGTTTTTTTTTTTTTTTTCTGTGTTTTTAAATATTACTTTGAAAAAGTAAGGTCTTGTAGAAGTACCTATCTTAATCCTTCTGGTTTTTAATTTATTTTGTATTTCCAGGTATTTCTACATTGTCTCCTGGAGTGGGGTAGTCCTACTTCTTTTATCCGGTCACCTTCCCTATTGAAATGTGGATATCTCTTCTCTACACTTTACCTCCATGATTTGGATTGGAAAAGGCTGCTTTTCTTTTTGTTCCACCACTCAGATTCAACACAGAGAAGCTCCTGGGGTGCAGTCATCCTGCCAGGTTCTTTTGGAAGAAAGAAGCAGCTGACATGTATCTTCAGCTGCTATTTGCTTAATCACAAAGAAATTATTTCAAAAGCTGAAGGCTGATGTCTGGTTTGAAACAGATGCTTTGATGGTGATGTTTGCGAATTATTTACCTTTTGTTCCAAACAAGAAGACTGAATATAAATAGTAGGACATCAGGGTTTTGGGTTTTTTTAACGTCTTCCAGTTTTAACCACTATCATGATAAGCACAGCTGAGACTTGGCAACAGTAAATTCCAGATATATGTTCTAATTTGAAGTGAAAGAGATGCTTAAAGAGGTGGCTTACATATGTATCTAAATCCTGGCTTATCCTCTGACATGGATTTACTAGGTAAGAACAAAGGTACCATTTTGCAATAAAACCCTTGATGTGATAAAGAAGTAAAAAGACAAGATACCACAAGGTTACTTTCATATGTGAATAAACCATCACAAACCTATAAATAGCTATTTTTACATATGTAAGTCCACAGTTTGGGATGATAAGAGGAATTTCTCTCCTGGAGAAGGAAGCTGTGGTTGACTTCATTCTCAGAAACCTTTGGATATTTGGTATTTTTAAATGTTTTTTCATTCATCTAAGGAATGACCACATTGTGCAGATGCTAACCTTATGAATGCATGCTTGGGTTTAGTGAAAGATTGGTAAAAGGAAACAACAGTTTGACTCCAGTGATGGAACCCTCTTCACCTCTGTAGCATGAGAGACCTACTGTATTACAAAGTGTTTCATTCTTTTTTGTGGAGTCTTATATAGAGCTTGAGACTTGGTTTTACATGCTGCTAAGGCTGAAAGAAAAGTGGCATAAGTGGATTTTCTCTTCAGAGGATGTGATGGACCCTACAGTATGGCCTGCCTCAGCTATAGACATAGAGGAGTGGAGGAAAAAGGAGGACAGTTTCCATATTACTCCTTTCTCTTAGGAAAAAGAAGTGAAAATGCTTTATGCAGCTCTGTCTGAGTTTATGGCGTTTCCCATTCTTACAGCTGTTTTTTTGTAAAAGCATAAATAATTTTTTTCCTTTGACCCAAGATGGGTTCTTGGGTATTTGATTTGTTTTTCTAGGCAATAGGTGTAATGTTTGACTGAAAAGGCTTGGACTCAGGTAACTTTCTCCAGTTGGAACTGAACTTTCTTATCAGAGAATGAACCTCAGAAGAAATGTACCCAAACGTGATTGGTTCAGTGTAGATTTAGAAAAATTCAGAGTCTGAAAAAAAGGGGGTGAAAAAAAGGGGGAAAAAAACCCCCTCAAACAGGAAAAATAATTCCAATAAGAAAAGTAATGCACTTCCTTTCTGTTAAAACATATATTATCTGATGAAGTCTATAGGGTAAAGCTGTCCTTGCTTCCAAATCAACAGAGGACCATTGTATGAATTGCCAGGTCTTCGCATAAGAAGGAAACCTTTTATAATAAGTCTTTGTGAGTAGAGAGAGAATTTAAAGCTGCTTTGATGAAATTAAGATCAAATCATGTTAGATCATCTCTGTGATATAGGGAATGTTTGCCCAGGGCCATACGTGCTGTGCTGCTGAAATCTTGGGAAAGATTTATCAGAATTTGAGAGTGATCAAAATAGCCAAAAGTGGAAAATAGTTGAGCATTTTTAATCATTAGTTAAATTGGTCAGCTAGTTTGCACTGACATAAAACATTTTGGCAAAATAATTAACAGATAAAATATAATTTCCTTTAATTGTGAACAGTTACTCAGTGGTAAAGCATAGTCAAAGTAGCTTAGATAAAGGTAACTTAAATTTTTCTCTTAGTAACTTCTCAGCCATTTCCTGATGTTTTCTCTCAGTATTTTGGAATTGTTAAAAACAGTGTAGGAATGCTTTTAGCAATGGAACCTGCCTATATGAGTCCCATTGGTATGTTGAAAATATCAACATTTGTCTGTTAAACCCATCTTCCCCATTTTTTTTCTTTTTTTGGCAAGAATTGTTTGGCAGGGTATAGAAGAGACGTGTACCAGCAGCACCAGTGAAACTGTCTCTTTCCCATTTGTTTAAATATGTGTGTGTGTATCAGACTCATCTTCTCAAGTTGCTTTACGTATTTTCATTTCACAGCTTAGGAGACCACTGCTTAATGCTTTCTTTCAAATTGTTTCTGCATCTTCCATGATTTTCATCAGATGGCATTTAACAAAATGAATATATGCCAGTTGTACTTGCCCAGTGTTTACTTATTGCATCTACATTATTTTCCCTGATGTATTTTGTTCCACTTCATGACGGCAAAAGCTGTAATTTTAGGCAGGACTGTGCCTCAGTCTGTAGCTGTGCCTACTTCCTTTACTTTGCTCATGCGTGTTAGCTGGCATTTTTTTCTTTTAAAAAGTTGAACAAAAACGGGATATGTGCAATAGAAATATATATATATATGTATATTTTTTTCCTAAATACTTGTGGACAAATGTTACAAGTTGTTTAAGAACAACAAAATCACCAATGTCTTCCATTCTGAGACGTGTATAGTTTTGTAAGCATTAGTGCTTGGTAGCATATGTAGTACCATGTTAGGGGTTAGTGCATGAGCCTAGTGATACTTTAAACTTCAGGATGAATTACAGAAAATAACTAATAGTGTAAAAAGATTGGGAAATCTAGACCTTTTGTTTTTCCATAAATATCTGAATCTGTGATATTCTCCCTGGGGAAAAGAGATTAAAGCCGAAAGTACTCATTTAGGAATAGAAATGTGGGTTACATCATGAGATGCTGTCTTTAAGGATATTTAAGCTTTCCATTGGGTAGCTGGAAAGCAGTTGCCTTTGTGTCTTTATGAAACCTTACATCAAAATGAGGCCCTATTTCATGATTTGGCTTTGCTCTCAAGTTTGAAGTGAGATTGTTCTTACACTGTTTTCACATTGTATGTCTGGTAGGTTTATTGTTTTCCCACTCCTTTTGCATCAGATTATATTTTGCATGTTACCAAGATTCTGTTTTATTGCTTAAGTGACTTTTTCTAATCAGCAAGCCATTTATGCTTCCATCTGCAGTATGCTACATGTTAACAGAACAACACTGATCAGTAGTTCAGAGTGTCCTGGATGAATTTCTCATGGGTTTTTCCTGTTTCCAAATCTGCTGAATTGTTTATTGATGGGATTCCAGACCTTTTCATGAGAATTGGAAATGTAGCTAAATGGAGCCTTATCTAGGCTGCCATGTATTAACTCTCTGCTTGGTTATAGTAATTGCCTCAGGCAGCTTTCACTTTTTTCTGCTTTCCTCTTAGAAATAAAAGTTTGTTTTGTTCTGAAAGCATAGCTTTCTGTAGAAAAGAAATTCCTACCTCTAAAAGCTTTCTTGAGAACTTGGAAATGGCAGTTTTCTGGGGTGATTTTTAGATCTCAGGAGAGTTCAGGATAGACACAGATTCTACAGTTAGTATGATATGAAATGCAAAACATTTTTAATGTGGTGTGACACGTGCAGAAGCAAGCTTAAACAAATAGACTGTTGGGCAGCAGATCTCCAGGGACCCAGGTTTAGATTCTTAGATTGTACTTAAAGTGGTTGTACTCTTGTTTCAAGTAGTTGAGTGCCTGGGAGAATCCACTTCTGAAAAGCATTTAAACGTTTTTAAAAATACCTCTGATCAGGTAATGAATGCAAAAAGCAGAATATATAGGAAAGAATATTTCCTATTGCAAAAAAAAAAAAGCCATAAAACAAGCTGATAATTTTCAAGAGGTAGAATTTCAGTAGCAATAACAGTTTTGCATGTATAATAAGTTGCATTAGCAAGGTTGTACAATAGACTACTACTTGAGTTTGAGACTCTGTGATCAACAGATTTCCATGAAAGGAAAAAGATGTTCTGGATAGAATGTATAAATGTACTTTAAAAAAAAACTATGAATGTGCATGAATATATCATTATGTGAGAAATAGCAACTTTTGTGTAAGTTAAAGTTTAAATACTTTACTTGGTTGCTAGAGCAGAGGGTTAAAGCCTCATTAAATTTATCTTACCTGATGCTTAACCTGCTTTGTCACCTTATCTTTCTCCATTAGTTTCCTGGGTACCTTTTTTTAAAGAGAGAGAAGTTTGTTGTGTGTATATATTTATGGTTTAAAAAACAAACCAAGAGCTTGGATAACTGGCTTTTCCTCATGCCTATTAGTGTAGGGGAGTTAGGATTTAAAGGTGTTAAGCAAAAGGATTGAAAGGAATGGCCAAACACAGTACATCATCTAATGTAGATGTGCCAAGGCCTGTGGTCTGTTGACACCTTATTTTAACAGGAACCCAGCAAACTAGTTTCTTGATCTGAAGAATAACACAGCTCTCACATCTGGATGTAACGGTGTAACAAAGGCGACTACTTTTACCTCATGTTCACCTTGGCCATTTAGTACCTTGAAGATTCCCAAAAAGAGTGTGTTCCCTTGTTTCCCAGGGGAAGAAGCTGAAAGGTAAATAGAGTGGGTCTAAGAAAATAGTGCCTCTTGAATACTAAATTCTTAAATGGCAACTCCAAAGGATAGAGAAAAGGCTATCTTAAATGATTGTAGCTCCTCTTTATATGTCCTATGCCTTCAGTTGATGTTAGAGGCATTGGAATAACCAAGCAATATTCAGACATCTGCACGATCATGAGGACACCACTGCATATTACAGTGATGTCAACAGTTTAGTTAATTAGAACAATTAAAATATTACCCTCAACAGCCACATTAATAGTTCTAAATGCTCAAATGTGCTCTTAAGTTTTTGTGGTCTCAAAGTATGGTTATTTTTCAATATTGTGATCCCATGTTTACTCTTTATGTACCTGTGATATGCAAAATATGAAGAGACCCTTGGCCTCCAGGAGTTTACATTCTCATGGTGCTGCTGGTACAAGCAAATTGCTTCTAGTTTATTCAGAACATTGCTTGGCTGTTAATTATACCATGTTAGGAAGGATTCCTTGGCCAACAGTTTTCAAAAGCAGAGGGCTATGCTGAACTTCAGGGCATTGATTTTTGAGTTTACATTGTATTAGCTCTGCTGTTCATAAACTCCTTTTCCCCAGGGAGCTGTGCAGGTATGCTCATTAATGTGAATCAGAAACCATTCTGCCTAAGAGCATTTTCATCATCTGTACCACCTATGCTCTTCTATGCCATCACTGTCAGTAAATGGCCAAGAAAATTTAACTGCTCCAGAGGACATCTGTCAGTACTCTTTTCCCAAATTTTTACATTATTCTCTACCCGAAAGGACCAGAATTTGCAATTAAGCCTTTTATAACTGAGTAGTGGTCCTAATTTTAACCTTTTTGTCTGCGACTTTTGTAACTCTATTCTGAAGCAGCATTGTGATAGATGTGGAGCAGCTGCCTGCATTTCTAAGCAATCACTTTATTAACCTATATTTTCAGTTGAAACTGCATGTATCCTTGTAATTTTCCCTAATTCCTCTTAGTCAAAGAGTTTACTCTGCATGTTTATTAAAACTGGGTCTGGATGAAAGTATGAGCAATAGTGGCAGGCCCATAACTCTTAAGAGTATAATCCTAATGCATGGTTGAAAATGTACAGTGTTTATGTGATTACTAGTAATTATATATATCCATTTATTAGTAATGAAGCAATAGACTTAAACCACTATCTTGAATTATTGTTTGGATCATTAGTTTTCATTTTCTAAGTAAAGACTCTTTCTTCCATTGAAAATGGGAGCTAGAAGATAAACAGGGGCAACCACAAGACATTCAGACTGTCAGGAATAGAGCATAATAGTGCTCACCCTCTAACCTCTCGCCTGCTTCCATTAGTCCCCAAGCATGTTTAAAAACAAAAGGCACAAACTAAGCATGTTGAATAAACAAACAAGCTGCTGTGGTTCTATTCAGGTGCAGAGTTTCAGAAAGGGTATGGAGTGCCAGTGTGGAAGATGTAGTCAGGAATGGGATTTGTCTGATAACCAGTCTCATTTCCAAATCATGCTAGTGTTTATAGTTCCTAAGGACAAGAATTAAAATACTCGTTATTAAAAAAAAAAAAAAAAAAGTTTATGTGGCTTAAGTTTGGATCTCTTTAAGACTAGAATCTTGAAAGTGAAAGAAACAATAATGCACGTATTTCAGATGTTCCAGGATTTTCAGGTAACTGGGCAGCTCTTTGGATGGTACTGCTATTAACCAGCCATAAGAGTTCCTTCCAGCAAAGGAGCCCTTTACATTTTATGGAAATAGTCCTTAAAATATACACACATCTGTGGTTTGGTTTCTCTGTTGTTCCTGTAATTCAAATTTTCAAGGAAAAGTTTTACAGCTAGAGTTTTATCCTTAATATTTTGGTTAGACTTCATAATTGGTTGCCTAAAGTTTTTTTTATGCCAGGTAAAAAGGAGCAATTTTTCCCATTCTGAAGAAAAACCTTGTCATTTATTTTCTTGATGTAGAAAATAGACCAGTTTATTGTGATAGCTTACAATTTTTTGAGATGATTTTTGATTTTGAAATAACCCCTGTAAGAACATGTGATCATGACAAATGTACAAATAGGATTCATTGTATCTGAAAGAGGCCTAAGTAGAAGAGAATTCAGGATTAGACTGGTTTTCACTAGGCACCATCCAGTTTCATGTTCTGTGATTGAAAAATATTTTTTCCAAAATTATTTCAACCTGATTTTAATCTTTGCCGTGGGATTTGATTCCAAATACCTTTGGATAACTTTCCAGTAGTTAAAAATTGAATTACTAATAGTCATTTCACTCAGTTCAGGAAGTGAAATGTCATATCCCATATGTAAAGTTTCTCTTTGATACTTACCAGTAACATGTCTGCCAAACAAACCAGTAAAGATTGAAGGACAGAGTTTCTCTAATCTGTTTCCATTATTTCACTAGAGCATATTAAAATGTTAATATTAGAAATCCAAACATCACAGATTTCTCTAGGAACTCATACTTCTAAACCTTCAAGTCAGAATAGATATGTTAAGGTTAGAATTTTCAAAAGATTTTGTCTCCTTTGGTGATGGTATGCCACACCAAAGATTAAAATGTTTTTCTCCCAGGGATAAGTATTCTGGCAATAAATTATCATGAGTCCTTAAGCAACAGTAATGTTTTGACCCTTACCTTAAGACCATGTATCACTGGTAATTTTAAAAGATTCATATTAGAATAACCTTCACATAGACTTACTTCAGTAGCTTGTTTTTACTTACTGTTCAGCATCTTCTCCCTCCCATGGTATATAAGATAATGTTAAAAGACTTTCATTGACTGTTTGGAGTTTTACAAAAGGCCGCTTGCTTTCTAATCTATGCATCTTTGGAACTGTAGATGAAATTTTATTCTTTGCTGTAAGAAGGAAATGCTGTGAGTTAGAAGCTCTGCACCTGTGTACATATATATTTTGGCAATAAAGCAGCATGGGCTGAGAATGCACTCAAGTTTCACTCTGTTATTATTTGGAATGGGTAATTGTAATGACGCAGTACATTATGGAGACTGAAGAAGGGGTCTATTCACAGACCTGTGCTGAGGCAGGCTCCAGATGGCAAAGAAAACAAAGGACCTGGGTTTCTTTATATCAACTTGTAGCAGTTTCTGGTGTAGTTCAAGGAAAAAACAGGTAACCATATCAATAAAGAGGCACCACATTTAAAGTATGCCCTTATGCCATCCCCCTTTTTAACCTAAATTTAGGGCAAACTTTATGCTAGGTCTAGGAGCAAATGTGTAGTTTCTGGTAAGGAAATAAGTGCGCAAAGTCCAGTAATGATAAAATTATTGCAGATAATCCATCCTATCTAAAATATATAAAACATTTAAGATGCTTTTATATTTAACTTTAAAAAGTTAAATAGAGGTTTTAACACTAAGATAGCTCCTAAGTTCAGGGGAAGAAAGTTATTTCAAATTTAAGAAAGTAGATGTTACAAGCTTCCTTAGAGATTTGGCTGTTAACAAATGAAGAACAAGCTATATGGGTTTTGTGATGTGACAACTAATGTAGTAGTTACTTCCTTTGATTTATGAGACTTCATTTAACACAGTGATACATTCTACTCCCAAGTACTGTGCTAGATGGTGGAGTTAACAAAATTGAGATGGTTTTTGCCATTAATTGAGGAGCTTGAAAGTGTACAACTTGGAACCTTCAATATGCAATTTTTTAGTTCTTATAAGTACATGGATTTTATTTATTTATTTATTTATTTATTTTTACTTTTTGGGTGCACCATGTGGCATGCGGGATCTTAGTTCCCCAACCAGGGGTTGAACCCATGTTCCCCACAGTGGAAGCAGAGAGTCATAACCGCTGGACCACCGGGGAAGTATTAAGTACATGGAATTTTGAAAATACTTTTATTTAACATATATACAATGCTAAATGATATCTTTACAGAGTCTATTAATATTAGCCAGTCATTGATGTTAGACTTCCCAGAGGAGCTCTTATACCACTAAGGCTTGTTTAAAGGTCAGTCATTTGTGACTATCAATAAATGAACATGCCCTTTGACTCTGTTCACTTTAGGAATTGTTCCTACAGAAAAACCTGGACAGATAGGCAAAGACATGTACAAGGGTCCAGTATAGGGATGGTTAAATTCTGATGCATTCATATGACTGAATCATATGTAAGTGTTAAGTAATTGGTGAGGCCTGGTATAGAAAACTGACATGTGCTATACAAGAAGCAGATTGCAGAATAATGTGAAAAATATTACTGCCTATTATGTCTGTCCACGTGAATTAAAGTTATAATAATTAGCACTTATTAAGCATTTACTACTCTTAATTACATTAGATGTATTCAGTAGCTCATTTAATCCTCACTGTAGCCCTAGTTAGCTTTTAACTATTTTAAAAGAAGAGTTTAATTCTTCAAGTTCATGGCTAATAAGTACCCAAGCCACAATTTGAATCCAAATCATCTGGCTTCCAGATTGCTCTACCGTGCCTCTCAAAAATATAAGGGAGAGTGTACTTTACTTTGACACACATCTACTATATCTGACTTTGACTCTGGAGTAAAACATGTGATTTGCATTTGGGAAAAAAATTTAAAGTCAGCCACCTTAATTAGATGTCAAGTTCAAGCATTTAATTTTCCATTGAAAGTTTACCAAAACAGCAAATCCAAAGTTAAGGAAAACATCTACATAAGATGAGCTTAATTTAGATTAAATATGTTGAGGCAGACATACCCATACACAGTACAAACCCCAGGATGATTCAATAGAGACTATTACTGGGTCTCATTCTTCAGGAATAGAGCTTTTCTGGTACTGTTTGTTGCCAGAGGCTTCCTCCTTACTTAACCAAATTTTGCAAACTATAGAGCATAAAGCAAGTCGGAATTTTCCCTCAAATATTTTTAAAGGAAAATACCCTTTATGTAGTCAAAAAGGGAAAGAACTTGCTATTAAATCTACTTGCCATGTCTGAACCATGTTACCCTGTCTGCACACCACCCCTTGGCTGTATCATCTCTTGACTCTACTAGCACCAGCCCCTCTAGTTCTGCTTGCCTCCCTCTAGGTTCTTCACAGGACAACCATAATGAGATTCTGAAAAAGAAAATTTGATCCTGTCATAGGCTTCCTCCTTTAAAATTCTTCCAAGAGCTTTTCATTGTTGTTGGGATAAAAACAAATATCCTTCAGGAGGCCAATAAGGCTTTGCAGCCTCTGGTTTCTGGACACTTATTACAACTCCTACATGTCTTTTTAAGGGCCTCACAGGGCCTTCATATAAGCTGTTCCCTCTATAAGCTTATTAACTCCTACTAATCTTTCAGACCACTGCTGAAACACTTCAACAGAAAGACCTTCCCTGACCCCCAAACCAGGTCAGTTACTTGCTCTATGTGTTTATTTCTCTTAAGTTCCTTTTCTTCAAAACCCTTACTACAGTTGTAATTTTAAATGCCTTCATGTGGTTATTTGAATGGCCATCTCTAACTCGATTATAAGCTCCAAAGATACAGAATAGTGGTTTTTGCTTATTTCTAGCAGCTAGCGTAATATTTTATAGCTACTAAATGAATAACATGATAAGCTACTGAATCACAGTGCTACATAAAGCAAAATAATGAGAAAATAGCATTTGGTGAATATTTGGTGTTTTATCATTCCTTTCATTACTATCCTGTTATTACTATTCCTTTTCAGTTGTAAACTGAAAAGGTCAAGATAAATATATATTATGGAGTTAACTTGTTGAACGTTACCTACAGAAGTATGTATGTACTTGTATTTCATGTAACAGAAAAATGATTTCTCAGTATTCATATGACAATTGCTCCATGTAGGAATAATAGTTAATTAACATAACTACAACTCTATTTTCAGGCCAGTCATGCATCTTTAGATCAGAGCATTCATGGGACATTGGCTCTTAATTCTTAAATTTGCACTCAGAATGTTTTCAAAAATAAATATTATGAAATTGATAAGAAGCCAAAATAAATTAAGACAAATAGCTATGAAACCTGGACAGAAGTCTCCTGTTTCTCATCTTCTAGAAACAGCTTCACAAATCACTTGGAAAATCAGTCTAGAGGTAAACATAATAAACATTTCCTATCCATTCTTGATGTTTCTTGAGAAGTGATCAAACAGCACCTGTTGTTGAAGACAGCAATAAGGCCTGCCTCTGATACTCAACCTCTGATTCTGAATTAGTTTGTTAGCTTGGACTGGTCAGGAGGCACTTCCTTCAGAATTTTCATGAGTGAATTTAAGCGGGTATGTGTTAACATTATCTTCTCTTTCAGCTGGGAAGAGAAATATAGATATCAGAACATCTTAAATTTAACTTTCAATCTGATTCTAGAAGCCACTTCAGATTAAAACTACTGATTAGGAGCCGGTAATATTACAACACATTTCATAAGTACATTTGTTTTATTATGAAAGGACTTTATACAACAAACCTAGAGCACAGTAAGGTGACAGATACAAAGTTTCCTCTGAAAAAAGACCAGTCACTGATGCTGAGCATTGCTACTTCTAGTATCCTTCCTTCCTAGCCCTTATCACCAGGTAAGTGTTAACTCCGAAACTTGGGAAGACAAGAATAAAGTGTGATCAGAAAGCTTGTGGAGACAGAAGTCTTTCCCTCTTTTTTTTCCCAGCTCAGAATAGCCATATCTAAAACCAAACTTAATGGTGTTACCCAGTTGCATAAAGTTACCATGGATAAGTCTTAGTTAAAAAAAAAAAAGAAAAAGAAAACACCCAACTTATTTCTGACATAGCACAAATCTACTTTTTATGATTTAAGATACAAGAATACTCAAAATACATCGGGAAGTTTTGCTTAAGCAGGTCACTGTAGAGCCCATTAATCTTATTTGGGTGCCCTTGGACATAATGAATCATTTTTGTTACTTTCAAGATTTTTTTTTCAGTC
This sequence comes from Muntiacus reevesi, assembly GCF_963930625.1. Taxonomy (NCBI): domain Eukaryota; kingdom Metazoa; phylum Chordata; class Mammalia; order Artiodactyla; family Cervidae; genus Muntiacus; species Muntiacus reevesi. The sequence continues at coordinate 35,602,493 of NC_089255.1, forward strand.
TTTAATGTTCAACATTTTTGCTGTGTATTGGGTATACTACTACTACTAAGTCGCTTCAGTCATGTCCGACTCTGTGCGACCTCATAGATGGCAGCCCACCAGGCTCCCCCATCCCTGGGCTTCTCCAGGCAAGAATGCTGGAGTGGGTTGCCATTGCCATATTGGGTATAGTTCTCTGCATCTATCTTACCTGATAAATGAGGTTTATCGAGGTCTTAGACATGTAAATTGTTTTTCATCAAATTCAGGTAGTTTTTAACCATTATTTCCTTGAACATTTTCTCTTTTTCCTCTCCCTTTTGTGCTCCCATTACCGAAGCATATTTAGGCATGCTTATGGTATCCAACAAATCTCTTATGCTACTTTATTTTCCTTCTTTCTTTCTTTCTCTCCTCTTCACACTGCAGATCTCATCAATCTGTCTACAAGTCTGCTGATTCTCCAATCAGCTCAAATGTGTTGTTGAGCCACTCTACTGAAATTTTCATTTATTGATTGCACTTTACAATTCCAGGATTTCCATTTAGGTTTTCTTTTTTCTTTCTTTTCTCTCTTTAGGAACATTCTCTATTTAATGAGACACTCATCAGACCTTCCTTTACTTCTTTTTAAGTCTTTAAAAAAAATCATTTATTTATTTTTGGCTGTGCAGGGTCTTCTGGCTGCACGGGCTTTCCTCTAGTTGCGGCACACACGTTTCTCGTTGCGGTGGCTTCTTTTATTGCAGAGTATGGGCTCTAGGGTGCACAGGCTTCAGCAGTTGCGGCACATATAGGCTCAGTAGTTGTGGCGCACAGGCTAAGTTGCTCCACAGCATGTGAAATCTTCCCAGGCCAGGGACTGAACCTGCGTCTCCTGCATTGGCAGGCAGATTCTTCACCACTGAGACACCAGGGAAGCCCCATACCTACCTTTACTTCTTTAAGCATGGTTTCCTTTAGCCTTTTGCACATATTTTTAGGGCTTCCCTGGCTCAGTGGCAAAGAATCCACCTGCCAATACGATCCCCTGGAGAAAGAAATGGTGACCCACTCCAGTATTCTTGCTGGGGAAATCTCCTGGACAGAGGAACCTGGTAGGCTAGAATCCATGGGGCCACACAAGAGTGGGACACAACTTAGCAACTAAAAACAACATTTTTAACTGCTGCTTTGAAGCTTTCGTTTGCGAAGTCTCAACACCTGGGCCTTTTCAAACAGTTTTTGATATCAATCTTTTATTGACAACCAGACATTTTTATTTTTGGCTGTTCTGGGTCTTTGTTGCGCAGGGAAGCTTTCTCTAGTTGCAGTGCCAGTTGTGGTGCACGGGCTTCTCATTGCTGTGGCGTCTCTTGTTGCAGAGCTCCAGCTCTAGAGCATGCAGATTTCAGTAGTGCAGAGGCTCTAGAGTGCTTGAGCTTCAGTAGCTGTGGCACATGGGCTTAGCTGCCTTGCAGCATGTGGGATCTTCCCAAACCAGGGATCTAACCCACGTCCCCTGCATTGGCAGGCAGATTCTTAACCATTACACCACAGGGAAGTCCCGAAAAACAAACATTTCAGATAATATATTGTTAGCAGCTTGGGTTATTAAACACCTGCCTACCTCCATCCAGATGGCTCAGTGGGTAAAGAATTCGCTTGAGATGCAGATGTGGGTTTGATCCCTTGGTTGGGAAGATCCCCTGGAGAAGGGAATGGCAACCCACTCCAGTATTCTTGCCTGGAGAATCTCATGGACAGTGGAGCCGGACAAGACTGATCTATTTTGACAGTGCCCTGGGACATAAATTGCTCCATAGCTAATCCAATTAAAATCAAACCCATTTGTATGGGTAGTCTTTAAGGCCAGTCTCCTTTTGTTCTAACCCCAGAGGGCTCTTTTTACCTGTCTGTTTCCCTGAGTCTCTCATAAATTTCTAACTTGTCTAAGGTTTAGCTTTTTGTTCACATAGACTACCAGTCTTCTTAGTTGCTCACCAACAATTGTTTTGGGCAGCATCCTTAGATCTGAATATGCCCATACTCTTCCAAATAAAGTTAAATCTCTGGAAGAGAGTCACAGCTACTTTTTTTTTTTTTTTTTTAATAATCTGCCTTTTTTATGGGCTGTCAAGCTGGGGTGGAGATAGTGTCTCTCAGAATAACACCTCTGTTTTACCAGCAGGGTCCTGGACAGAGGTAGCTTCTGGTCTTTTCTGCTTGCCTCTGTCAGCATGAAGTGTCTGCCTTACAAGTATGCTGGGGCAAAGGACTCAGTAGGTTAGCACTTTTACCCTACTGTGGCTTTGGCAAAACTTGCAGACTACAAATGCCCGTTCTTGCCTAGAATAGAGCTTCTAATGAGAAAGGCTGACATTTAGCCTGCCCCTCCTGGGAAGATACCACAGCCCGAAGCTGAGAGCTAGGGGAAAAGGACCCCCGTGTTCTTGGCTATATCTGCCCAGGTGAAGTCTCCCTCCCTCTGAGCTGGAGATGCAGGGGAGGGAGAGAGGGAGCAGGTTGTGGCTCTAATGCCACAGGCTTTCACTGCTCGTACAAGGTTTCGTAGACTTTCTTGAATATCTCTTCATTTGCTTTATTCCTTGAAGAAAATTTCCAGACTTAAGGTAGCTATTTTCTTTGTCATTTTCTTCAATTATGGCAGTTTTGTTGGACAGGGGGGTCCGTGGAGTTACTCAGGCCATTTCAGAAGTTATCTCCCATACAAATTATTTCTAATCACAGTATTTACTGATCCTGCTCACCAACTTAGTTGCTCAGAACAAGGTTTGGCAAACTATGGACAGCAGGATAACCTGCTGCCCATCTGTTTTAATAAGTTTTATTTCAAGAAAACTATATCCATATTTTATATATCGTCTATGGCTGCTTTTGTACTACAATAGCAGAACTGAAAAGCAGTGGTTGAGCTTAAGATATTTGTCATCTGATCCTTTACAGAAAAAGTTTGCCAATTCCTGGCTTAGAACATGGTTTCATAAGCTTAGTTAACTGTACAAAAAAGAAAAATAAAACACTGTTCTATCCTAGAAAGTACTTAAACTCTGAAAAATAAATGCCCTGGTTACTAAATGTATAATTACCAAGGAATAAACTATTAAGAGTGCTAAAAACAAAACCAACAGTAAATTCTAAGGTTGTTCTGAGGGTAGTAAAGTAATAGCCAAATTTCTATTTAGAATGAGTCAGCAAGCTACCAAAACAAACCTGCTTTCTTCAACTCAAAGCCATCAAACACTAGTAAAACCCATTTAAATAAGAACCCTTAGTGACGCTTTTCAACACTTTCCTCTGAGATATCCAAGCGTAAGGTGCTTGTAAGGAGGTCGGATTTATGAAGGATGACAGTCCATACCCAGCACAGAAAGGAAGAATAGGAATGTGGAGCTCAGCAGCTCTCCATCTCCTCCTGAACGAAACCTGACAATACAGCTTCACTATTTTGCTTTCTATCACAGATTCAATAAGGAATGCCAAACCAAGTATAAAGAATTATTAGAGTATCCACCATTTCATTATCCCTAAGTTCATGGGTACAGATTATCAGGAACTGTCTATATTAAAGAAAACACACAACCATGATGAAAATTTACCTCTGCAACCTTTTCTGCTAGAGGGACAATGTGGATATCCATCTCAGATGCATTTATGATGGCTTTTGTTTTTAAGAGGTAGCTAGATAGAAAGCATAAAGAGAAAACATTAATACCATACCACAGTTATGGTGATCAAAGAAACAAACTTGCAATACCTGTCAAGCAAAGATTGCCTTCTTCCTGATACCCATTTCTAGATTCATAATGTATTTCGCAGGAAAAGCATTCTCAATTACCAAGTCATCAGAGAGACCCTATGCCTCATCTCACCCCTTTCCAGCCCAGAATCCACTAGTCAAAATTATCCCAGGACAAACTAAAGCCAGAAAACCAGGGTCACATGAATAACTGTAATGACTGTAGACCTCACACACCACCAGTAGACTGTGTAGCACAGTTAGAAGGAAAGTAATCACACTGTGACAAACACTTGGTTGCCCACCCAACAGCCATTCCTCAAGGCTTTCTTGCTAACAGAACCCAGATTTTGCTTAGGGCAGCAGTGTGCCCAGTCCTAAGAGATGAATCATACCTGTTCGAAGTTAACTCTGAAAATCTTATTCCCTACTGTCACATAGCTGCTTTCCCAGCTTAAGGGACCTATTCCCTGCATTCCCACACTTTGCATATCCTTTTCCTTCCAGTTCTGGATGCTACTATCTATGGATGTGATCCTTAACACCTCCAGCATCCCAGAGAAAAAGGCCATGAGAACCAGCGATGCTAACCCACAGCTCTGTCACAGCTGAGCTGCTAGGACAATCCTGGAGTAGCCGACTGTCCCACCCTGTTCTTAAAGTCACTCTTAGGTTTTCTGTTACTATCAACCAAATTCATTCCAATACCCACAAACATAGATGTATCATAGTCCCAGACTCAGGCTACTATACTTTCCTAATTTCTTTTTTTTAAATGTTTATTATTTTTATGTTATATTGGACTATAGTTGATTAACAATGTTGTATTGGGGTACAGCAAAGTGATTTAGTTATACATCTATCTAGTCTTCCTGATTTCTATTTAATCAAAAAGAATGTATTGACCTTTGAGTCCAGTTCCTCATTTTAAAGACTTAAGACATTACTTAAAATCAATAGTTCTTTCAAATTTATATTAAAATTTTTTGTTACTAAAAGCTTACTTCCCTAAGCAAAAACTCAATTACAACTGTGCTAAAGTAATTCCTTGTAACTGTTTCTAAAAAAGATTTGAGGTTATTAATAGCATACATTTAGAGATACTTTTCCTCATATCTTTAAACCTAATTCTAAATAAATAAAATTATTTAAGAATGATCTAGATAATGAAAGAAATCCCAATCCATCTCAAGAACATATTTCCTGTTAAAAATCTGCACTGAAGAACCTCATGATAAAGGGGTTTATCAAAGTGCATTAAAAAGAGAAGGAAAGTTCTGTTTTATGAATGGAAAAACAGGCTTTGGAGTTAAGACATGGACTCAAATTTCAGCTCCTCCACATCTCCAATCCCATTTTCTTAAAAACACATTGAAGGAAGCAAAGCACCTGGTCATCAATGGCTGTTTTTGTTTCTGATGATAATGAAAAAACTTTGATGGATGTTTCAATTTGTTGAAATAACAGAAAAGCTTAACAAAAAGTAGAATTTATAATTAGAAATATAAGAAATATCTAAAGTAATTCATAAGAAGGAACAACCAACAGGGAACTTTTTCTGACTTTATAAGGCCGCATGATAATTATTTTTTACTTAGGTCAGGTCTGTTCCTTATCCCATCACCTGGGAGTAGTATCACACAGGATACAGATATGCCCACAAGGTCCTACACTGTGGGAGGCAAACAGAGGCTGGGTACGAACTTGAAAAGTGTTTATCACAGCGTTATTTTGCAAAAACTTCCCTTCCAAAAGGTCCTGGAATGAAAGAATATCTTCACAGTATGATTATCAACACATGGTAGTATTATGAGACATTTATAATAGTCATATATTATGAGACTATATTTTGGTCCCATTGCCATCTTTTTTTTGTAAGAGCAGTATAGCCACCTGGCTTTAGCATCTTCTCTAATACAAACATTCTGCCTTTTCTAGAAATTGTTTTAAAATTTAATTGCTGAAGAAAATGTAAGTCTACTTACCACACCATTTTGTCACTGGAAAGGCAGAAGTGGCCTCTCAAGGCAGCCAGGGCAGCATGGGTAGAATATAGGTGGAAACCAATGGGATTCTCACAGGAACTACAGAATAAAAGGTTGTAAGTGCTGGAGGAAAAAAAAAAAAAACAGGATATGAGTAACAAAAAAAAATCAGAGAACAAATAACAAAATAACATCTCTGGACTCATTCCTAAAAGCTAGACTATAATAGGAATGAGACTGAAGAAATGTCTCATTCAAGAAAGGTTAATTACACCTCAGATGACAGATAACTTTGTGAATTCTGGCTACAAAAGCAATCATGGATACACAACTGTCACTTCACTAAAGTAATTTATATCTGAAAAGCAGAAAAAGAGCTAACTAATCAGATTAACATTTAAACATATAAAACTATACATAACTATATAAATTAGCCACCATCAAGTCAATTTTCAGTTGAAGTAAAACAGTCAAGTTGACTAGGGCTTATTAAGCAATTTATTAATAGAATGCAAATCAGGATTTTTTTGCAGATGTAACAACAAAAAAATTACCCAGACAAAATGAAAAAGAAATTGTATGATCCTAGCAAGTCATCTACTGTATTTTCCTTTATCCTCTAAAAGATAAGGAATCAGGAAATGTGGTTTTAGTTCTATTTAAACCATTTGAGTAACTAATTTACCTTATCTGCTAGTATATAAGACAAAACGCCTCTTGAAGAAAGCGAAAGAGGAGAGTGAAAAAGTTGGCTTAAAGCTCAACATTCAGAAAACTAAGATCATGGCATCTGGTCCCATCACTTCATGGGAAATAGATGGGAAGACAGTGGAAACAGTGTCAGACTTTATTTTGGGGGCTCCAAAATCACTGCAGATGGTGATTGCAGCCATGAAATTAAAAGACGCTTACTCCTTGGAAGGAAAGTTATGATCAACCTAGACAGCATATTAAAAAGCAGAGACATTAATTTGCCAACAAAGGTCCGTCTAGTCAAGGCTATGGTTTTTCCAGTGGTCATGTATGGATGTGAGAGTTAGACTATGAAGAAAGTTGAGAGCCGAAGGGTTGATGCTTTTGAACTGTGGTGTTGGAGAAGACTCTTGAGAGTCCCTTGGACTGCAAGGAGATCCAACCAGTCCATCCTAAAGGAGATCAGTCCTAGGTGTTCATTGGAAGGACTGACTGATGCTGAAGCTAATACTTTGGCCACCTCATTCGAAGAGTTGATTCATTGGAGAAGGCCCTGATGCTAGGAGGGATTGAGGGCAGGAGGAGAAGGGGATGACAGAGGAGATGGCTAGATGGCATCACCGACTCGATGGGCATGAGTTTGAGTAAACTCCGGGAGTTGGTGATGGACAGGGAGGCCTGGCGTACTGCGATTCATGGGGTCGCAAAGGGTCGGACACGACTGAGCAACTAAACTGAACTGAACTGAACTGTACTGAATTCACTAAGTACTTTGTTGTCACTTCTAAATCACAGTACAGACATGATACAAAGTTCACCAGGCAGTATTCAAGGACATAACTTTCAACCTGTGTTTTTCTCCAGGTTCCTAGGTTACAGCAGAATTAGTCCTGCTGTAGTTTATTACAAATTCCTGGTTTAATGCAAGTGTATAAGTCCTAGTTATGTCAAATGATTATAGTTTATAAAAAATGATTTTCACTATACACTTAAAGATCATTTTCTCCTTTTTTCCCCTCCTAGACATAATTTTCTTAAATTCACTTCACTTGCACAACCCACGAGGGAAATGTGGCCCTCAGAAGATCTTAAAACCTTTACACAAATATCTTTTCCGTTTAATTAAAACATCAAGCTTGTACGAGACAATCAGTAAACGAAGCATCCTTTAAATACACTGTATGACGGTACAGACTTTTCTCCCAGTGGGAGATAGGAGAAAACTTCTCGTCCAAGTCGGTTCCACGCTCTTCAACCTCAATAAGTCAGGGAATAACTAGAGACAGTTCTGGAATTTTCAGTACGCACCTGCCTCTGAGCGAGCCTTCAATCCCAACTAGGAACGGAGCCTCCAAAACTACATTATTTGTGACTCCTAGAAGACAAACACAGGTCAGAATGGCTATATGTGAGGCACTGAAAGGGAAAGCCTCTGCCAGCCAGAAAGGCTCATCATGGCCACGAATATCATAAAAAGTTATTCGCCCCCCGCTCCTGGCAAAGGAGTTAATTTCCTTCCAAATTTTCATCCCGCTTTCCTCCCAGCCGGCTCTCAGTCACCCAGTGAGAAGCCGCCGCGCTCACTCACTGGAGAAGACCACGGCCCCGAGGGACCGCGACAGGTCCCAGGCGAGGTGCACAGAGTCAGCGAGCACGGCGTGGCACTGCGCGCACTGGAACACCGCGCACCGCTCGGGCTGCAGCCATCGCGGCAGCCGCGGGCGGGACGGCCGCTCCTCTAGTCCCAGCCCTGCGGGGCCGACCGGCGAAGACCCTTTCACCACTTGCGTGTCCCACTCCATGGAAGTCGTAAAAGAAGGTTCATCAATCGCCTTCTTAGCCCTATCACAGAAGTCACCCCGTGGCTGCTTTGCAATTCCAGAGATAGGCCTCCGCGGCCGAGCAGCCATCTTCCCGCAGCCGGCGCCAACGTTTCAGACTATTCAGGCCCCGCCCCAAGTTCGGTTCCTGCGTCCTCATTGGACAACGTGAACCGGGGGCTCTGCCGCGCACTTTGTTGCCTGGACACGCCGTTTGGCGCCTAGATTTTGGGAAGGTGTGGAGGAGATCGTGGGTCAGGTGGAAGGGAAGTCAACCATTCTATTGGTCAGCACCAGAAGACCCCGCCTTTAACGCATTTTTAACCAATGGAAGTGCAGCTTACGTAGTTTAAACTCTCTATAAATATCGGTTTGGTCAACGCTTAGAGTGGCGCCAGAGCGTTGAGCGGCGCTTTAGCAAGTTAAGTACGGGACCTCTGCGTGGTTGCCTGGATTGCAGTTCGCCATGATCGTTCCCTCCCTGGAGGAGCTGAACTCCTTCAAGTACAGTGACCTGCAGAACTTGGCCAAGAGCCTGGGCCTCCGGGCTAACCTGAGGGTACGGGGCCGGTGACGGGGGGGTTAGGATATGCGGCTTCTTTGAGACGCTGTGGGAGGGGACCGAGCGGGAATTTCGAGGGCTGAGATGACTGTCCCGGCCCTGGGGCGGTAGATTTTGGTTCACCCAAGGGTCCAAATAACTGCAAAACCGAGACGGTGTCAAAGTTTTCACCTTTGTTGAGGCTGACTCTTACAGGGATTCAGAAAGATCCCCGCCTCCAAAATTGTTTGCTTTGGTTTTATTGGGAGTACTGTGATATTTATCAGGCCATCGGTTAGGAAACGCAGGCCCTTTAGAAAACTAAAGGAATGCTGCTTCTAAACGCATCTAAACGCCAATTAATAGGCAGTCGCGAAAAACTCCAAACAGTTAACAGTTTTGTAAATTGTTAAGAGGTCCCAAAATTTCCTGCTGCTTGAATGGAAGACCTGGAAGAAAGGATGATTTTTAGGGAACCTCCCCCATGGATAAGTTTTTATAACTCAGCTCTGATTGAGTAGGATCGTTCGTCTATTGGTCATTGTTGTGGTAGTGTTCTATTCAAAACCGGTGAGGTCTTTGACTCTGATACTGCCAAACGTTTGGGGCAAAATGTTCAATTCGGGATTGGATGTATATATTGTTCTGTATATTTAGTGGAGTTTTCCCACATAATATTGACGTATACTCTGGAGATTTATTCTGCAAGCTGTAGTATTTAAACTGAACAAAGTCTTAATTCCTTAGTTTAAGTCCCTTAATTTTTTTTGCAGTCTGGCTGGAATCTTTTATCCAAGGCAGCAGCATCCAGACTGCTGCGTGAACACTTGGCATCTTTGTCCATCTTTCTGCCTTTGCTATTCTGATCCTTTGGCCTCAGATCCCTTTCTCTCTCCTTTATCTGCATGAATAATTTCCAATTACTCTTCACAGTCCAACTGAAATGTCATCACTGACCTGGCACGTTTTCTTTTCGCCTCTTCTTCCTTCCCTTGGTCACAGGTCCACCGTCTCAGTAATCCCAGGGACCCTCCACACCTTTAAGGCAGTGTAATTCCAAGTACTTTTTCTGAACTCTTGCAGGCTTCCACCATGCACTCTAGTTATTTGTATCGCTATGTTCTCTTCTCTACTGAATGTTAAGTGCCTTGAACAGAGATCTCACATGTCCACCTTGGAAGTCTTTATAGCACTAAGTGCAGTACGTTTTATTTGGGATATGTTGGATTGTTATTCAGAACTACGATTTACAATCACTTCTTGGCAGTGCTAGAGTAATGCACCAGAGAGTAGTTGTTTTGACAAGAGTTATTGCTGAGGTTTCCTACTTGAGTTTGGAGGTCTGGCTAACATTAAGGCCCCATAACTTTTTGGATCTCTGAAGAGCTATTGCAAGTTCGAAAGTGGGGACTCAGGTTCAATTTTTCACTTTTTCTGAAAGTCTCACCTATGTTTTTCTCATAACCAAATGCAGCCAGTTTCTCCTTTTAAAATCTAACTTCCACAGTCAACAGTGTTCTTTTCTTTTTATAAATTTATTTTATTCAAGTAGAGTTGATTTACAATGTTGTGTTAATTTCTGCTCTACAGCAAAGTGACTCAGTTGTACATATATATATATATTTTTTTCATTATAGTTTACCACAGGATATTGAATATGCTTTCCTGTGCTATACAGTACCACCTTGTTGTATATACATTCTGTGTGTAATAGTGAGATACTACTTTTAATAGTAAGGGAAAAGGAAGGGACAGTTACTAAGATTTATTGTACAGCCACTGGTCCTTTTCTCACTATTACAAGCTTAGATTATAAAGACTTCTGCTCTTTCCACTTTATTGTAGCTCCCTTCCTTCTCCTGGCAAAACTCCACAACTGGTTAAACCCAGCTATACACTTAATCCTTACTTGTACTAACCAACTGACCCTTGCTGGAGAAGATCATCTAACTTTGTTCACTGTGCTTAATTTAAATGTGACCATGAATTTAACGTATGATTTATTTGATTCTCCTACATGTCTTTGGTAGCCATTAATTTTCCCGTTATTAAGGATTATTATTTCCAATCTTCTTATCTCAAATTGGCTCCCTTCCAACACTTGATGACTTCTCCTCTTAGGTCATGGAAAAACAGATGCAGTCAAGCTGAGAATTACCTCGTTTTTCCATCCCCAGACCCGCCTGTTATATGTTATAGTAAAAGGCTGTGCCTAAGGGAAGCCTGGCCGTTTGTGCTAGAGATCCCATTGACCTCTCTGGGGCTACAACTCCTGCAATTATTCCTCTCTGCTACGTCAGTTTCTCTTAGTCTGCTGGCTCATTCCCATAATGTGCACAATCACATTTTATGTTAATTTTTATTTATTTTTACTTTTGTCTGTGCTGGGGTCTTCATTGCTACTCAACAACTTTCTCTAGTTGTGGTGAACAGGGGCTACTCTCTATAGTGGCGATGCGTGAACTTCCCATTGCAGTGGCTTCTCATTGTGGAGCATGAGCTCTAGGGCACACAGGCTTTAGTAGTTGTAGCAGAGACTCAGCAGTTGTGGCTTGCAGCTGCTAGAGCACCTGCCTCTGCCACAGGCACCTCATTTCATCATTGTTTCATGTTTGAGGTGTTCTCAGCATTTTTTTTTTTTTAATTTCTTTCTTTATTTAGCTCTATCAGAATCCTCATTGTGTCATGTGGGATCTTCCGTTACTGCACATGGACTCTCTAGTTGTGGCCTGAAAGCTCAGTAGTTGCCCTGTGGCATGTGGGATCTCAGTTCCTGGACGAGGGATTGAACCTGAGTCCCCTGCATTGCAAGGCAGATTCTTAACCACTGTACCACCAAGGAAGTCCTTTCACAGCATTTTAAGATGTTCTAGAAATCTGTGCAGCATACAGATTTAACAATACTTTAAAATTTGCTAAGAGGATAGTTTTTTTTTTTTTTCCTGCAGAACCACACGACATGAGGATCTTACTTCCCTGACCAGGAATTGAACCTGTGCCCCTTGCAGTGTAATGTGGAATCTTAACCACTGGACTGCCAGGGAAGTCCCAAGAGAATAGATCTTATGTTAAATGCTCTTACCTCCAAAAAAACCAAAACCCACAGAATCCAAACAGAACAGTAGGAAACCCAGAGATGATAATGGTATGGTAGTGAAGATGGGTTCACAAGTGGTAAAGAACCCATCTGCCAATGCAGGAGATGTAAGAGATGCGGGTTTGAACCCTGGCTTGGGAAGATCTGGAGGAGGGCATGGCAGCCCACTCTAATATTCTTGCCTGGAGAATACCATGGACAGAGGAACCTGGCTGGCTATAGGCCATGAGTCACAAAGAGTTGGACACGACGGAGCAACTTATCACACAAACATATCAATTTGTATACATTAAATATCAACAATATCAGTCATACCTCAGTAAAGTGATTGAGGGGAAAATAAGTCAGAAGAACCAAGAGTGCCTAATTCTGTCCTACCAATTTACCCACTTCCCAAGAGAGTTTCAAGAAACAACAACAAACTAAAAAGAGTATGTTCCTTTATTACTACTAGCTGACATGGTGCTTGATACCTTGATGCAGAGCCTTTGAGTAAAACTCACAGCCTAAGCACAGCCTATCCTGTGCCCAGAAGCTCAAATTAAACTGGGATATCTGCCTTTCTTGCCTGGCTGTTGTTATTGTTCAGTTGTTAAGTCGTGTCTGACTCTTTGTGACCCCCTGGACTGTAGCCTGCCAGATCCTCTGTCCATGGGATTTCCCAGGCAAGAATACTGGAGTGGACTGCCATTTCCTTCTCCGGGGATCTTCTCAGCCCCAGGATCGAATGTCTCCTGCATCTCATCCACTGAGCCACCAGGGAAACCCATTCTTGCCTGGACACGTGGCCAGTTGTAAACGGTACAAGCAGAGAACAGAGACTAGTAGCTGGGCGCCCCTTGAGAAGGAAATCTGCATGGCTGGTAGAAAGAGGGAGCCCAGCCATGTGCTTGAGCTTCTAAAGCACAGGAAAACATAACCCATCAGATTGGTATTCCTCTTTCAGGAAAGACCTGGAAGAAAGGTTCCCTTGGTGGAAGGAGGAACTAGAAGTTCCCTTTCCCCAGAGACCTGTAACCATCCTCCTAAGACTCTGTATTTGGAGTTCTCCATCTTTGGGTCTGAGCTTGCCAGGTGGTGCTGGTGGCTCAGACTGTAAAGAAGCTGCCTGTAATGGAGAGGACCTGGATTGGATCCCTGAAGTCAGGAATGTCCCCTGGAGAAGGGAATGGTTACCCACTCCACTATTCTTGCCTGCAGAATCCCATGAACAGAGGAACCCTGGCGGGCTGCAGTCCATGCGGTCACAAAGAGACACGACTGAGCGACTAACACATGCACACATTTTAGGGACTGCCCACATACCTCCCCCCACTACCACCACACACACATGTGCTTCACCAGGTACCCAAGCCAGAAACCTGGGTGTAATAAAATTTCCCTTTTCCTCAGCCCCCACATTCACATTGATTTTACGTACTAGGAAGGTTATTAATTCATCCATGTAGCCTCAGCCCTGTTCTAACTCAGGCCACAGTTGTCTTCTGGTTTCCTACAACAGCCTCCTTGCAGGTTCCCTGTCTTTCATCCTGCCCTCATCAAATGTATCATGCACATTGTACAGACAGAGTCATCATCCCAAAAAATACAGAACCAACTGCCCTGCAACAAACTCTGCAGACTGCCTTTAAAGGTCATCCTCTTAAAGAGTCTTACAAGGCCTGGTAGGATCAGGCCCACTTTCCCAATAATCTCTCTCACCAGCCCATCTAAACAGCTCCCTGCTCAGCCCACACTGAACTTTAGTTCTTCAAACTGCACTCATTCTTGCCTTCCCATGCAATTCCCTACTTCCCACTCTCCTATTTGTTCTTCTGCCTCAGCATCTAGTGACCTCATGCCTTTATCTTAGAACTGGAATGTACGTTTACCTACTGAAGTCAACCCTAGTGCAGCACCTACCTGTGTTCTCACACAACATCTAAGCTTCCTTATGCTGGCATTTACCCCACTGCACTGTAATTGCCACTTTCCTCTCTGACTTCCCCATTGTGCTATGAAATCTGTGGGGACAGGAACCAAGTCTATCTTGGTCATCTACTCCAGCCTGTCTAGAGGACGTTTGATGAATACAAGAACAGGAAATGTTCAATGAATCTTTCTTGCTTATTTGATTTTTGACTCTACTGATAAGGTCTTTCACTTTTCTGCAGGCAGACAAGCTCTTAAGGGCCTTAAAAGCTCACCTTAAAAATGAAGCAAGAAAAGAAAATGAAAATCAGGTAAGTAACATTTTCATCCCCTATTAAATAGCAAAACAATCAGTTAATGAGTGAGAAACACAGTTGGTGATGACTTAAGACATGGTATTTGTTACCAAAGTAGTTGTAAATCCTTTTATTATTCTTATAAATGGCAAAACTGCCTCTGTAGTCTGTTAAGCAAGATCTTTCAAATAAATGCAAAGGTTAATTACTAGTTGCTAAATGTATGCCAAATTGTATGAATGGGGAGGGAACTGGATTTGAAGTCAGAGAAACCAAGTAGGAGCTCTGTCTTTTGTGTGTATGTAACCTTGGAAAACTCATATTATTGATCCTTAGTTTCCTGTTCTTTGAAATGGAAATAAAATCTTCTCTGCTGAATTTAGTGTTATGAGAGTCAAATGCAGTGGAGACTATGAGAGTGACCTGTGGTAGTCTATGAACCACTGCTGCTGGGAGTGATTGTCATGGCTGCTGCAGACCCACACCAAAGAGTTTTGACAAGGCTTGACACCTAAAGGGGTCAATGATATTAGCCGTTGTTGTTACTAGTTATAGCATAAATTAATTCATCCACTTTTAATAATTTGTGGGCATTCCCTGGTGGTCCAGTGTTTGGGACTTAGCACTTTCACTGCCATGGGCCTGGGTTCGATCCCTGGGTGGGGAACTGAGATCCTGCAAGGTGAGCAGTGTGGCCAAAAAACTAGTAATAATAATTTGCTTGTTTATATACATTAATATACCTTTGAATGCTTTGCTAGCCTGGTTTTTTAGCTTGGGTTAAGTGTGATTATTTCTTTTTGAATACTTTGTAATTCTTGACTGTGCCTATAATTTCATGTTGGAGAGTTTTAAAATTATCTCTTGCATATGTGATATGTTTTTTATTCAGTTTAAATTCTGATTCTTCCTGAGCATTGTAACTGTATACATGGGACGTGACAGATTAATGTCTTTTTTCCAGGATGAAATTCAGATTTCTGCATTCTCTTGTGATGAGACTGAGATACAGACCAGCAGCCAGGAACACGCTGAGAGGGAGCCGGATGACCATGTCACCAAAACCAGAGGAAGGCGTAAGACTGTCCACAGGAGCCCTGACTCGCAGGCAAATGGAAATGTGCAAACTGAAAAGAAGCTACCACCTGTGCCCAATCTGGTATATTATTAGGGAGCTTTCTCTTATTCACTTATGAGATCAGGGGATGGTAAACACTGCTCTGAGCTCAGACCCAAGTCTGGCTTTATCATCACACCTCAGGGACTGGCACTCAGGAAGTACTTATTAAGTACTAAGCACAGGGGCTTCTCTGGTGGTCCAATGGCTAGGACTCCATGCTTTCACTGCCGAGGGCCCAGGTTCAATCCCTGGTTGGGGAACTAAGATCCCACTAGCTGTGGGGTGCAGCCAAAATAGAAGTATTAAGTTCAAATTAAATGTTTGTTAAATAAATAGGAATATTCATTAAGTGTTTACTTAAGTAAGGTGTATAGTAAATAAGAGGAAAAGAGATACCAGTATCAAATACAATTTTTTTTTTCCTCCTTCCTAACTTATCCTGGGCCTGGTGATCAGCTTGGTCTTTGAGCAGTGTCGTCATGAGATTCCAGGCACTTTCCCCACCGGCTTTGAGAGGATTCTGGTTCCATTATCCTTTCATTCAAATGTAACTTTTACAAGATGGCCCTAACTTTTATGTTCTAGCTTTGTGTAAGACCTGACTTGTTGGCCTGTCCAGGTCTTTCACTGTTAGTTTCTCCTCCCTCGGAGAGCCTCCTCTGCCGTGTATGCCTTCCAGTTGTCCCTAGTCTCTCCTGTGCCCAAATGCACATGCTCACAACACGTGGTGAGGCAAAGAACCTGATCTGCCATTCAAAAAAAGCTTAGTCTCTTCCTTTTCTTCCTTTAACTCCTTTTCCCCCTCAATTTGGTACCTATCTTTGGAAGACAGTGATTACTTTTTCCTTTCCTTTTTTTAATGTCTGACTATAATGGTGTTTTTAATGATATAATTTTTTTTTTTAATTTTTTTGGATTTTTTTTTTAAATGATATAATATTTTTCTTTTGGCTCTGCTGGATCTTTGTTGTGACTTGCAGGCTCTTCAGTTGCAGTTCACTGACTTAGTTTCCCTGCAGCATATGGGATCTTCGTTCCCCCACCAGGGACCGAACCCATGTCTCCTGGACTGGAAGGCGAATTCTTAACCACTGGACTAACAGAGAAGTCCCTAATGATATTTTTTTTTAATTGAGGTATAATTGACACATAACACATTATCAGTTTTGGGTGTACAATGTAATGATTCAATATTTGGGGTGATCATTTCACAGTATATACAGTGTCTAGTTAACATCCATCTCCTCACATGGTTAGATTTTTCTTGTGATGAGACCTTTTCAGATTTACTCATGGCAGTTTTCAAATGTGATTACTTGTCATTTAAATCATTTATTTCTTTCTAAAATTTGTAGCAGAATCATTCAGAGATAAAAATATGTGGCCCTACTGAATCCCAGAATGAAGAAAAGCATGAAAGCCAGGTTCTCAGAACTGCTGTAGAAATTACTTCTCCACCGAAAGAGAATCAAGGAAATGGGAATGCAGTGTCCTCGGGAAAACGTGGACTGGATGGTATGCAAGTCATTTTTTAAAAATCTAAAATTGCTAGGGTGACTGTGCTTTAGTTCACTAGGACTGCCATAACAAAGTGCCACAAACTGGCCAACTTAGAAATTTATTCTCTCACAGTTCTGGAGGCTAGAGTCTAAAATTAAGGTGTCAGTAGGGCCATTCTCTTCCACACTGGGGAGAATCCTTCCTGGCAGCTTTGTACCTCTGGTGATGGTTATAGACCTTGACTTGCAGCTAAATCTCTGCCTCTTCGTCATGTGGTATTCTCTCTGTGTGTCGTTTTCTTTATATTGTCTTAAAAGGACACCAGTTATATTGGCTTGTATGTGTCTGTGCGCTCAGTCATGTCCGACTCTTTGCAATCCCATGGACTGTAGCCCACCAGGCTCCTCTGTCTATGGGATTCTCCAGGCAAGAATATTGGAGCAGGTTGCCATTTCCTTCTCCAGGGGATCTTCCTGACCCAGGGATCGAACCCTGCGTCTCTTGCATCTCCTGCATTGGCAGGCAGATTCTTTACCACTGCACCACCTGGGAAGCCCAGGTCTATCCCAGTGACCTCAGCTTAAGTTGATTATATCTACAAAGACCCTTTGAAAATAAGGTCATTTCACAGTTACAGCATATCTCTTTTGGGAAAACCTTTCCACCCAATATACCATTATATAGAATTTCCGAGGGTTTTGCAGTGAGAGCAAAAGTTAGAACCAAGTATAGCAGGCCATCAGGTCACCTTTAACAACTGGTAGAAACCAGAGTAAGAGTGATAGCTGGAAAGTTTCAGGCAGTTAATCTCTAGGCGGGATGAGGGGAGCCCACATTCTGCCGATTAGCTCCTTCTGGCCTGCTCCAGAGACAGGTTCAAAGGCCTGTTAGCTCCCTCAGGTAGGACAATTAAAAGGGATCTTCATGGTCTACTTTCCCAGCAGTGTGAGTGTTTTATTATGATAAATGTATATTTTACTTAGTCTGTAACCTAAAAACTTCTTCTCTAAACTTTCTCAACTAAATGTTTGTTTCAGTAAAGCCAGAAGACACCCCTGGCAGTTCAGTGATTAAGACTCCTTGATTCCACTGAGTGGGGCGTGGGTTCTATCCCTGGTCAGGGAATTAAGATCCTGCATTGTTCATGGTGTGGCCACCAAAAAAAAAAAAAAAAAAAACCAGCCAGAAATCTTCAGTTCCCTTTTACCTAATAAGACTTGGTGCTTTCTGATTTCATCCCTCAGGAAGCCTGCCAGTTGCATCAGTTGTCTCAGTGTTTGCTTCATCCCAACAGTCTGTCTGGGACCTGATCTTTGCCTGAGGGGACTGAGAGAGAAATGATCCACTCATGTCCACCAGGCAGTCTAATGCAGAATTTCTAATGCTGAGCCTTCCCATCTTCCCCAGCATTTTGAATGTGTTACTAAATTTAGAAAATTAAAGGAGTAGAGGTTCTCATTCAGTAGGTCTGAGGTGAGCTTGAAATTCTGCAGATTTAATAAGCATCTCCAGGTAATTATGATGCATATGCCTCATAAACCCACTTCGAAATCTTGAAATGAGGGGAATGTAAAGAAATATGACAGAGTCAGAGGCGGGTATAGAATTACAAATGTCTGGTATTCCACCAATCATGTTGTCGAGAAGACTTACCTCTAGGACCCAGTTTTGAAGGCATGGGAAAAATGAGGGTAGATCCTGTAAGTCAGGTTTGCCCACTGAAGTGCAGGCTGTTTAAAGGAGAAAAATCGGATCATGTAGTTTCTGGTGAGAGGAATTTTTTAAATTTTATTTAGACATAATTCAAGGCATGAAGTTGTAAGAACAGTAACAAGAGTTCCTATATATGTTTCACCTAGATTTCCCAAATATTAATATTTTGCCACATTTGCTTTATTCTTCTACTTATATACATATATACATACTTATATGTGTTATATACATTTTTTCATAAACTTCTTGAGAGTAAGTTTCAGATATGTGCCTTTTTACCCCTAAATATTTCTGTGTGTTTCTTAAAATATAAGGACTTTTTCTCACAAATGTACAGAGTGCAGTTCATATTCCACATGATAGTTAACCTCTAACAAACAACCACTTATCAAGGTTTGTTATAGTATCAAAGAAGAATATCCACAGTTATCTTAAAAGGCCATTAAATAGTCTTCACTTTCAACCACATAGCTGTATATGGCAAAATTTGTTTTCATATATTACTTCAACCAGAACAATATATCACAACATAGTGTATGCAGAAGCAGATGAGAGAATCTAGCTGCCTTTTAATTATTAAAGAAATTGTAAAAGAAAAGAGAAAATAACCACTCAACTCATTTTTTTAATTTAGAAACTTTAGTCATTTTTAATTATGTTAAGGTATAGTTGGGTCTATTTTTAGTGAATCAAATATCTTTAAATGTCTTAGTTTTAAGTCTAGTATGGTACATATTGATACATGAACAAAAATTCTTTGGGGTCCTTAATTTTTGAGAGTACAGAGGGATCCTGAGGCTAGAAAGTATGAAACTTGATAACTAACCTTATTTAGACAGACCTTATTTAGATTTCATCCCAGCAACGTCCCTTCAAACAAAGGCAGACTCATCCTTGGCATTTCGTTGCCATGCCTCTTTAAACTACTTTAATTTGGAACAGTTCCTCAGCCTTCCTTTGTCTCCCAGTGTGTTGACGTTTTTAAAATACAGACAGTTTCTTGGGTCCTCTGACATAGTTTGTCTAATGTTGTTGATGATTAGAGTCAGATCATGCCCTGTTGGCAGGAATCCCACCAACTAGGACATGGCGTCCTTCACAGTCAGCACCCCAGAGGGCTCAGGTATTGGTTTGTCCTATGCCTAGTCTTGGTAACATGCATCACTTAGTTATGGAGGTGTCTGCTAGGTTGTTCCTTTGTTGTAGTTATTGTATTTTCATTTATAATCATGCTGTGAAGAGTGGCTCTGATTCTTTACATATCCTATTTCATGGCCAAAGTCCAAGCAAAAGCCACTGCAGCCCCTCCAGCTCTATCTATTCATTCTTTTGTCTTGTTTTTTAGATGCATTGGGAAACGTTAAGGATGTAAGACTTCATAAGTAGCATTTCTTGAAAAGTCACTTACACAGTATTTCGTAGATTACCTCAAGCTAAAAATGATGTTAGAATGTGGAAGATAAGTAGAGGGAAATAGCAACAGTTATACACATCATGATCTTAACTATATTTAAAGAACAAAAGCAAAACAAGCATAGAAGTAAAGAACCTGAGAAAATATGCCAGAATGATAATAGTGTTTCTCAGGCTGGTGGGATTGTGTGATTTTTATCGTTCTCGTTAAAGCAACTAGACATGTTCATAGCAAAAGTTCTGGAAAAGTGTTTTTAAATTTCTGATAGGCTTATAAAGCTATACAGGAAGCACAAAATTTCTGTCTGCTAATTGTGGTGATGCTATAACTCTTTGTGCTCCTTACATACTATTTCTCCCACAACCTTGGCAGAGATTAGCACATGAAAATGCTTCATGTTAACGTACATTTTTTAAAATTGAAGTATAATTGCTTTACAGTGTTAGTTTCTGTTACATTTCTTCATGGGAATAATTTTTAGAAATCTTTCATTAATTCTGTATCTTTGGATTCAGATGATGAAGATCCAAGGGTACCTTCAAAAAGAAAGAAGTCTCTCTATGCAGATGGGTTTTCCAAACCTGGAGAAAACAAAAAAACTGCAAGCACTACTCCAAGTAAGTTACTCTGTTGCCTGGCACATAGAATGTTGATTGTGGGTATGTTTAGAATACTTAAAATGCTGCTCAGCATGAATTAGAAATTCTGTTACTTATTATGCTTAGTGACAATATAATTAATTAGAATAGCACAGAGCAGAGGTAAACTATTGCCCATCTTGACCTGTCTTACAGTCCTTGAGCTAAGAATGTCTTTTACAGTTGTAAAGCTTTGTATAAAAGAAGGAACATAACTCAGAGACCACATTGTGTGTGGCTGTCAAGCATAAAATATTTATTGTCTGCCCCTTTACAGACAAAATTTGCCAACCCTTGGCATAGAACTTTCTTAGCATTGTGCTTAGTCACTCAGTCATGTCCGACTCTTTTTGACCCCATGGACTGTAGCCCACCAGGCTCCTCTGTCCCTGGGGTTCTCCAGACAAGAATACTGGAGTGGGTTGCCATTCCCTCTCTTCTTAGCATTATAAATTCCCTTCTCTTCTTAGCATTCCCTTCTCTTCTTAGCATTATAAAATGTCAAATTTAAGTAAAGGCCATTAATTAATTGGTGAGGTGGAGGACAAATCTGTTAATCTTTTCTTATCCTCTGGACTAAATCAAGATGTCAGTAGGCAGTGAAATGGAGAGATTGTCAGTGTTTGATAGTTTATAAGATGAATATGCTTTTCTCCTGAGTTTCCAAAAACTAAATGTTTTGAAATTAAAATTTTAGCAAAAATTATGTTTGAAGTTGAATATTAGGAATACTGAGATGAGAATAAATGTTAACAGAAAAACATAAGGAAGGTGAATAAATGGATTTTGTCTTGTTATTAATTTTCATATTTGGGAAAATACTCTAGACTTTAAGAAGCTTCACGAGGCTCGTTTTAAGGAAATGGAGTCCATTGATCAATATGTTGAGAGAAAAAAGAAATATTTTGAAGAGCACAATTCATTTAATGAACTGAAGGTATGCTGATAAAATTATGTTCTTAGTGGTACTGTTTGATTTTAATGTTGATACTGTGTATTACATAGCATGGTTAATACAACTAGTTTTCTATTATTCTGTTACTGGAATAGATTTGAGTTTAATGTATCTTTATTATTTTAAATTTGTTTTTGAGAATTTTCAAAACCCTCCAGATAAAGCAGTGAATCTTCACTATAAAAAATAGTTAAAAAGAAAGAAAAAACATTAAGAAAGTATAACTTCTTAAAATTTTTAAAATAGAAAAATATTTCAAGTAAACAGTAAAAAAAAAAAAAACTAAAGAAAGGAAGAATTCCAAAATAGCAATAAGTTACTCTGTTTTCCACAATCAGACATTGTGCCTATCACTTTTGATGGGGAAAAACTGATTTATGGCTGAAACCACCTTCTTTTCCTGTCTGTAACTCAAAGGGAAAAGTGGTGACTAACAGTGGCTAGCTTGAAGGCTTACCGTCATAACTGAGCTCCCTGGACTGGGGGCCCTCAGACCAGGTAGTGCTGGACTTGAACTCCTTTGAGTAAGAGAAGGTGAAGTCAACCCTGAGGTTGAGTTAGCAGAATAGTGAGTTAATAACATCATAGGAAGTTGATGATACTGTCTTACATGGGATCTGTTGTTAAAGGGGTGCCTCACATTTGGATGGGAAACATTTTTTAATTTAATAATACATAATAACCTGCCTATTTCTCAAAGAATTTGAGCCAGTTTGTGGTATTACAGCACAGAACAGTATAAAGCTGTTTTTAAAAAGGCAGAAAATGAGCATTGTTAGCAGGTACAGTGTCTGCTATATCAATTATTGAGTTGAGTTTTAAGCTTTCTGATACCCATGGCAGTGGGGAAATGCACTGGATAATAAGCTCTAGATAATTAAAAAAACAAACAAAAAAATACATGTGGTTCTTAGAGACTTAATCTTGGATAATAAATGTTCACTTGAACAGTGTTTATAAAACAACTGTTACCACAGTTGAAGACAGTGTTGTCAACCTTCTAGCAAGCAGCAGCATCCCAAGTCAAGGCATTAAACATCTCTATCCCTTCATACTGATCTAACAACATGGGTGGACAATCCAGAGAAGAGATACTCAGTATGTCCATAAGAAGACTTTTAAATTTTAACAAGGGCTAAGTTTCACAGCATTCATCACTAAGTATCACAGCATTCATTACTGAATACTGGGACAAAAGGCCCATCCTGGGAGACAGGGAGAAGGGGAGTGGCCTGCTGATGCTTTACAGAAAGTAGATAGCTTCTTTCTCTGCACAGGCATCAGCTAGCTGCAAATACGCCTGGAAAGAGAGCCACTCATTTTCCTTACCATGAAGCTGAGTCTACTTAAAAACTTTATTAAAAGTCAAGCTTTCTGTACACATGATATGGATGAATTACTTTTCTAGGTAAAAGTTAAGGGCAGAACAACTGCTTTAACCATAAACTTGAGTGTAGCCTTGAAGATGTATTGAATAAACGAGTAGCTTATCTTGTTACTTAGCTGACAGTCCCATCTGAATGAGTTTAGTTCTACAAATCCCACACCAGTGTCACTGTTTAATCAGGAATTAGCTGATGAGATGGGCTATTTGGTATGATCTATTTGGAGACTAAATAAAAAACAATGATAGTGATTTCACCATAGCTAATGTGGTTTTCTTAACAGTTGATATGTTTGGGGGCTGGTCCTTTGGAGAGTGATGGACAGTAAGAAGTGAGCAGAGGTCTGGAGAGAATCATCTTGGCTGTGACCAATGACTGTCTCCATGATTAGTTGCCTGATGGCTCCTTTATAATGGGATCCCAAACTTTGTGCCCCAAGATGCTTGTTTACTTTGCTAACAGTGAGAATGATCAAATTTTTAATCTTTGAGAATATATGAAAAACAAAAACCCAGTTGAATTTGCATTTCTCTGATCATCAGATGTTACATGTTCATGTTACAAATCTTTGTATGATATAATTGGCGGGTTTTCTGTGAATTTCTTTTTCTTAATTTTTGCCAATTTATGAACCACTTACCTATATGAATGATGAACATTATATATTATGTGTTCTAAATACTTTCCCACAGTTTATCTTTTTAACTGTATTAATGGTATCTTACCTTGTGGAAGGTTTTATTGTTTTACTAAACTTTACAACTTTTCCTTTTAAAACTAAGGGTTTTGTGTTGCCCTTCCTGTCCCAAGATCATAAAAATATGCTTTTATTTTTACTGCTTTTATTATTTTCCCTATATTAATCTTTAACCCACATTTGTACTTTCATGTATGTTATGATTGAGCTCCTCGCTTTGTTAGAACAGGATTTTTTTGCTAAAAGAAAGGGAGAAATTTATTAGATACATTGCAAACAAAATAGAGCTACTAGAGTCAGCATAATATTCTACCTGAAAAGCCAGAAAGATTGGTACTCAGTGTGAGTAGAATCACTTAAACATTTTAAGTTGCTCAGGCAAAGATGCAGAGTTGATGGTTCTGGCACGAAGTGAATTGTGAGAAGACAGTATAGAAAGTGGGAATTTTAGGAGAAAGAAGAAAACATAAATGGTGTGATTACATATAACAGTATACTTAATATACACCTAACCTGAGTTCTTAGCTTATGGTAAAGATACATATTTACTAAATATTTTATTTTTAAATTTGTCTCACAACATGAATCTCTTCTGCTTGTATGTTGAAATGAGAACTTAATGTAATTCTCTGCTTCCTTGTATTATTTCATAGGCTATAATCAGAATGTTTCTTTTGGCTCTACATTGTCAATTCCAGTAGTCCTATTTCTGTTGTCAGTTAGTGAAGTTAGATTTCTTCTGCCTGCAGCAGAACTAAGACTAATGATAGTAAAACATTCCATCACTCTTTGTGCTCTGACTGTATCTAAGAAAGATTACATAAGTGAAACCCTTCCCTGCTGTTTCATAGAGAGGATTCCCCTTCCTCTCTTCTTTTTCTTTAGGTTTTTAAAAAAGAACTTTAAAAAGCTATTGGCTGGGGGGGAGGGGGGAAGCTATTGGGGATCTAGGGTTGGGTTGGGGAGTAATTATTTGTAAATTTCATAAGCTTTTTACACAGTAGTTTCTTCTTTGAGTTTATATTTAATAAACTGCATATCATGCTGTCAAAGAAACCATTTTTCCAAGAGAACCATTTATCCCCCGCCTCTGGCCATGTGGGGGACTGTTTAGCCACCTGCTCTCTCTAGTGAGAAAATACCTGGGACATGGGAGCTGCGAAGGGCTTTCTGTAATACAGCACAACTAGAAGTTTCTGTTAAATCAGAGCCATCTGAGCAGCACAGCCCAGCCTGCCAGGCAGATAGGATGGGGTGAGGTAGTAGACAAGGAAGGGTGATAGGGCTAAAAGTGAGGATGAAATGGGATAAACGGGGCACCCTCCTGCACTTTGCCCAGAAGACAATACTGTCTAAGAGGCCAGGCTGTAATGTTCTGCATTTCGGGTTCTCCAGAGGCAGCCTGTCACTAAGGGAGTGCCGGCAACTCCAGTTCCTGCCCGAGGAAGACTCTCCGTGGCTTGTACCCCTAGCAGCCAGCAGCGCTCGCAAGGCCGGGCCCACGCAGGCCGGAGCACCTTGTGTGTGAAGGGGTCAGCCAAGCGCTCTGCTCTCTCGGCAGCTAAGATGAATGTCAGGTAAAGAAGAGCTCCAAACTGGAATCCAGGGTGAGGTCTCTAAGGCTTTATTGCTTTTGATACATTTCAGCTGGACTACATCAAATGTTTTAGAGTGGATGAAAAAGGAAAAAAGGATTGGAATAGAAAGATCAGCAAACATTTAAGTTAATCTTTTTTTCCTTTATATTTGTGTTTTCTTGTTTTATCCAACTTTCCTAACACTTCATTCATAAGATAGAAAAGATAATATGGATATTTTACTTTATTAATTTAATGTATGTCTGCAAAGATGTCTATAGAAACTTTTCCATTGACTTAAAGTCGAAGCTGAAAATGTCTCAGAACTGACTCATCCTACAGTGTGAACGTCGTAGCCCAGTAGGTAGTGCAGTAGCACAGCTGTCTCATGCCCTGTGAATCCCTGTTTTCTTTGCTTGTGCCTTTCCTGGCGTCCAGGTGGCCCCTAACTGTGACCGTCACCACAGAGGAAGATCTTCAGGCTCCTTTTTTCTTTATTAAGGGCATTGCTACATTTAATAGAAGTGGTGCATGGTAATACTTCCCCAACATGTGCAATATCAGACATAGTTTTCAAAAGCTGAAAAATGCCCTTGAGTTTGGAATTCTATTTATTGAGTTAGCTTGGAATATGAGGTACTTATACTTGGCAATTCTGATTGTATTTATTAATATTTAAGAACACCATGGTCAGGGGCTAGTCCTTGCTTCCTGCAGGGTACAGAACAGCCTGGACATGGTAGCAGAACCATTCCTACACATCTATTTTTTTAATTCTGTTGTAGAGTCTTAGTGGTCTCCCAATCCCTCTGACTTGCCCTCATCAGGAGAAGAAAGGGAGCTTCTTCAAGTACACCTGAAACTTGAGCCCCTTAGGTGTCTCCTTTGAATTCTGCTTTATGCTGTCATTGGCCAAGGCAGGGAGAGTAGAGAGTACAAGACCATATTTTACAAGTAACAGAAGTTGATAAATGATTTGCTGTAGCATCATTGTTTAAAAACATTCACATTCTGTGAAAGACGTTCATGTGTATAACAAGTTATATTGAGGCCCTTTCAGTGCCTGGTGATGGGTAGGTGGTGGTGTTTATAAGCTCAGCCCAAGTACTCATGTCTTATTCTCCACGGTCCTTTTTAGGTTTTCAGCTGCTACTAAAGATAATGAGCATAAGCGCTCACTGACCAAGACTCCAGCCAGAAAGTCTCCACATGTGACCACGTCTGGGAATACCCCAAAAGGCCAGGCTCTGCTTGGGACACACAAGTTAAAGACCACAAGGGGTGAATCTGTTGCTGGTAAAGAGACAAACCCCCCTCCCCACACTTCTGCTGCATTTTTAAGCCATGTAACATCCTAATAGGATTATTTCCTTAAAGCCTTTCCATATCTATAGAATCAAAAGCAAAAATTTCTCTAAAGCATTTATACTTGTGAGGGAAATTCCAGAGACACAGACAGAAGCCTGATACCTCTGCCCAAGGTCTCCATCCTGTCCAAGACAAGCCCCAAGATGGTGACCCTCCCTGGAGAACATTTGGCCCCTCCTCAGAGATTAGGAGGAGGATCACAGCACTCATTATAGCCTCTGAGTGGTTCTGCCAGACCCTGAAACTAACAGGACCCAGAGTTTATGGAATAAATGCCATGCTATTGACTGGTAGCAGGGTGTATAAGCCAGAATGAGCCATATAGACAATCTTCTACACCCTGTCTACTTAATCATCGCCTACAAAGACCAGGTGGTATTCAAAAGAACACTGCAATAGCAGTGTGAGGGTTTAAGACAGTATCATCAACAGGTCAAGGCCTGTATTAGAACTGAGTGTATCAAAATTCCCTTGAGAGTTCTGCTGAATGTCAGGCAAGAGGAGCCTTGGTTCCCTGAGACCAGAGTAATCCAGCAGGAGTTCAGACTTTAGGAGAATATTGTTGTCATTGGTAATAATCAGTGTGGAGACTGGATTTTTTCATGCCTTTCACACCTAAATTAAAGATCAAATAGTGAAACTGATAACTATATTTCAAGAGAGAGTGCAGAGGTAGGAACAGAAAATGTATGATTCTTCCTCTATATGACCTCTCTCATTCCCATTTACCCTTAATCTTTTCTATACCAGCAAGCAAACATTCCATATAACATTCTAAATCATTCTGTAAAAGGGGAAGAAAGTTTGGGCAGAAAGCAGGGCTAAAAAAATGAATAAACTTCCTTAAGATAGGACTCTTGTTATTTTACATGGGACATGAGCCACTGAGCAGCAGCCACCTGCCTAATACTGAGCAAGGACCCACAAATGCCCACAGATAAGGACATGAGGAAGAATCTACCTCTATGACATATCCTGAGTTTTCTCCTCTAAGTTACTCAGGAGTGTGTCCAGCTGGGGTGGGATAGTTTTCTTTCCCTAGTTATCAAATATGAATTTTATGTAGATGAAATCAAACTGATTTGTTTCTAATGATTTGCTTCATTCACTCTGTATGTTTCAAGAGCCATATTGATAAATGAGCTAAAGTTCATTCATTTTCACTGTGTTTTTCAATGGTATGGATATATTTCAACTTATCCATTTTACTCTCATGGACCAATGGGTATTTCTGACTTTTATCTTTTTAATATTTATTTACTTATTTATTTTTGGCTGTGTTGGGTCTTCATTGTAGCACGTGGGCTCTCTAGTTGTGGCACATGGGCTCCAGAGCACATGGTCCGTAGCTGTGGCAGACAGTAGATGCGGTGAGCTGGCTTAGGTGCCCTGCAGCATGTGGCATCTCAGTTCCCCGACCAGGGATCAAGGCTGTGTCCCCCGTGAGCGATTTTTATTACTTTACACAGTGTAACTGTGACCACTGTGGAGCACATCTCCTGTCCATGCACAAGGGTTTCTCAGAACTAGGACTGGGGGCGCTGGCCGGTAAGGTATGCAGACATTTACATTACTGGTTGAATTGTACCAGTATGTCCTCTCATCAGCAGTGTGTGACCGCCCCGCTGTTCCCCTCCTTACCAACACCTGATAGCAACACAATGGAATGGCTTCAGCACAGGGGCTTTGTGCTTTTCTGTGTTGTTTCACTGGGTGTTCCTAGATCCTGGTTACTCGTTCACATATTCAGGCAAGTACCAACATTTGACAATGGCCTGAATGCAACCTGTGAGGGGAAAGGATTATAAAATGTGTCAGATATATGCTGCCCAACTGTAGCAAAAATGTGGCTTACTAAATTATACCATTCTGGTATATTTTTAACTTTATATTACAAAAATTCACATTCACTTTCTGTAATAGCCTTCATTAGTGAAAACCAGAGCCATGGATCTTCTCATCTCTATGTGATTATGTTCCTTGCAGGCTTTATCTCTGTCTGTGTTAATGAAAATGTCACTATTAATAATATATAATCTTTTTAAAGGGTAGGGAATTCCCTGGTGGTCCAGTGGTTGGGACGCCAGACTTCCACTGCAGAGAATGCAGGTTCTATCCTTGGTTAGGGAACTAAGATCCAGCATGCTATGCAGTGCTGCCAAAAAAAAGGGGTAAATAATATCAGGGAAGCAGCTTATAAATTTACCCAGTTAATTTTTTTTATTTGAAAAATAGTTGATTCACAGTGTTATGTTATTTTCAGGTATACAGCAAAGTGAATCAGTTATACATATAAACATATAATCTTTTTCAGATTCCTTTCCCTTATAGGTTATTACAAAATACTGAATATAGTTCCCTGTGCTATATAGTAGGACCTTTTTTAGGTTATCTATTTTATATGTAGTAGCATGTTTATGTTAATCCCAAAGTCCTGATTTATCCTTCCCACCCAATTAATTCTTAAAACAGAATTCTAAACTGTTGATCCTAGGAAATGTCACAATATTTAGACTCTGGGGAGCTGCTGACAGGGAGACAAATCTCAGGGGTTAGTTCTCAGTAACTCTTTTCTCCCCATTTCTCCTTTTTAACCCAACTTCTGTTTCAGTCTGTTAATATTAAATTCTATTTAAGATTGAGCAATGATACTTTAATAAAATAAAAACTTTAGCAGGTCTTTTATTCTAATTAAACCCTTGGATTTTGTTATTTTAGTTATTACCCCGTTCAAGTTGACAACTGAGGCAGCGCAGACTCCAATCTCCCATAAAAAACCAGTGTTCGATCTCAAAGCAAGTTTGTCTCGTCCTCTCAACTATGAGCCACACAAAGGTATGTGGGAATGTTTTCAGGTACAAGAGTTAAGATTAAACAGTTATGCATCTGAAGATGTGAAAAATCCTAGTGACTCAGTGGAAGCCATACTTGGCCTAGAATTCCTGCCTCTGCCCTGTGTCCACGTGACCCATAAATTAAAAACTGTCCATTGAACAAATACTAAATAATTCACTTATATTTTTGTTAATCAAAGACAGTTTCTAATCAGTGTTGCTAAAAAGCATTAATAAAACTTGAGCCAAAATCAAGAAACTTGAATATTTCTATGGGTACATGAATGTTTTCTTTATAGTTTTTAAAGGATCCCAGGCTGAGAACCACTGGTCAAACCACCTGGGACATTTATTGGCCAGATGTCTCTCTTGGGCATATATTAAAGTATCTTCACATCCACTTAAAACATCAGCAATTAATGTAATCTATATGTCAGTGCTTCTGGAATTATTTTAAAACAAACTTCCTATAAAAATCATGTTTATATAAGTGTTTAAATTACTAATTTTTTTAAATTACTAATCTTAATGCAACAAATATAATAAAAACTAAGTCTCATTTAGAGGTAAGAGTCAAACTGAACCATGATTTAAAAAAACTTCTCTCACTGTATTTTTCCTCCCCAAGTTTTCCCATCTGTGGCAATGGCACTTCTCTACCAAGTGTCAGGGCAGACAGACATCTGGGCGTGATCTTTGGCCATCCACTCTTCTTGACGCCATATGCAGGCCTTTCAACTCCATCTTTGAAACTGATCTGTAATTTGACCACTTTTCACCCCTTTATGGCTACTGCCTTTAGTCCTAGTCACATCATCCTATTGAATTTCTAGAATAGCCTCTTGGCCCCACTACAACCTTAAAAATGAATCAGAGCACATCAGTGCCTTGCTCTGAACCTCCTAAGGTTTCCCATCTCTCTTCCACCCTCATTTCGTTGTCTCCTCCCTTCTCTGACTCTGTGCCAATCACACTGGTGTTTCAGCTCCTCAGACACACTCATCTCATTCCCTCCTTTAGGTCTTTGAATTTGTTATCCCTCTGCTCCACCAAGAACACTATTCCCATTGATCTTTTGCACAGCTTGCTCCCGTTTTTTAATGGGGCATCCACTTGACTGTCACCAATCTAGGAAGGTCTTCTCTGTCCACCCCCCGCCAGCCACCACACACACACACTCACACACTCACACTCACACTCTTTACTCCTTCAGTGCAGTTCAATCACTCAGTCATGTCTG
The DNA here is from genome assembly GCF_963930625.1 of Muntiacus reevesi. NCBI lineage: Eukaryota > Metazoa > Chordata > Mammalia > Artiodactyla > Cervidae > Muntiacus > Muntiacus reevesi. Next base: position 35,632,995 of record NC_089255.1, read on the forward strand.
ACTCTATGATGCCATGGATACAGCACACCAGGCTTCCCTGTCCATCAACAACTCCCAGAGCTTGCTCAAACTCATGTCCATCAAGTAGGTAATGCCATCCAACCATCTCATCCTCTGTCATCCCCTTCTCCTCCTGCCTTCAATCTTTCCCAGCGTCAGGGTCTTTTCTAGTGAGTCAATTCTTCGCATCAGGTGACCAAAGTATTGGAGCTTCAGCTTCAATTCTTCCAATGAATATTCAGGACTGATTTCCTTTAGGATGGACTGGTTGGATCTCCTTGCAGTCCAAGGGACTCTCAAGAGTCTTCTCCAACACAACAGTTCAAAAGCATCAATTCTTCAGTGCTCAGCTTTCTTTATAGTCCAACTCTAACACCCATACACGACTATTGGAAAAATCATAGCTTTGACTAGATGGACCTTTGTCAGCAAAGTAATGTCTCTGCTTTTTAATATTGCTAAATAGGTCATAGCTTTTCTTCCAAGGAGTAAACATCTTTTAATTTCCAAGGAGCAAACATCTTTTAATTTCATGGCTGCAATCACCATCTGCAGTGATTTTGGAGCCCAAGAAAATGAAGTCTGTCACTGTTTCCATTGTTAACTCATCTATTTGCCATGAAGTGATGGGACCGGATGCCATAATCTTAGTTTTCTGAATGTTGAGTTTTAAGCCAGCTTCTTCACTCTCCTCTTTCACTTTCATCAAGAGACTCTTTAGTTCCTCTTCACTTTCTGCCATGAGGGTGGTGTCATCTGCATGTCTGAGGTTATTGATGTTTCTCCTGGTAATCTTGATTCCAGCTTGTGCTTCATCCACCCCAGCATTTCACATGATGTACTCTGCCTGTAAGTTAAATAAGCAGGGTGACAATATACAGCCTTGACATACTCCTTTCCCAATTTGGAACCACTCTGTTTTTCCATGTCTGGTTCTAACTATTGCTTCTTGACCTGCATACAGATTTCTTGGGAGGCAGGTAAGATGGTCTAGTATTCCCATCTCTTGAAGAATTTTCCAGTTTGTTGTGATCTACAGAGTCAAAGGCGTAATCAATAAAGCAGAAGTAGATGGTTTTCTGGAATTTTCCAATGGGTGTTGGCAATTTGATCTCTGGTTCCTCTGCCTTTTCTAAATCTACCTTGAACATCTGGAAGTTCATGGTTCATGTACTGTTGAAGCCTGGCTTGGAGAATTTTGAGCATTATTTTGCTAGCGTGTGAGACGAGTGCAATTGTGTGGTAGTTTGAACATTCTTTGGCATTGCCCTTCTTTGGGATTTGAATGAAAACTGACCCTTTCCAGTTCTGTGACCACTGCTGAGTTATCCAAATTAGCTGGCATATTGAATGCAGCACTTTCACAGCGTCATCTTTCAGGATTTGAATAGCTCAACTGGAATTCTATCACCTCCACTAGCTTTGTTCATGGTGATGCTTCCTAAGGCCCACTTGACTTCACATTCCAGGATGTCTGGCTCTAGGTGAGTGATCACACCATTGTGATCATCTGGGTTGTGAAGATCTTTTTTGTACAGTTCTTCTGTGTATTCTTGCCACCTCTTCTTAATATTTCTGCTTTTGTTAGATCCATACCATTTTTGTCCTTTATTGTGCCCATCTTTGCATGAAATGTTCCCTTGGTATCTCTAATTTTCTTGAAGAGATTTCTAGTCTTTTGCATTCTATTGTTTTCCTGTATTTCTTTGTATTGATCAGTGAGGAAGGCTGTCTTATCTCTCCTTGCCATTCTTTGGAACTCTGCATTCAGATGGGTATATCTTTCCTTTTCTCCTTTGCCTTTCGCTTCTCTTCTTTTCTCAGCTATTTGTAAGGCCTCTTCAGACAGCAATTTTGCCTTTTTGCATTTCGTTTTCTTAGGGGTGGTCCTGATCACTGCTTCCTGTACAATATCACGAACCTCTGTCCATAGTTCTTCAGGCACTCTACAGATCTAATCTCTTGAATGTATTTGTCACGTCCATTTGTACAATCATAAGAGATTTGATTTAGGTCATACCTGAATGGTCTAGTGGTTTTCCCTACTTTCTTCAATGTATGTCTGAATTTGGCAATAAGGAGTTCATGATTGGAGCAACCGTCAGCTCCCGGTCTTGTTTTTTTGCTGACTCTATAGAGCTTCTCCATCTTCTGCTGCAAAGAATATAATCAATCTGATTTCAGTACTGACCATCTGGTGATGTCCAAGTGTAGAGTCTTCTCTTGTGTTGTTGGAAGAGGGTGTTTGCTATGACCAGTGTGTTCTCTTGGCAAAACTTTTAACCTTTGCCCTGCTTCATTTTGTGCTCCAAGACCAAATTTGCCTGTTACTCCAGGTATCTCTTGACTTCCTACTTTTGCATTCTAGTCCCCTGTAATGAAAAGGACATCTTTTTTGGGTGTTAGTTCTAGAAGGTCTTGTAGGTCTTCATAGAACTGTTCAGTTTCAGCTTCTTCAGCATAACTGGTTGGAGCATAGACTTGGATTACTGTGATATTGAATGACTTGCCTTGGAAACGAACAGAGATCATTCTGTCGTTTTTGAGATTGCATCCAAGTATTACATTTCCTACTCTTCTGTTGACTATGAGGGCTACTCCATTTCTTCTAAGGGATTCTTGCCCACAGTAGTAGATATAATGGTCATCTGAATTAAATTCACCCATTTCCGTCCATTATAGTTCACTGATTCCTAAAATGTTGATATTCACTCTTGCCATCTCCTGTTTGACCACTTTCAATTTGCCTTGATTCATGGACCTGACATTCCAGGTTCCTATGCAATATTGTTCTTTACAGTATTGGACTTTACTTCCATCACCAATCATATCCACAACTGAGTGTTGTTTTTGCTTTGGCTTTGTCTCTTCAGTTATTTCTCCACTGATCTCCAGTAGTATATTGGGCACCTACCTACCTAGGGGGTTCATCTTTCAGTGTCGTATCTTTTTGCCTTTTCATACTGTTCATGGGGTTCTCAAGGCAAGACTACTGAAGTGGTTTGCCGTTGCCTTCTCCAGTGGACCATGTTGTGTCAGAACTCTCCACCATGACCCGTCCGTCTCAGGTGGCCCTACACAACATGGCTCATAGTTCCATTCCTTTGTCTTATATTTCTTCATAGCACTGCCTGATGTTACCTTACTTGACAATTATCTACCTCTACCATTGGAAGACAGCAAGAACTTTTGACTTCTTGGTTCACTGCTATGTCCTTAGCACCTAGAAGTGTCCTTTGCACATACCAGGTTCTCAAAAAGTATTTGTCATGGGAATGACTGATCATCCTAACTTCTACTGATGGTAGAAAACCTGGTTTAGAGCTTCACTTGTGCTTGCTATTTTATATCCTAGACAAGTCACTTAATTCCTTTATGAAAGGGAAAATAAATAAGTACTATTTCGGTGGCTACTAAGAGGGTCAAATGATGCAGCAGGTGTGATAGTCCTTTTTATAAAATGGGAAACACTGCAAATGACAATCACTGGTACTCAGAAACAGGTCAAACTATGCCAGAAAAGTAATACATAAACATTTGGAAATTCGGTCACAATTCTAAAGCCAATAAAATAGTCCTACTTGTTCTGTACAAAATACATGTCAATAGGTATCAATAATAATAAACTGCATAGATGAAATACTACTTTAATTAAAATTAAACATACCTATGCAATCTTGGGATTAAACTACCTAGTTGTTATGGCTTCTTTGATGTTCCATATAATTGGATTCAGTATTATGAGGTTGTTGGGTTTTTTTTGTATTAAGATTTTTTTGTGACTTTCCAAGGATTAAAAAGTCAAAGAGGGAATTCCCTGGCGGTCCAGTGGTTAAAACCCTGTGCTTCCACTGCAGGGGCCTGAGTTCAATCCCAGTTGAGGAACCTAGGATCCCACAAGCCATGCTGTGTGGCCAAAAGAAAATCTTTTTAAAGTAGAAGACACTTGTTTTTAGAGGAAAAGAAAGTAATGTTATCTGTGGAATATTAAACTGAAATTAATAGAATTATACTAGCAAATGTCTAAAAACAAAGTATAAATGTTGATAGCAAGCAGGTAGCCACGGATAAGAGAAAATTAAAATTATAAATACAAGAATCTTCTTACATTTGTTTGTCTCTGTCCTAAACTAGGAAAACTGAAACCATGGGGACAGTCTAAAGAAAACAATTCTCTACATGAGCATGTCAGCAGAGTTAGCTTCCACAAGAAAACTTATAAACAGCCTCGTCTCCAGACCAGGTAAGAACCTAACTATTCAGTTCTATAATTCTTTTAATTTGGAAAACTATATAAAAGCAGAGTCTTTGGGATAGAGTCACAGAAATAATGGGATTTAAACAGAAGGTAGAAGTGGAATCATATACATATACAGTACATGTGCCTAGGCAATACCACAGTGGGTTCTAATTCAGTAGGCGTGAGATGGCACCCACACATCTGCATTGTTTCTGAAGCTCTGCAGGTGATTCAGAAGACCCGGATTCAAAGCACTGCTCTTACATGACCTATCTACCCAAACAGTGCACCTGGATGTCCCTCCAAATATCAGTCATGTGCCCAGGGCACCTAAAGTATGCACACAGATGTAAATTCTCACACCCAGGGAAACCAGGCTTACTAGGCTTCAAGGCCCTACACAGAGGGAAACCCCAGTACGATCTTTAGAGGCTTCTTTCTTCATGAAAACCAAGTTAATGCCAGAGGCTGTCTTGGGCTGCAGCTGGTCCTGGTTTGGTCGATTCCCTATGAGACACCCTCCGGACACAGATTTACCTATCATTTGACTAGACAGCTACCACCAAGACCTTATTATTTGCTATTAAAATCATTATCATGATTCTGGGCCTTTTTTTTCCCCTCTTAATTCCTTCCCTCAAAAATCATAGTTGACCAAAAAAAAAAAATCATAGTTCACTTAAGTCAATAGATCCTGGTTCACTTTCATTAGACAATGTGATTTTGAGCTTGAATTCTGACTTTCACAGATAGAACTTTCTTAGAACTTTCTCACTTAGAACAAACTAAAAAAATCTACAGGGGTTGGATTCACTCTCCAAGGTGTCTTCTGATTCTTTCATGCTTGGTTTTAGAATGCTGCCTTAACATAAGGAAGAAAAAATTTCTAGCCTTTTAACATAAGTGACTTACAGGTATGGTTTCCATCGAATAGACCACTGGTCAGAGCACAGTGTCCTGTAAAAGTGTATTTTACACTGGATGTCATTTTACATCTGGACATTATGCTAACCACATGTGCTTTGAAAGTGGTCTGTTTGGAGCGTCACTAGAGCCTAACATATAACCTGTCCTTTTGTAGGGAGGAGCAACGAAAGAAACATGAGCAGGAGCGAAAGGAGAAGAAAGAAAAGGTCCTGGGAGTTCGAAGGGGCCTCATTATAGCTGAAAGTTCATAGTTTAACATCCTGTAAATATTTCTTTCCTCTGAACCCTTTTTTGTAAATATTTTTATACTGTCCTCTTACTTTAGTCAAAAGACCTTTTTCTGCTCTTAACTTTGTTCATATACATATATTTGTGCCTGTGGCTTCTTCACATGTTATATCCCTGAAAAGACATTACCTTTAAAACTCACATACTCTTCTGAAATACTTTTTACCTAAGCCCCTGTACAACTAGCTCAGTTTTCTACAAAAGACCCATCATAGATTCTTGACCTAGATTTTTAAAGTCAAGTGCCCTCTGCTGGCTCTAGTAACAGAACTTCAGTCCTCTTCTAGGCAAAAGCATTTTCCTGATGGTAGCCAATTATAACACATACTTTAGTAGAAATTGAACAATAACAAGTTATAGATAGGGTAAGCTGTGAAAGGCCACCTCTTCATCCTCTAGAGAATCTAGTAATCTTACTGAAACTGTAGGCCATTTGGGTTGGTAAGACATCAGTATTTTACCTATGTGAAATGTTTCATTTAAGCTTTTGTGTACTTCATGTAATTGTCAATTACATATCTCTGTATTCTTAAAAACAAAACTATAGCTCATTCTAGCCTGGCTTATTTAGAAATATCATACTGAAAGTTGAGGATTGTGGCTTTAAGGATTACTGTGCTCTGTCAAACTGATATCTTACTCGATTTATGGAAAAGACTAGAGTTGCTTAGTATCATATTCATGTTTGTTGCACCTGAGTGGAGTGTCTGCGTTTTGTACGGCTTGAGATTTTCATGAATAAAATTTTTTCCCATGGTGATAAGATTCATTCTTTGTAAATGTAATTGGTTTCCAAAATTTACTTGACTGGCCAAGACTAATAAGAGTTGACTTGTGCTCTTTGGTCTACGGCCATACCACCTGAACGTGCCCGATCTCGTCTGATCTCGGAAGCTAAGCAGGGTCGGGCCTGGTTAGTACTTGGATGGGAGACTTGTACTCTTTGTGCATCCTTTCTTGACCTTCTACTCCTAGAAGAAATAATTATGTCTTTCTTGTGTATTTTCACAACACCTGTCAGATTCTATTATACTTATTTTTATACACATATGAGCCCAGAGAACAAGGCACAGAATATGGCATACTCCTGGGTGCTCGATAAACTCAAATTTTGCTATCAAGAGGCAGAGACCAAATCAGTCAAGAAATATCTGTCAACTACCCTGCTACTGTGAAGGGAAAATGATACAACTATTTTGGAAAACAGCTTTGTAGTTTCTTTAAAAATTTAAATATACATCTATCAGATGACTCAGAAATTCTCCTAAGAAATGAAAACATATGTCAACACCAAAACGTGCAAATATTTATAGCACTTTTATTCACAGTAGCCAAAAAGTAGAGAAAAATCCAACTGTCTATCAATGGATGGATTAAAAAAAAGCACTAAAAAATGAAATCCTGATAAACACTGCAACGTGGATGAACATCAAGGACATTATGCAAAGTGAAAAGAAGTCAGACACAAACTTACACAGAAAGTAGATCCGTGTTTATGGGGCTGAGATGGGAATAAAGAGTTTTAGTTTTAGGTGTTTTAGTCACTAAGTCATGGCTGACTCTTGAGATCCCATGAAGTATAGCCTGCCAGGCTCCTCTGTCCATGGGATTTCCCAAGCAAGAATACTGGAGCAGGTTGCCATTTCCATCTCCAGGGGATCTTCGTGACCCAGGGATTGAACCCAGGTCTCCTATGTTGCAGGCAGATTCTTTACCATCTGAACCACCAAGGAAGCTGACAGAAATTTCCTAAAATTAGCTGCATAAAGACTGCACAATTCTGGAGGTCCAGTGGTGAAGACATTGTGCTTTCACTGCTGCGGCCCCAGCTTCAATCCCTGTTTGGGGAACTAAGATCCTGCGAGCTGTACAGTATGGCCCCCCCCCCCCCCAAATCATTGAATTTATATACTTAAAACAGATGAACTTTGTTATGTAAATTATATCTCAATAAAGCTGATAAAGACAAATAATTACATGAAAATATTTTAGGCCAACATGATGGAAAAGCTGTCAGCCTTGTGTATTCTTATCTGAAACTTGGCTTTCATAGGATATTCTGGCTATATCATATAGTTTCCTATCTCCTCTAACAGGACAAGAACTGATCAGTTTAAATTTAATCAGGGTCTTGTTTCTGGCACACGCAATCTCTAATACTTAAAATGACTGGGGAAGCAGCCAAGGATCATGCATCTTTGGAGCACCAGCAATGTAGATGTTATGGACTGCAAGTTTGTGTCCACCACTCCCTCCCACTTCATATGTTGAAAGTCCTAATTCCCAATGTGACATGGTACTTGGAGGTGCACTTGGAGGCCTTTGGGAGGTAATCAGGTCACATGGGTGGAGCCCTCATGATAGGATTAATGCTATTATATGAAGAGAAAAGACTAGGACTTGCTCTCTCCATGTAAGGATACAGTAAGAAAGCAGCTGTCTACAAGCCAAGAAGCACTCACCAGACACCAGGTAGGCAGGTACCTTGATACTGGACTTCCCCGCCTCCAGAACTGGAATAAATACACATGTGTTTCGTTTAAACCACCTAGTCTATGGTAATTGATTACAGCAGCCCAGGCAGAAAAAAACAGGTATTTTTTTCCCAGCGACTTCTATAGCATCTTTATCTTAATGTCTTCTTCAGCAGTCTCCTCTCCCGATAACTAGATTAGAAAACAAAAGAAACACATAGGGAGTAGAATGGTAGAAGGCCATCAACCATCATTTCAGAGCCTCCCTGTTTTGGGAACCACTTACTAGTATAGGAACTGTTCCTAACAGGAGTCATTCTAACCCAAAACAGTTGTTTACACAGTACCTCTGCATCATTAGTTGCATTCTTTAAGTTAAGGTATCACTTAAATCCTGGTTCCTCTCAACAGGAGCATTTTGCTATGTCTTAAGACATACCAGCCACTGTTTGGATACCATTTAAAAAAATACTTTATTTTTGTGTCACTGTGGATTCTACTACCCTCAGCAATAGAGAAATACCACATGACCACTATTTAAAAAGTCTTGGATTAAGCTCTGGAGAATTTTCATAGGCAAATTCTTCTGTGTGGGCTGGATCTGTAAATACTCCAATAAAGTCTATTTCCAAGAAGAATGGACCATCCACTTTATCAGCCAGGGTGAATCCAATAGATGAGATCTAAATTTAAAACAGAGAAATTGATCAAAATCTTATATGCTGATGTTGTCCCTGGAGTTTTAAAATTCCATAATTACTATAGCTTCGTGTACATACTATCAGCCCTTAACATGTTATACCATAGTACTCAAGTGCTGTGGCAAATTATAAAAAGAAGTACATGACTGCTTTTCTTTCCATATTCTACTTCTCTCTTTAAAACAGTGCCACTTAAAACTAATAAGTAAAAATGGATGTCTAATGGAGGTTCCTTGAAGCTCCCCTGAACTCTATTTTAAAGCTAAAGTAAAATATAGGCATGCTGAAAAGATGACCACACTGAAATTCCTCCAAGCAAGGGGTTTGGTTCACAGGACAGTTTTGAGTCAGCATCTGTCTAGGTATAACAGGAGTATACTTAAATAGGAATTTTCATCTTTCATATGCCAGCCTTCAAAGTTGAACTAAACTAATCCTCACAGTTCTATTTCACTAAAGGTAATATACGGTCTTTCCCTGATGCTGAGAGATTGAAGGCAGGAGGAGAAGGGGACGACAGAGGATGAGATGGTTGGATGGCATCACCAACTCAACAGACATGAGTTTGAGCAAGCTCCAGGAACTGGTGATGGACAGGGAAGCCTGGCATGCTGCAGTTCATACGGTCGCAAAGAGTCAGACAGGACTGAGCGACTGAACTGAATTGAATATATATGGTCTTCCCAGGTGGCGCTAGTGGTGAGGAATTCACCTGCCAATGCAGGTGACACAACAGACTCAGATTTCAACCCTGCACTGGGAAGATCCCCTGGAGAAGGGAATGGCAACCCTCTCCAGCATTCTTGCCTGGGAAATCCCATGGACAGAGGAGCCTGGTGGGCTACAGACCATGGGGTCCCAAACAGTCAGACACAACTAAGCACATGTGCAATACAGTTCTGAGTGAAAATACAGGAAAATGTCACCTTGTCGAGTGGAAGCTGGTACTGGGCATCCCGGATTCTTCCTTGATTAGAGAAGAAAAATTTGGAGAAAGGAATCTGAAAGAAAAAACCATTGACTTCAAAGCTGAAATGTAAGCAACTGAAGCATCTGTATAGCACTGCAATGATAAAATAATAATGCTTTAAATTTAATTCTAAAATTATCTAACATTATATAACAAGTGGCTTAGTCGTTTGGATCACAGATGGAAAAAAATTTTAATGAAATAATCTAAGTATTGCAAGAGAACAACTGTAAACCTTTGCAAGCCAAAAGTCCCAAAGGAGAAAATAAAGGGGTACAATTACAACTTTCTGATGGGAAAAAAAAAAAAAAAAAAAGGTATCCTAAACACAAAACTTTTACAGATAACTAAGAAAAAGATCATACAACCCAAAAGAAAAATGGAGATGGGAGAAACAGACACATCTGTATACTGTTAGGAGGATGGCAAATTAGTCCAACTCTTAGAGAATAGCTGAGAGTTGTGGCATGCAGGATTCTAAGATGACCCCCAAGATTTCCACCTTTCAGTGCACATACACCTTCTTCCAGACATTCAGACACTAATCTCAGTGCTACTGTGAAGGGACTCCACAGAAGTTGGGTCCCAAATCAGCTGACCTTAACATAGGGAAGATGATCCTCTGTAGGTGTGACAATCACTTGAACTCATAAAAATGCCTGGTGAAGGAGGTTAGAAGCATCAGAGGGACTCAAAGGGGGAAGTGAGGGAGATTCTCCATTGCTGGCTTTGAAGATGGAGGAGCTCAATGGCAAAGAGTGTGGGCTGCTTACAGGACCTGAGAGTGGCTTCCGGCTGACAACCAGTAAAGAAACAAGGATATCATTACAACCACAGGAACTCAATCAGGCCAATAATCAGAATGAGCTTGGAAATGGATTCTTCCCCAGAGCCTCCAAAAAGAATACAGCTCAGCTGACACCTTGTGATATCATCCTTAGAAGGCCCTGAGCACTGAACCCAGCCATAGGCTATCTAATCTGTGACTTACAGAATGTGAGCTAACAAATATGTTGTTTGAAGCTGAGAAGTCTGTGGTATTTTTAATACAGCAATAGGAAACTAAAGCAATACCTCACAAAATTTGAAATGCTTTAATCTGACCTGTCAATTTCACTTTTAGAAATTTATATTATAGATAAACTCTGACAAACACATAAAGATGCTGCTTTTTCTAATAACGACGACAGAAAAAGGAAAAAGAGAGGAATAGTTGAATAAATTATGGTGCAATCATATAACTAAATACTATACAGCTAATATAAAAAATGCAGTATTAACAGATCTATACCTGATGCTGTGGGAAGATGTCTGCAATATATTATTAGTAAGAAGGAAGATATAGACCAAATCTACAGTGTAAACATCATCTGTATTATAAAAAACAAAATTTTTTTTGGCTATGCCGTGCAACTTGTCGGATCTTAGCTCTCTGAACAGGGACTGAACCCGAGCCCTGGTAGTGAAAGTTACTGCACTGCCAGAGAGTTTCCCTAAAAAGAAATTTTTGAAATGCCTCCAAAAAACTAATAAATTTACTGTAGCAACTGGGAACAACCCTAGTGTCTATCAATAAAGGACTATTTCAATCAACTATTGGGTACCCACATAATAGGAAATACCAAACAAAATAACAAAAAATGAAGAATAATTATATATAGTGATATGGAATCTTTCCAGGATCTAAATTTTAAAAATATAAACCTGTACAGAAGGTGCATAAAGCATACTACTATTTTTAGTAAAAAAAAAAAAAAAAGAAGAAGAAGTATATGTGCATATATATTTGCTTATTTAAAAAAACTGTAAACCTATGCAAGAAACTAATAAACATGGTTACCTATAGAGGGTAAGGGGGAAGGGTAGAAGGCAACTGAATGGGAGTGAGAATTCTTTGTACATATATCTATATTATTTTGATTTTTTAACCAAAAGAAGTGAATTAAAAAACAAAACGTTCAGATTATTTATCACTCGAAACACTTGTTGACATAAAGTGAAAGCGAAGGTCGCTCAGTCGCGTCCAACTCTTTGTGACCCCATGGACTATTACAGTCCATGGAATTCTCCAGGCCAAAATGCTGGAGTGGGTAGCTTTTCCCTTCTCCAGATCTTCCCAACCCAGGGATTGAACCCAGGTCTCCCACGTTGCAGGTGGATTCTTTACCAGCTGAGCTACAAGGGAAGCCCAAGAATACTGGAGTGGGTAGCCTATCCCTTCTCCAGCAGATCTTCCTGACCCAGGAATCAAACCAGAGTCTCCTGCATTGCAGGCGGATTCTTTACCAACTGAGCTATGAGGGAAGCAAACAAACTCAATTCAAAGTTCATTTAATAAACCACCATTGCCTAAGATCATGTTATTCAGAAAGCAAATTCAAGTGCAGTCACATCCTCATTTCACCTGCTCCCTTCATTTCTGTTAAACAAACCTGGAAGGGACACCCCCATCCCCACCCCAGTTTCTCATTTTGCATCCTGGTTTGGCACTTCAACTACCTCATTATTCAAAATGTATTCAAGGAGTATGTGTCACCCACCCCCCTCCCCCAACCTTTTGTCTTTTTGTCACATAATTTGATAAGATCACTGTCCACACCAAGGGAATTTTTTAGCCTGGAAAAAAATGAAGCTAAGAAGAATTAAATCTGTACGATTTGCTTAAAAAAAAGAAAAGGAAAAAAGAGAAAAGGATAAAGAATTGTTTTCTCTCTACAAATGACACTAGCATGCATAATTTTTCCATTACTTTCCTCTGTTTTCTTTCTATAATCAGTGTAAATATTTGAGCATCTCGCTTCTATTTACTAAGGGAGAATTATACATGAAGAAGTAAACAGCAATTAATGACATTTAATTTTAAAAAATATCTTCCCCAATACTTCCCTTAATAAATTAAAGAAAGGTGTTGCAAACAACTATTATTTCCAGCCAAAGATCAGAACATGTAACTTCAGGAAAGAAAGTAATAAGTAATTGCTAATGATTAAATGGTAATGATACTAGAGAATAATTTGACGATGTGCATCAAAGCTCTTAAAAATGTATGCATCATTTTTTTCTAGGTATTTTATTTCCAGGAAAACATCTAAGAAAATAACTCAGGATGTTACCTCAGGGTTTGATGTAACAGTGAAAAATGCTGAACACAATCTAAATGCACAACAATAGAGGATGGATTAAATAAATTGTGTCTATTTATATTTATGCAGATATTAAAACTGATGTAGAAATATATTTCAACAGAAAGTTGTTCATAAAATTCAGTTCAGTGAAAAATGTATGTTATAAAATAGCATTGGCACAATATTATTTTTGTAAAAAAAAGTGTAAATAGAAAAGTCTGAAGGTACATACTAAAATAAAAATAGTATTTTATTTCTAGGTAATAGTAACACAAGATTATTTTCCTTTTCTGCATTTTCTAGAATTTCTATAATGAAATACTTGTTTTATTTAATAACTTGTTATATGCATTACTTGCATACAAGTGTTACATATGTAGTAATTTTCAGTTACATATCTATATTATACATATCTATGTGTATGCATACTCAGTTGCTCAGTCAGCCTCCAACTCTTTTTGATCCCATGGACTGTAGCCCACCAGGCTCCTCTGTCCATGGGTTTTCCCAGGCAGGAATACTGGAGTAGATTGCCACTTCCTCCAGGGGATCCTCGCAACCCAGGATCAAACCCGTCTCCTGCGTCTCCTGCAATGGCAGGTGGATTCTTTACCACTGAGCCCTGCGAAGCTCAGATATGTATCTAATGCCTATTATATGCTAGGCACTGCGCTGCTCTAGGTACAAGGGAAACAGCTACGAACAACTCAAAGTCCCTGCTCTCAGAATTTATGTTCCAGAGGAGCAGAGTAGACAGTGACAATAAACAGACAACTGAATGAACAAATACTTGTACTTAATGGTAAGCTCTAAGAAAAAAATTAAACAGGATATTATTATTGTGTGAGAGGATGCAACTCGAGCTAGAGGGATCAGGAAGGGCCTCTCTGAGGTGACTTTTGAGCTGAGAAGTGAATAAGAAAGAGAAAGCACATGAAAAGAATGCCCATAGGATACAGCATGAAACACAAAGGTTTTGACAGAAGTAAATCTGAGTTTGACACACAAAAAAGAGGCCATATGGAAGAGAGCAGGAGAAGGAGGAGAGACTGAAGACGAAGACGAAGACGGGGTCTGCTACTACAGGCCCCATGGTCATGTTAAAGAGTTTGGACTGTATTCTATTTTTTTTCTTTTTTTTTTCTTTTTGGACTGTATTCTAATAAGGAGAGATCGCTGGAGGGTTTTAAGCATGTGAGTGATGTAATCGGAACTATGCTTTAGAAAGATCACTCTGGCTGTTGTGTGCACAGTGAACTTTAGGAGGTAAGAGGACAAAAGAAGCTCTTGCAGTAATCCCAAGGACTGAGCTAGGGTAAGAGTCGAAGAGATAGCTAGAAATAGATAGACAAGTATTTTGGAAGGAGACGTGAAAGAATTCATTAACAGACTAGATGTGGGTTGGGGTGAAAGGAATCCAGGATGACTCTTAGGTTTAAGTATGAGCAAAATGGAGACTTTTATTTAAATTTATAGATTAAAAACCTTCAATAGACAGAAGAAATGAATGCACACTTGGTTTTGCCCTCATTCCCTGAATCTCCATTTATTTTCCTTCGGGTTAACATTTTTTACCTTCTAAAAGTTTCTTCTCCCTACAAAATATGACTGCATTATAGTACCAAGAAACAAATAGAATAAAAATGTTGGTAACATAAAGTATGAAGTATTTATTCCTCTTAAGGGAGCCTTTCTACTCAACTAGGGACACTAGCTAGGTACAGTTGCCTGGAAGAGATGATATGGCAGGAACTTAAAAAGAATCACCTACAGTACTTGTGCACAGGGCAGAGATGTACTTCTGACTCTGCATGGACCTGGCCATACCCTTATCAAAAGTATTTACTGGAGGACTTCCCTGGTGGTATGGTGGATAGGAATCATCTGCCAATGCAGGAGACGTGGGTTTGATCCCTGGTCTGGGAAGATTCCACATGCTGTGGAACAACTAAGCCCATGCATCACAACTACTAAACCCAAGAGCTCCAAGTACTGAACCCGCACACTCTAAGGCATATGTTCCACAACAAGAGAAGCCACTGCAATGAGAAGTCCATGCACTACAATGAAAAGTAGTCCTTGCTCACCACAGCTAGGGAAAGCCCACACAGCAACGAAGACCCAGTGCAATCAAAAATAAATAAATTTTTTTTAAAGTATTTACTGATTAGTAAGCTAACATTTATATTAATGAAAGAAAAAAATCAATTATGTAAATATTGCCTTTAGGTCCTCTTCCTTCTTTCCCTTCTCACAGCCCAAGAGGAATTAATAAGAAAACTACAGTGTAACCATGACCAAAAGACCTCATTTTCATACAAGAAAAGACTGGTGCTGTTGTTACCTTGACCTCCTGCCAGTAGGGCCCCCCACGGGTGAACATGAAGTAACTGTACATCTGATCCTTCCTCTGGACTATATCCGTGTCCTCCCTGATATTCACCATCCAAGGTCGACCATCTCCACGGACACGGAGATACAGAGTGTTGAAGTGGGACCAATCATAAGATCTCTTCATCTCAAAAGGGCCCTAAGGCACAGAAAAGAATGTTAATTTCACCTCATTTCCCACTACTAGCAAAACGTGAGTCACCATCACCTTTTACAGCATCAAACGGATCAATAAGCCATTTTTCTGCCTTTTTCTGCTTTCTACCACTTTAAGAAGGCAGATAAATCTGGTGATTCTTATTTTAGCACAAAATACTGACCTAGTTAAATGTTTCTAAGTTAATGTTCAAAGCATGATTTGCACAGGACAATGTTTACATGAGATAGACACTTGTGTCACTGAACAGAAATGAACTATTCCATGTATTTTCTTTCCCTGGGCCTAGAGAGCAATGGCTTCTGAGTGGGCCATTTTACTGAAACTGCCTTCCCTTAAATCAGAAAACTACGAAACACCTCAAGTTGTGTTTTTGTTTTTGGCCACGTAGCATGAGGGATCAGTTCACTGACTAGGGATCAAACCTGTGCCCCCTGCAGTAGAAGCACAGAGTCCTTATCACTGGATTGCCAGGGAATTCTAGACCTCAATTTTTAAAACCAATATTATTTTAACAGCTATCATCCATTGAAAATATACATTAATCACTAGGCATGCATAATTTAATCTTCACAATAGCCCTATGAGATAGGTAATATCATTGTTTTCCATCTTATAGATGAAGAAACTGAGCACTCAACTCATAACTGGTAGGTCCAGTGCTGTTTAACTTCAAAATCTATGTTCTTAAACACTGCCTAAATGGTCTCTCTTTGAAAGCAGAATGTAGTATTAGTTTCCAAAGGTGTCTGTTACTTCAGAGCTCATCTGATTTCAAGAATACCAGTGCTTAGATATGAACTCTTACTTACTAGTCATACAATTCTGGACAAACTACAGAATCTCCCCAAGCCTGTTTCCTCATCTGTAAAAGTGAGATGGTTATACCTTACAAAATTGATGTGGGGAATAAAAGGGATAATGTATATCAAGTAATTAGCACAAGAACTGGCAGGGTATACTTATCAATGTTATCAACTATTTTCATTATTCCACAGGTTATCACAGAATTATTTTCTACTGTGGACTGACCAAATCCATTCTGTGGATTTTCAAGGCCTGAAATAAAATCTTCTGTGCAAGTTTGTTACTGCTGAAAGAACGCTCTCCTTTCTTTTTCATGATTATCTTGAGAGAGGGGGCCTAATACTATTCCCACCATTTGCTTTTCTCCTTAAAGCACCATAACCAAGCAAACACACAATGGTTGTGGCCACTACCAGGCACAGGAGCCTGTCCAGAGCAGCCCTGAAACAACAGCTGATCAGCAAATTTGCAAAAAGCAACAGACTGGTGGCAAGACAAAGGAGCTGACCTAAGCAGCTTTGGAAAATGGAGTTCTGACTGGAAACCAGAAGGCTAGACAAAGAAAACTATACATAAGCATTGTATGCTAGTTGGTAAAGATGATTCTCATAGGGATCTGGGTTATAAATTTTGAAATGGCTTTTCATGTAGGGTTAAATTAATAAATGGTGGGAGACAGGTTTCACACCATTACAGACTGACGTTATCAACACAAAAGAGGGAGGAGGCAAGGGTAAATCATGTGGTACTGGATTAGAGTCAAAGCATCAGTATGAACTCATACTTAGCTTACTATATATAAATAATTACAGACATGTTTCCACAAGTTGATATGCATACATGTATTTCCTAGTTGTGTCCACTGAGAGGTCCTAAATATAGTGTCAATACAGATCTTGGTTCTAATACCATTTAAAAAAAAACAAAACAAAAATGAGAGCTTCTTTGAGAAACGGCTAATTCTAGGGTTGGAACAGAGAAAAACACAAAATGAGCTATGGTACCTTGTAGTGCCAAAAAGTGCTCAAAAAACAAAAGGATGATGGCAAGTCAAAGGGACAGGTATAATCTGAAAGAGCTCCCAGTGGCCAAAGCTGGAACAATTTGAACAACAAAATAAATAACATGGTATTGGATCATAACCCAAAGTGTAAGTCCATTCTAAATGACTGAATAAATAAATAAATGTGGGAGAAGAAAAAAATCTCCCTTTGTGAAGAATTGAAATCTCAAATAATTTATGAAAATACAACCCCTTCCAGGATATAGAACTTAATCCCATACCCTACCCCACGCCTTGAACGCAGGGTACACTCAGTGACTTGTTTCCAAAGAACAGAATATGAAAAGGGGGAGGGGTGGTGGTGGTAAATACTTAACAATGGTGTAATCTAGCAAACACTACCCCGACCAGGTGACCAACATTAACACATCAGTGATGAGTCAGGTTGCTAGCATATCCTCCTGATATGATGGGAAGTGTACTTCAACTCTATGCTATTCTTCCTAAAGCCTAGAAACTCAGTGTAACCAGGAGGAAAAAAAATCAGAATATCCCTAATTAAAGATCATTCTACAAAATACCTGACCAGTATTTCTCAAATCCTCAAGAAAAATAATGAAAGACTAAGAAACTGTCACAGAAATACTTTACTTGAAAAAAAAATCCACAGGCTGGCCCTACTTCCCACTCTAAGGAACACCAAGCCATGAGAGGGTCTGTGGGCTATGTCAGAGGAGATACAAATCTCCCTAGATTATTATTTAAATGTCTACCCTCCTCAGGGCTCCTCAAACATAAGTATGCCTCATCCTGGCCGATAATGATGTCCAGAAACATGTAGCCTCTCTTCAGGAACCACTTCCCCCTTGTGTTTATGAAACTTTACACTTGTGCCCAGTAGTTATTTAACCATACACAAGATGAGATGCCAGATGTTTTCATTTATAGAAATAAAAGCTGTCTGCTACAGCTCATGCTACAATGAAGTCCACCTCAGTTCACCAGAAAATTGCAGCTCCTGAATTTCACGTACCCTTAGAATCTTGGATACCATTGCACAGTACCCACTTCGGCCACTTTCCCCATCCTGGGGCGCCTCAGAGCTCAGAGTTCCATACAGCAGTGCACTTCGGTTATTCCTGCCCATTTTCAGGAACACTTCACTTCTGCCACCAATCGTTTTATCAGAAGTTACTGTCCACTTATCCAAATCTTCTTTGCTACGGAATTGCCAGACAACCTTGGCTTGTTCCATCAAGACCTCATGCAGAGGGCGGCCTTCAGGCCCTATCCAATAATTCACAATATCATCCTTCAAATGCCTAAAATGGCCCTTCATTTCTTCTTTAATTGCTTTATCAAAACTAATTTCAGGCTTGTCCTCAGGAGAAGTTATTTCCAAAGCAACTTCTCTCTGGTGATGTTCTTCCAAATTCCCTTTAGTTTTCCTCTGAGAAGAGGCTTTGCCAGGAGCAGCCACTGGTTTCTGAAAACTACTGGAACAATAGTCTGCAAAGTGAGTACGCCAAAATGGACAGAAGACAACTCTTGGCTTTGGGCATTTTCTGAGAATATAAGTGCCATTCAACAATTTATGAACCAAAGCCATGACAAAAAAAAAATCAAAATGTAAATTTTTCCCTGGGCTACCAGGGAAAGAAGCTTCAGCAAATAGTCCAATCCACCTATAATAAAAGAGACAGTGAAGAGTTACTACCGTACCAACGAATACATCATAATTTCAAATTCAACATGGATCATGTACTGTGAAATTCATTATTTTCTAATTCTATAAATATTTACTATGAGGAGAAAAAAGTTTACACTGTATATAATACATCCCACTGCTTTGTGAAAATAGGCCAAGATGAACAGAAACACAACCTCCTTCATGGAGTTGATGATCAGCCCCAAAATAATTCAAGAATGAGCTTCAAAAGGTAGTATCAACTTTAAAGCAAATTTTTATGCTACATTTTAAAAGAAATAATTGGTTCCTAAAATAAAATATTCAACTAATTCACTCCAGGATTGAGCTAACTTGACATTTTAGCACTTCTTCTATAAAAAGAACAGATTACAGTCTGTATGTGGAATCAGAAGACCGCACAGCTGGAACTGTTTACCCTCACAGCAAAAACAGTTGATCTTTTGAGGCCTTTATTTCCTTGGGGGAAAGGCTGTGATAACACCTCCCCTACCTACCTTAAGGGATTCTTCTGTTGATCAGATGGATTGATGGCTATAAAAGGGTTCTCTGATCCAGTTAAGTCTGACAAGATCCCCAAGATTCTTCACGTCTAATAAGCTACTAGTCCAAGGCCCATATTTTGAGTAACAAGGTTTTAACTATCAGTCACTATTTGAGGTCCTCAAAGATAGAACCTAAACCATAGTAGCAATAATACCATTACATTTAAATGCCATTCTTAATATTTTCAAACCACCCTGGCAAATATTATCTCATTTAATCCACATAAGCCTCCTGTAAAACAGCCAGGTAGATATTTCCTTTCAGAAGGAAATAAGACACCAACAAGGAGAAGTAACCTGCCCAAGATTACAATGCTAATCAGTATGGAAGCAAGCACAAGAACCCCGGCCTTAAATGTTCCCGTTTGACACTGCTGGCTCTCTGTATGTAAAACATTAGTAATATAACTTCTATGTCTCTATTGAAGTAACAATTTTGCTCTTGCAAAAACATTTAACTCTTAAGTTAATGTAAAATAACTTAAGTTAATGCAAAAACATTAACTCTTGCAGGAGTGCTGCAAGAACTAGGAAGGCTAACAATCCCCTCTCCTACTTATTCCAG
This sequence comes from Muntiacus reevesi, assembly GCF_963930625.1. NCBI lineage: Eukaryota > Metazoa > Chordata > Mammalia > Artiodactyla > Cervidae > Muntiacus > Muntiacus reevesi. The sequence goes on from NC_089255.1 coordinate 35,652,896, forward strand.
CTACCATGAAAATGAAATAAAATATGCAATGCTAATTTCGCCATCTTTCTCTCACCAGAGAGAAGAGAGAAGAAACAAAAACAAAAAATCACCCACTGGTAAGAATACAGTACTAAGAAACAATATGGAATGCTGAGAACTTTAAACGCTTCAAAAATGCCCCAGATCCAACAATTCAGCTCACCTGCCTCAGTTGCTTAAGAGTACATCAAAATGGCACCCAGACCACTCTATCTACTACACAGGACTGGTCATCTTTCTGGACTGCCCCTCCTCCCTCCTCCCTCACTCCCTACATCAGTTGGCTCATGACCTCATCTCTCCTAAGTCACTGCATTTCAGACGTGCACCTCTACCTCCAATCTGCCCCACTACTCTCAGCATCTATAGAGGGCCTAACACACAAAACTGATTCTTTATCTTCTCGGACTAAAACTCTTCAGAGGCTCTCATGGTCTTCAGAATAAAACTCAACTTTCTCCACAGGGTCTGTGAGACTCCTCCAGATCTAGCCTCCGCTCATCTCTCCAATCTTCCCTCCAATCACACCCTGCTCTGCTCTAATCACAGAGAACACAGTGTTCCAGAAACTGCCCCCGAGAACTCCCTGTCTGGGCATCACGTCTTAGCAGATTGCTGCTCCGAGGCCAGAAATGCCCTCTACTGATTTCTGCTGACTAATTTATCCCTTGAGACTCAGCTCAGACATCCATTACCTCCTCAAAGAACCCTTAATTACTCAACTCCTCCAAGGCCTTTTGATGTGGTCTCACTGCATACTAGGCTTAAGCTTTCCCTGCTACCATTTATTGCCAGTTCCCTTGTCAGTCTCCCTGCCAGACTGGAAGTGTCTTAAAGGGAGAGACCATCTTCACTGCGGTACTTTCAACTCCCAGGATGGTGCCAGACATGCGGGAGGGTTCTAATATTTGTCAAATAAATGATATCTCTATATTTATCCACCAACACCACCACTAGTGTCTTGGTTCATGGTTTTAGTGATTCTTCCCAAAACTATTTTAATTCCCCTAACAAAGGGTTTCTTGGGCTTCCCTGGTGTTCCAGTGGTTAGGAACTCGCCTTGCAATGCAAAGGACACCAGTTCTATACCTGGTCCGGGAAGATCCCACATGCAGCAAGGCAGCTAAGCCCCTACGCCACAACTACTGAGCCCACGTACTGCAACTACTGAAGCCCCCTTGCCTGGAGCTCATACTCTGTAACAAGAGAAGCCACAACAATGAGAAGCCCACACACCACAACAAAGAGTAGCCCTGGCTCGCCACAACTAGAGAAAGCCCACACACAGCAATGAAGACCCACCACAGCCAAAACACAGAAAAAGAGGGGAGAGGCTTCTCAAACTTTAAAGTGCCTTGAATCATATGAGAATTTTGTTAAAATGCAGATCCTAATTTAGTGGGCACAGGATGGGGCCTGATATTCTGTATTTCTAACAAGTCCCCAGGTGATTGCTGGTGCAGAGAATGCCCTTTAGGATTTAGTAAAGTCCTAACTCATCTCTCTGACTCTGACCTCCTCCTTCTCTCCCAATCCAACCTTTGACTGGCAACGAAGGGGATTTTTCTAAATGTGACGGCACTCCCCTTATTCAGCAATTCTGTCCAGAAATTAAAATTCCTAAAATGGTACACAAGGCCCTTCAAAATGCACCCAATTCCTTGGTCTCACTTCTCACTTTCATGGGGAATACCCTCAGCTCCTAACTACAATCATGTCTGATACACAAAAAACACATCACTCAAAAATGACAAAAGTGATCAAACATTCTATTATCCTGGCTAACACAAGTGACTGCCATACCTGACCAGTCATAGCATTAGCCTCACTCTAGATACATAAGCTTCTTTCCTAATCATAGAATTACTTCCATCTCTCAACTATTTTCCCCCAAATCATGTAACAGAAACCTAAGTCCAACAGGAAATCCCTTCTAACACCCTTTAAATGAGATGCCCCATGGCTTTCCAGGGCATGTATTCTCTTCCACTACAGTAAGCCCAACTTGTTCAGCTATAAACATGTTCCTGGTGGCTTCTGAATGGAGGGCACTGACATTGCTCTTCCTCCGTATTCTCATGAAAACCTGTGCATACATCTCACAGCCCTTACATACTATTAGAATCTTGCTTTTATCTGTCTACCTAAGTAGCCTGACTTTAATCTTGGACTATGGCTTGAACATAACTGATGCTCAAATGTCTGCTAAAATAAATGAACAACTTGTAAATGGTATGTTTTCACATGGACAAAAAATAGAAGGGAACCAGGAGAAATAACAACAGTTGATCTCACGTCCTGGAATCATAGGCAATATCTAAATTTCCCTGACTTCTTTACATGATTTTTTACCTCTACATACACAGACATTTGGTAAATAAATGATAAGCCTTTAAAATGGAATCTGTACAATCATAAACACGAATTCTCATGAATACCATGCTTAGGTAACACTAGTGAGTGGCAAATGAGAAGTATATACAAAAAATGCATACACATTAACATTACAAGTATGGACAAAAAAGGTTTCGGGGTAAAAAAGTAGAAGAAGACTTAAAATAGTGTGTAGGACAGTGTGACTATAAGTAATATTATTCACTATTTTCCAACTCATCAATAGTGTTACTACTTCTCTAATAATATAACTTCAATTGTAAGTGTTTTGTTTCATTCTATTACCGATAAACATCAAATCAAAATCATTAACTGGATGATCTCCAGCCGAGGTTGCTGAGTTTTCTTGGCAATGTAACCTAAGCGGCTAAAAGAGAGCAGTATTAGTGAAGTTTGTATAGCCAGAGCTTACGATGTGCCAGAAACCGTTCTGAGTGCATTGATATTTTCACAACAACGATGAGAAAGGTACTATTATTATTCCAATTACAGAGATAAACACATGGAGGTTCCAAAATTAAATCACCGGAGGTCATACAACGAGTAAGTGGCAAAACTAACCCGAGTGTTTAAGTCGGGGAGCGATCGGGACCGTGCGACAGCCTTACCCTTCACCTACTAGACGCCAACTCCAGGAAGGCGCTCACTTGCCTCCCCCGACTGCGCCTCAGAGTGACTTCCGCTCGACTCCCCGCTTTTCCAGACCGGGTACTCCACTTTTCCTGTGTGGGGCCATCTGTTTTTCCAGTCCGGAGTAAAACTAGGCCTTATGACTCTAGAGTTCCGGTTGGGTGCAAATGGGAGGGAAGAGTAACAAGAATCTCAGAGCTCTATGAACTGAGGGTTTTGGTCGGCTAGATTCCCAAAGGCTTCCCCACCCCGATCCCCAACCGCCAGATTTTTTCTGCCCTGTGTGAGAAAGTGGGGAGAATTTAGGGAAGCTATTCACCTCTCCTTCCGGCGTCCCACCTTCAGGCTGCAAACTCCATCCCGTATCTTTAAAATGGGACCCAAATATTGCCAACATCCTTCGCACTAAGGATCCCGGGTTCACTCGCGCTCCATCCCCACAGCCGCCCAAGAAAGATCCACGGCCTCCGAGGACTGGTTCTGTGAATTGCCCCCGCGGAATCTTTGGAGACCCACCACAAACTTGGACAGCAAACCATCCTACCCGCCCTTCCCCAATCTGGCCCCGTGGGGTCGCTCACTCCGCAGAGTTTCGATTGTATCCTGTGCACTTCCAACACTGTATCTTAATTATAATTATTCATTCACTTCTCACTTCCTCTGCCACGCTGTGAACTCTCGGGTCCAGAAGATGGTCTTCCTGTTCGCAGCACCTAGCAAAACGCTAGCAGGAATTAAGCACTCAGCTTGCCAGAATTTGAATGAAAAGTAGGGCGCTTAAACACATACTCCGGGGGCCAAGACCTCGCCAAGTACAACTGCCTTTTTGAAGTTTCCTCCATCTCTTTTCTCACACAATCACCTCTTCCTTCTTTAAATTCTGCTTTGTCTTCTCTAGCCTCTACACTTGCCTGATTCTGGTTTGCCAACCTTCTTGAACCCTACTTTACTGACTCTTCTTTCTCCTCCCACAACCTTAAATGCAGGTTGTCTCCAAAACCTATCCTTCGGCCTTCCTCTTTTTTTTTTCTTCTTTTTTTTTTCTTTCTCTCCTTCCTCTTTTCTAGCTTAGATATATCTACAGACAATCGGATAATTTCTTCCCCTGAACGCCAACATATAGTTCCAATTTCTTGACAACAGTTTCAGCTGTAGGATATACCACTAGCATCTCAAATGTGATTTGTTTAAAACAGAAAATATCACACTTACCCATTTAACTCCTCCTCTCATCCTGTTTCTGTAAATGCCCACATCCTTCTAAGCTGAAATTCTTGGTTATCCTTGGCTTCTCTCCTTGAAACCTCCTCTCACTGACCCTAAAACCTCTTTATTTTGTTGCTCTCTTTTGATCTTTCACTCTTGTTTTCCAAATCCAGTGAAACCCCAATAGTTATTGCGCTATGAAATTTACATTCAATATGCTGATTGCCTTATTCTGAACACAATGGTTTGTCTAATTTCATTTAAAAATCACCCAGAGATAAACACAAAATTCCTTTGGCCTCCAAACACGCCACTCATCAATCCTAAACCCTCCATAATCTCCTACTCCATCTATACTACTTATACTTATCCTCAATTTCTTATCTGTATGGTCAGGATATTCAAGATGGCTGTTTTGCTTTCTGTACAGCCCCATGGGTCACAAGTCCTTGATTCACTGACTTGATTATCCAGTCTCTAAAGTATAAGATTAATTAGTCCCTCAGAACTGAGGAGGCCACCTGACATCAACTCCCTGTTTTATAAATGGTAGCCTTTTCCTCCCCGCCACCAACTATGGAAGATTGCTATGTTCTGTCTGCGGCCCTCGGCAGGGTGTTGTTCCAGGACCTTTTGCTTCAGATCTCCTAGCCAATAAATCCTTGATGTTTCTGTCCCTATTTCCAGGTTCTTTCATCCATTTGGAGGTTGGGCCTGTGGGATGTGGCCCAACACCATCCCAGGTGGTATCTACCTAAACCACACTCATTTCTCCTCATAAGAGAGTTCATATTTTCTCAGCTTGATATTCCTCTCTTCCGCATCCCATTCATTTGGTCACAAGTATTCACACAACTTCCCCATTCCCACCTCCCCCCAACCCCCTGAGTTCAGCTGACTGGTCTAGTGGTAGAAGGCTGGCCAGTACTGGGTCAATCAGTTAGTCCTAGGGACTTTCTGAACTAACGTTGGAAAAGAGACCTAACCCAGGTGATGCTGCAGCAGGAGCTCCTGAGTGACCTTCCAGTACTGTGAAGAAAACTGGTTTATGGAAACAGAAAATAATATCAAGGTGCTAAGAGAGACAGAAATGGAAGGATAAAAGAAGATCCAGTCAGCGTTTATACTGATAGTTCTAGTTGCTGAGGCTGGGCTGCATGGATTTTCCTTGACTTCCAAGTATAAACTCTTTTACCTAAATTTATCTGAGTTGGATTTCTTGCAACCAATAGCTCTTAATTGATACATAGAATCTACCTACTAAGAACACACCTTAAAAAAACACACTTTAAATTCCATTTTCTCCTTAAAAATTTGCCCTAATGCCTCCATCTCATGACTGTTTTCCTTCTGACACCCTATAATATTTATTCTTTTTGCTGTAACACTGGCACTTACTTGTGTTCAAGTGAAACTTAGATTACAAACATGACTAAACTGCTTTTTCATTGTTTTATATATACAAGACTTTTCAACAGAGGATAAAACCCTGGAAGGTAATGACTTTTGTCACATACTTTAAAATATAAATATTTTACAGTAACCTGCACAAATTTAGATTAAGCTGGCACTGCCTTAAGAGGCCAAAAGACAAATTTCATGAAAACCTTTAAGAAGGGTTATAATGACACAGGCAGAAGGATATTGTAATAGAGCAAGTGGCAAATATGATTCAGCAATTTCACCTCTTGAGCGAGTCCCTTCAGAGTTTAAGGAGGATCCAGGACATAATGATTTCAGAAAAGATTATCTTGTGGGAGTTTGAGGTCATGGTGTTACTACAGATCCAGGGTTCATTCTTGGCTTTGCTAATTCAGGAACTTGATTTTATCTGTTTCATGAGAAGCAACTTCATGGAAGAAGAAATGACAAACCAGACTGTTAATTGACAACAGAAAATGGGCGTGATTTGAAACCCAAGATCACCTACCCAAGCGATTCCCTTCTAGTGGGAAAGCCCACTTCCAGGCCATGAGGAGGGTCACATAATTAGAACGAACAGGCAGTGTCCAAGCAGATTGTTCAATAAACATGTATTGTCTAATCTTCTTTTGGAGATATTTGTATCTGCTGTGCTAAGACCAGATGTTTTTATGATGCCACTTTAATAAATAGATGAACACAGACAAGTTCTTTTTCAGTAGCTCTTGTCTTTTCAAAATTTTATAATTTTGTTTTTTGCTGTGTTGGGTCTTCACTGCAACCCACGGGCTTTCTCTAGTTGTGGCACTTGAGCTTCTCTTGTTGTGGAGCACAGGCTCTTTAGTTGCAGCACACAGGCTTAGTTGCCCCATGGCAAGTGGGATCTTAGTTCCCCAACTGGGGATAGAACTTTTGTCCCCTATGTTGAAAGGCAAATTCTTACTGTGTTTCTTGTCTTAGTTGACTCCAGGTAGGTAAACCCCAATCCACCCTCCACCAATATATAAGCAACAACAATCCCTTCAGACTGAGGTGATTTCATCCTCCTTTACAATTGCACTCACAATTCAAGTGGCTCTATCACAGTCCCTCCCTGATTTGGATTTGAGAAATACCAGCTCTGTCAGGCCACAATATTATATATCTTCTCAACCTGAGGAGAAAACAGATTTTTTTCACTTGCCAGGGTGTAAGACTTGGACAGACTTAATAACTTTCGTTTCTGACTGGCATTTCCTAACTAGTCCTCTTTCCTGGCGGTGAGCCCTAAGGGGGAAACTACTCATTGTTTCCTGATATTTGTTCTTCCTCTATTTCGTTAAAGTTTACATTTCCCAGTCTCCTCTGCAGCTACCAGTGGAAGTAAAAATGTTGTTACAGCAGCTGAGAGCTTTCCTTATAAAACAGTTGACAAGTGAGACAGGTGTCTTCTCCCTCCTTCCCCTTTGCTTTCATATTACTGCTTAGAACTTGTCATGACAGAACCCTACCCTGGACCGTGAGGGTGAGGGCCACCTCCTGCAGAAGTCAGAAGTAGCCTGGGACCTCGAGGACTTTGTGAATCAGAGTAGCCAAAACAGCCTCGAACTGCCTATACTTGAACTGTAACATGAAAAATAAGCTTCCCCTACCCCCACTTATTTAACTGCTATTTAGAGCTTATCACCCAAGGTGATTCTAATCCTAAATAATCTATTCCATTTTTTACCCCTATCTCTAAGTGTATAGCTTGACCAGCTTTGGGTCACGTTTCCTTCTTAGTAAAAATCTAGATAACTAATAAGGACCTACTGTATAGCATGGGGAACTCTACTCAATACTCTATAATGGCCTATAATGGGAAAAGAATCTAAAAAAGAGTAGACATGTGTTTTTGTATAACAGATTCACTTTGCTGTATACCTGAAACTAATGAAAAATGTAAATCAATTAAACCCCAATAAAAATTTTTAAACACACATACATATCCTGGTATATCCAACAGGAAAAACAGACAAATAGGAAGAAACTTCCTAAACTCAGTGAACCTTCTGCAATGTTGGAAATGACCTCTATCAGCACTCTCCAATATGGTAGAGCCTAACCAGATGTGGCTGTTAAACACTTGAAATGAGGGATTTAATTTTTAGTTTTATTTCTTTGAATTAAGCTTAAATAGTCGCACGTGGCTAGTGGCTACCATAGTGAACCGTATAGTCCTAGATAATGGTGTAAGAACTCTGAATCATTCCTGAATCTGTCAGCATGTGAAAGCCAGAGGTTAACAAGCATGAAATGGAAAATAACTAAGTATAGATTTTGCCACAGATTAAAATCATCGGAAGAGTCAGGTAATACTGACTCAGATGGTTTCAACCAATAGAGCATTATTCTGCATTTTTTCTCCCTCATCCCCTAAATGTGGCCTTCCTCAAGATTTAGGTTTTAAAGCTTTTATCCCCCTTTGAGGTCTCATCCACTTCTACTACTTTACTGTAGCCTTATGAAACAATTTGCTGTATATTCCCACACAGGATTACTTCTTTCATTTTTAAATAAAGCCACCTGTTTTAGCATCACCTGCCTCCTAACGATGTGAGAGGTGACTTTCTGGGTGCACAGGCCTGTGTAAGAGTACCTGGAGGGAATTGTTTCCAAGCAGCACAAGTATGCTGAGGATCACCTGTTATGATAAGGGTCACCCAGTGTGCAGGACTTGAAATTAGAATAGCAAATTTCCCTCATCAGAATTCAGTTACCTACTGGAACATGAGAATGTATTCCATCCAAGGAGCATAACCCTGAGTCTTGAAAAGGCTGAGTGAGGAGGGCTTTGGGGGTAGAACACCAGTTCCCAGGGCAAGAAGAAAAATTTCTAAAGGTCTGTTAAAAAAGGCTCTGGCCTGAGAAAGGCCTCCATGGGAGTCTATGCATGCATGCATGCTAAGTTGCTTCGGTTGTGTCATGAGAGTGTATACCCTGCTGCATTCTTTTTAGATATCCCCTCATGCAACTAATGAATGAATAAGAAGAGTATATTCAGTACAAGATAAAATACAGCACAATAATGTCCAAAGATCATAATATTAAAAAGGCTAGGGACTTCCCTGGTGGTCCAGTGGCTGGGATTCTGTGCTCTCAGTACAGGGAGTCCAGGTTCAATCCCTGGTCGGAATCTAGCTCCCATAGACCACAACGAAAGATCCCATGTGCTGCTGCAACTAAGACCAAGCATAGCCAAACAAATAAACATAAAATAAATTTTTTTAAAAAGGTTAAATGTGGCCATACATTGATGTTGGTCATAGTCTCTATGAGGCCAGTATAAGCAGCTTGCACAGAATCTTTTTTTTTTTCATTTTAAAAAAAATTTATATTATAGTTTACTTACAAAGTTGTGCTAGTTTCCCATGTACAGCAAAATGATTCATTTATATATATATATTTATCCATTCTTTTTCAGATTCTTTTCCCTTATGGGTTATTACAGAATACTGAGTAGTTTCCCTCTGCCCTACAGTAGGTCTTGCTGATCATCTATTTAAAATATTTATTTATTTATTTATTTATTGGCTTCCCTGGGTCTTTATTGCTACACTCAGGCTTTCTCTAGTTGCATCAAACAGGGGTTCCTCTCTAGATGGGGTGGGCAGGCTTTTCATTGCAGTAGCTTCTCTTCTTATGGAGCATAGGCTCTAGGGAGCAGGAGCTTCGGTAGTTGGTACATATGAGCTCAGTACTTGTGGTACACAGGCTTAGTTGCCACAGGCATGTGGGATCTTCCTGAAGCAGGGATCGAACAGTGTCCCCTGCATTGGAAAGCGGATTCTTAACTACTGGACCACCAGAAAAGCCCTATCTATTGTATTCATAGTAAGACTCTTGATTTTAGAGCAGTGAGGAGCAAATAGGGGGATTTTTTTAATTGCAAGTTTAGACAGAACATTGAATATTTTATTAGAAGAGAGTGATACCAATTAACATTTATTAAGCATATACTTTGTGCTGGTCACTTTTCTAAGTGTTGCACAGGTGCTAACCCATCTAATATTCAAAACAAGCCACAAGGCAGCTGCCATGATCATTAAACAGATGAGGGAACTGAGGCTCAGAAAAGCTCCAGAAATAGAACTGATTGGAACTGGGAGGATTGATCAGTCATAAAATCATACTATTCAAAAGGAGATTAGTAATCAGGTTACACTAATGTTTGTTTGCTTGCTTTTTTTATTGCGATAAAAACACATACAACATAAAATGGATCATTTTAATCATTTTTAAAGTATACAGTTCAGTGGCACTGAGTGCATTCACATTGTTATATAACCCTCACCACAATCTATTTCCAAAACTTTTCCATCTTCCCAAACTGAAACTCTGTACCTACTAAGCACTAACTTCCTATTCATCACTCTCCTGAATCCCCAGGCAACCACCATTCTGTTCAATATTTTCTGTCTTTATAAATTTGACTAATCTAGATACTTCATTCATGAAGACTCATACAATATTTGCCCTTCTGTGTATGACTGATTTCACTTTTCATGAAAATTTCAAGATTTATCCATGTTGTAGCATGTTAGAATTTCCTCCCTTTTAAGGTTGACTAGCCCATTGTTTATGTAAAAGAATCAATTCACTGTACACCTGAATCATTACAAATCAACTATCCTTCAATAAAAATTTTTTTAAAAATAGTCCATTGTATGTATGTATCACATTTTGTTTATCCACTCATTATCTATGGATACTTAGGGTTATTTTCACCTTTTGACTATGATTCATAAATGCTACTATTAACATGGATATTCAAATATCTGTTCAAGTCTCTGCTTTCACTTATTTGGATTAAAACCCAAAAGTCAACTGGCTAGGTCATATGGTACTTCTATGTTAATAGTTTGAGGAAGCACCATTGTATCTTCTATAGTGGCTGCACCATTTTATATTCCCACAAGCAACTCACAAGAGTTCCAATTTCTCCACATTTTTATAAACATTTGTTATTTTCTGTGTTATTTTTTAAAAACACCCATCCCAATGCATGTGAACTGATATATTTTTTTTGTGAACTGATATCTTATTGAGTTATATTTTGTTTTAATGGAGGTATAGTTGATTTACATTGTTAGTTTCTGACATACAGCAAAAATACATATATATTCTTCTTGTATTCATTTTCTGTTATGGTTTATTATAGAGTATTGAATATAGTTTCCTGTGTTATGCAGTAGGATATTATTGTTTATCTGCTTTATACATAATAGTTTGTATCTGCTAATCCCAAACTCATATTTATATCTCCCTTACCTCCTTTCCATTTTGGTAACCATAAATTTGTTTTCTATGTCTGTGAATCTATTTCTATTTGTAAATAAGTTCATTTTTGTCATTTTGTGGGGGGGTTTTTGGCCACCCTGTACAGCATGCAGGATCTTAGTTCACTGTCCAGAGATTGAACCCACACCCCCTGCATTGGAAGCACAGAGTATTCACCACTGCACCACCAGGGAAATCTGTGTAATAGTTTAGATTCTACATATAAATAATATCATATGGCATTTGTCTTTCTATTTCTGACTTGGTTCACTTAGTATGATAATCTCTAGATCCATCAGTTACTGCAGATCTCATTATGGTTTTGATTTGTGTTTTCTCATATATTAGTTGTTTGACTTTTTTTAAGTATGAGAAATCCCAGGAGTTTCCTGGTGGTCTAGTGGTTAGAATTTGGTGCTCTCACTGCTGTGGCTTGGGTTTGATCTCTGGTTGGGGAACTGAGATATTACAGGCTGTGTGATGCAGCAAAAATTAAAAAAAAAAAAGGAAAACCTATGTGTATTTATTAGCAGTGGAAAAAGGGAAGCTGAAAGGAGGGAAATTGTTTAAATCAAGAAGGAAGGGCATGAGGGACTTCCCTGGCCATCCAGTATTTAAAGACTCTGAGCCTTCAATGCAGGGAGCAAAGGTTCCATCCCTGGGCGGGGAACTAAGATCTCATATGCTGTGTGGCATGGCGGAAAAAATAGTTTTTAAAAAAGAAGGAAGGGCTTGGAAAGGAAGGAAGAGGAGAGTGGGAGCAGTATGTGGGGGAAATAAAAACAAAGGGTGGGGGAAAAGACCCTGGATTTAGGTTAATCCAGTTAGTTTTGTATCTTCTTCTCCCTTGGCCTCTCAGGAGTTCCCAGGTAATAGGCTTCACCACAGCTTAACTGTATCCTTCATAACAAAACTGAAACCCATCCAAATTAGAAATGGAGACAGTATGTCCATTTGTGGATACTGGACAGCCAAATGTCCTGAAATGATAAAACAATGAAAGGAACAAAATGAGACAGATTAAGAGCAGGCCACTGCAAAGAAATGCCCTGTTGCTCAAAATGAATTGAATACTAGAAGCATCATTTGGAAGCCTGAGACCAGAGGACATTAAAGCCACTGAGCAAGGGACCTGAACCAGGCGATCCCTGCAGTCCCCTGCGATGAAGAGAAAAGAGAGACAGAAACATTGTCCAGTCCTGGCCAACCTTAGCAGGCAGCATGGCCTTTCTGTCGTTTTCAGTTAACATTAAGTGGGATAATATATGCAAAGTGTTAGCATAATTTTTGGAATTTTTGTCTTCACAAAAATAGCTAGCTATTATTGTTGAACTCTGGGACAGTGCTCAACAAATCCACAGTCCAGTGCAGGACATGGCACCAAATAAAAAATGCCAGCACAGTGTGAGAGGAATGAATGATAACAGAGGGAGATACAAGGTCCAGGGTGGCCCAAAGGTGTGATGGGCCAGGCATTGAACATAACACTTTTGCAGCATTTTCTTTTAATCTTTGCAACCTATGAAGTACCTATGAAGTAGGTACTAATATGCCTATTTCACAGGTAAGGAAACTGAATTTTACAGATGTTAAGTAACTTGCTAGTCACAGGCTTGTCATAGCTGGTAAAGAGGTGGATCTGGGATTCAAACTATGTCTGTTGCCTTTCTCCAGGCTACAAGCTCATTATCTACTACTCTGTATCTTATCTGCTCACCTGGGTCAGGGAGTAGCTCCTAGAGGAAACTGAGATGAGACTAAAGGATAAAGCATTTAACACATGAAAGGGGAAAAGACAATCCAGTGATGCAGTATGAATGTCCCAAAGCACAGAATTATGAAAGAGATCACATATCTGAAGAGTTCTGCTTGGCTGAATGGTGACGATTTCCATGGATTAAATTCACAGAGTCAAGCCTAGGGCCAATGTGTGTTGAGTTTTCTGTCACTTGCAGCCAAAGCATCCTAACTGATGAGGTTGTGAGGAAGAAATTAGAGAGGAGACACAAGGTCAAAGACTTTTTACTTTTCAGACAAAAAGATGTGTTAAAAGGAAGGATCCAGCAGAAAAAGAGAGCTTGAAGACACAGAAAAGGGCAATAATCAATAGAATAATGGTTCAGAGAAATAGAAGTAGCAGCATGTAGAGCATCGGAGGAGGGTTTTTCATTTGTTTGTTTTTTGGTGGTGGTGGGGGGGTTGGTTTTTTATGATTTTTGTTTTTTACTTTTTGGCTACACCCCATGACATGTGGGGTCTTGGTTTCCTGACCAGGGTTCAAACCTGTGCCTCCTGCACTGGAAGGTGGAGTCTTAGCCATTGGATCGCTAGGGTAGTCCCCTTAAGAGGAGATTTAGACAGAAGGGAATGCCCACCAATACCTGGGACAGAGTAGGCACTCAATATGTATCAAGTGACGGGGGGGTGATGATTTGAAATCTTCTGAAAACTCCTACATATTGACAGACAAATTGTTTAAAGAAGTCTTCATTCTTCTCCATTTCAGTCTTTCTGAGTCACTGTCAGAGGGTCACTCTTAACTTTAGTACATGATAATATACATGTGCTACTTATTTTAGGAAATATCAGGGATAGAAAAGAGTCCCTGATCTTGAATCTCTGATGTAATTTTAGGACTTCTCTGTGTTGAGACCAGTGTTTTTCAAAATGAGACCATCCCATACTCTTGAGGAAATCACCCAAGGATGTGTTAAAAATGCAAATTCCTTGGTCTCACCTACTGAATCAGACTCTGCATTTTAATAAGCTTCTAGTTGATTCTCAGTTAACTCAAGAACTGCTATACTAGATTGGAGCAGGGATGGCGTCGTGTTCACCTTTGTTTCCTCAGTACCTGGTTCATGTGCTCAATTGAATGTTTTCGTTGTTGATGTTGTTTTTGGTGGCTTGTGGGTCTTAGTTCCCTGACAAGGGATTGAACCCCAGCTTTTGGCAGTGAAATCCCACAGTCCTAACCACTGAAATGCCCGGGAAGTCCCTCAATTGAAAGTGTGACACGTGAATGTGTAAATCTTGGAATCCTGTGCTACTAAATAAGCCACAGGTTTTACTTTTGATAAATATTTTAAGCTATAAGATTTACTTATATTAGTGGTTCCATTGTGTGTTATATCCACTGTCATAGGGGTCTCAAGTAACAAGTAGTTAATTATACTAAAAGTCAATGTTGACAAATAAATCAACTTATAAAAATAACTTTTCTGGCTGTGCCGAAAGGCATTGAACCCACACCCCCTGCAGTGGAAGCTCGGAGTCCCAACCACTGAACCACCAGGGAAGCCCCTTCTAAAAATAATTTTAAAGACAAAAGTTATCCTGATGGTCACATCTTTTTCACTGCCTGGCATTTTGACATGCTTTTCTTGAGTGCTTTTTTGAGTATAGAGGACAGTTCAGGGTATGTATGTATCAACCATAGACAGCATCTGTTATGTATGCTGAGGTAGGAAAAAGTTATGAACCATGCAGCTATACTGAGCAAGGCCAGAGAGAGGGCTGATTTTTAGCATCCTAAGACCATTTCTCACTCACCAGAAAGGAACAATTAAATACAAGGAAGCCCAGGTTTCCCATTAATAAGCATTCAACATGTATAGCACGTACAGCTTAGTTACACCTATAGTCATTTAATCTCTGACAAAGGAGGCAAGAATCAACAATAGAGAAAAGAGTTTCTTCAGCAAGTGGTGTTGGGGAAGCTGGACAGCCTCATGAAAATCAGTGAAGTTATAACACTCCCTCATACCATATGGAAAAATTAACTCAAAATGGCTTAAAGACTTAACTATAAGACATGAAACCCTAAGACTCCCAGAAGAGAACATAGGCAAAACATTCTCTGAAATAAATCTAACCAAAGTCTTCTTAGATCAGCCTCCCAAGGCAACAGAAACAAACAAAAAAAATAAATAAACAAACAGGACCCAAATTTACAATCTATTGTAGAGCAAAGGAAACACGGACAAAGTGAAAAACAACCTACAGACTGGGAGAAAATATTGGCAAATTATGCAACTGACAAGGGCTTAATTTCCAAAATATATAAACAGCTCACATAAACTTGATAACAAAAACCAAATGACCCAATCAAAAAATGGGCAGAAGACCTCAACAGACATTTTTCCAAAGAAGACATATAGATGGCCAATAGGCACATGAAAAGATGCTCACCACTGCTAATCGTTACAGAAATGCAAATCAAGCTATCACCTCACACCAGTTAGAATCCTGTGTGCATACATGCTCACTCACTCAGTCGTGTCTGACTCTTTCGTGACCCCATGGACTGTATTCTGCCAGGTTTCTCTGTCCATGGGATTCTCCAGGCAGTAATACTAGAATGGGTTGTCATTTCCTCCTCCAGGGGATCTTCCCAATGTAGGGACTGAACCCGTGTCTCCAGTATCAGCAGGCAGATTCTTTATCAATGAGACACCCAGAAAGACCCACCATTCAAAATGGCCATCATTCAAAAGTCTACAAATACCAGGGAATTCCCTGACGATCCAGTGGTTGGGACTTGGCACTCTCACTGCCAGGCCCCAGGTTTGACCCCTGGTCAGGGAACTAAGATCCCACAAGCCTCAGGGTGCAACCAAAATAATAATAATGAAATAAAATAACAAATAACAAATGCTAGAGAGGGTATGGAGAAAAGGGTACCCTTCTACACTGTTAGTGAGACTGTAAGTTGGTGCAATCACTATAGAGAACAGTACGGAGGTTTCTCAACAAACTAAAAATATTGCCACATACTCTAGCAATCCTACTCCTAAGCATACCTCCAGACAAAACTCTAATTTGAAAAGATACATGCACCTTTCTGTTCATAGCAGCACTATTCACAGTATCCAAGACATGGAAACAACCTAAATGTCCAACAAGAGATGAGTGGATAACGAAAATGTGGTTTATGCATACAATGGAATATTACTCAGCCATAAAAAAGGAAAGAATGCCATTTGCAGCAGCATGGATGGATCCAGAGATTATCATACTCAGCAAAGTAAGTCAGAAAGAGAAAGACATATACCATATGATATTGCTTATATGTGGAATTAAAAAAATGACATAAAGGAACTTACTTACAAAGTAGAAATAGACTCAGAGATATAGAAAACAAACTTAGGGTTACCAAAGGGGAAAGGAGAGGAGGAATAAATTAGGAATTTGGGATTAAAACATACACAGCACTATATATAAAATAGATCATCAACAAGGACCTACTGCATAGCATAGGAAACTATACTCAATATCTTGTAATAATCTATAATGGAAGAGAATGTAAAAAAAGAATATATATTTATATATACATATAAATGAATCTCTTTGCTATACATCTGAAAGTAATACAACATTGTAAACCAACTATATTTCAGTAAAAATTTTTAAAAAGATAAGACTTCCCTGGTGGTCCAGTGGTTAAGACTCTGTGCTCCCGGATCTGGGAACTAAGATCCTACATGCCTCACGGTGCAACCAAAAATAAAATAAGCATTTGAAAAAAGAAAAAAGATACATGCACTCCCAATGTTCATAGCAGCACTATTTACAATAGCCAAGACACAGAAGCAACATCCATTGACAGATAAATGGATAAAGATGATGTATATGTATATATATACATATATACACATATATATGTATATATATACACATATATATACACACATATATGTATTTATATACACATATATATGTATACATATATATACACACACACGTACACACAATGGAATACTACTCGGCCACGAAAAAAGAATGAAATAATGCCACAGCAACATGGATGGACCTAGAGATTATCACACTAAGTAGAGTAAGTCAGAAAGAGAAAGACAAATACCATATGATAACACTTATATGTGCAATCTAAAATATGATACAATTGAGCTTATTTACAAAACAGAAACAGACTCACAGACATAGGAGACAAATTTATGGTTATCAAAGAGGAAAGGGGATGGGGGAAGGATAAATTAGGAGTTTACATTCTGCAGACACAAATGTATATCACAGGGAACTATATTCAACATCTTGTAATAAATAAACCATAATGGAAAGAATACCTCAGTAACTTTGCTGTATATCAAAAACTAACACAACATTGTCAATCAATGATATTTCAAAAAATATATACTGGAGGCATAATAACTACAAGGATATTCAAATTGGGTTCTGTTACTGAAAGCTAAATGTGAAATCCAGTTGTTGCTTAGTCACTAAACCCTTCCTGATTCTTTTGTGACCCCATGGACTATAGCACACCAGGCTTATCTGTCCATGGAATTTCCCAGGCAAGAATACTGGAGTGGGTTGCCATTTCCTTCTCCAGGGGCTCTTCCCAGCCCAGGGATTGAACCTGCATCTCCTCATTGCAGGTGTATTCTTTACCACAGAGACACCAGGAAGTCTATGAAATCCAGAGGGCTTCCTTAATAGTACATAATAAGGGCTTAAATACCTGCAGTGGGTCAGCAGGGAAAGGTGAGGTCCAGGATTATCATCAGACTAGTTTAAGCTTCAATAAGGTTAAACTTCCAAGCAATGCAGGTGAGCTAAGGGTCCTGGTTAGGAAATAATGGGATCACAACACATGGAATGAGGGTATCTGATTGATGTTCCTGAAGATCTTGAATTGCCAGAGTCTTCTGACCCCCCTGAACCTACAGAACTGGTCCACCATCCCTCACCTCTTGCTTGTAGACAGTGCAGAAGTCAGTATCCTGAAACACTGCATGTACCCTCCTCAAAATCTGCCTCTATCTCCCTCCTGGATACTAGGCTGATAAATATGGTTGAAACACCATATATAATCCAGTACAGGACATATTTGGTCTGATAAAGAAGGGACTATACTCCAAAGGAGCTGCAAGAACTAACCAAGCATGTAATGGCAGGACTGGGAGAGAGGCAAGGGACTGGAGCCGAGGATGCTTGATCAGGGCACCAGATTGTAATATTGGATCCAGTTCAGTTCAGTCGCTCAGTCAGGTCTGACTCTTTGCAACCCCATGGACTGCAGCACACCAGGCTTCCCTGTACATCACCAACTCCTGGAGCTTGCTCAAACTCATGTCCATCGAGTCGGCGATGCCATCCAACCATCTCATCCTCTGTCATCCCCTTCTCCTCCTGCCTTCAATCCTTCCCAGCATCAGGGTCTTTTCCATTGAGTTAGTTCTTTGCATCAGGTGGCCAAAGTATCGGAATTTCAATTTCAGCATCAGTCCTTCCAATGAGTATTCAGGTCTGATTTCCTTTAGGATTGACTGGTTTGATATCCTTGCAGTCCAAGGGACTCTCAAGAGTCTTCTCCAACACCACAGTTCAAAAGCAACAATTCTTCGGCCCAAAGCATTCTTCATAGTCTAACTCTCACATCCATACATGATGACTGGAAAAGCCATAGTTTTGACGAGAAAGACCTTTGTCGACAAAGTAATGTCTAGGTTTATCACAGCTTTTCTTTCAAGCAGCAAGTGTCCTTTTAATTTCATGGCTGCAGTCATCATCTTCAGTGATTTTGGAGCCCAAGAAAATAAAGTCTGTCACTGTTTCCATTGATTCCTCATCTATCTGCCATGAAGTGATGGACTGGATGCCACAATCTTGGTTTTTTGAATGTCGAGTTTTAAACCAGATTTTTCTTTCTCCTCTTTCACTTTCATTGAGACACTTTAGTTGCTCTTCACTTTCTGCCATAAGGCTGGTGTCATCTGCATATCTGAGATTATTGATATTTCTCCCAGCAATCTTGATTCCAGCTTGGGTTTCATCCAGCCTGATTTTCCCATGATGTACTCTATACATGAGCTAAATAAGCAGAGGGAGAGTATACAGCCTTAACATACTCCTTTCCCAATTTGGAACCAGTCTGTTGTTGCATGTCCAGTTCAAACTGTTGCGTCTTGACCTACATACAGATTTCTCAGGTGGCAAGTAGGGTGGTCTGGTATTCCTGTCTCTTTAAGAATTTTCCACAGTTTTTGTGATCCACACAGTCAAAGGCTTTGGCATAGTTAATAAAGCAGAAGTAGGTGTTTTTCTGGAACTCTCTTGCTTTTTCTATGATCCAATGGACGTTGGTGACTTGATCTCTGGTTCCTCTGCCTTTTATAAATCCAGCATGAACATGGAAGTTCACGGTTCACATATTGTTGAAGTCCGGCTTGGAAAATTTTGAGCATTACTTTGCTAGCGTGTGAGATGAGTGCAATTGTGCAGTAATTTGAACATTCTTTGGCATTGCCTTTCTTTGGGATTGGAATGAAAACTGACCCTTTCCAGTCCTGTGGCCACTGCCAAGTTTTCCAAATTAGCTGGCATATTGAGTGCAGCACTTTCACAGCATTATCTTTTAGGATTTGAAATAGCTCAACTGGAATTCCATCACCTCCACTATCTGTGCTTGCAGTGATACTTCCTAAGGCCCACTTGAGTTCACACTCCAGAATGTCTGACTAGGTGAGTGGTCACATCATTGTGCTTATCTGGGTCATGAAGATCTTTTTTGTATAGTTCTTCTGTGTATTCTTGCCACCTCTTAATATTTTCTACTTCTGTTAGGTCCATACCATTTCTGTCCTTTATTGTGCCCATCTTTGCATGAAATGTTCCCTTGATATCTCTAATTTTCTTGAAGAGCTCTCTAGTCTTTCCCATTCTATTGTTTTCCTCTATTTCTTTGTACTGATCAGTGAGGAAGCCTTTCTTATCTCTCAGTGCTATTCTTTGGATCTCTGAATTAAGATGGGTATATCTTTCCCTTTGTCTTTTGATTTCTGCTTCTCTTATTTTCTCAGGTATTTGTAAGTCATCCTCAAACAACCATTTTGCCTTTTTGCATTTCTTTTCTTAGGGATGGTCTTGATCACCACCTCCTGTACAATGTTATGAACTTCCTTCCATAGTTCTTCAGGCACTCTCTTAGAACCAATCCCTTGAATCTATTTGTCACTTCCAGTATATAATCCCAAAGGATTTGATTTAGGTCATACCTGAATAGTCTAGTGGTTTTCCCTACTTTCTTCAATTTAAGTCTGATTTTTTCAATAAAGCAGACCTGGGACACCTAGCATGTGGCATAAGCCCTCTTGGGGGAGGTCACCATTAGCTCCACCATAGAGGTGCAGAGCAGAGGACCCACAAACTGCAGAACAATTATACCAAAGAAATTCTCACACTTTTAAGAAAGTTCTAGGGCCCAAAACAAATTTCCTAAGAATCTAGCAAAGGGACTGAGAACCCCCCCACCCAGGAATTTGACTTTGAAGACCAGTGGGATTTCATTATAAAACTTCCACAGGACTGGGGAAACAGACTCTTGGAGGGTGCAAACAAAACCTTGTGCACACTAAGACCCAGGAGAAAGGAGCAGTGACCACACAAGAAACTGAGTCAGACTTGCCTGTGAGTGTCCTGGGGTTTCCAGTGGAGGCATGTGTCAACAGTGGCCTTCCCTGGGGTCAGGGGCACTGAATTCAACAGTCCTGGCATAAGTCCTTTTGAAGGAGGTCATTACAAAAAAAAAAGAAAAAAAGAAAGAGGTCATTACAGCCATTACCTACCATAGTTTGGCCTCAGGCCAAAGTACAGGGAGGGAACACAGCACCACCTATCAAAAGAAAATTGAATTAAAGATCTACTGAGCATGGCCCCACCCAACAGAGTAAAACTCAGATTCCCCCACAGCCAGTCCCTCCCATCAGAAAGCTTCCACCAGTTCTTATTCTTATCCATCAGAGGGCAGATAGAATGAAAACCACAACCACAGAAAACTAATCAATCTGATCACACAGATCACAGCCTTGTCTAACTCAGTGAAACTATGAGCCAGGCTGTGTAGGGCCACCCAAGATGGATGGGTCATGGTGAAGAATTCTGACAAAATGCGGTCCACTGGAGAAGGGAATGGCAAACCACTTTGGTATTCTTGTCTTGAGAACCCCATGAACAGTATGAAAAGGCAAAAATATACGACACTGAAAGATGAACTCCCCAGATCGGTAGGTGCCCAATATGCTACTGGAGATCAGTGGAGAAATAACACCAGAAAGAATGAAGAGACGGAGCCAAAGTGAAAACAACACCCAGTTGTGGATGTGACTTGTGATGGAAGTAAAGTCTGATGATGTAAAGAACAATATTGCATAGGAACCTGGAATGTTAGGTCTATGAACCAAGGAAAATTGGAAGTGGTCAAACAGGAGATGGCAAGAGTGAACATCAACATTTTGGGAATCAGCGAACTATAATAAAAGAGTCAGAAATGCAGTACTTAGGTACAATCTCAAAAATGACAGAATGATCTTTTCATTTCCAAGGCAAACCAATCAATATCACAGTAATCCAAGTCTATGTCCCAATCAGTAATGCTGAAGAAACTGAAATTGAAGGGTTCTATGATGACATACACTGGAGAAGGCAATGGCACCCCACTCCAGTACTCTTGCCTGGAAAATCCCATGGATGGAGGAGCCTGGTAGGCTGCAGTCCATGGGGTCGCTAACAGTCGGACACGACTGAGTGACTTCACTTTCATGCATTGGAGAAGGAAATAGCAACCCACTCCAGTATTCTTGCCTGGAGAATCCCAGGGACAGGGGAGCCTGGTGGGCTACCATCTATGGGGTCGCACAGAGTCGGACACGACTGAAGCGACTTAGCAGCAGCAGCAGCAGCATGATGACATACAAGACCTTCTAGAACTAAAAGCAAAAAAAGATGTCCTTTTCATCATAGGGGACTAGAATGCAAAAGTAGGAAGTCAAAAGATACCTGGAATAACAGGAAGTTTGGCCTTGGGAGCACAAAATTAAGCAGGGAAAAAGCTAACAGATTTTTGCCAAGAGAACACACTGGTCATAGAAAACACCCTCTTCCAACAACACAGCAAACGACTCTACACATGGACATCACCAGATGGTCAATACTGAAATCAGACTGATTATATTCTTTGCAGCAGAAAATGGAAAATCTCTATACAGTCAGCCAAAACAAGATTGGGAACTGACTGTGGCTCAGATCATGAACTCCTTAGTGCACAATTGGATTAGGGGGAGTTTATTGATTTGGGAGCACTCTAAGTCACAGAATTTATCACTCTGCCAAGGACCCCAGGAAATGTTAAAATTTGTTATAAGGATGGCTCTAAGAGGCATGGAAAACTTTATAGCCCACATGAGGTAAAAAATGCCAGAGTTGCCAAGACATATAGTGTAGGAAGAGATTTAAAAATTTAGAGAAGTCAGCATGAGATGGATGTACTTAAGGTCAGAAATTCCACAGAATGATCATGTTCTGTGGGAAGACCAAGAGGAGACCTGTGAATTCATCAAAACTATAAGGAATGTGATGGTAAGGGGTGCACCAGCATCACTAAAAGTTCAGTTGTGGTTTTCCTTTATAGGCTAGGACTGACAGTAGGAGCAGCTGTTGGAAAACTGGGTTCGTTCCGTAAGGGGAGCGATAGGGTCTTGAAACAAGAAGTCAGGTAATATCATTTAATTGTGAGAAGCCAGGCAGATGCAATTATTATGAAGAGTGGAAAGGTCAGAATGACAGCTGCAGAATCCTGACCCTCAGAGAATCATGGAAATGGTTAATGGAATATAGCATCCCCAAAGACAAACTAGATAGTCAAACAACAAGTGTACTCCTCAATTTTTAATCAGAAGAAATTAAGGTTGGGTGACCAGGGGCTGAGGGCAGTTGCCCCAGTGGACAGTGACCATCATTTGCCCACTTTTAGATCTGGGTCAGTTTTCAGACCCTGAACTCATTAAGAGATAGTCAGGTCACCAAAAGGACTCTACAACAGCATGGCCAATTACACAGTAATGACTTCCCAGTCCTTCTCTCAAAGTTCACATACCTACTTATATGACTCTTAATATATTTTTAGATACAGTTGTAAGGAACAGGATACAGGTTCATTTAAAATGTTTAATGAATTCATAGTAATTTTTTTTTTTTGCATTTAAACAGCAGGACTCTATTTCCCACAGTTCTGGAAGCTGGGAGTCTAAGATAAGGCTGCCAGCATGTTAGGGTTATGGTGAGGACCCTCTTCAGGTGCAGACTGCTATCTTTCTGTAGTGTCCTCACCTGGCAGAAGTGGTGAGAAAGCTCTCTGGTGTCTCTCTGATAGGGCACTTAATCTTATTCATGAGGGTTCCACCCTTATAACCTAATCACCTCCCAAAGCCCCCACTTACTAATACCACACTTTGGGGATTAGGAATCCATAGTAGTTTTTGTCATTTTGCATTTTCTCAAAAACAATAGATGTTAAAAATATCTCTTTTGGCCTTTGGGGTGGTCTACTTGAATTGGAATCCTCATAGCACTTCAAATGTGCATGTGTTTTGCAATGTGTATGTGTGAATAAACATAAGCTCTTGAGAGCAGGGATCTTGTCTTGGTGACTTATTCATCTTATTCAGTGTCTAGCTCAGTGTCTGAACTCAGGCGTATAGTAGGTGGTTGATAAATACAGTTTGAACAAATATATACACATGCAAACAATCTTGTTTGTTTTGATAGAGAGGATGAATATCTTGGGATAGTATAATTTTACATAGGTTTTTTTTCCTTTATGCCCTGCCCTTAAATTTACTTTTTTTATAATTTAAATAATATTCTATTTCCCCAAAAACATTTTAAAATTATAAGGACTTCCCTGGTGGTCCAGTGATTAAGAATCTGCCTGCCAGTGCAGGGAATAAGGGTTTGATCCCTGGTCCGGGAAGATTCCACATGCCAAGAGGCAACTAAGCCCATGTGCCACAACTACTGAAGCCTGCGCACCCTAGAGCCTGAACTCTGCAACAAGAGAAGCTACTGCAATGAAAAGCCTGCCCACCACAACTAGAGTAGCCCCTGCTAACGGCAACTCGAAAAACCGTGTGTGCAGCAATGAAGACCCACCATAGTCAAAAATAAAAAATTTAAATTAAAAATAAATAAGATAATGATGAAAAATTCATATTCAGTGTAATAAGTTCACACAATACCATAGTATACAAAAAGCAAAAATTTCCCATTTCCAACACTACTCCTCTATCCCCTACTCACTCTACTGTAATTCACCTCCCCAATTATACAATTATAGACATTTATTGAGTACTTACTCTTTACCAGGAAGTATTTTAAGCACTTTTTTATATGTTAAGTAATTCATACCTTGTGTGTGCTATGTGCTCAGTATCTTCAGTCATGTTTTACTCTTTGTGACCCCATGAACTGTAGCCCACCAGGCTCCTCCATTCACGGGATTCTCCAGACAAGAATACTGGACTGAGTTGCCATGCCCGCCTCCAGGATATCTTCCTGATCCAGGGATTGAACCTGTGGTTTCCTGGGTCTTCTGCATTGTGGGTGGATTCTTTACCCACTAAGCCACTTGAAAAGCCCAATTTATACCTTATCAAAACCCCGAAGAGGCAGATGTTATCTTCATTTCACAAAGGGGAAATTTTCACAGGTTGGGTTCCCTGGGAAGCCAACTTAAGAGGAAATTCAGAGTACAGAATGTTCCTTCATTCATTTCAGATACAGTTTGGTCTCAACATGGACTAAGTCCAGTCCACATGCTTTAGAAGACCCCTTGCTGAAAAATCAATAGATTTCACTCAAATAAAGAACCCATCTTTCTTAATTGCAGTCAAGGGTCACTGACTATATTATAGCTTTCTTTTATTCACAGATTTAAAGACAGTCCTCAGAGAAGGGCGCCAGCCTTTGAGGTAGGTAGTAACAAGGGAGGTAAACTGGTCATTTGGGTCACCTTGGCCATGGGCTCAGTTCCAAGGGTACGCTGGGGGAGAGAAGTCTAGGGGACTTCTCTTAGAACAGGTTTTTTGAGTAGAGATAGTTGGGCCTTATTTGGGTTGTTTTCTCTACCTTAATTCTGAACATTTTTCAGTAACACTTAGGGAAGCCTCAAGTCTATCTCTCAAGTTCACAACCAGAATAAAGAATTAATGGACTCCAAAAACTTTTGAGAAGAGTTTCAAATTATTGTTTCTGATGCTCCCTACCTTATATTCCAAATTCCACAAAGAAATCACTGTGAAATTGTTCTTTTTATCAGCTTCCCTCAACAGGCATAAAACTGAACTGATCTCCCACATACCCAGTCTCCCAAATGTCCTCTCTAGTTGTATTCCTTATCTCCATGAAGGACCCACTCACCACCAGCTTCCTAAACCAGATCCTGAGTTATCATTTGTATTTGGGACGTCACCTTTTCCCTTTCCCAACTAATCTTTCAGTTCAGTTCAGTTGCTCAGTCATGTCCGACTCTTTGCGACCCCATGAATTGCAGCACGCCAGGCCTCCCTGTCCATCACCAACTCCTGGAGTTTACTCAAACTCATGCCCATTGAGTCGGTGATGCCATCCAGCCATCTCATCCTCTGTCGTCCCCTCCTGCTCCTGCCCCCAATCCCTCCCAGCATCAGGGTCTTTTCCAATGAGCCAACTCTTCGCATGAGGGGGCCAAAGTATTGGAGTTTCAGCTTCAGCATCAGTCCTTCCAATGAACACCCAGGACTCATCTCCTTTAGGATGGATTGGTTGGATCTCCTTGCAGTCCAAGGGACTCTCAAGAGTCTTCTCCAACACCTCAGTTCAAAAGCATCAATTTTTCGGCACTCAGCTTTCTTCACAGTCCAACTCTCACATCCGTACATGACCACTGGAAAAACCATAGCTTTGACTAGACAGACCTTTGTGGGCAAAGTAATGTCTCTGCTTTTTAATATGTTGTCTAGGTTGGTCATAACTTTCCTTCCAAGGAGTAAGCGTCTTTTAATTTCATGACTGCAATCACCATCTACAGTGATTCTGGAGCCCAAAAATATAAAGTCTGACACTGTTTCCACTGTCTCCCCATCTATTTCCCATGAGGTGATGGGACCAGATGCCATGATCTTAGTTTTCTGAATGTTAAGCTTTAAGCCAACTTTTTCACTCTCCTCTTTCACTTTCATCAAGAGGCTTTTTAGTTCCTCTTCACTCTCTGCCATAAGGGTGGTGTCATCTGCATATCTGAGGTTATTGATATTTCTCCCGGCAGTCTTGATTCCAGCTTGTGCTTCTTCCAGCCCAGCGTTTCTCATGATGTACTCTGCATATAAGTTAAATAAGCAGGGTGACAATATACAGCCTTGACGTACTCCTTTTCCTATTTGGAACCAGTCTGTTGTTCCATGTCCAGTTCTAACTGTTGCTTCCTGACCTGCATACAGGTTCCTCAACTAATCTTTAAGTCCTGGTCATTCTACCTTCCAAATTATCCAGAAGCCATCCATTTCTCCCCAATTTCACTGCTTCTTCCTTAGTTCTGGCTTCCCTGGTGGCTCAGGAGGTAAAGAATCTGCCTGCAATGCGGGAGACCTGCATTCAATCCCTGGGTTGAGAAGATCCCCCTGGAGAAGGAACCGCTACCCACTACAGTACCCTGTTCTGGAGAATTTCGTACATGTATAGTCTATGGGGTCGCAAAGAGTAGGACACGATTCAGCGACTTTCACTTTCCTTACTTCAGGGCATTATCATCTTTTGCCAAAATGCCTTCAACAGCCTCTGTGGTTTTCCTGCCTTAGTCTCCTTCCTTTTTTATTCACTCACCACACTGCAGCCAGAGTAATTTTTTCAAAAACACAAATCTGATAATGTCGGTTTACAGTTTAGAATCTTTCAATACCGAAGATTTTAAAACTTCCTAATATAGTTTATTAGGGTCTGAATGATTTGGCCGCTGCGTGCCTCCACAGTCTCATTCCCACACACCATGCCCTCTGTTCGGCTATAAAGAACTTTCATGGAGAAGGAAATGGCAATCCACTCCAGAATTCTTGCTTGGAAAAGTCCATGGACAGAGGAGCCTGGCGGGCTGCAGTCCATGGGGTTACATGACTGAGCATGTGTGCACGAGGGTGGAGGGAGACGGGTTGGTAGCAATAAACTGGTAGAACTAAAAAAAGAAAAAAAGAATTTTCAGTTCCCTCGACCCAACTTTTTCTATTACCGCTATGTCTTTGACCAAACGGTTCTCTGCTTGGAATACCCTTCCCTCTACTCTTTTTTTGGGGAAGTCAGATGCATCCTTCAGGTCCCAGATCAGTTGTCACTCGCACAGCCCAGATAGGCAGGCTTCATTCCACAACAGGTGCCCTCAGCGTGGTCCAGACGATTTGTCTTTCAGGCGAGCGACCCTAACGGTGCCCTCGAGACTCCATCAGTGTCGGACAGTCGAAAGGCTCCTCAGAGCAGACCCAGATGCTTGCGGCTCCAGTCCAAGACAAGTAGGCAGCACATGAAGCTTCGGGCCCGCAGCAGAGACACACCCAGAGTTTCCAGCTGCCAGCTCTGGGTACAAGACCGCCGTTCACCGCCCGGAACCCAGCCGGGTGTCCCCGCCTCCCACGCTGCGTCGGGGGCGGGGTGGGGCGGGGCTCTGGGCGCCGGCGAACGGCGTGCGACGAGCGGGGGGCGGGGCCAGGGGCGGAGCGGAGCGCGCATGCGCGGTCGCCTTTGTGTGGGTCGAGCAGCAGCGGCGGCGGCGGCGGCGACGGCGGCAGTGGCGGTCCCACTGGCAGGCGGGCAAGAGGGGAGTCCGGGCGGCGTCCGGCGTGGGAGCCGGGGGACCACGATGGTAAAGAAGCGGAAAGGCCGCGTCGTGATCGACTCAGACACGGAGGACAGCGGCAGCGACGAGAACCTGGATCAGGTTAGGACAGGCCGCGGAGGCGCGGGCCAGCGGAGCGGGAGGGCTGAGTCCCGGCCACGGGAGTCGGGAGCCTGTCGGGCCCCGGGCCTCCTGACTGGAGCGGCCGGCCTGCCTCGTGTCCTGAACGCCACTGCCGCCCCCTCTGTCCTCCCCTCAGTGCCCGCGGCCCTTGGAGTCTGGCCGGGGCCTGGAGACGGAGCCCGGAGGACTTGGCGCCTTGGGCGGGGAGGCGGGGCAGGGGCCAGGCTGGTGGGCCTCGGACTGGGGGAACTGGAGGAATCCTTGGTCTGGCACGGCCAGATCGGGGCGGCAGGCTGCAGGCCAGGCGATCCGGGCACGGAGAGATAGAAAGTATCGCTCGCCAACCCGGGAGATTGGGAGATTTTGGAGGAGGTGCACGGGTGACCGTGGGGCGGTGCGGGGGGGTGGGGGGGCGGGAGAGGGAGACCGAGAAGGTGCAGGCTGTGGAAGATGAAGTTTTTCAGACGAGGGTGTGAACAGAGTGGAGGGGAACCTCTCTCTGCTTGGCGAAGAATACTTAGCTGTGGACACGAATCTACTTGGCAGCTAGGGTGGTTTATGTTTGTTAAGGGTCCCCATTGAGATGTCAGACCCAGGAAAGCTCTTGGGAGGAGGAAAGTGGGCATAAGTGGAGAAATATCTAGGGCTGCATGGAGGGACTGGCGGGGCCTCTTGGCTCTTTTCATGCAGCATCCCAGAATTCTTTCTACTTGAAAGATGTTCAGGAGCCATTGAAACTAACTTTAGGTCTCACTGTCTTGGGGTTGCTTGAACTGTTTGTATACTCTGGAAGATACCATAGGGAGGAATCTGTCCTTTGTAGCAGTGCTCCAGTGATAGCAGAAGATTCAAAGAGAGTTTTCCCCCATGTTTAGTGAACAAATTATATAAAGAAAGAATATGCAAGAGGTAGTAGTTCTGTAAGTTGAATAGAGAGTACTGAACTTAGAATCTGAAATTTTTGAGTTCTAGGCTGTGCTGTTCTCTAGCTATGTATCTTTGGCCATAACTGTAAAGTCTAGATAAAACATCAGCCTTGTGTATCTGATTGGGTTATTACAAAGGATTGAGTAGTTGCAAGAATTAATTGGTACAAGCACCTGAGAATTAAAGGTTTTCTACAAATGGCTTCTTGGGAGTCCTCTGTATTAGGTCAGAGGTCTCAGGACTTAAATATTAGGGCATGAAAGGGGAGGACTTTGAGAAAAAGGGGCTGGAGAGGTGTTGAAGAAAAGAGAGCTCTTTTGAAAATGGTAGTATGTAGGTAGGTGATGAGGAAGTAGTGGGGCCTGTGGAGAAGTATCAGAGGGATAGAAACCTTGTTATGGGATAGAAAGTGAAAGGTAAGGTGAAAATGTCCACAGGAAAGACTCCTGAAATATGTAAAAATATATTCTTGACTGTAAACATTTGGCTGATAAATTTGGACTGGCACTTAGTATTAGAACAACTATTTCCTAATTTAAAAATGTAGGTATTTCTGATGATAACTTGAGTTACCATTTACATAGGGCCTGTGGTGAACCAGTCACCTATGTGTTGTGTGTGCTTAGTCGCTCAGTGATGTCCGATTCTTTGAGACCTGTAGAAGGATACTGTAGCCCTGGAGAAGGAAATGGCAGCCCTCTCCAGTATCCTTGCCTGGAGAATCCCATGAACAGAGGAGCTCGGCAGGCTGCAGTCCTTGGGGTCACAGAGTCGAACACGACTAAGCGACTGAGCTTTAGTCCATTGACCTCCTCTGTTCGTGGGATTTTTCAGGCAAGAATACTGGAATGGGTTTCCATTTACTTCTTGAGGGGATCTTCCTGACCCAGGTATCAAACCCTCATCTCCTGTGTCTCCTGCATCGCAGGTGGTTTCTTTACCCACTGAGCCATCCAGTCACCTCAGTTAAGTGCTTTATTTACAGTTGTCAGGTTTTCAAATTCTGATGAAGTAGGTACCATTTTCCCCATTTTAGATATAAGAAAAATGGAAGTTGAAGATGTAACTTACCTAGATTCACACAACTTGATAGTAGAATTTGAACCCAAGTCTGTATGACTGCAAGGCCTATGCTCTTTCCACTATGCCAACTTAATCTGGTTTTCATATTGCAAAATGATGTTTCATAACCATTTTCTATGTTACTCGAATGCATGTTTGTAAAGTATATTGAGTAGAGGAAATTGATACATCAGTTTAAAAGATGATTTGGGGGGCTTCCTTGGTAAAGCACTCTTAAGAGATCTCTTCTGATGATAAATTAACTAAGCTGTAAATTATTCTGTCTTTGATTATTTTCCACAGAAGTCTGACAAATAAAATGAGTAAAGAGCTTCCTTTTGTAGCAGAAAGATTTTTCCTTATCCACAAATAAGTTTTTTCAAAGTAGAAACTGAAGGGATTACAACTTTAAACCCAGCTTTTAGCTATTAGTAAAAAGAAATTAGCATAAAATTTGTAAGTAATACCTAATACATTTTAGCAGCAATTTCAACTTTCTCCTTTTCAACTCATTGGCATTCTTTTATCAGATGGGAACCAGATCAAAATCCCCATTTCCTGTGCATCCTAACAGGCATCAGTGCCTTCTTTCTATTTGTTCAGCCCTGTGCCAGGCTTTCAGAGGAATCAAAAAGTTCTATGCTCTCTAGAAGTTTTCCCAGAGATCTTTAGCAGAAGTTCAAAGTCAGCCTGGTTTTGCAGTCTTTAGGAATCCTCAGAACAAAGTTAATGCCTTCTGAGCCTTACCTCACCAAGATGCCTTGGTCTCCTCCATCTATTTTTTGGTCTTCATTGGTGGGGTATAACATCGTATTTGCTGTCTAATGTGCAGGCCTTGTGGAAAAGAACAAACCATGACAAATCTCTGAGTGGCAAGTGTGAGAACGGAGCACAGTTAGTAAGGAGATCCTTTATGAGTTTTCCAAGTGGGAATCTAAGCCATTACGTCAGAAATATTACCTCCAAATTAGTCTTTACTGCAGGTGAGGCAGGTCAACCTTCTACACCGGTTTTTCCTGGGGGTGAGAGAAAGAACATGTATGTATGAAACTGCTTGGGTTGCTTGTTTAAGATGTACTTTGCAGGGGCTCCCATCCCAGACCTACTGAATCAGAAGACTCACAGGGGACTCTATCCTCTGAGGTAAAATACGGCTTCTTACCAGTGATAGTCCAGGTACTTACTTGTGTTAAACACTAAGACCACTGTCTATATGCAAGTTAATCTTTTTCATAAGACCCTGTAAGTAGTTTGGGAGAGAAATAGCTTTCTGTCTCAGCCATAGTGTGTGTGCATGTATAACCAAAGGAACGTAACAGAGATGTTTAAGGTGGCACAGCAGCTGGTTTTTCTAATCTCTGAAGCCGTTTGAATTGTTGGGATGCTTTTTTTGAGGCCTGTTTATTTTTTCCCTTTCTTCTTGGTGGGAAGAGGTATGAATTGGAGTTCTTTGAAATTTGTTTTAACTTTCAAAGGTTTTAAATACTCAGACCTTTGATGGATTCATTTTAACATCTGACCTGATAGTGACCTTATTTTTTATGTTGGCCACACCTTTTTTTCAACATCTTAGAATTGCAGATCATGGAGTTATTTGCTTTTGGTGCTTCTTGGGAAAAAATAACACAATTTGAGCCAAATCTAGGCTTTTTTACCCCACCATGTACCTCTGTGGAGATAATGTGTCACTCTTTTGGAATAATATTTATGCAGTGGGTCCTATAATATGAAAAGCATCCAAGACAAGAAAGGAATCAAGTTTTCTATTCAAGTCAATACAACTCAGTGTTTATAAAAAGAACTTTACTGTGCCTTTTTCAAGGAAAAAAGAAAAGCTACATGCAGTTATTTCGTAGTTTTCATCCTTATTTAAAATGATGGTAATTGTGTTATCCTGTTCTCTTTGCTCATGCTACTTGAAGTAGCCATAATTAAACTTTATTTTTTTAATAGGCCCCTAAGTATTTTGTAGGAATTGCTTTTAGACATTATGTATTTAAAATATCCTTGTTATCAAGTATCCTTCCACAAATCTTTCACATAAAAGTTGGGAAATTTAGAAGTTGTGCTTCTCATTAATATAGTCTTTTTTTTTTTTTTTTGTCAGTGCCAGGTCTTAGTTATAGCACATGGGATCTTCAGTCTTCGTTGAGGCATGCAAACTCTTAGTTGCTGCATGTGAACTCTTAGTTACAGTTCTCTGACCAGGGATCAAACACAGGCCTCCTGCATTGGGATCATGGAGTCTTAGCCACTGGACCGCTAGGGAAGTCCCTAAAGTCTTTTTTCATGAGTCAGGGCAGTTTGAAGTCTAGGATGAACTTGTGAGAAGTGTCAGTGTTAACTTGTGAAGTTTTAAAATTTGTGTGATAATGTTGCATCTGGCCTGATGTAACTCATCTGCCAGTTTCACTTGACTTTCCTTTAGAAATAGTGCTGGGAAGGTTGAGTCCAGTGGGAGCCATAACAGAGAGGCTTTTAGGAAAAATTGAAAACCTGTCTTTCAACACCCGTTCTCTTGGTGTACTCATTTGCTCCCTTCCTAAGTTCCCCAAAAGGAAAGGTTGTTTTTTGGTTTTTTTAATCTTTCAACAAATGTGTTAGACAGTGCTAGACAATAAGGCTATTGGATGAACAAAATGGAAGCAATTTCCACCTTCCAGGAGCTGGGAGTAGGGGGCACAGAGGGAGGGACTGGTACTGGAATTGCTCAGAGTCACTTCCTTACCCTTACGTAGGAAGGAAGAACAAAGATGCTGTGACAGTTTGACATGGGACTCAAAGCTCGCCTGATGGGAGTGACGTTTAAGCTGAGACCTGGAATATGGGTTAGGGACAAGGAGATGGGTGACTGAAAAGTACAGGGGCATGTGAGTGTTCGTGGTTGAGGGACCAAAATGTACAAAACCGTTGAGGCAGGAAGGACCGAGCACCCTCATGAAACTGAAAGAAGCAGAGTGACTGCGACATCACCAGTTGGAGAGAGAGTGGTACAAGCGAAGCTGCTGAAGTAGTCTTTTGGGATCCTTTGAGAATGGAAAAACCAGTTTAGTGGATCACAACCTGTATTAAAAATAAAAAATAAAATTGAATCAAATAGAAAAAATAATGGTATGTCAGACCTAGTAAAGATAAGTATTGTCTTATAAAGATATTGTTTCATAAGGTATAATTTATCTCTCTGTGGGCTGAGGTTGAAAAGAAGTTGTAAGCCACTGGCAGGATCAGGTCAGCAATATTCAGGACTGTGAACTCTATTCTGAGGGTAATGAGAAACCAGTGGAGGATTTTAAGCTGGGAGAGGTGTTCCCCTTTGTCTTTTGAAAAGTTTTCCCAGGCTGCTATGTGGAGAGTAATCTGGAGAAGGGACACCAGTTAGGTGGCAGATAGAGGAGTCCAGGTGAGAGATGGTGGAGAGGGTAAGTTCCACTAGAATGGAAGCTCTGAGAGGGAGTGTCCCTGCATCTCGAACAGTGTCCGGCCTGCTGCATGTACCTTGTCAATATTTGTTGAATGAATGACTGACTTGGTCTGGTGTAGTTATAGACATAGCAGAAAGTGGATTCAGTAGGACATAATATTCACGCTCTGAAACTATGAGTTTGATGATTGATTGGATGCTGGGGGTGAGGAAGAGGATGTTCGGGCATGACATAGGGAACCCTGGAGGAAGATCAGGTTTAGAGATGAAGAGTATGTGTTCAGTCTTAGATGTGTAGAGATTAAAATTGTCTTATGAGACTCTCAAGTGGAAATATTGTAGGTAGTTGAAAATAATGCCCGCCTGACACAGAGTAGACAATTAATAAATCATTGCTGAATAAGCAAATGCTGCTTGTTGCATATCCATGGTAGAAAGTTAGATTCTAACTTTTCTGTATAATAGAGTCACTTAGAGATAAAAGGGATACTGTCAGATTGGGAATTATTACTCTAGCCTCTGCAGTAATACTGATACCTCTTCTATAAGGCCTAATGTGCATTAGTTAGAAAGTATTCAAAGAGGGAACCAATTATAAATAAGTAACAGTAATAGAATTTTTTTAAGATTTTTTTAAAATTTTTATTGAAGTATAGTTGATTTACAGTGTTGTGTTAGTTCTTCTTTGCTGTGGTAGTGGTGGTTTAGTCGTCTAGTCGTGTCCGACTCTTTGCGACCCCATGTACTTATAGCCTGCCAGGCTCCTCTGTCCATGGGATTCTCCAGGCAAGAATACTGGAGTGGGTTGCCATTTCCTTCTCCTAAAGATTTTTATGTACTTTTTATTTTGATTGTGTTGAAAGCTGATTTTATTTTATCAATTCTGTGGCAGTGTGGGCATTTATATAGCACAGTATTTTATCTATAACTATAATCACTTTGCTGGAAATTGGAAGGAGAAGTTGCCACATTTAGCTCCAGTCATGCGATATGTAAAAGAATGTTATACTGTCACTTTGGAATTACTTCTTCTGAAGGGTTTTTGTGTTTGTTCATTGGTTTGGTTTGTTTTCTTTTTATTTTTTAATTTTAAAAATAGTGCATGCCTGTTGAAACAGTTCCAGCAAAGAAGAATGGGACATACATGTGTGTACAGATACATGTATGGGATACATGTATCCCACAGACATGTATGTACACAGTGGCTGTGTTCCTTATTCTTTAAAAATAACCAGTGTCCACTGTTGGAATGATGTTCTTCTATCAACAATTTTGATATGAAAGAAAAAATAGGAATTAATCTCAGATTTACACCTCTGTGAATTACTACTCTTTACTCAGCATCTCTCAAGCCCTCCCACTTCCCTCTGTCCCTGTGGCTACTTAGGCTGTCCAGGCCACCACCCTCTCTGATTACCCTGCTGTGGGCCCCTCTCTACTTCTTCCCTGGCCCTCTAGTCAGAGTGCTCTTTTAAAAACCCTGTCAGGGGATGGTTACTTCCCTACTTTAAAATCATTTGATGAAGGCTTCCCACTGCCTTCCAATAAAATTTGTTCTCCTGATGCTGCTTTATAAACCTGGGAATGATGTAGTTTCTTCTTGCCTCTAACCTGCCTCATTCCATCACCCCCCACCCCTTGCCTAAGAAGCTCTAGTCACAGTGGTTCCCTTTCAGTTCCTTGGTTAAGCCAAGCTGTTGCCAGTTTCAGGGCCTTATCTATTCCATCTTAGACTTCTGTCCAGAAGACTGCTGCACCCCCGTCTCCTGTCGCCAGGTTTCTAGGCTCAGCCTAAATACCATTGCCTCAAAGAAGCAATCACCCTGTTGCAGATAGGTGTTCCATCCACTTGATAACCACCTTTTTAGCATTTATTACTAGATATAATTGTTTCTTTACCTATTTGTTGTTTCTCTCCCTCACTTGATTTTATTTATTTATTAAAAAAAATTTTTGGAGTATACTTGATTTATAATGTTGTGTTAGTTTCAAGTGTACAGCAAAGTGAATCAGTTATTCATAAACCCCCTCACTTGGTTTTCAGTTCTGGGAGATCAAAGGATTATGTATCTTCATGACTACTCAGAACTTGGTATATAGTAGGTGCTGATAGCAGGGGAACTATTAATATCTGTCCCGGCTTGCCAGGAACTGAATTTCCCAGAATTCAGGACTTTCAGTGCTAAAACAAGGACAGTCCTGAGCACACCAAGATGTCTGGTCACCCTAATTGGCAGTAATAACTTACGTTAGTTGTATTTGTGGAATGAATAAGTGAAAAATACATGCTAATTTACTATTAAAAAAAATCTCTGAGGTTTATTTATATGGGCTTTTATTCTCCTAATCTGGGGTACAGAATATGTGTCCCACTTTCATGTGATCATGGGAGGTTTGATTAAAGAGATGAGACTTAATTTCCTTTGAGTAAGGGGAAGCTAAATTGCTTTATTTCAAGTTGATCCCAACATGACATCACAAAAAGCGCACTGTGAATGATAGGGTGGGGGAATTCAATTCTCCGGTTTATGAATTTTCACATATTGATGGATTAAAATTCTAATTTTAACCAAAATAATACTATTTTAATAAATATTACCTTAGTGTAGTTAGGCTTGCTTTGTTAGGGTCTGAGTTTTGGCTATCTAGTTTAGTGTTAAATATCAAGCAGTGTTAATGAAACTTACCTGCGGTGTGTTGGGCATTGGCGTTACTCTCAGCAGATCTTTAGTTCAGCTTCAATTTGATAAACCATGCTGGCACCCTACACTGCCATGGCATCCTAGAGGAACGCCAAGAAAAGTAAGGAAGATTTTCACTAGCTGTGATGAAATACAGAGAGGATGATGAGAGAACAGCTGGACACATACCACCAACATCATCTCAACCAGGGTGGCACAGTGAAGTGGGCCCGGCAAGAGAGAGCTATAGGTAGATCTACCCCCATGCGTGAATCAGTTTTAAACTGGCTTTTGTGAATTTTGGTGTTAGATAAATCCACCCCTACAGGTAACAAATCTATCTCTTCGTGTGTGCTGTATTGGCAAGATGTTTCTGTTGCACATTAGTGTGTTCAGCTGATTAATGAGCCCTCAGAATATAAAGGACTTAACTGTGAAGAGTAGCCTTGCCATGAGGTCCCCAGTAACTTCATACACAGTTCTCAGCTTGTGGAAGGAGTATCTTTCACACTTTTTAAGGTCTTTGCTGTCTCTGTACTTTGTTTATATGGTATTTAATGCTGTAGAAGGACTGTGCCTGTCAAATGCAATTGTCCACTAATGAAGAGCCATTTGCTGGATTGTTATCTTTTATTTTATTACGTATTTATTTTTAACTTTTTATTGGGGTGTATTTGATTTGCAGTGTGGTGTGAATTTCAGGTGTACAGCTAAGTGAATCAGTAATACATATATTCATTCTTTTTTAGATTCTTTTACCATATAGGTCAATTACAGAGTTTTGAGTAGAGTTCTCTCTGCTATGCAGATAACTTACACGGGTTCTTATTAGTTGTCTTAGGTTTTTAATATCATGTGGAATCTCTTTAACAGGAAGACAATATTAACATCTTAACACTTTAGTTACAGTAACTGTCAGTGGATATCTACTGCTTGTAATAGTCTGTTTCAGGGAAGAATTTGATTGCCAACATATCCAAATCCATGTTATAATGAGTTGATATTATTACAAACCAGAATTCTGTTGCATTTGTGAACCTCAAAGGGTCAGGAAAAAATTACTAATCAGAAATCTTTCCAATTTTTATAAATTTACATGAAAGTAATGTGGAAAAAAGATAATAGTAAAGTCCGTTCACAACTATAGCCCAGCAATACCACTCCTCGGCATTTATCCAAGTGAAATAAAAACTAGTATTTACATGAAAACCTTACATGAGCTAATAATTGCCCCAAGCTGTAAACAATCCAGATGTTTTTCAACTGGCAGATGGGTAAAGTGTGGTGTATCCATACAGTGGAATATTACTTAACAATAAAAAGAAGCAAACTGCCAATACCTTTCTCAGCAACATGGATGAACCTTAAATGCATTATTCTAAAAAACCGGATTCAAAAGACTACCTGCTACATGATTCCATTTATATGATATTTTATGATAGGCAGATATATCGGGACAGAAAGCAGGTCTGTGATTGCCAGGGGATGGAGGGAGGGAGATGAAGAACACTAACTTCCTGTAAAGGCTGAAGATCATACATGCTCTACTTTTTCTTACGAAAGTAGTGACTGCTATTGACCAGTGCAAATTACAGCAAAATTTGGAGGGCATGATGGAACTGTCCTATATCTGGTTCACGAAAGTAGTTCAGCTGTATTTGTCAAACTCATAGAACTGTTCATAAGAAAGGATAAAACATACTATATGTAAATGACATACTCATTTTTAAAAGACTATAAGCACACAAATATGAGCGATTCGTATTTGGTCAGTAGGAGTTACCATTTTGATATGAAAAAAGTAGAGTGTTCTTATGATCTGAAGCCTTTTCAGGAAGTTAATATGCCAGCTCTGTCTAAGGAAATGAGAAGAGTAGCATTTCATGACTGCTTATGAAGACGAGATCATGTCAGCTGTTAATCTGAGAAGGTCATTTTCTCATTCTGGCCAAGGAGGGTATACTCCTAAAATAGAAAGAGACTGGAAGAGGAAAACAGATATTTTATAGCAGTCTTTAAAATTTTGTCTTGACACTTAATCTTTAATTGTATAGCACCATCATCATCAAGGAATACTGCTACTAGTATTTATTAGTTGTATTTTTCTCTTTTTTTGGCACAAGGGGAAAATGTAAACCATGATTGAAATAAGAACTAGGGTTTTATCTGTCCTGGTTTGAATCCTGACTGTATCATACACTTGCTGTATTATCTTGGGTAAATTGATGATGATACTTACCTTAAGGCTATTGTGAAGATTACATGTTAGATGCTTAGAAAAGTACCTGACATCTGGTAAGTGCAATATAATTTTGGGCTGGTATTGATATTATCCAGGAGCAAGAACCAGAGCAAGTATCCTTTTGCTGTGTTTTTGAGTGATTGGACTGAGTTGGGGAGAACTAACAGGAGAGGGAACCATGTGAAAGAGCAAATCCTGGTTGTAGCCACAATTTACTAAATGGCATATCTCTTCCCCTTTAATCTCTTAAATCACCAGGACAAGGCAGAGATGGTGAATGGAAATATTTGGGTTGTCAAATTAGGATTCTGATGTAGTGGTCAGCATCCTTCCTGTTTGACCCTGTGTTAAGCACCAGAAATATACTTTCTTCCCCCCTGGTTTAATCATTCATAAAACTACCTCAGAAACTTACTGGGCTTCCCTGGTGGCTCAAACGGTAAAGAATCTGCCTACAATGCAGGCTACCTGGGTTCGGTCCTTGGGTTGGGAAGATCTCCAGCATTCTGGCCTGGAGAATTCCATGGACAGAAGAGCCTGGCAGGCTACAGTCCGTGGGGTCACAAAGAGTTGGATACGACTGAGCGACTTTCACTTTCAGAAACTTAGAGTTTGTCAGCTTATTCCGAACAGCGCCACAGATGCCAGTTTTACCATGAATTAGATATATAGTAAAAGGATGCTCAGAGTATTGGCTCTACCACTCAGGACAGGGAGCAGATTACCTTTGTAGACATGGTCCTGAGATCAGTACTTCCGTAACTTATAGAGGAAATTTGGGGGTAGCCTGGGGCTTCCCTGGGGGCTCAGATGGTAAAGAATCTGTTTGCAATGGGGGAGAGCTGGGTTCTATTCCTGGGTTGGGAAGATCCCCTGGAGAAGAAAATGGCAGTCCACTCCAGTATTCTTGCCTGGAGAATCCCATGGACAGAGGAGCCTGGCAGGCTCTAGTCCGCGGGGTTGCAAAGAATTGGACACGACTGAGTGAGTAACACATATGGGGGTAGCCTACTATTCAGTTTTCTAGTCACTTCTCCATATCAGACATACACCTCCCATTGAGGGGACAGATTTTTTTTTTCCTGTGCTTTATGACTTGTGAGATCCTAGTTCCCCCACCAGTAATTGAACCCAGGCCCTTGGCAGTAAAAGTGCAGAGTCTTAACCACTGGACCACCAGGGAATTCCTAGGACAGATTTTGAAAACATTTCTTTAGCACTTAGAAGTGTGGCAGTCCGACTGTTCATGTGATGAAAGTTCCCATGACAGTAATTTTTGATTGCAACCACAAAGAGGTAGAAGAGATTTAGGGAAGGTGGGCATTGTAGTATTTTTGGATGTATTTTCTCTGTAAACAAAACTCATGTGGCTACTTTGCCCTCTCAGGAACTCTTGTCCCTGGCAAAGCGGAAGCGAAGTGACTCTGAAGAGAAGGAGCCGCCTGTGAGTCAGCCTGCTGCCTCCTCAGACTCAGAGACATCTAACAGCGATGACGAGGTGGGTGTGAAGGGGTAGGCCTATGATGGGCATTTGAGCGTCCTGACAGCCTCTTTTCCTTAACCTGAGACCTTCCCACCTAAGATCTGTGAGAACTTCTTAGGGAAAGAAAATTGTGTATGGAAAGCTCTCACATTATGATGTTCTTTGTACTGCTAGTTACCCAGCAGGTACCTCTGCAGTGCATCCGTGACCATTTTTTAGTCTTTTATTTTCGGCACTCTTACAGAAGGGGCACAACTTGTTAGTCATCATCTCTTTTATTTTTTTGTCAACTTCTTAACCCCATTTCTATGTTAGAAAAGAAATTCTATCAAGAATGCCAAATTTTAGTGGAAAAGACTCTAGGAAGACAGGAAGCTTTCTTTGGGTAGACATAATCATCCCCCAAAGTGGTGTCATTAGGTATTATGGAGAAACATCCAGCTGTTCATTGTTTAAGCCAAGCTGACTTTCCCAATCTGCTGCCCACCACCTAACAAGACCCTGAAAGATCCAGAACTTTAACGGAAGAGAGAGATTAGGGGAAAGGTCTTTGAAACACTTCTACATGTTCCTCATTTGATTTAAAATACTTTTCTTCCCCTTAGTAATTTCCTGGAGGGAGGCTGGATATCACCTTTGTGTTTAATCTCTTACCCAGCAGTCTAGGAAAAATTTTTTATTTTTGTATTTATGTATTTTATTGTTTGGCTGTGTTGGGTCTTCGTTGCTTTGTGCGGGCTTTCTCTAGTTGCAATAAGCAAAGGCTGCCCTTCGTCGTGCTGTGCGGGGTTCTCATTACGGTGGCTTCTCTTGTTGCTAAGCACAGGGTGCGGGCTTCAGTAGTTGTAGCACTTGGGCTTAGTTGCTCTGAGGTATGTAGGATCCTTTTGGACCAGAGATCGAACCTGTGTCCCCAGCATTGCAAGGCAGATTCTTAACCACAGGACCACCAGGGAAGCTCCCTAGGAAAATATTTTTAACAGTGTACTAACAGTATCGTGTTTTAAAGTTCCACTGAAGTAAAAAATTTTTTTTATTATAATAAAATTTAGTTAACAGCCAGAACAGTATTTACTAGTGCCCTGCATATGCAGATTAGGAATGATTGCATTCTGATTGACTGTAGTGATATTCTTAATCTTAAGTAATTTAACAGACCTAAAATTGTTTTGACAATAAGAGGTAGTGAATGTGTGAATTTTATTCTTTGTTTCATTTATTTTTCATGGAGGAACTGTAATTCCTCTAAAATTGATAAAGTAAC
Organism: Muntiacus reevesi; assembly: GCF_963930625.1. NCBI lineage: Eukaryota > Metazoa > Chordata > Mammalia > Artiodactyla > Cervidae > Muntiacus > Muntiacus reevesi. Next base: position 35,693,724 of record NC_089255.1, read on the forward strand.
CCAATCTGTTAGAAAAGCAGTGGACTTCATGAAATAATTTGCTTTGTTTTTTCTATTAAAAAAAAAAAAGAACAGAAAAATTTTGAAATAATTCCCTTCCCCACTATTCCTACATTAACTACTTTCATTTTCCATGTTTCAGAAGTCAGCTGCTACAGTGTAATCCCAAATCTGTGTTGTGTTTGGAGTACCCTGTAGCATGTTTATGGTCTTTGTACTTCCTTAAGGAAAAAATCAGTAGCTATCCTTTGAAGCTCCATAGTACTATCATTAGATCACTCCTGAGTATACAAGGATTCCCTTAGTCATTTTGAACTGCTTCTACCAAGCGGTCAGAGTTACGTGTCAACTCCACAGCATTAGAGCCCAAACATGTGCTTGGGTAGATCAAGCGTCATAAACATGTTTCCAGCTCAAGATTCCTTTTGTCACTCGAAGCTTCTAACCAGCTCTTGAGTCTTCATCCTTAGAACTCTACCAGCTACTTCTGTACTTATTAGAGAAAAAACTGACAGGCAGGCTGCACCCTGTCTAGGAGGGAATTAGAGTTTGAGTAACTTTCCCCCCACAAAGTTCTTAGCTCTTGTTGCTGCCTCCACGTCCCAGCCCCCAGGTTCACTGGCTTCTTGCAGCTCTGCTCCAATCTTCTCACCCTTTACTGGAAATAGCAGTCTCTATTTCATGGCCATTCTGAAAGGTGCCTCTTTTTTGGTCTGCATTATCAGTTTCTTACCCAGGCTACTAGCTTAAGCACAAAGCACCTCAAAGTTAGGGTGAATATTTCATTATTTTCGACAATTAAGAAAATCTTTTTTAAAAAATCTTACCAACCACTAGAGAACTCAATAGTATGGTAAACTCAGATTTATGGCTGCCATATGCACCTCCTAACACTTTTCCCCTCCCATGTGACTCTTTTATGGTTTATTGTCATTAGCAATGATAAATACAGATAGAAGGAAGAATATTGTTCCCCTCAGATTTGCTGGAACAGAAAATTGTCAGGAACAACTGACTTAGGTTAACGGGTGGTCTTTCTTAAGGAGAGACACTCACTGACTTTAGAATAAGAAGATATCTGGCTAACTAATAGGGGTGGGGAGGGAGATGCAAAGAAGTTATGAAAGTTTCCTATCCAGAAAAAAAGTGGGTACAGTGGATATTAAGTATAAATTTCAGTTATGGGGACTTCCCTGGTGGTCCAGAGGTTAGGACTCAGCACTTCAGCTCCCTGGGGCACGGGTTTGATCCCTAGTCAGGGAACTAAGATCCCACAAGCTGTATGGTATGGTCCAAAAAAAAAAGAAAGAAAATGTTCATTTCAGGAGGGAATAGTAGAGATTTCATTTGTAGTCTCTGTCAGGGGGAGGGAATACCTAACTTTAATGAAAGAAAATATGCTTCGGTATTTTTGCTGAGTGAATTATTCTCAATCATATCTTGGGCCCATGAGAAAATAAGAAGTAGAACTCTTTCTGTAACGTTTACATTGACCATGCCTGGGAAATTGGAAAACACACCTCAATGGTAGTTTATAATGTTCTGTTGTGGCATTTTGGTACCGTCACTTCTTGTCCCTGAAAGCATTTGATAAGAGAAGCACCACCAAGGGTCCAGACAGGAGTGGCAGGGAAGAAAAATAACAAGCGTAGAAGGAAGAGAATTAGCAGTGCTCATTCATGAGATGAAGTTTTAAAAAAAAAATGACTGAAACAAAAGTCTGCTAGGAGGAACAGAGTCCTTTTTAGAAGCATGGTGGGTCTCATGATAACAGATAGCTGCACCTAGATAAGACATAAGAAGAAAACCTAGATTTTCACTTGCTACCAATGAAAATCATGTGAGATACCAAGAAAACCTTTTTTGTTGTTGTTCAAAGCAGACTATAACTACATTAGACGAAGTAAGGGGACATCAGACTTATGTCCTAATACCCTCAGCCTGACTGAGAATGATTATTTTAAAAAGCTTCACGTACAGCCTTGTTTTCTACACTTTTGAGAAATAAAAGCATCTGGCCCAGCCCTGTCGTTTACTGCTTGTCACGCCAGGTTTTTCTTTCCCAGAACTTGGGTCAGCCCTCCTAGATGATCTTCATGCTCCAGCTTACCACCTCTTCAAAATTCTGGTCTCTTCTTGCTTTCCCCCATTCCATTGTTTTCTTTCTTTCTTTCTTTCTGAAGCTTCTTCTCTTTCCCTTTTATCCCATTTATCTTTTGGGCGCTCCCAGGTTGATCTAGTTGCACTCCTATTCCACTACTTAATTATTGCTTGCTGGCTCCAATATTTTTAATAGGACATTTTGAAAAGGATACAAGTTTTACTTAAAATTCATTTATTAATAACTAATTTTCCAGGAAGTTGGCTGAGATACCCAAGAGCAAAGTTTTGTTACTGCTTTACCATGCAGATAATACATAATCAGCTCGTACTTCCGATAAAGGCCTTCACCGCCAAGCTAATATTTTTCAGTGTGTATAGTAAGGTTTTCATACACACAATACTTGTAGAAAAAGATGTTCCATGGAGATGAATTATCCCAGTACTAAAACTAAACTCTTGAAAGTTTAAATCTTTTATATTTGAAATTTTTGGATAAATTTTGTCAAATATAGTTTTTTAAACAGATTTAGTACTATGAAATAGTGACTTCCAGAATACCAGGCTGTGTAGTGCTGGTTTTGGTACCTTTCCTTTCCCCCAGTATTGTAGGTAAGCAGTGGCCATTGTCTCATCTCCTAGTGATGGCTCTCTTCGGCTCCTGTGTCTGATCTGCTCTGGGGTCAGGAAGCCAGGGCCCCATAGAGTTTGTGTGAATATTCTGCTTGAATTTAACGGTAGCTGTTTGAATTGCTCATAAGCCTTTTTTTTCTTTTTTAACATACTTTTTGGTTCTTGGCTATGTAGATTACCATACTGTAGCGCCTCATTTTCTAGAGACCAGAAAATCTCATCACAAGAAAAATAAAGTGATTTTCATGGGCCACTTGCTTAAACTGTGCCCAGCAAATCTGACACTTCTTACCACACAGTGCAATGGAATACTGATTATATTTTACTTTGTTTTTTGGTATAGTTTCTGTTTCACTTTTTATCTCCACAACCACATTATAAGTATTTGTGATTGAGCGTAGGGATTCTTGTGATTGTGTTTTCCAGTTAAATATGCATGATTGCTTGATTATAAGGTAGAGTAGTGTTCTTTGTATTGTGATTAATTACAAAGTAATTAATTTCTTTTAAGGAAAAAGAAAACTTAAGCTATTCCTCATGTCCTTTAGGCTGACATTTGTGTTTACTCTTCAACTTTGCTGATCCTTTTCTATCTTCAAGGGGAGAAAGAAAACTACCTAAATCAGGAACCATGCCCTCTCCACACAGCTCTTTATTGGCCACTGTTTAGATCTAGAATAATGACTACTGAACCCTTTTGACAAATGCTTCAATTTAGTATAATACTCAGTTCATATAGAATCCTACAACTTTAAAACTCCAAGGGGTCATAGAGATCATTTGGATTTCCTTATTACAGATTAGAGAACAGAGGCTCACAGAATATCTGGTTTCCTTTTCCCATCATTAAATAGTACCCTCCATTTATATAGAACTTCATAGTTTCTGATGTGCTCTAAACATCTTTCATTCAGTCTCCTTTGAGTCTCACACTACCCTGATATGTGGTCAAGTATTATTCCTTCTTTACAGATAAGGAAACAGTCTCAAGTTGAGGACTTGGGCCTTATTCCAATTCTTTGAACCTCTATTCCTGTAGTTTATCACTAGCCCAGCTGTTCTTAAACCCTACTTACCTCAAAGTATGTCATTTCACTCTAAATTCATTCCAGGAATAACTGCACTGCAGTGGTTTCTACTCTGAGTCCTGAGACCTAGAATATGATCTTCCTTGCCCATTAGAGATAACCTCTCTGAAATGCTGAAGTTTCTTTGCTTTTCTGTCTCCAGGATACTCAGAGTACGCAGCATGTCAATGCCACCCAAGCCCAAGGCAGCCTCGCCCCACCCCATGTTCCTTCCTGTCTTTCAGCTGAGTGCCAGGAAGGTCAGCTGCTTCCCAGAGTAGGGACCTGCTTATAATACCCCCTACACAGTCAGTCTGGCACACGGTGATGTAGTACTCCCCACCCTCTTTGTATCATTAGATAATTGCCATCCATTAGAGTATCTGTTACAGGAGTGAGAGTCAAAGTGCTAATTTCTTTTAATTTATTACTTAAGAAAACATCTTCCTTCTAGTCACTGTTTAGGTTTCCATCACTGCGCACATACGTAATGCTTCCCTGGTGTTTTGTGTGGGCCTGCTTGCATGTGAGTGCTGGGGAAAGCAGAATGGCAGTGTGTATGGGTCCTGACTGGCAGTCGATCCTTTCCCTTTTCCACATTGTTTTTAAGCAGCTATCCTCTGGGGATGCTCTGGCTCTGTACTCGGATGCAAATCAGCAGGCACTCGTTTTCTCATTCTTGTCTTCTATGTGGTGCATTTTAGAGCACTTTTAAGGTCACCACAGAGCTTGCCTTTCATTACAGCCATAGTTCCCAAACCAAATTAAGAAAAGCCAGGTCATTTCTTCTACTCTCCCCTGGATGGGGAAAGCCTAAGAATATGTCTTTAATCCTACCCTGTACTCTTTAGACTCCATTTACTACCACCCTCTGGCAATGAAAGAGTTAGTTTTCCTTCTGTCTTAGAGTCAACAGAACGAGACTTTGATAGGAATAGGTAAGCAATCTCTGGGCTAATGGCTTCTGCTGCTGCTAAGTCGCTTCAGTCGTGTCCGACTCTGTGCAACCCCATAGTTGGCAGCCCACCAGGCTCCCCTGTCCCTGGGATTCTCCAGGCAAGAACACTGGAGTGGATTGCCATTTCCTTCTCCAATGCATGAAAGTGAAAAGTGAAAGTGAAGTCACTCAGTCGTGTCGGACTCCTGGCGACCCCATGGACTGCAGCCTACCAGGCTCCTCCGTCCATGGGATTTTCCAGGAAAGAGTACTGGAGTGGGTTGCCACTGCCTTCTCCGGGGCTAATGGTTGGGTTAAGATTATTTCTACATTGATTTTGCCTGCCACAATTCTTGACCATCTCCTTGATGGTTTATTAGGGTCTGTGATCTTGAGAAGAGAGGTACTGGGCAAATATTTAAAATATGTACTTAGATATATTTAGACCAAGAAAACACTCAGAAACCTCTGGATTGTAGGAATAAATGTAAAATATTACAAATATGACCTGTTCTTCAGGGGAAAAAAATCTTTTGGGAGATTATCAGGACCAATTTGAGTCTCTTTTTCTATATTAAATAGGAATAATGAGAACTGGGCGCCTTATTTTAAGTGATTATTTACCTTTAGGTAGTAGAAATACAGATTTTTTCTTTTCTTAGCTTTAAAAATACTGTTTTTTCCCCAAAGCTTCATATGATGAACACATATTATTCTTTTTCTTTTTTTTTTTAGTTCTACCACTTTATTGCTACCAACCCATCTCCCTCCACCCTCGTGCACACATGCTCAGTCATGTAACCCCATGGACTGCAGCCCGCCAGGCTCCTCTGTCCATGGACTTTTCCAGGCAAGAATACTGGAGTGGGCACATATTATTCTTAAAGATGTATTCATAAGAAGTTTTATTTTTTAAACTAAAGATACCTACATTATTAAAATTTCCCTGAAAGCCTGTCATATATGGTGAGTTTGGCTGTTTGCCATTGGCATGACAGACTCTATTGAGTCAGCATCATGGGAAGTGAGGCAGCTTTGTCATCTCATTTCTTTTGAAAATTGTTGGAAAGAAAACAAGGTTCCCTTCCCACACCTAGGTTCAGCCAGGAAAAGTGAAAGTGAACGTCACTCAGTTGTGTCCAGCTCTTGCGATCCCATTGACTATACAGTGCATGGAATTCTCCAGGCCAGAATACTGGAGTGGGTAGCCTTTCCCTTCTCCAGGGGATCTTCCCAACCCAGGGATCGAACCCAGGTCTCCCGCATTTAGGCGGATTCTTTACCAGCTCAGCCAGGAAAACCCCTGTTAAATTGAAACATTTTATTTTTTTCCATTTTAACGCTTACCTTTCTTCCCTCTCACCCAGGGGTTAAGCATCATAAGCTGTAGATGACAGTTGTTGAGCTTAGGCAGTGGCAGATTAAAGCCGATGGACAGTGGAAAAGGAAGACCCACAGCTTTCTAGCACCTCCTGAATTGAGTTCACCTGTGAGGCCTCACATTTAAGCCCTTTTTGCTTTTACACACTCCCCCCTTGCCCTCATCCAGAATTTCAGAATTTGATTCTGTTGCAGATGAGTAATACTAATCTGTGGGCAGAAGTAGACCCTAGCCCATCTTGATACATGTGACCCCAGTAAACTCAGCCTTTATGTTCTGAGCCTTTCCATATTACCTTTGGGTAGAAGTATAAAGGAACCTCTTTGTACAAAGAAGGGATTTCTGTAAAAAGTCTGAAAAGACACCCTGTTTAGAAGAGATGGGTCATGCTCATTTTCATGATCAATATTTATTGACTGTCATGTGCATAGTAGGGATATTTCTTAAAACAAGTATAATATCTCTATTGCCAGCATAGGAAGTTGATATATTTTAGCTCAGTTAACTAAGAAACTGATTACTTTGGCCTCTTGGATTCTTTCAAAATGACCTAGAAAGTATCTTCCTTGAATGATTAAGATTTGAAATGGTTGAAACATAGCCATTAAAAGCATTGGAATTTGTTTCTCAATAGTGACTGAGTGTTGAAATGTTAAAAGTTTGAGAAGTAAATTCACTTATAGAGTTGCCGTTAACTATATATTCACTTAATATATAAATGATGTATTACTTCATATGTCATTTATTCACTTAAGGTATCATCTAGAACATGTAGCTGTTTTATTTTCACTTGTCCCTTCTTCCTAGCTCCTGAGTACAAAAATAAAGCAGCAATTAAAATAACTGAGTAAATTAAAATGAAAAATCAGAAGATTAAAATAGCACCCTTTCACAATATTTTATCAAGGTAAATTAACAGACTGTGGTTCTTAAAAATAGCTCATCTGGAGCATTTCTAAGATGGAAACCTCATCAGAACTATCCCACCACCCACACCCCCTAAAAAACTCCAAAATAAATTTACTTCTGAGCCTGGCTATTGTTAGATAGGGTCTATGATGATCATATTATAAAAGGAACAAAGACTTGGTGCTTTTAAAAAATATTACATATAGAAATTGTTTGTCAATACCAGATTTATAATTCAATCTATGATGTTGGAAAGATGAATGTTATTTTTTATCCTCCCCCTCCATGGTTGTTCATTGGTTTATTTAGTCTTGTCTGAGTTTGCTTTATAATTCCTGGGTTTTATAAAATTTTTATTGACGTATAGTTGATTTACAGTGTTGTATTATTTTAAGGTGTACAGCAAGGTGATTCAGATGTATTTATTTATATATGTATATATTCTTTTTTAGATTCTTTTCCAGTATAGATTATTACAAGATATTGAGTATAGTTCTCTGTGTTACACAGTAGGTCCATGATGGTTATAAATATTATTTTTAGAGTACATAAAATGAAGTTTTTCCAAGTAAAGTACTTTTCACCTAAAATCATTCTCCTAAACTGATAAATACAATATCAAAGGAGGTATGGTTTAATGTAACTAAATAGTCTCTGTGAATTTTAATAATGATTTTATGCTCTTTCAGCCTTATAATTAAAGTGCTTGATGAAGATGATTTTTTTTGGCCTTGGAGTGATTGTGTATTGCCTCCCTGTTACTTTGATAATACAAATTGCAGGTTCCTTATATTTAGATGTATGGGATCTCCTATTTATGATCCAGTTTAAGCACTGTGCTGTAGTGTAATACATGCAGATTTTTTAAAAAAGATACACACACATGTATATTTTTCAATGATCTATTATATACTTACTTTCTGCCTCCTTGGAGTTGGTACCAGTGCTACTGTCCATGCCAAACAGTGGCCTGCATCCTTTTCTCCCTGTGTTTTCTGAAGTGTTCTCTCTTGCTGACACTCTTTATTCCCCCTGCCTTCCTGGGACCCACTCCAGAACTAAACTATGCACTGTGTACTGAAACCCAGACATACCAACCTCTAGCAATTACTGACCTCTCTGCCACAGGAAACATTAGAAGCTGTTTTCTGTACCAGTTGAGTTTTAGTTAACTCAGTTGACTTGCCATTAAGATGACATACTTGCTTTTCTATTGAGAAAAAGTTATGAAGTTTTAGCTAAAATTTCAAAAATCATTATCTGTCTTCCTATAAAAGTGTATTTGTTTTGGATTCAAAGCAATAGAGACTCTTGAAATTATTTCGATGAACATCGGTAACTCTTAACTCTCGAATCTTACAGCTTTTCTCAATAAAATTCCTGTTTCAATTTTCCTTTTTCCTTTTTCCTTGTAGTGGACTTTTGGGAGCAATAAAAATAAGAAGAAGGGAAAAGCCAGAAAAATAGAGAAGAAAGGAACCATGAAGAAACAGGCAAATAAAACTGCTTCCTCAGGCAGTTCGGACAAAGACAGTTCAGCTGAGAGCTCAGCCCCTGAGGAAGGTGAGTCAAGTTAGACCTGGGAGTGAACTCTTACGTGGTAGAAGCTGCAGAATCAGAAATTAGGGGAAAGGTACCTGATTTATAGGTATGGTCTCTGCCTGTATTGTAAGGCTCTCTAATCTTTTCAGTGGTCGTGTATCTGCTTAGAATCTAAATGAAGCAAGAAAAATACAATTCTAAAGCATTAGTTAGGCCCTTGAAACCCATCCAGGAAACCCACGAGGAGTCTCTGCGTTAGAGTCTCCGTTCACCTTAACCTGAGAGCCTTCTCTTTCATTTTTCTTGGATATTCATAGGGTAACTGAGGAGGAAAATCCTTGAACCAAATACAAAACTCAATAAAAAATGTTTTTGTTTTGAAATCAGAATTTTTGCTAACACTAGTTTGAAAATGAATTTGTTCCTGGACTAAACTGGTCAACTTTTATATTTCCTTTGAGTAATAACATTTATATACAAACTGGCTTGTACAGAATTGGCCTAACCTGGTTTTAAGCTCATGCCTATGAATGTTAACTCAAATGAGTCAAGCACAAAGTTGCTAGTTTAACTTAATAAAAACTCAGTTGTAATATGTCATGCTTTATTCCATCACCCTTTGTCCTACCAAGATCCAATTTCATTAGAAATTCACTAATCAGTTCAGTGATTGATTAAAACATTGATTCTTTTAAATGCTGACCAATAAATGTAGAAGAAACTGAGTTTGAAAAATCACGATTTTCAGCCTTCATGGTAATCATTGATTTACTGAAGAGTTATTGACGTGTTAAAACCACTGGGTAAGAGTTTGTTGAAGAACAAGATGTCTACACAGTCTCAGAGCATCTCCCTATATGTACTATGAAAGGTGGATATGGACTGTGTGTCAAATGAGACTATTTCTTAAATGTTAAATTTCCTGGGTTTGATCACTGTGTATTTGGTTATATAAGAGACTCTCCTTTTTACAAAAATTGTTTAAGGGTGAAAAGTCACAATCTCTGCAGCTTACTCTCAGTTCAGCAAATTAAGTGATAAAAATGTGTACATTGCTTTATATATGGAGACAGAAAGTAAATTGGTGATGTTAACAACGGGTATTCTTGCAACTTTTTTCTTTGGTCTGTAATTTTTTGGAAAATACAAAAATCCAATTTAAGAAATCATGCTGGTGATTTCTTAATCTAGCCTAAGATTCTGTAACCTGTGTTTGCATTTGCCAAAGGCAGATCAAGAATTGTCACCAGGGAAATGAGATGACCATGTTCCACTTCACCTAGGAGAGCTGAGGAGGAATAATTAGCAACACGTATTTTCTGCAGCATCACCTAATCTTGTGTTTGGGCCTGTGCTGCAGGTGAAGTGTCAGATTCTGACAGCAACAGCTCCTCCTCCAGTTCAGATTCAGACTCTTCCTCAGAAGATGAGGAATTCCATGATGGCTACGGAGAAGACCTCATGGGAGATGAGGAAGACAGGGCCCGTCTGGAACAGATGACAGAAAAGGAGAGAGAACAAGAACTGTTCAACCGCATAGAGAAGAGGGAGGTGTTGAAAAAAAGGTAAAGTAGTGGTTTCTTAATGATACATTAATAGAGTAATTTTCCAAAGTTCGCATTTGGAGCCCTGTCTTCCTAGGCTTTAAGACTTGAAATTTTGGGAATTCCTCCACGGTCCAGGGGTTAGGACTCTACCCTTTCACTGCTAATGGCACAGGTTCAATACCTGGTTGTGGAAGCAAGCCATGCAGCACAGCACCTCCCATCCAAAAAAAATGACTTGAAATTCTCAGTATTTATGAGTTAGGAATCTGACTATCCTTCTAGCATGGTTTTTGTATTTTTTTTTTTCTTCCAAACTCTAATGTTAAATTGCTTTCTGGTATACAAAGGTGTTTCAGTATTTAGGATTACATGTGTAAATGACAAAAGTCAAGGAATTTCCTTATCACCTGAAAGAATTTCAAGGTGAAAATAAACTTGGCTTTCATCTCAGGAAATAGTCCTCAGAACTTGGATTGTTCTTTCCCGACCTAATCATGTGAAAGAAACAGAGAAGCGTTTTCTTTGGCAGCAGATAGCCCCATTTCATCTGGGAGCCTGGTTGTCCCTTCTAGAGACCAAGTTAAGTCTGGTGAATTATCTGAGACAAGAATGTTTGGCTTTCAGTCAGCAGCAAGTCATAGACATTTGTTTTGAGTGTGGATGCTTCCACAGTTACCTATACTGGAACAAACAGGACTTGAGAAAACAGTACCAGAGTTGCCAGATGGTTAAGAATGACTTCGAAAATTTGTATTTCTGAACTGTGGAGAGCATAGCAAGAGGTTCTCAACCAAGGCCAGTAGGGCCCTATGGTAAAATCACCAAGTAGCTCAAGAGTAGTAGGTGGCTTATCTCAAGGTTGGTTTTTATGTTTTTCACCTTATATGAATGAGGCAGTTGAAGAATGTTTGCAGTGAGGAGAATTAAGACAGAAGTTCAGAGCCATTCTCAGAAATTTGAGGGGTTTGAGGCTCATTTGTTTACCTGCAGGGCAGTACATTGTAATTCAGAACCTTTTGTGTAAACATCACTAGCATCCTAATGTGAGATGTGGCAGCACCAGTAATGAGGCATCCTTTTTGGTGGTTTTTTGTTTTTTTGGGGGGTGTTTACTTGTTTGGGGGGGTTGTTTTGTTGGTTTTGGAGTTTCTTGTCTTTGTTTTGACTGCTTTGTGCAGCATGCGGGATCTTAATTCCCTGACCAGGGATCCAACCCATGCCCGCTGCAGTGGAGTCCCATCCTAACCACTGGACCGCTAAGGAATCCCCAAAGTGTTGGTTTTGGTTGTTAGTTTCTTCCCCTATTCTAGCTTTCCCTTTTTTATTATTTATTTACTTACTTATTCAAGCTTAGTACATAAAGGTAACTTGGTTGTATAAAGGGCACTGATATTTTCTGTCAGAAAGTCTAGGCTCAGGTCCAACTCACTAGCCAGGTGATCTGACCCTCCTCCTGCCTCAGCCTCCCCTTGAGGGATTGTCGTAAGTTCAGGATGAGATGATACATGTAAGAGCATAATATAAATACAAACTTATTTTAAATTGATATACAATATTATATAAGTAACATGTAGAGTAAGTCACAATTTTTAAAGGTTATACTCCATTTATATTGTTTATTGTTGTTCAGTTGCCAAGTTGTGTCTGAGTCTTTGTGACCCCATGGACTGCAGTACACCAGACTCCTCTGTCCTCCACTATCTCCCAGAGTTTGCTCAAACTCATGTCTATTGAATCAGTCATGCTATCTAACCATCTCATCTTCTGCCACCCTCTTCTCCTTTTGCCTTCAGTTTTTCCCAGCATCAGAGTCTTTTCCAGTGAGTCGGCTGTTCACGTTAAATAGACATAGTATTGGAGCTTCAGCTTCATCATCAGTCCTTCCTATGATATTCAGGGTTCATTTCCTTTAGGGTTGACTGCTTTGATCTCCTTGCAGTCCCAGGGACTCTAGAGTCTTCTCCAGCACCACAATTCGAAAGCGTTTATTCTTTAGCACTCAGTCTTCTTTATGATCCAACTCTTAAAACTGTACATGAATATTGGAAAAATCATAGCTTTGTCTATACAGACCTTTGTCAGCAAAGTGATGTATTTGCTTTTTAATATGCTGCCTAGCTTTGTTATAGCTTTCCTTCCCAGGAGCAAGCGTCTTTTAATTTCATGCCTGCAGTCACCATCTGCAGTGATTTTGGAGCCCAAGAAAATAAATCTGTCATTGCTTCCAATATTTCCCCTCCTGTTTGCCATGAAGTGATGGGACTGGATGCCATGACCTTAGTTTTTTGAATGTTGCATTTTAAGCCAGCTTTTTCAATCTCTTCTTTCTCCCTCATCAAGAGGCTCTTTAGTTCCTCTTCACTTTCTGCCATTAGAGTGGTATCATCTGCACATCGGAGGTCGCTAATATTTCTCCTTGCAATCTTGATTCCCGCATGTGATTCATTCAGCATTTCATATGATGTACTATGTATAGAAGTTAAATAAGCAGGGTGACAGTGTACAGCCTTGTTACACTCTTCCCAGATTATATTGTTAGTTATTGTAAAATATTGGCTATATTCCATACTGTACAATATATGCTTGTAGCTTATTTTATACATAGTAGTTTGTACCTCTTAATTCCCTACCCCTGTAGTGCCCCTCCCCACTTTCCTCTCCTCAGTGGTAACCACTAGTTTATTCTCTCTGTCTGTGGATCTGTTTTTTTTTGTTTTTGTTGTTATATTCATTAGTTGTATTCATTTGTTGTATTCTTTAGATTTCACATATAAGCGATATCATACAGTATTTGTTCTTCTGGGTCTGACGTACTTCACTTATTAGCATGTGCTATGTTGTTTCAGTCGTATCCGACTCTCTGCAACTCAGTGGACTGCAGCCCTCCAGGCTCCTCTGTCCGTGGGATTATCTAGGCAATAATACTGGAGTGCCATTTCCTCCTCCAGAGGATCTTCCCCACCCTGGTATCGAACCTGCATCTCTTAGGTCTCCTTCATTGGCAGGCAGGTTCCTTACCACTAGTGCCACATGGGAATCCCCTTTCTTAGCATCAGTTCAGTTCAGTTCAGTTGCTCAGTCGTGTCTGACTCTTTGCAACCCCATGAATTGCAGCACGCCAGGCCTCCCTGTCCATCACCAACTCCCAGAGTTTACTCAAACTAATGTCCATCGAGTCAGTGATGCCATCCAAACATCTCATCCTCTGTCATCCCCTTCTCCTCCTGCCCCCAATCCCTCCTAGCATCAGGGTCTTTTCCAATGAGTCAGCTCTTCGCATGAGTTGGCTGAAGTATTGGAGTTTCAGCTTCAGCATCAGTCCTTCCAATGAACACCCAGAACTGATCTCCTTTAGGAAGGACTGGTTGGATCTCCTTGCAGTCCAAGGGACTCTGAAGAGTTCTCCAACACCACAGTTCAAAAGCATCAATTTTTCGGTGCTCAGCTTTCTTCACAGTCCAACTCTCACATCCGTACATGACCACTGGAAAAACCATAGCCTTGACGAGATGGACCTTCGTTGGCAAAGTAATATCTCTGCTTTTTAATATGCTGTCTAGGTTGGTCATAACTTTCCTTCCAAGGAGTAAGTGTCTTTTAATTTCATGGCTGCAATCACCATCTGCAGTGATTTTGAAGCCCCCTAAAATAAAGTCTGACAGTGCTTCCCCATCTATTTCCCATGAAGTGATGGGACCAGATGCCATGATCTTAGTTTCTGAATGTTGAGCTTTAAGCCAACTTTTTCACTCTCCTCTTTCACTTTCATCAAGAGGCTCTTTAGTTCTGCTTCACTTTCTGCCATAAGGGTGATGTCATCTGCATATCTAAGGTTATTGATATTTCTCCTGGCAATCTTGATTCCAGCTTGTGCTTCTTCCAGCCCAGCGTTTCTCTCAGCATAATCCCCTGCAAATTCATCCATGTTGTTGCAAATGGCAAAGTTTCATTCTTTTTTTATGGCTGAGTAGTGTTCTGTTGTGTGTGTGTGTGTGTGTGTGCGCGCGCGCGCGCACCACATCTTCTTTATCCATTCATTGCATGTCTTGGTAATTGTAAATAATGCTGCTGTGAACATGGGAGTGTGTGATCTTGTTGAATTAGTTTTTTGTTGCTTTTGTTAAATACATACCCAGGAGTGGAATTGCTGGGTCATGTGGTGATTCTGTTTTAGTTTTTTGAGAAACCTCTATGCTCTTTTCCACACTGGTTGCGCCAGTTAATTTTCCTCCATTCTTCTTTGTGTTCTCTTTGATGATAGCCATTCTGTGAGGTAATAATACCTCATTGCGGTTTTGATTTGCATTTCCATAATGATTAGTAATATTGACCATCTTTTCGTGTGCCTGTAGGTCATCTGCATTTCTTCTTTGGAAAAATGTCTATCCAAGTCTTCTGCCCATTTTTTATCAGGTGTTGTTTTTTTGATAGTGAGTTGTATGAACTGTTTATATATTTTTTATATTAACTCCTTATCAGTTTTATCATTTGCAAATATTTTCTCCCATTCAGTAGGTTGTCTTTTTGTTTTGTCAATAGTTTCCTTTATCCTTTTGAAAGCTTCTAAGTTTAATTAGGTCTCATTTGTTTATTTTTGCTCTCATTTCCTTCACTTTAGGAGACAGATCCAAATACATATTGCTATAACTTATCTCAAAGAGTATTCTGCTTATGTTTTCCTCTAGGAGTTTTATGATTTCTGGTCTTACATTTATGTCTAATCCATTTTGAGGTTTTTTTTTTTTGCTTTTTTTTTTTTTAGAAAATGTTCTAATTTTTTTTTTTTTGCATGTAGCTGTCCAGTTTTCCAGCACCTCAGTTATTAACTTTGAAAATAACTTTATTCAGCTATATTTTTACACACCATAGAATCCACCCATTGAAAGTGGTTGAAAGTGATTCAGTGATTTTTTTTTTATGTATTGATAAAGAAACCTGAGCGCCAAAGAATTAATGCTTTTGAACTGTGGTGTTGGAGAAGACTCTTGAGAGTCCCTTGGACTGCAAGGAGATCCAACCAGTTCATGCTAAAGGAAATCAGTCCTGGGTGTTCATTGGAAGGACTGATGTTAAAGCTGAAACTCCAATACTTTGACCACCTGATGCGAAGAGCTGACTCATTTGAAAAGACCCTGATGTTGGAAAAGATTGAAGGCAGGAGGAGAAGGGGATGACAGAGGATGAGATGGTTAGATGGCATCACCGACTCAATGGACATGAGTTTGGATAAACTCCGGGAGTTGGTAATGGACACGGAGGCCTGGCGTGCTGTGGTTCATGGGGTTGCAAAGAGTCAGACACGACTGAGCGACTGAACTGAACTGGACTGAAAGTTGTATAGCCATTGCCACAGTTAATTTCAGAACAGTTTCATCACCCCAGGAAAAAACCCTGTACTTACTGGTATTCAGTTCTCTATTGCCTCCTAGCCTTAGGAAACCACTAACTTACTTTGTGTCTTTATAGATTTGCCTAATTCTGGGCATTATATATAAATGGAATCATAAATATATAGTTTTTTGTGCCTGACTTCTTTCAGTTAGCATATTTTTGAACTTCATTCATGTAGCATGTGTCAGTACTTCATTCCTTTTTATGGCTGAATAATATTCCATTAAGATAATACGTCACATTTTGTTTACCTGTTAATCTGTTTTGACATCTTTTTGTTGTTATGAATACTACTACTATGAACATTCATGTACAAATATTTGAGTATCTATTTTCAGTTCTTTTGGATATGTACCTAGGAGTGGAATTGCTGAGTCATATGGTAATTTTATGTTTAACTTTTTGAGAAACCACCAAACTGTTTTCCAGACCAGCTGCATCATTTTACTTTCCCCCAAGCAATGTATGAGAGTTCCAGTTTCTCCATATCCTTGCCAACACTTGTTATTTTTCCATAATAATTATCCTGGTGACTGTGAAGTATCTCATTATGGTTTTGATTTACATTTTCCTGTTGACTAATAATGTTTAGAATCTTTTCAAATCCTTGCTGGAGAAATTTTTGTTCAAAGGCTTTGCCTATTTTTTGTTGTTAAGAGTTCTTTATGTATTCTGGTTACTAGGCCCTTATTGGAAAAGGAGATGGCAACCCACTCCAGTTTTCTTGCCTAGAGAATCCTGTGGACAGAGGAGCCTGGTGGGCTGCTGTCCATAGGGTCGCACAGAGTCGGATACGACTGAAGCGGCTTAGCATGCATACATGCATTGGAGAAGGAAATGGCAACCCACTCCAGTATTCTTGCCTGGAGAATCCCAGGGACAGAGGAGCCTGGTGGGTTGCCATCTGTGGGGTCGCACAGAGTTGGACACGGCTGAAGCGACTTAGCAGCAGCAGCAACAGGCCCTTATCAGATACATAATTTTCTAGTATCTTTTCCCATTCTCTAGGTTGTATTTTTCACTGTCAAGTATTGCTTAATGCACAAAATTTTTAAATTTGTGTGTACAGTAAGTGTTTTCTTTTCTTGCTCAAGCTTATGATATCATAGCTAAGAATTTATTGCCAAATCCAGTCATGAACATTTACCCCCATGTTTTCTAATAAGTTATAGTTTTAGTTCTTATATTTAGATCATTGATTTTTTAAAAAAATTTTACATTGGAGTATAGTTGATTTACAGTGTTGTGTTCGTTTCAGGTATACAGCAGAGCAATTCAATCATACATGTATCTATTCTTTTTCAGAATCTTCTCCCATATAGACTATTATAGTGTATTGAGTAGCATTCCCTGTGGTCACAGTACGTCTTTGTTGGTTATCTGTTTTACATGTAGTATTGTGTATATATCAGTCCCAACCTCCTAATTTACCCCTCTGCCCCTCATTGATTCATTTTCAGATCTCTCTCTCTCTCTTTTTTTATGGTGTGAGGTATGAATTCAGCTTTACTATTTGGTGTAGTTATCCAGTCGTTCAGTATCACTTGTTGAAAAGACTGTTCTTTCCCCAATCTTGGCCCCATTGCTGAAAAATCAGTTGTTTGTGGATGTATGGATTTATTTGTTGACGCTATTCTGTTCCATTGATGATTGTTTATTGTTACGCCAATGTCATACAGTTTTGATTATTGTAGCTGTGTAGTCAGTTTTTAACTTGTGAAGTGTTAAGTTATACAACTTTGTTCTTTTTCAAAATTGTTTTGGCTATCTGAAGCCCTCTGCATTCCCATAGGAATTTTAGTATCAGCTTATCATTTTTCACAGCAGTGAAAAGAAACAACTGGGATTTTTATAGGAATTGTGTTGAACCTGTTTCTCAAATTTGCAAGTGTTGCCATCTTAAGTCTTTCAATCTGTGAATATGGTATCTTTCTACTTACTTATATATTGTTTAATTTCTTCCAACAGTTCTTTAGTTTTTGGTGTAAAAGACTAGCACTTGTTTTGTTAAATTTATTCCTAATATATATTTTTTTGGATGCTACTGTAAATGGAATTGTTTTCTTTGTTTCATTTTTGGATTGTGCATTGCAAGTACATTGAAATACAATTAATTTTTGTGTATTGACCCTATTAAGAGCTAAGTAAAAAATTTATAATTGAAGTTATTTTATAATGTTATGAAAAGAGTTTAATATTCTTATTTTCTTATTGTTTGTCCCTTCCATAAAATTCCTTAAATTCACACAAAACAATAATTTTGTTTCATAAAAGCCTGATTTTTGTTACAGGGGGAGAGCCTCAATTGCATTTGTTTAAGAGAATAGCATATTTATTCACATGTTTGCTGGGGTAGAGCTGAGGGAGTTATTTTTCCTAAATAGGAAAGATGTTGAGTGGTATTTTTATTTTTTTATTTTTTTTATATATCACAAATTCTGTTACCACTTTTTTTTTTTTTTAATATTTATTTGATTGTGTCAAGTCTTAGTTGCTGCATGTGGGATCTAGTTCCCTGACCAGGGCTCGAACTCAGGGCCTCTGCATTGGGAGTGTGAAGTCCTAGCTACTGGACCACCACGGACGTCCCTCGAGTGGTATTTTTAAAATACAGCCTGTGTCTTGACCACCTTCAAAATGTGACAGTGATTCTCTGTGGCTCCATTATATTTCTAATGAGACACCATTGGAGTTAATCCAATAATTAACTCTTTTCTTCCATTTTGTGAAGTTGAGGAAGAGCTGTGTATTACCAACAAGATACAGGAGGATCCTAAATATCTTCTCTCATTTTTGAGTCTATTTCAACTGAACGCTGTCCAGGACTTTTGGTGTGCTTATATTCAGTATTTCTAATGTACTTAATACATTGGAGTTTCTTGTAGGAAACCAAAACATTAACTCCTTCCCCCCACTTATTTTCTTTCTCCTATCTAATAGAAGTCAGTCCTTACAAATATTTCATTGCCACTTAAAAACCAAACAAATATCTTTTAAACAGATTTGAAATCAGGAAAAAACTGAAAACAGCCAAAAAGAAAGAAAAGAAAGAAAAAAAGAAAAAGCAAGAAGAGGAGCAGGAAAAGAAAAAATTGACACAGATTCAAGAATCTCAGGTAGGAGATACAATAGTCCTTGTTATCCAAAGAGTAATAACCTCTGTTTTGAGGTGTATGTATGTTTATGTAAAAGATGGGTTTATATTATAATCAGCTTAGGTCAGTTAGTGCCAGACTGCTCATGTGGGGTCCTCATCTTGTAGGTTTCATTAATCTCTGGACATATCATTTCACCATTTGCTGTGCTATTTAACTCCTTGGGAATTCTACTGAAGTCTGCATGTAAAAAAGCAGCTCATTGGTGTGTGAGCATTCCTTAAGGGAATGTTGGTAAACTTCTTGTCCCAGGTAGCTAAATTGGTTATGATGTTTACTCAGGTGTATGCATCCTGGACTTGGTAATAAATGTAGCTGGGAAAATTAGTCATCTCTGCGTTTATCACAAAAAGCTTTGTTGACAGTATTAACAAATATTAGCCACGATCTAGGGAGTCCTTTCAGAAAGTGTTTACTCTGATAATTCTTTGGCTTTCTTTTTATTAGCCAGATAAGACAGGGACTCACTATACTGCTCAGTCCACTTTGTCCACAAGAGGATGCTGTCTCCCCTTAAGCAAATTTCAGTTTCTGCAGCCAATATAGCTTCACATTGGAGAATTGAATTATTTTTAGTTACAGAGAATGTTATCAGCTATTGGTGAAAAGAACCATCCTACACAACTTTCCCTTCCCAGGTAACATCCCACAACAAGGAACGACGTTCCAAACGGGATGAGAAACTAGATAAGAAATCTCAAGCCATGGAGGAACTAAAGGCAGAGCGAGAAAAACGGAAGAACAGAACAGGTAAGTGGGGAAAATGTAATGGCTACTTTGTGTCTTTGATCATATGATTTGACTTCCTGATGCCATTTTTATCCCCCCCTTCTCAATTTTAGACAGTTCCAAACACAGAGAATAGTATATTTATTTATTTTTATTTATGTGACTGCACCAGGTCTTAGTTGTGGCATGTGGGATCTTTAGTTGCAGCATGTGGGATCTTTAGTTGTGGCATGTGAACTCTTGAGTTTTGATGTGTGGGATCTAGTTTTCTGACCAGGGATTGAACCCAGGGCACCTGCGTTGGGAGTGCAAAGTCTTAGCCACTGAACCACCAGGGAAGCCCCTCTTTGGGTTATTTTAAAGTAAAAGTAAATCCCAGCATCATCACATTTCAACCATAAATACTTCAATATGTATTTCTAAAAGATTAGGACTCTTAAATATAACTACAGTACCATTACCACAGCTAAAAAAAGTGACAAATATTTTTCTTCCAGTCTGTAGGTTGTCTTTTCATTTTATTTATGGTTTCCTTTGCTATGCAAAAGCTTGTAAGTTTGAGTTAGTCCCATTTGTTTATTTTGCTTTTATTTCTATTGCCTTGGGAAACAGAGAAACATTGGTGTGATTTGTATCAGAGAATGTTTTGCCTGTGCTCTCTTCTAGGAGTTTTATGGTGTCATGTCTCATATTTAAGTCTTTAAGCCACAAAATGGTGATATCATTCTTTCATCTACTATCTGGTATACTTATATAAAGAGAAACTTACCAGCTATTCAGTTACCACCAGGGACATTTTGTATTTACTAGTTCTCAAAAGAATGAGATAGTTCCTTAGCAAACTCCAACTGTAACCAGTGAGATTTGTTTGTTTGTTTTGAATATCCTTGGGAACTCATGGATTTTTAACATACTTTATGTTTTTATTCCATTGCAATTATTATTGTTGAAACTCAAATTGTCTTATATTCAACCAGTTGTAGCATGCTACTGGATTGGTTATTACTTCTAAGTCTTTTCGGTATTCAGAGCTAGGATTTTTTTTTTTTTTTTTAGGATAAATTTATTTTGAGCCTCATACCGATATATCTGTTTCAAAACTAGGATGCCAAGGTTTTTTTTGTTTTGTTTTGTTTTTGCTTTATAACAACTTTCTTGAGGTATAATTAAGGAACCATACTGTTTACTCATTTAAAGCATACAGGGCAGTGGCCTTTAGTATATTCACAGCTGTGTAATAAAACTCAATGAGCTTTCAAATGTTTCATTACTCTAAAAAGAAACCTCATATCCCTTAGCTGTCACCCCCTCAGTCCTGTTATTTCCCAGCCCTAGGCAACCACTGGTCTACTTTCTGTCACTATGGACTTGCCTGTTCTGGACATGTCCTATAAATGGAATCATATACTATATGGTCTCTTGTGTCTGACTTCTTTTGCTTAGCATGCTTTCTGGATTCACCCATGTTGTAGCATGTATCATACTTCTTCCTTTTATGTCTGAATAATGTTCCATTATATGTCTGTACAAGTTTTATTTGTCCCTTCACCTCTTGAGCGACACTGGATTGTTTTCACTTTTTGACTGTTACAAATAATGCTGCTCTGAGTATTTATGTGTAAGTTGTTGGGTAGACAGATTTTCACTTCTCTTGCCTATACACTTAGGAGTGGAATTGTTGAAGCATATCGTAACTTTGTGTTTGACCTTTTGAGAAACTGCCAGGCAGATTTCCAAGAGACTTAACCATTTTGCATTTTCACCAGCAATGTATGAGCATTCTCCCCTGTTTTCACATCCTCACTAACACTTGTCATTGTCTTTTTTATTATAACCATTTTAGTGGGTATGAAGTGGTATCTTATTGTGGTTTTAATTTGCCTTTTTCTAATGACTAGTGATATTGAGCATTTTTGGTATGCTTATTGGCCATTTGGATATCTTCTTTGATGAAATGACTAGTCAAGTCCTTTGCCTGTTTTTTAATCACGTTATCTGTTTTTTGTTGTTATTGAGTAGAAGAACTTCTTTAATTATTTTCAATTTTAGTCCTTTATCTGATAAATGATTTACAACTGTTTTCTCCTGATCTGTAGGCTGTCTGTTTCCTCTTGATAGTGTTGTTTGATGCATAAAAGTTAATTTTGATGAGGTACTATTTATCTTCTACTGTTTATCTACTTTTTTTCTTTTGTTGCCTGTGCTTTGGATATCATATCCAAGAAATTGCCAAATGCAGTGTCATAAAGTTTTCCCCCTATTTCCTTCGAAAAGTTTGATAGTTTTAACTGTTACATGTAGATCTTTGATTCATTTTAATTTTTTTGTATGGTGGGAGGTAAGAGTCCACTTTTTTTTTTTTTCTATTATGTGGGATATCTAGTTTTCCTAGCACAAGGTTTTGAGATGACTGTCATTTTCCTATTGATTGATCTTGACATCCTTGTCAGAAATCATCTAACCATAGATGCAAGGGTTTATTTCTGGGCTCTCTATTTCATTGGTCTGTATATCTTTCAAATGACTTTTTTTTTTTTATGCTTTTTATTTCTTTTTTTATTAGTTGGAGGCTAATTACTTCACAACATTTCAGTGGGTTTTGTCATACATTGACATGAATCAGCCATAGAGTTACACGTATTCCCCATCCCGATCCCCCCCCCCCCACCTCCCTCTCCACCCGACTCCTCTGGGTCCTCCCAGCCCACCAGGCCCGAGCACTTGTCTCATGCATCCTACCTGGTCTGGTGATCTGTTTCACCATAGATAATATACATGCTGTTTTTTCAAAACATCCCACCCTCACCTTCTCCCACAGAGTTCAAAAGTCTGCATATAGGGTTATCATTACCATCTTTCTAAATTCCATATATATGTGTTAGTATGCTGTAATGTTCTTTATCTTTCTGGCTTACTTCACTCTGTATAATGGGCTCCAGTTTCATCCATCTCATTAGAACTGATTCAAATGAATTCTTTTTAATGGCTGAGTAATATTCCATGGTGTATATGTACCACAGCTTCCTTATCCATTCATCTGTAGGTTGCTTCCATGTCCTGGCTATTATAAACAGTGCTGCAATGAACATTGGGGTGCACGTGTCTCTCTCAGATCTGGTTTCCTCGGTGTGTATGCCCTGAAGTGGTATTGCTGGGTCATATGGCAGTTCTATTTCCAGTTTTTAAAGAAATCACACTGTTTTCCATAGTGGCTGTACTAGTTTGTATTCCCACCAACAGTGTAAGAGGGTTCCCTTTTCTCCACACCCTCTCCAGCATTTATTGCTTGTAGACTTTTGGATAGCAGCCATCCTGACTGGCGTGTAATGGTACCTCATTGTGGTTTTGATTTGCATCTCTCTGATAATGAGTGATGTTGAGCATCTTTTCATGTGTTTGTTAGCCATCTGTATGTCTTCTTTGGAGAAATGTCTGTTTAGTTCTTTGGCCCATTTTTTGATTGGGTCATTTATTTTTCTGGAATTGAGCTGCAGGAGTTGCTTGTATATTTTTGAGATTAATCCTTTATCTGTTTCTTCATTTGCTATTATTTTCTCCCAATCTGAGGGCTGTCTTTTCACCTTACTTATAGTTTCCTTTGTAGTGCAGAAGCTTTTAAGTTTCATTAGGTCCCATTTGTTTAGTTTTGCTTTTATTTCCAATATTCTGGGAGGTGGGTCATAGATGATCTTGCTGAGATTTATGTCAGAGAGTGTTTTGCCTATGTTCTCCTCTAGGAGTTTTATAGTTTCTGGTCTTACATCAAATGACTTTTTTAAAGTCACTTGTTGGGAGTTCCTTGGTGGTCTAGTGGTTAGAATTTGATGCTTTCACTGCCTTGGCCTATGTTCAATCCCTGTTCAGGGTCTTGAGATCCCACAAGCCAGGTGGCGTGGCCCAAAAAAAGTCACTTACTAGAGTTCTTTTGTGTGGTTGTGAAATCAAGTGAATACCTTGTTTCATTTTGTTTGTGATCTGTAGAGATGACATTATTATTATTATTATTATTATTTGTTTTATGATTATATAAAATACAAGGTTCCAAAGTCAAACTTTTTAAATAAGGTATTTTCAAAGAAATTTAGCACCTATACCCTTCTGTTTCACTCCTTGCCTCCCTCCCGTAGTAGGCAGCCTTCCTTTTTAGTTTTTTAAACAAAAGGAACAGATTCACCTTCCATCTTGAATTAATGGTAGCGCATTATACACACTTTTCTCTCCCTTGCTTTTTTCACTTACTCATATTTCTAGAGATAACCCCTTAGTTTTTAAGTCGAGCAGTGGTTGGTAGACTACCTGTTTTGTAATGATTTGATTGGAATACAATGATGCCCATTTTTTCTTAATTGTCTGTGGCTGCTTTCTGTCTATTGTAGCAAAGCTGTGTAGTTGATGCAGTAACCATATGAAGCCCATCCTAAAATATTTACTATCTGTTGATTTAAAAGATTTTCTGACTCAGGATGCAATGTAATGGCTCAACTTGGCTCATTCCTTGTTTCACAGCTGCAGGGTAGTTCACTGGGTCAGTGTGCTAGAGCTGATTCAGCCACTCCCCTTGCAGACATTTGGGTTGTTTTCAGTCTTGTGCTATTACATGTAGTGCTATAAATTCAAAATAAGGTTTCCCTGAAAGACTCTGAAGACATCTTTAGTTTTTCCTCATTTTTCCTGCCCATCTCCAAGTGTCTTGAGAACAATAAAAGACAAGTGTCAGCAGAGTTGGTGTCCCTTTTTGCCCACTTAGTAACTGTCTTCCATCACACCCCTCACCCCCTTTATTTTCGTCTGCTGGGGCTTGACATTTGGTATGACTTTAAACTCTCTGGGTAACTCACTTGTATAGATAGCCCAAGTAATCACTATCCAGGCCAGAGACGATGGACCTATCTATTAAATCTTTTTGTACATTCCAGTCCTTTTTTTCAGAGATGAAAGATGTTTCAGTTTCTTATTGAGAGAACCTCAGTTAAACATTTCCTTTTTTTTTTTTTTAAAGCTGAGCTCCTCGCCAAGAAACAGCCATTAAAAACCAGTGAGGTGTACTCTGACGACGAGGAGGAAGAGGAGGATGACAAGTCCAGTGAAAAGTCAGATCGCTCATCCCGAACATCGTCATCCGATGAGGAAGAGGAGTAAGCTGTGCACATTTTGGTCTAGTAGTCAGGATGGGTGGGTTCTACGGGGAAAGGCTTAGTGTAGCTTCCAAATATCTCCTCCTGTTTGGTGACAAACTGTGGTTTGGTCAAGTACCCTGAATTGCCGAACTGAGTTTGCTAGCACATCAGCCAAATAGGCTTCTGCCTTTGGCTTGTAGACTGCGCCCCTGAACATTTCATCAGGATTTGGCAGGTAGGAATTGCCTTCATGTCACCCTTGGATTGGCCAAGAGCTTCCATTAGTTTTCTTTCTCTGATAGTGGGTTGTCTGGGATGGCAGCCTCATTCGAGACAGTTCATAGTCCTGGTTAGGAACAGGATTGTAGTCCCACTTTCCTGTTGCTTCAAGTATTTTTATTTACCTTGATCTGTTAGTACAATGAACATTTTTCCCAGCGTCCTTTGTTCCTCACAGGAAAGAAGAGATCCCTCCAAAATCACAACCAGTCTCCTTACCAGAGGAATTGAATCGGGTTCGATTATCACGGCATAAGCTGGAACGTTGGTGTCATATGCCCTTCTTCGCTAAAACAGTCACAGGGTGTTTTGTACGGATTGGCATTGGAAACCACAACAGCAAACCAGTTTACCGGGTTAGTATTTCTTTCCTTGGACAGTTGTAAGATGTTTTAAATATAATGATTCTTGGCTAAGAACATGAACTGCTGAACAGACCTGTCACTTTTCTGCTACCATTTGATGGGAAAATAGATTCCAGTTGAGATGTCTTAGATTGGCCACAATCTGAGACAACCAGGGATCAAGCTGACCTGCTGCCACGAAGAGTACTTGGAGCCTAAAAGTTTAGATTTAGAATGATTTTCTAAAAGCAAGACGGGAGACATTTATGAAATCTTTGTCAGGAGTTATGTAATCTGGAAGATTTATTCATTTGAAAAATAATGAAAAATTTCCACGTTATATACTAAGTGACTTCTGGAACAGGGAGTTATATTGAGGTTTAAAAAATAAACAAAACCTTCCAACCTATTGAGATTATTTTGTGAGTTCCAGCTCTGCTTCTGTGGTCTGGATGGCTAGAACGTAACTGGTTGGTTTGTTTCTCTTTTCTTTTCTTTTTTTGTTTGTTTTGTTCTAAGTTGTTTGATTTTAACCTGTGTTTTACCCCCTTGTGTGAGGACCAGTGGCCATGCCACGTCCCAGAAACCTTGGCAACAGAAACAGACCTCATGGTCTTCACATTTGATTGATAAAACTGACCTCTGAAAGCCAAGTGCACCCCCAATAAGGCAGAATTAAGTTAGAGGAGAATTTGCTAGTGGGTCCCACCAGGCTAACTGCATCCTCACTTACTGTGGGCACAGGTGCTTGGCTATCTAAGTCCTAAACCTGAAAACGGTGCCCAGAACACCTTGAAGCTGTGGGCTCCTCTCAGTTTAGGTTCACTCATCTGCACTCAGGCAGATGAAGCCAGAGGATGGGGTGGAGGACTTCGAACAAGTGTGTTGTGACTGGTGTCTCTGTCCTCATTTAGGTTGCTGAGATCACGGGTGTTGTGGAAACTGCCAAAGTTTACCAGCTTGGTGGCACCAGGACAAACAAAGGGCTACAGCTACGGTAGGAGAGGTGCTTCCGTGGCCGATTCTGTTCCCACTGCAAACAGGCATTGCCTGTTGGGGCTGTTGTTTGCTCCCAGTGTTCTGTTTCTTATAATACTGTTTGTGTTGTCCCCACCAGGGACTTGGAGGGAAACTTGTATTCTGCCTTCCCCTATAGGGAAGGTAGGATGTAGCTGTCTCATAGGGGATGTTGAGTGGTAGAACACATGGAAGGAAGATGATCACAAGACCCGCTTCTCCCAGAGTCCTGCAGACATTCCTCCGTGAGTGTGGTCAGGAGGCTTGCTTCTGGTCCTGGCTCCGTCACCAACTACCTGATCTCTCACAAGCCACGTCACCATTTTGGATTTAGTTTGTGCCTCAATAACGTGATATTGACTGAATGCTGGCTACATGCCATAGTTGTAGGCATCAGGATAGAGGTGAGAACAAGATACACAAGTCTCTACCTTCTTGGAGCCTGAAAATTCTAAAGGCCCCGTATGGGAAGGAATAGGAGTAGCTTGCCAGGTCACTGCAAATAGTGGGCCACAGACACACCTCTGCCATGGCCTTATTTGGCTTCTGTGGTCTCTCTGTTCTCTTCTCCCACTCCCGTCATTTCTCCTGGACGGTTGAAAAGAGCCAGTTGGGTTAGGCAGTAGCCATGACATGCCAAGAGTGACTGTCGCTGTGAGGCAGGCTTCATGTGGCCGGCGCAGGGATCAGTGGAAAGGCAGTGTTCTTTCTCTCCAGGGATAGAGCCTCCCTGTCCTTCAGACGCCTCCGTGACACTTCATGTTCTCGATGCCATTGACTGTGACCAGCTTTACTGTAGGTGGACGTCTGAAGCACTGGCTGAGCCTGCTTGCTTCCAGTGCTCGCGCTGATGCTTAGTCATGGCTGCTCTTTAGAATAGCCTGGAAGGTTTTTTGTTGTTGTTTGTGTTATCTCAGTGGCTGGTTCCTACTCCGAGATTCTACTTCATTTGATCTAGAGTGGTGCCTTGGCACTGGAAGTTTTGTAAATCTTCGTAAATGATTCTAAAGGGTGGCCAAGACGGAGGCCCTCGGAGATAGGCAGTGTGGAGTCTGGTGGGATTGATCTGCTGGCGCTGCAGTCACCGTGGCCATTTCTGAAGCTGCTGTCTCTTTTTCATGTAGGCATGGCAGTGACCAGCGAGTGTTCCGCCTAGAGTTTGTCTCAAACCAAGAGTTCACTGAGAGTGAATTCATGAAGTGGAAAGAAGCGGTGAGTGAGCAGACAGCACCTCCCTAGCAGTTGTTCATGAAAACACTGACAGAGCCTTTCCCCAAAATTCTTTATTATAAACAACCCTTTTATTGCGTTTTGGTCCAGATGTTCTCTGCTGGCATGCAGTTGCCCACTCTAGATGAAATCAATAAGAAGGAATTATCTATTAAAGAAGCTCTTAATTATAAATTCAATGACCAGGACATTGAAGAGGTAAGAAACCTGGTATCCCAGAGTCTGGAGGCTCATCAAGAGCCAAGTGTTAGACAAGATCATGCCTGTCTTTTCCTTCCTGTATTTTGACATTTTTAGCTCTACCACTATTGCATGAGGAAGAGGGAATTCTGTCATTGCTACCTTAGACTTTAGAGTTCATCAGGATTTTCTCGTACACTGTCACTTGAGGTCATAGCCTAACAAAGATTCAGGACTCAGGGATCTCTATTCTTCTGCTAGGCTTGGTCCTTGAAGAGTTTGCTTTCTCCAGGACGTTTTGGTAAAACTGTTTGATCTCTGTTCTCTTGGACAGTGGCTAGCCTTACAGTACAAGGTCCTTGGGCTACTGCTGTTTATTGGTGCATGTTCCTTCACGCTAGCCCAGAAGAATCTCCGTGACCCCGGAAGCAGCATAGTACCCCTTGGACTGAACTCGCTCTGTGTGTGGGGCATGGCACTGCCATAGGAAGAGCAGCCCTCTTTTAACTAGCTGCTTACCTCCACAATGGGCTCAGCTGTCCTGCCTTCAAAAGTAGTTTAGGAATACCTCACTGCTGGTGTCTCCTCCTCTCTGGTACAGATTGTAAAAGAGAAAGAAAGATTCAGGAAAGCTCCACCCAACTATGCTATGAAGAAAACGCAGCTTCTAAAGGAAAAGGTAAGGACTTGTGTTGGAACTACTTTCCCTGTCCTGCAAGGAGATATGGAAACCAGACTTGTTCATCCTCTGCCAAGTCAGTAGTGGCAGGATCGGGAGAAAATGCGGTGCTTGACTGTAAGCAGCATAGATTTTCTTAGCATCTGGGCAGCATCCGTTGGCTGTTTTCCTTTCTCTGAGTGGAAGCTGATCTTGCCTGTTCCGTTCTTCTCCCCTCCTAGTCACTTTAGTTTCATGTGTAATAAGATAGACCCCAGGGTAGTGTCAGCACTGGGTCCAGACAGACGAGTGATATTGCCAAGCCCCACTGTGGCTGGTGGTTTTCTATTCTTTGTGTCAGGGTGGGGTGAGCCTGGTTAGGGTGAGTTAGCCAGGCGGGGCCTGGGTTCTGAGGTGTTTGTTTTTGCTATTCCTTCACACCTCCTGCCATTTGTTCATATGAGATATCTTGCCTGTGTTGGAAGGAAGGGGACACTTGATACAGAGCCAGTCACAGCCAAAATCTCATGCATCTCTCTGTGTGCAGGCCATGGCTGAGGACCTGGGGGATCAGGACAAGGCCAAACAAATCCAAGACCAGCTGAATGAGCTGGAGGAGCGAGCAGAGGCCTTGGACCGCCAGCGGACCAAGAACATATCTGCTATCAGGTGTGCTTCAGGGCCTGTGTTGATTGGGCTCCTATTCTTGGTCCACAGTTATCAGGCGAGCTGTGGCCTTGTACGTGCTCTGCTCCAGTGACTCCACATATCTGGGGTCGGGCACCATGGTTCCCTCCCTCCTTTCACAGTCCACTGACTCATCCCTCTTCCTCACCCCACAGTTACATCAACCAGCGGAACCGGGAGTGGAACATTGTGGAGTCTGAGAAGGCCCTTGTGGTGAGTGAGACAGCTTAATCTGGATCACTAAGTATAGTTTTAATTAATAAAACAACGTGTGATCTTTTCTGTATCTCACCTGAGTATGTTTTCTTTTAATTATTAAAGTAGCATGTACATTTAACACACATGGTCTCTCTGTATGTATACATACAACTACATAAGGTATTAATTTATAATAAAAAGCAGCAGTCTTCTGTGCCGTCTAATCCCTCCCCATCTTTAGATTCTACTCCACGCATATTAATTTTTATCAGTTTCCAGCTGTTTTCTTTTTGTTGTTGCTCCCATAATCTGTTCTGGTGTTCTTGAAGGGAAAAGGCTAATAGCCTTTAACTTTTTAAGGCCCTTGCAAAGACTGTTACTTATACGTATGCTTATGATAAATGAGAGGCGTGAGTGGCAGGAGATAGAGTTCTGTAATACATGCTCTCTGTTTCAGGCTGAAAGTCACAACATGAAAAACCAACAGATGGATCCCTTTACCAGGCGACAGTGTAAACCTACCATCGTTTCTAATGTGAGTGCCTAAAGAGGACATATTTAGTCAGGACCTAGATTCTGGGACATAAATGAATTCCATTAGGAGATTAATAAGGAAGTTAAAAATAATGTTGTCTTAGTGGGATTTGCTTGCCTCAAACACTTGGGTCTGGGTACTTCCTTTTTTATCTTACTGTAGGACATACAGGTAGTAAAAACCTGGCATGGATTTTAGAAACCCATGGACTAACGTGTGATGCCAGGGCAGGTTTACCAGTGCAGCAGACATGAGGAATGTGTAGGCTAGGTCGCCTAGCAAGGGCCTGGCTGGGCGTACTTCAAAGCTTTTAACTGTTCCTTTCTGTAGCCTGGAGGAAAACCCCACTGAACTGCTGATTGGCCTGCTGTGGTACTTGTGTTAGTGGTGGTAGGTGGGATAGAAAATGGTGGTAGGGCTGTGTGAGTGTTGAAGAGTCTCTAAAATAACTTACTTTTCCTCTCAGTCCAGAGACCCAGCTGTTCAAGCTGCCATATTGGCCCAGCTGAACGCAAAATACGGTTCTGGAGTGTTACCAGATGCTCCAAAGGAAATGAGCAAGGCAAGTATAACACTGAAGCTTGGCCACTGGCCTGGACACCAGAGCAGGCACTTCTGGTTTGGGCTTGATTGTCCCCACCTGGAGGAACTTGGCGTCCCACTTGCAGTCCTTTCTTCATTCTCATTATTTACAAATGTAATAAACAGCTACTGAATTTTGGTCAGATGATGGAAGTTCTGAACCCAGCACCAGTACTTCATGAAACCCCTGACTGTGGCTTTAGGCAGCTGACCTCCAGCCTTCTGATCTACATTTTCTCCTGTGTAAAGTGGGGTAATATTATATACCCTGCCTAACTCATAGGACAGTCAGGAGCAGATGATATGTAAGGATGAGACAGTTGTAAAAGTGAAAGCTCCTTGTAAACTGAAATGTTAAACCAAGAGAAACTGCCCATTTAGAAGCCATTTTCTGCCTTTTCCTGAGGAGCTCAAACTCCCAGAAATTCCAGAGATCTTGGGTCAGGGGTGACTTGTTGTCTTAAGCTTACCCTTTCTGCCCTCACACCACAGACATGAACCTTCCCTTCCCTCTCCTCTTAGACTCAGAAATGAAACCTCTTTGGGGACTCTCCTGTCCTCCCTCTGAGAGAAGAAATCAGAAAAGTCTTTAATAGGAAGATCTGATGAACTCGAGCAGCAGTTTTTACCGTTAGTGGTTGCTGCTTCTTGAAGTCCAGTTGAATTTATCCCTCTGTAATTAGTTTTTCTCTTCCCATTGCAGGGTCAGGGAAAGGATAAAGATTTGAATTCTAAGTCAGCCAGTGACCTCTCAGAAGACTTGTTCAAAGTACATGACTTCGACGTGAAGATTGATTTACAAGTTCCCAGCTCAGGTAGGTGAAGGTAGAGATTGGTCATGCATAAGGACCAGGTGGCTCCATGACTCTCAGCCAGCAAGGAGCCTGCTTTTAGGGAAGAAATGGGGGTGTCTGGTCACCTGTATTTATGGAGGCCAGAGTAAGATAGGCTGCAGGTCTGTCTTGAGAGGGAACAGGGACAGTCAGAAAGGCTACCTGGAGGAATGAAGCACAAGACTGGGAGACCTCAGATGCCGGTTTGCTCTTCTTTCCTGTAGAATCAAAGGCTTTGGCCATCACGTCCAAGGCTCCGCCGGCCAAGGATGGAGCTCCGAGGAGATCTCTGAACTTGGAAGACTACAAAAAACGACGAGGGCTTATCTGAGCGCACCCAGCCTGCTGCGTCTGACCCCGCATGCCCATCACAGTGTCCCACCTTTCCTCCTTTCCTCTGATTTGCCCTCACTGGGCTGGAGCAGCAGGAGAACTGGGAAGAGACTCTAAACTGCCAGTCATCTGTAATATAAACCATTTGCTGTATAGACTTCCCTGGTCTGCAACATCTCCACCAACCCCCCCAGGACCCACCCAATGTGAACGTGGGCTCTCTTGGGCTTTATCCATGTCTTTAGATTTGTGTTTGCCTTTTTCTTTTTTTTTTTAAACCACAGTTCATTGGCCACTCTGCACGCATTCAGTATTACCGTGGAGCTGGGGTTCTTGCTGGAGCCCCCAGCAGCAGCACTGGGCAGCGTCCTGTACGGGATGGCCCTGGGCCCAACCATTGAACATTTGGCCCTTGGCCCTTGTGGGGGAGTGGGGGCTGGGCACCCGCAGTCCGCTCTCCTCTCATTTTTCTCTTCTTCCTATCTTGCGGAAGAAGGGTTTTCAAAACCCAATTTAGTTTCCAAAAAGTGTACATTTGTGGGGAGGGAGGGGGGGGTCTATTTGAGAGAGAGTGTGTATGTGTGTATGTGTCTGTAAGTGTGTGGATTTTTTTATCATTTTTTTAAAATGCAGTACTCTTTGTATCTGTCTGTCATGGGGCTATAGCTGTTTCAGATTTTTTTCAGCTGTACTTGAGCATCTGAAACTGCAAGAAAGAAACTCATTAAATGTGATTCTTCTTACTAAACAGGCCTGACTGCTGTAGCTGTGTAACTTCTCCCCCACCTCCTCTTTCCCATCACCTTCCCACCTCGGAGAAATCTCCCCAGTTTGGCCCCTGCCCTGTCAGCTGTGTCCTGGCAGGTTGGAGGGAAGCCCATGCGAGGTACTCGGGAGGTACAGGTGTCTTGCTCAGCCTGTGTGTTCAGCCCACAGCTTCTTGGCTGAATGTAGAGTGTGTCTTTTCCCCTCCCCATGTACTTGTCTCTTCCTAGTGATTCTGTTTTGCCGTTTCAGCAAGAATAATATTTTGTTCTGTTTTTTAAGAGAAAGTATTGAACATGAATGTGGAGAGAACGAACACAAAGATATAGGTTGCAGATGTTACAAGCATGTGCAGTTCTGTGTGTGTGTATACATATATATGGTAAGCATATATATTGTTGTGCAGCTAGGGTGAAGCCAGCAAAGAAGTATGTATGTCTTTATAAAATGTTTGCAAAGAGATAAGCTGACTGCTTGATAATCATTCTCAGGTGTAAAGCTCCAAGTGTAAATAAAAGTGGCATTTAACAAATCTTTTCAGAACAAAGTACAGCTGACTATATAAAACAAGAACTAAGCTAAAGGAACAGCTGAGAGCTGCTGATTCCCACAAGAGGGAGAGGAATCTCAAAGCCCTGCTTTGTATCTCTTCACCCTACTCTCTATAAGAAAGTGGGATGATGGGAAATCATGGATTAAGTTGTATTTAAACAAAAAGGAACTTGGTAACTCTTCTGGGTTTAGTAGAGCCTCAGTGTTGCTTTAACTTAGTTTACACTTTTTTTATTTAAAAAAAAATAAAAAGCAGCAATCAAATGTTTTTTTAAAAAGAATTGTGACTGTAAAATTGATAAATATGACTGTAACACAGCTATATGGTGGCTGTGACAGTTCAGTTGGGCAAAGGAGTGGAGGTGGACTCATTAAAATCATATATACTTGAATAGTCCATTGACCAAAACTCTTTATAGACTGTTGTGTAAATGTGGAATCTCAGACTGTTAAACATTGCCTGGACTCCAGAAGAGTCCCGGAGGCTGCTGGGACCTCTCGTATCATGACAAACTTGGACTTTTTTTTTCTTTCTTGTTTTAAAAGACATGAAATGATAGAATCCATATAATTTGCTGGAGACATTCTGATCCACCATGTAGATCTGTATTTAGTATCATTTGGATTTGGAGAAGTGTCGGTTACATTATGGCTGTGTAATAAAATTTTTATTAAAACTGCATCACACTGTAGCCACTGTGCCACTACCTCCCCACACGCAGCTGCTGAAACTTTCGTTCTGAGACGCCAGAAACAGCAGGGAGCAGAGCCAACCAAAGAAGACCAACAGTTAACTTCTCACCTGAGTAGCCTATTTTGGTGATTGGAATCAAGACTGAGGACTTGTCTGCAGTCTCAACTGAGGCAGGGCCTCTGAACTGAGATCTTGACCAGGCATAGTACATTGGCTTTATCCCACCGGCTGAGCTTCTTGGAGGTTCGAGGTGGTACTTGTGCTGGGAACGGCAGCAGCGGCCCACTGCCCCCCCCACCCCCCAGGTGGTTTCAGTGTTGAAGGGTGTGGCGCCTAAAGCTGCTTTATACATCTTTCACTTCCTTCCAAGAAGCAAAAAGGCCAATGTCCGTATGCCGAGCTCATGACGTATAGAGGTCTGTTTGTCTGTCTTGCTTCTGACAGGTGCAGGGAAAGTCTTCCTGCCTACAGCTTTCCTTCAAAGAGAATGCTTTTGTTTTCTTTGTTTCTGTGAAGTCCTGACCTGTCACTCAAACTGTACAGCTATTTGTAAATAAACTTTATGCCCTGTTTTAACAAGGAAGTCAGATTTAGTCCAAAGACTGCATTAGTCCAAAGTGGCAACTCTCAAAGTTATGTTTTAAAAGTCCAAGAGAGCCTCTCTCACTTGGTTTCTCTCCCTCCCCCTCCTCTTAGCCCTGAACACCACCACCCCCAAGTTAAACTCTTCAGCTACCCAGTTCCCCAGAAGCCTCTCTGAGACATTGGTTGTCTAGAGCCAAGGCAACCTCCAACTGGCCTAGTTTACTTTCTACTTTGGAAGATACCAACAAGCTCTAACAGAACTAGGTAGTTCTGATACACTGCCTAACCCTAGTGAGAGTGTCGTCCTAGCTTTCAGTTGGCTGAGGTATAATTTTTTTGTTAATCTGTTTCCTGCCTGTCGTGAGTGTGAAGGGGAACCCAGGGCTTGTGAGTATGGCTCTGGAGGAAATACTGATACCCTTCCCTTAGGGCCCCAGCTGGGGACATCTGTAAGGCTCCCTGCCCTCACTACATGAGGCTGTGTCTCAAACCTTTCTAGACCTGGAAAGGTAGGGGGTGGCAAACGCAATGGTACAAGCCCAGTCCAGGCCTGCCTTTGATGTTGGGAGAGGTGGCTCCCTGGGGCTCACCTAGCAACTGCATCTAATGAGGTTTTCTTGAACTCCCTATCACACCAGCCACCTGATTGTTGGAAGCAGTGGGCTCCTGGGCCCTAGAGAGCAGAGATTATAGTCTAGCCTAGAGGACAGCCTTGTCTAGTTATTTCCTAGGGTTCTCTGCTGGGAGGCAGCCACTGGCTGTGACTGCCTTGGGTGGAGGAATGCAAAGGGGAGAGGGGTGCAGGGTCTATGGGCTATCTCATGGTAGTGGCGTCCAGGAATGGGGAAGTCACGGGCCTCCAGCTCAGATACTTTTGTGTGACTTCCCTGACTAAAGTGGGCAGCTGAACTGCGTTGGGGAGGAGAGGTTTGGATGGAGCAGCAGCACTGGGGGGTGAGGGCAGAGGGGCAGTCTGCCTTCTCTGTAAGGTTCCCCAGGCTGGCCCCCAGGGGCAGAGTTTCTTGGCCCAGAATAGGGGCTTAGCCAGTGCAGTACAGGTGTATTGAGGGCTTCCAGATTGTGCTCTGGACCTGAGGGAGAGCCTAAAAGCCACAAGGTAAGCGGGCTCAGTGCAGCATTCATACCCCAGCTCCACCACTTAACTACCTAGGGCTGAAGCTGGTTAACTCTTCTGAGCCCATTCCCCATCTTTAACATAAAATCTACCAGGAGCCTGTTCAAGATGAAGTGTTCCTTTTCCCAGTAAAGGTTCGGTAAGTGCTGTTGTCCGAGTAGAGGCCATTAGGCCTCACAGGAGAGACTTGGAGCAGAGTGGAGGGGTGGGGGTGGAAGGGGCAGTGTGATGGAATGGGTCGGAAGCCACAGAATAGCCACAGTGCCAGCACAGGGCATGAAGCTCCAGAAGCTGGAGCACTTGCCCCAAAGACTCAGCTGGCTCCCACCTGGGGGGGGGGGGGGGGAGAGAAAGAGAGAGAGAGTGTGTGTGTGTGTTGAAGTGGGGGAGG
This sequence comes from Muntiacus reevesi, assembly GCF_963930625.1. NCBI lineage: Eukaryota > Metazoa > Chordata > Mammalia > Artiodactyla > Cervidae > Muntiacus > Muntiacus reevesi. Next base: position 35,729,230 of record NC_089255.1, read on the forward strand.
GAGGTTTGGACTCAACTTGCTGCTGCTATTCTCTGCAGCCCCAACACACACCCTCGTTACTGATGGTCGGTCTGAAAGCATCCTCCTGCTCCCAGCCCTCACTGGCTCCAAAGGCCTCCACCTCACCACTGCCCCAGGGGACTCAGAAAGACTGTGAGGCTTCACCTCCCCAACACCACGGAGAGTAATTAAAACATAAAAACCGTGTCAAACTGGAAAATGAGTGTAAAGAAGTTCAACCAAGTTCTGATCTGTTTCATGATGACTTAAGAATCTTCAGGATATCACTTTTTTGCCTCTTTTAGCTGTCCATGACCCTGCATTTTCCCCAGTGGTTCAACGGTCTGCCTGCAATGCAGTACACGTGGGTTCAGTTTCTGGGACGGGAAAGTCCCCTGGAGAGGGAAATGGCAACCCACTCCAGTATCCTTGCCTGGAGAATCCCATGGACAGAGGAGCCTGGTGGGCTACAGTCCATGAGGTCACAAAGAGTCAGATACAACTGAATCGACTTAGCAGGCGTGCACATAGACCCTGTGTCGCTAAATTCATGCGGAGAGCACATCTTGCTCAGCCATAAACACATCCACCTCTCCTGAAACGCCCAGGTCTATCCCCATCGATTTTTCCCTGGAGAACTACTCTTCACCCTTCAGCGCTCAAAGGTCACCTCCTCCAGGAAACCTTCCCTGATTGCCCCTTCCCGCTCCGGTTTGGGAGCACCTAAGCTTCTCTAGAGCGGCACACACCACGCTGTAGCACTGTTATCTGTGAATCTCCACCTCCATCCTGGAACCTAATTAACGCCCAATAAACGCAGTGGAGGAAAGGGGGGCGAGCCCAGCTGACTGCGTTCTGGGATTTCTGACCCCACCACTCCCCTCTATCGTGTCCCCAGACCGCAGCGCACGCGGGAATGAGATATGGCGCTGCCACGCCGCCTGCAGTAGAAGCCCAGGCTGTCGGTCCTATGGGTTCAACCTGAGTCCGCGAGTAAAACGGCTGTGGCAAACGGGAGCCATGCCCTCACAGCCCCGTTAGCCCACTCGCCACTCGCCCGTTCACCCACTCGCGACCTCAGTGACCTTGGAGTCCTCGTCCGAGTGTCCCACGGGGCGGTGACCACACCGCCGGCCCGTGCATGCGCTAGCCATGCACGTCTCCAACCGTGGACCCCGGCCGGGCGCGCGCACCGGCGGCTTCCCCACACCCGCCCTCCACCCGCCGTTGGGAGCTGGGGCCTCAGATTGCTCGATGCTCCTGGCGGGGGGCGTGAGGCGCCTGGGCGACTGATGCCGAGGAGGAGCAAGCATCAGCTTCACGGACCTGAGGCCTGCGCGCCGCTTCCCAGTGGTTCCTGTTTCCACCTGGCCACTGGAGGCTCTCTGCGCACCCTGGGAGGAGGTCACGCTGGCAGACAAAGATCACGAACGTAATTAGCGGATGAGCCCACCTGGGGCGGAGAAAGATCTGGTGGTACCCTGGTAGGGATGTGGGGGATAGAGAAAGACTGCATCCCTGACCTCAGACACTACCAGTCTCCTCTGCCTCCCCTTGGCCACTAGCAGAGATTCTAAGGGTTCTGAGTTTTAGAGAGAGGGAGGAGGGGGAACCACTGGAACACAGGCTCTTGGGAGGGATGGGAAACCTTGTTTCTGAAGTGTGTCAGGAGAGAAAATGTTCTTACTGAGCATACACAGGTGTGGTGACACATTTTAACTGTTTTGGAGGAGGATGATTCAAAGGGTGGTGGGTCAATGAATGCCGCTAGATCCCAAGTTTTATCAGAAGATATTCCCAGGATATTTCCACAAATTGTATCAATTATGGGGTCAGAGATTGCATGGGGAGGAGAAACTCAGAGGCAAGGAAAAGGATCTGGGGTTGTCAAGTGAGGATGGCTGTTCACTCCTCTTTTCAGGAGGAAGGAGAACACCAAATTCTTCCCCATTTGCAATAACCCTGGCTCTGGCAAACCCTTCAGCACTGCCTCTACCATGCTCCGGGCAGAAAAGGACTTCAGGCTGACCAGGGTTGGAGAATGAATGGTTTGCAGGAAGCAGTAGAAGACCAAGGTCTCACTGAAAGTTCCTTGGAAACAATAAATACAGCCTTCTAGCATCCTGGGGCCTGTTTTCTTTCTTTTTTAAAACTGCACTGTGTGGCATGTGGGGATCGTAGTTCCCCAACCACAGATGGAACCCATGCCCGCTGCATTGGAAGCACAGAATCTCCTGGGGCCTGTTTTCTCTTGTGTCCTTTCTCATTTCCTTCCTCCAAAAGACAATGTAAAATGATGTACCACCACCCCTAGTAAGGGATCATTCCTGTATCCCTTTCACCTACCACAATGCCTTGTTCATAGCCACTGCTTAATGAAAGTAAACTTGCTCTATAAATGACAAATGAGTCATAGGTCACAGAATATTGGAATCTTGGGGTCAGAAACTCCCTTGGAGGACCCTAAGCCCACAGAGCATGTCTTGGAGTTGTTGACTTGAATGAGAACCTGTACCACCTGGTCTAAAGGAAAATATGCCTCCACCACCTTCCCAACATACATACATACACACACTCACACACACCCCATGGAGGTTCAGCTCTCACTGGAAAGGCTTTCAAAACAACAGGTGGGGGCTTCCCTGATGGCTCAGTCCTAAAGAATCTGCCTGCCAATGCAGGAGACATGAGTTCAATCCCTGGTCTGGGATGATTCCACATGCCAAGTGGTAATTGAGCCTGTGTGCCACCACTACTGAGCCTGTGCTCTGGAGCCCAGGGGCCGTAACTACTGAGCCCAAGTGCTGCAACTACTGAAGTCCCGTGCCCCAGAACCCATGCTCCACAAGAGAAGTCACTGCGATGAGAAGCCTGAACACCACAACAAAGAGTAGCCCCTGCTTGTTGCAAATAGAAAAAGTCTGTGTGCAGCAAATCCAAATAAATAAAGTTAATTAAAAAAAAAAAAAAAACAGGTGGCCCACTCATCCTCTGTCTCCAAGGTGAGAGGCCCTGCCCAGGGGGTCTTGGGAAGCAGAAACTGGCATAGAGATGGTGAGTAGTGACCTTGCTGCTGCCCCTGGGGTCAACGGTCCTGTACTGTGAGTTGCATAAGAGGCACAGAGCTAAGTGAGGCAGGCTAAGGAATAAACCAGAAACCTCTCTCTCAATCTCTAGGCACCCCTTCCCCAGCTTTTGTGCCCCAGGGTAGTTATCCCCAGGAGGGATGTAGCCCCCATGCCTGATAAGTCTTGAAGGACACAGAGAGGGATGAAGACTCAGACACCCCAGGATGCAAGTATCTAGGGAATAGAAGGATCCCTGAACAAAGAAGCCACAAGAAGGACCAGTTCTCTTCTCAGACATGTAGCCGACCTTGTGGATAAGGCAGAGGGATTCTCATGGCCAATCTCAGATCAGCCACCTAATGACCATTAAAACCTTGAAACAATCTTCTTGGTCCCTGCACATCCATTGTTTGCATCATACAAGAGGCCATTCCTACACCTATATTGTAGTCAGACTGACCTTCTCCACACCCCTCTAACTCACATCCATCTACTCAACTTCAAGGACTGGGAAAGCTGAGGCACAAAAACAGAATTCCAGCATTTAAAAGGTCATTCCTGGCTCAACTAGGAGGACATGAGGACCCTTTGACCTTGTCCCACAGCTGCATTGGGACCCCTCTACCCTGTCCCAGGATTGTGCCTAGGTTTTCTGCCTGTGGTAGGTGGAGGCAGACTCTGCCTTCACTGGATAAGGATCTAGAGACTGAACTACAAGATGTTAAGAAACTGAGCATAGCACAAAAATAGAAGTTAGGACACACTCCACCACCTAACTGTGTGACCTTGCACAAGTGCCTTAACCTCCGTGGTTGAATCGTTTAATCTGTTACTTCTGCTGTATTGTGAGGATGATAGAGGCATATAAATGTACTTCCCACTTGAAAATCTATGAAATTAACTCATTTCAATACCCATTCCAAGGTTTGTCCTTACCTTTCCAGGGAGGAAGGCCTGAGCAGGTATGGCAAAGAGCTCTTCTTTGGTTGCCTGCCTTGGGCAAATTCCTGACACAAGAAAAAGGAATTGCCCGGAGTTTCCTCATGGCAGTCAGGATGACACCCGCTCCCAGCCTGCTCGTGCCTCCAACATTGCTCATTGGTTGACTGCCACACAGGAGTGAGCTGCATATTCCCTCTTCTCACTTCCCTTCCCGCCTTTCCAGTTCTAACAGGTGCTTGGTGGCTCTCTCTACTCTGGTTTGCCCCCAGTCCCCTCTCTGAGGGTACTACCTTCCCAGCTCCCCCCTAACCAGGGGAGCTCTGAAGGAGGGGAAGAAACGAGTGCAGGAGACATAGGTGTCTCTGGTTCTTCAAGCCCTCAAGGACACCCCTCACACAAACACCCAGGCTCCTCCAAACCTCTGTGCCCCAGAGAAGGTAGCCATGTGGCTTCCCAGGTTCTCCACAGAGGATTTGAATATTCAGACTTCTGTATTTCTTTTCTCTTACTCCTTCATTTCTTCCACTTTTCCTCCTTCCTCCCACTCTTTCTTCCACTCAATCTTTCTTCATCCATCTTCCCTAGGGAGTTTCCCTTTTCTTCTTTGCTGAAGGTGCTCACTGTCTCTCTGAACCCTCCTTTTCTCTCCTCCTGGGCCATTCTTGAATTCTGGATGAAGGGGGAGATAGGCAAAGGAGATAAGAGTTCCTTTCTGTCTTCATCAACTCAGAGGCCATTCTTCTGAGGGCTGTATCCCCACAGGTCCCCCAGTAATCTCTAGGCATCATAATCCCCAATGAGAGATTCTCTCTCATGGCATTTGGAGAAAAAACAGGAAATGTTGTGAAATGCTGAGTTCTACACCAAGCAGCCTCTGCAGCTCCGTTGACCACTAACAGGCAAAGTGGCCAAAGATCTACCACAACGATGCTACTGATGAGCACGCTGCGGTGTGTGAGCTCCTTCTCCAACATCAGCACCTTCGTCCCAGTTTCACAGCCACAACTCTGTGGGTCAGGTGAGGTTTACCTACATCCACAAGTAAGAAAATGGACTTGGAACGGTGACTAGACTGCCTAAAATCGCATCTGGAGTGTGGTGAACCTGAGGCTGGCTCTTTCTCCCGCCCACACTAAAATTATTCTTACCATTACGAGATATCACATCTTTCATTTTATTCTCACAGCAATCCTGTGAGGACAAGAACCCTGTCAAGAAAAATCAGCAGTTCAAGGAGGAGGAATGACTTACTTCCAGCCCCACAGTAGACTCCAAGCCCCAAACTCCAAAAGGAAAGGAGGAACAAGAGCTCGCCGCCCCCACCCCAGCCTCCGCCAGCCAGCAGCCTGGGATGCTCCCCGGGTCTCAGCCAGGAAACCGTGGAGAGATCCAGGCCCCGCCCCCTGACCTTGTACTCCGCCAGCCTCGGGGATAGGGAGTGGGGAAAGCCTCAGCTCGTTCCCAAGACGCAGTCCCCACTTGGGCACACGCCCTGGGGTGAGGCTTCCTGGGGAAGCCGAAGGCCTTGAACTCCGCGCCGAAGAGGGGGGAAAAGCCCCCGAGACCTGGACGCCTTAGCCCAGAATGGGTTCACCGAGGAATGGAGCCCGAGGGGACCGGGTGCCAGAGCCAAAGCCGGGCCAGCTCCACCCCCGCGGGGTCAGGGCCCTTGGAATTGCCCTGGAGGAATTCCTGAAGGAATCCCGGTGGAGTTGGGGTGTCGAGTGCGGCGTGGGGCGGAGCAATCCTTCCGACCTTCCCGAGCGAAGGTGGGCACTGAGAGGCCGCGAGGGCCAGGCCCGGGTTTTCTGTATATCCAGGAGGCCTGGGCTTCCCGGCCACCCCCGGAGCAACAGGGAGCCTTCGAGACTGGGCAGGAGCCCAGGAAGGCCCGCGCTTTCTCAGAAAGTGAAAGGAGTGGGCGGGGGGCGCGGCCGAGGCGGGGCCCAGGCGGGCTGCGGCGCAGGCTCCGCCTCGGGGCAGTCTCGAGCCGGGGGCGCCGAGCGTCTCCAGTGCCCGCCGCGCCGCGGGCTGGTGGGCTCCGCCGCGGCTCTGTTACCGGGAAATGACCCTGCCCGGGGGCCCGACGGGCATGGCGCGGCCGGGAGGCGCGGGGCCCTGCAGCCCTGGGCTGGAGCGGGCCCCGCGCCGAAGCGTCGGGGAGCTGCGCCTGCTTTTCGAGGCGCGCTGCGCTGCGGTCGCTGCTGCCGCCGCCGCCGGGCAGCCCCGGGCTCGCGGGGCCAAGCGGCGCGGGGGACAGGTCCCCAACGGGCTTCCGCGGGCTCCCCCTGCCCCAGTGATCCCGCAGCTGACTGTGACTGCCGAGGAGCCGGACGTGCCCCCGGCCAGCCCCGGGCCGCCCGAGCCGGAGGGTAACTGGCTCCCGGCCGTGGGTTCGTCGCACCTGCAGCAGCCGCGCCGCCTCTCCACCTCGTCGCTCTCCTCCACTGGCTCCTCGTCGCTGCCCGAGGACTCGGAGGACGATCTTCTGAGCGACAGCGAGAGCCGGAGCCGCGGCAACGTGCAGCTGGAAGCGAGCGAGGACGTGGGTCAGGTACGGGCCGCGGGGCGGGGCCGGAGCAGGGACCTGCTTGGAGCTCTCTGCCGACCAACTCCCGCCCTAAGCTCCCTCCCCCGAGAGTCCCCTTCTCCCTCTTTAGGCAGTGGGGTCGGTGGGAGGCGCCGGGCCAACCCTTCGCCTTGACAGTTTTTACTCCAGTTCTACAGGCGAGTCCCGACCCGGGCCCTGGGGCGTCTGAGAGAGTGAGGAATCCCCGAGACCGGCCACGGGGACCGGTGGGGCGGCGGGGCAGCGTGACTTGCCGGCCGTGAGATGGCTAGAGGGATCGGAGGGGCTTAGCGTTGCCCGGCGAACTCTCGCCGAGACCGGAGGACGAGCCTCCCTTTCTGTCGCCCCCTCTCCCGCGCCGCGGCCCCACCCCCGCCGTTGCCACGGTTTCCCTCTCCTGAGTGGGAGTGGAGCCGAGCTCCAGGCTCCGCTCGCGAACTGCTGCCGTCTGCTCCCGGCGCCCGCACCAGGCTTGGACGCGGGGAAGGGAGGGGCGCGGGACAGCGAGCTTAGGCAGGCAGCGCAACGCTGCCCTCCTCCGCTTTACTGCTCCTAATTCTGGCCGGGGAGGGTGGGGGGAGGTAAACTGAGGCTGAGAGGGTGGGACCAGCCTGCCGATCTCCGCCCCCGGTAGCCTGGATGTTCTGGGGCCAGGTTTGACCCTTTGATAACCCAGGCTAGGGTGCGGTGCAGTCATTCCCCGTGCCTGCCCCTCCGGGTCGTACCGCGCCCAGGATAGCCATTCTGTCCCCCTTGTTTTAATCAAGGCCAAATACTTTAAATAACTATCCGCGGTCAACGAGAAGGAGTTGCTCTAGATCCACGTTATGCAAGTGTCCCTGGAGTTGAGGGAGAGGCGGAGGGCGCTCTCAGGCTCTGGTGGCTCGGGGCTTGCCCAGAAGGGCGGTGAGAGCAGCGGACGTGCGCCGGGGCGGCCGGGCCCGCGGAACCTAGGCTCCCCCGCGCTCGGATTGGACAGGGCGCGAGAGTCACTGTAATGGCTTGCAGTGGCTCCGTGATTCACTTACCCCTGAGACTTACATTATCCTCAAGGCGACGTGGTTTGTGACATAAGAGGGAAAAGGAAAAAGTTTCATAGAGCAGGAACCCACCCCGACACCAGGTAGAGGGTGCGGAGAGTCCCTCTCTCCTCCCCGGGGGTAAGGGTACCTCTGACACCTGACATTTCTGGTGTAACCCTGGCCCCAGAAAGGAGGCGGTGCCGCCCGAGGGTTTCTAAGGCGGTGATGAGGGGCAGTGAAAGGACTCCTCCCTCCCCACCCCCGAAAATCCAGAGCAGTAACTGTGGGCTCAACGCTTCCCCCGTTGAAATCTCTGAGAGCTGAGAGGCGGGCGCTGGAGGCAGGGCGCCACGAGGGCAGCCCCCAGCTTCACTCTTCCTCCTAAAGGCGGAGGAGGACCTGCGGCCCAGGACTGCTTACTACGTAGGCAGGCCAGCTGGGGTCAAGACTCCGGGGACCAGCTGCAGCTGTGCCCTGGGCGTCTTCGGCTGGCCTCTCCCACTCTGGGCCTCCCTGTCACCCGGCGCGGCAGGAGCTGGAGCAGATGGCCGTGGAGGGCCCTTCCAGCTCCAAGGCTGCGAGTACCAGGCCTTCCCAACCCCCAGCCCGCCGGGGCCTCCCCGAAGGCAAACAGCCACGGCGGTGGCAGATAAGCCAGGAGCTGTTGACAGAGGCCGCCTGCGTCCGCGTGGAAGGGCCCGGCTCGGACTTTGCCTCACGGAGCGGCACAGCGCGCCCGCCTAGGCTGCCTTTAGGGCTTCTCCAGGCAGGAAGCAGAGCCCATAGGTTGGCTGACCGTGAAGGATGCGCCTGGGAGAAGGGTGCTGCGGCAGCACTCCTCAACTCTCAGCTCTCCAGCCCCTTACAACTCCGGCCTGGGTGGATAATGTGAATAGCGGGAAGTCTTTGCGAGGCTTGTACATCCTTCACCTTTTCTTTCTAGAAGCGGCACACTGTGCCCAGAGCCTGGAGCTGGGCTCCCCCTCAAGGTGGTTGGGGCTGGGCAGCCTGCCTCCTTCCTGCTTCCTTTCCTACGGTAGAGGGATGAGTCACGGGGAAGAAAAACCATACAGGCCAAGAAAGGAGTTGGGGGGCCTGTCCCCAAGGGCAGCTGGCATGACATTCTTAGGCCTTGTCTGCCTCTTAAAACAATTTTGGGGGTGTTGCTCTAGCAGAAGAGAGGTTGTTTGACTCTTGTTCATTTGATTCTCTTCTCTCAGTGCTCCAGGATGGGTAAGGAGACCTGGATGCGATCCTGTCCTGGGCCCAGAACTCCCACACTTCACTTTTCACTAATTATAGAGCAGAATTTAGGTTAACAGACTTCCTTTTTAAAAAGCAAATGCCCCTGGGAGGGTGAAGTCGTGGGTCACTTATACCTTGGTGCAAATCATTTTATAAATTTAAACTGATTGTTCTCACCACCACCACCAGGAGTGCTTATTTGATAAAGTATTGGGAACATGGCAAGGGGGTTGGGCTGGTAGAGAGCTTTAGCCAGAGTCTGGATGGCTGGAGGTAGGGCATGAAGTCAGGAAGAGGGGAGATGAATACCAAAGACAAAGAAAGCAAAGGACTTCTGGCAGAAGATACACAGAGTGTCTGGTGTGATTCAAGAAGCCGGAATCCTCAGGGCTTCTAAATAGAGCTCAGACAAAGGAGGGTCTGTGGCTAATATTCAGCTAAGCTCTGCCCAGAGAGAGATGCTCCCTGTCCAGCCTCATGGGTGAAGAATTATCAGAGAGTCTTCCTGTGACTTCATCAAAGACTCTCACATGGTCAGCTCTCCTGAGCTTTTTGTCCCAAGGTGTCTGGGTAGCCTCTTGCTGTGCGATGCTTTCTCAGACTTCTATTCGCCTGGACAGGCGATGGGGTTTTAACCCTTTTTTCAGCCAGGTTTCACTCTGTAACATAATAAATCTGCTTTCTGATATTCACACAATAAAAGCCTTACCTGCTCAAAAATATCTTCCCTGCTGTTGTTCATGTGCCAAAATCCCCACCCACTCGCCAAAGAATGATTCCCCAAGAACCATTCTGGATATATGCATCTTTCTATATGCATTATGTTCCCTGGGGGAGGTAGCTCCCTAGATGAAGATGGCAGAATTCCATGATGCTTGCATCAACTCCTTCTATATCTGACCCTATCCATTACTGGCAGAGGAACTAAATCCTGTCATTACCAACCAACCTCAGAAGGTGGCTGGGAGGGCTCAAATGGCATAATGGGTTTGAAAGCCTTCTGTAACCCACATGGCTGGAAACAACCTTAGTCTTTGCTGCTCTTGCTGATATGATCTCACAAAACTGGGGTGGGGAGAATGGAGAGATAACCTGATGTTATCTCAGTTTGGGAGCAAGTCAATGCTATATTATCACACATCAATCAAGAGGCAGTAGCCCAGGACTGCAGGTACTAAATCCTCTTCTACCAGGTCCACCTTTCACCTTGCAGCCTCACTCACTGTTCCTACATGATCGCAGAAGAAAGGACGATGCAGTTCTCCCATCTCACCTAACCCAAGGCTGATTCCATCTTCTACTGGGGTAGCTATGGAACTAGATGAACCCTATAATGAAGTCCATTCTGGCCCCACTGTCTCCCAAAATTCTGCCAGTAAGTCCCTAAAGCTTCTTGAAGCCCCACCACTAAACCCATCCCTTTGGATAAACTAAAGGTGTCCAGCCAATAGAGAGGGGTCCCCAGGCAGATCTCAATGTTTCCCCAAGGTTCAAAACACACCACCTTGTGGCTGCAAATTGCTTCATCTTGTACAAAGCTCTTTTTCATGCAGGGTCCATTTGACCTCTGGAACCTGCTGGAACAACTGGAACATAGGGGTGGGTTTTGAACTTGAGCTTAGGGCAGACACTGGGAGACCAGCTGGAAGCAGGGACAGCAGGAATGTTAACTCTTTGAACTTTGATTGCCTTCTGTAAAATGGCAGTAGTTACCATCTCCAGCACTTATTGTACATGTGCAGCAGCATCATGAATTTCAAACTGAGTGTGGGGGAAGAGGGTATAGGATGTGCCACTCAATGTACCTGGCACATACATCCTCCTGGAATTTTATTTGAGGATTTGGAGGTGGGAGAGTTTTATAATAAAACTTGGATTTATTATGCAGCATAATGCAAACCTTGTATATATTTAAAGAGTGAAAAAGGGAGTTTTGAAAGAGATGTCATGCTTCTAGTGGGCTGCTTCTGGCTACACCCCCAGATCCCTGGGGATTGGACACGTGATCACACCCTACTGTGCCATGTAGGGACTTCGGGAGGAAAGCAGGAGCAATGCTGTCTGTTGGAGATGAGAAGCCTGGCGTGCAGTGGGCGGTCACTAAATGGTGGCTTGTGTTATAGCAACAGCTAGGTCCAGAGGAAACAGGCTCACACAGATGAAATTCTCACTTGAGTTCACTCAACTAGAAAGTGACACAGCCAAGACTGGAAGCAACTTCGAACTCCCCCTCCAGTACTCTGTCACTGACTCCCATCTCCTCTCCATGAAAAGCGGTTTTATAGTCAGCAGCTTCCTCTGCTTAAGCCTCCACCCCAGTTCTCCCTCTCACGCTAGTGAATTGAGTGAGAGCTGGATTCCTGGGCTCCAGCCCTGTGGAGGCACACACATGTCATTCCTCTAAAAGGCAGGTGCCCTGGAAGGAGGCAGCAGACACACTCAGGTCTGAGCAAACCTGTGCACTCCAGTGGGCAGACACAGGAGTGATGAGCTTGGTGTGGGAAGAGGAAAGGTTCAGAGTATCAGATGATACTCTGAAATACACCAAAATCAGATACACCAAAATCTCAATTTCCCTCTCAGTTTCATCTAAGATGACAGACTCTCCTCTCTGTATTCCATTTTCAAAACCTCGGTTTCTGGGTCCAGGTTGGGGCACCCTGGCCTTGTCAACTGGTAGGGAGTGAGATGGCATCCAAGGATAGGAAGAGGGCCTTGGGGAGCACCAAGCCATTCTTTCTTCAGGCCCTACCAGGCTGGCCTCCCTGCCCTGGGCCTGTGTAATGATTTGTTTCCATGTTTGTCTTTTCCCCTAAATGAGAGGAACCAATGGTCCCAAGTATTAAATGATAATCCAGATTTGTGCAGGCAGTGGTTCATGCCAAGGAATGGGGCAGGGGGTGGATGGTGTTACACTCAAGTCTCATTTACTACTATTCACAACAACCTGGTGAGAGTGGTTATTTCCCCATTTTACAGATTAAGAAACTGAACTCAGAGGCTTCTCAAGCTCCAGAATATCCCAAGGCACTGGTAAAAGTGCAATGCTCAGAATTTCCCTGTGGTAGACCTGAAAATCTGCATTATTTTTTTTTAACATCATGAGACTGTCTTCCTCACAAAAGTCCTAAAACCTCGACGAGCAGTTCAGTAACCTGTCCATGCAGCTGTGGAGCAGCAGAACTGAGCTTTCTGACGCTAAGGCTGGGGCTCTTTTCAGCACACTGGATATCTGTCATCTCCAGGTGCTTGTCTCAGGGTCCGCCACACACGATAAACTTCCCTGAGTGAATGAGCCGCTGAAGCTCCAGGCAGGAGCAGCTCAGGGTAGGGTGGGACGGGGCGAGACCATGTTCCAGAGGAAGGAGGGCTTGTGTACTGCTGAGACGCTGACTGGCAGACCGGGGTCGTGTCGCTTTCAGAAAAGCCACTGGCAGAAGATCCGGACCATGGTGAACCTGCCGGTCATGAGCCCTTTCAAGAAGCGCTACGCCTGGGTGCAGCTGGCGGGGCACACGGGTGAGCACGGGGCCGTGGCGGGTGCCGGGGGCGGAGGCCGGGAGGAAGGAACTTAGGCGGCACTAACCAGGGTCTGCCCTCAGGGAGTTTCAAGGCAGCGGGCACCAGCGGACTGATCCTCAAGCGCAGCTCGGAGCCGGAGCGCTACTGCTTGGCGCGGCTCATGGCGGATGCGCTACGCGGCTGCGTGCCCGCCTTCCACGGCGTGGTGGAGCGCGACGGCGAGAGCTACCTGCAGTTGCAGGACTTGCTCGACGGCTTCGATGGGCCCTGCGTACTAGACTGCAAGATGGGCGTCAGGTACGCGTGCCCCGCGGGGCGGCTGGAAACCAGTAAAGGGCCCAGGGAGGGAACGAGCGCTCTACGCGTGCCCAAGGCAGTGCTCGACGAGGTCCGGGTGTGCGCCCGCTCACGCCGCGCCGCTGCCTGCGCCTCCGTAGGACTTACCTGGAAGAGGAGCTGACCAAAGCCCGCGAGCGGCCCAAGCTGCGGAAGGACATGTACAAGAAGATGCTGGCGGTAGACCCTGAGGCACCCACCGAGGAGGAGCATGCGCAGCGCGCGGTCACCAAGCCGCGCTACATGCAGTGGCGAGAAGGCATCAGCTCCAGCACCACTCTCGGCTTCCGCATCGAGGGCATCAAGGTGGGCCAGGCCCGCGTCGCTTTGTACTTCCCGGGCCCTTCCTCCGCCCCAGCCCCACTGTGCGGTGTCTGCCCTCCGTGTTGACCTCCCACCCCGACTGCCCCCGGAAGAGGCACCCTCTGGCGGCCGTCTCGCCGTCCCTGGCTTTCAACGTCCCGGGAGGTACCGCTGCTCTAGCCAGATCCTCTCCCTTTGGGCGCACACGTGGCCCCTGACGATTTCTGCCCACCTTCTACAGAAAGCCGACGGCTCCTGCAGCACCGACTTCAAGACCACGCGAAGCCGGGAGCAGGTGATCCGAGTCTTTGAGGAATTTGTGCAAGGGGATGCGGAAGTGCTGGTGAGCGTGGGATCCCAGGACCCTGAGATACTGGGGAGCCTCATACCGAGGGGTGCCCCCAGGTCAGGTCATCTGACGCCACACCCTTCCCTACGTAACCCGCATCCCAGTGTTTATCGCACTGCGCTGTTATTGCTTTACAACAATTCTGGGCTGCACGCCACGTGGGGGCCTGCGCCTTCCTCACCATGGTATTTGCCAAGCCAAGCATGCATCGTGGCATTCTTCATAATCTCATAATCGCAGAGGTTCAGTTGGTATTTAATTTGTCCTCCTCTTCTCCACCCTCTCCAGAGGAGGTATCTGAACCGCCTGCAGCAGATCCGGGACACTCTGGAAGTCTCTGAGTTCTTTAGGAGGCACGAGGTAAGAGGGGCAGGCTCACATGTCTGTGGTCTGTGAGGGAAGTGGAAGTGGGTGGAGGGCTTCTCCGGATTAGAGCCGTAGCCTGACGGTGGGGGACTCGCAGGTGATCGGCAGCTCGCTCCTCTTCGTGCATGATCACTGCCATCGCGCTGGCGTGTGGCTCATCGATTTTGGCAAGACCACGCCTCTCCCTGACGGCCAGACCCTGGACCACCGGCGGCCCTGGGAAGAGGGCAACCGAGAGGACGGCTACTTGCTGGGGCTGGACAATCTCATTGGCATCCTGGCCAGCCTAGCCGAGAGATGAGGCTGGGCCCCTGTCCCTGCTGACCTGAGGGTCTGACAGATGGAGCTGCGCCTGCGTCCCCACCATGCATGCAGGCAAGAGAGACTGAAACCCCGCGATGCGGGGCAGTGCATACGGCCCTGTAGGGACAAGTGCCAACCACTGTGGGACACGATGCACGCGCAGGGCCTGGCCCCCTAAAAGCCCCAGTGTTCCTAGAGCCGATGACACTAATTAAGCGGGGGAGGGAGGAGGAGAGTGGGGTAAGTGGCTGCTTCTTCAGCCCAGCTCTTCTGAGAGGGCTCCTCCATACCTCTCCAGAGAAGCCAGATAAAGAACTTTGTTTCACAGGCAATAGAGCTATTGGTCTGAACTCCCACACTACAATGGACTCCCCTTCCCAATAAAACTCAAAGACACCAGCTTTGACTCTGGCTCCATCCCCTCCTTCCCTCTGGTCCCTTCTTTCTTGGTTCCCCGGCGTCTGTCAGGTGCACTCAGATCACTGTGGCCTATGAGAAGAGCTCTTTTTTAGAGGCATGTGTAGCGTTGGGGGCTGCCCAGGTGGAAGATGCTAATGGGGTAAGGGCAATCCAGAGAAATGCAGAAGGCAATTTCAATTCCCCACCTACACCTTGTGGGTGGGGGTGGCCTCTAGTCCCACATATCAAAGGCTGGGAGTGGCCAGGCTCTTGCCCAGGAGGCCTGAGACTGGTTTCCAGGATGGAGAGTTCAGTGGTGCCAGCCCAGCCCTGAGACAGGCCCAGACATGCAGCACAGACTGCAGGAGACAGAGGCTACGTGGGACACAAGCCACCTAGAAGCCTGGGGAGGAGTGCAGGGAGGAACTGTCACCATCAGTGCCAGAGTCCTCACCCTTAGGACCCTGTGGCACCCAGGAACCACAGGTGAGATTCCAAAGGTTCCAAGGTTGGTTACTCCTGGATTCGGGGGACTTGAGGCCAAAGGGCAGCTGGGGACCAAGGAGGCTCCCTCCCAAGTTCTTCAACCTCCCCAGACTCAGTTCCTGGGCCTGTGGAGATCTTAGGCCCCCCAGAGACAGGCTCCCCAGCGCCTTCCTCCCCCAGGATGGGTTCATTCCATTGAAAGGGGTGAATTCAGCACAACAGGGTTCTTTAATAGGAAGGTAGAGGAGTAGGGGCTCACTGTTGTTTTATGGTTTCCCTCCTGGTTCCCAAGTCCAGGATGGTTGGGGCAGGTCAGGTGGTACACCTGAGTGCTGTACTGAAGATGTTCCAAGATGCTGGCAAAACGAGGACAAGGTTCAGCTGATGCTGTCAACACTGAGTCATAATATACTTACCTGGGGAGAGGAGTTCATTGCCAACCCTGGCAGTGAAAAACCTCCCCCTCAAGACAACACTCCATATTCACACTGAGAGGGTCATCCATCCCCCACCCTCCTGCCCCATGACACAGTCAGCACCTCCTGACTGCTGCACCCAGGGTAGGGTATATAGCCCAGTGAGATCTCCCAGAGCAGCATTTAAAGACCTGCATCACATGTGGCGGGAACCGAGTACAGTGGAGCCCATCAGGAACAGCTTCCCTTTCTCTCACATGAGGTGACCTAAGGTAGTGGAGTGCATGTTATCACCAGGAGTCTGTCTTGGATGTAAAGATGCCCTCCAGGGAGGCTTCTGGCCCCCCGCACCCACCCACCCCCGCCCCCGCAGAGCCTGGGCCCCTTTGTGGTAATAACTGGCCCTACAAGAGGGAGGAAGGGAGTGATGAGCTGTTCAAGTGGTCTGAAGGTGCTAGTAAACTCCCTTGGAGCATCACATGCCCAGGTCCTACACCTGTAGATATTGCTTGCATGCAGAAGTCTCCAATCTTGGCCACTTGGCTGAATCCAGTGCAGCTCAAAAGGCAGTTCCTGGTGGCCCAGCAGAGTCAGGCAAAAAATCACTGCCAGAACTCCAGCCTTGATCTTTTCTTTAAAAGGGCTATTCCTTGGGGTGGGAGCAGGATGGGCAGTCCCCAGGGCTAGATCACTTGCGACCAGTGGATAAAGTGATTTTCTTCCAGGTGGTGGCAACCCTCGGCTATGTCCCGACCAGCTGGAGGAGGTCTTGCATGGCCAGAGGTGATGGCTGGGCCTGGGTCAGGCAGAATGCACATCAGACCATACACGTTTGGGGACCCATGAACAGGTCTTTACCTGACTCAGGAAACCCTTCATGTCCCCTCCAGACACCAACTCCAGCAGAATTAGGCCAGAGGTAGCCCTGATGCACTCACAGTATTCTGATGTTCTGATGGCTGAACTCGCTGAGTTGGTGGTGCACATACCCCATCACCAGCAGGGAGAGAAACCAGGCTCTAGGCTCCACAAGGCTGGAGAGGAGCTCTGTGTCCCTAGAGCTGCTACCTCCCAGCCCCAGGGTGAAGAGAAGCTATTTTTGCAGGTGGGTCTGGGTGCCTCCCTCCCTCTTGCACCCCCGCCCCTGGCCCCAGGTGTGCCCCATGATGAGCGCCTCGGTGAGGAAATTCAGCCCATCCTGTGGACAGCAGAGTTCTGGCAGAGTCTAGTCGAGGAGAGGGGCTTCCCTGGTGGCTCAGCTGGTAAAGAATCTGCCCACAATGCAGTAGACCTGGGTTCGATCCCTGGATTGGGAAGATCCCCTGGAGAAGGAAAAGGCTACCCACTCCAGTATTCTGGCTTGGAGAATTCCATGGACTATCCGTGGGGTCACAAAGAGTCAGACGTGACTGAGAGACTTTCACTAGGGAGGACGACAACAGAGCTCCTGAGCACCCCGGACATTTCAAGAGTGCGGGCTGACCCTATCTCCAGCCATGACTCCTTCGTCAGAGACCCTTCTCTTCTACTCTGTCAGAAGCCCCACCCCTCTCACCTTGATAGTCACCTGCAGGAGGCTGGGGTCCCCAGGAAGGCCAATTACCAGTCCCTTATAGGCCTCTCCAAAGACACCACGGGCCAGGGCTCTGCAGAAAGGCAGATTGAAAGGGAGTGGGTGGTTGGGTCTGGGGAAGGGTCCTTGAGGGTCTAGAGCCTCCTTTACTGCTCCTGTCCCCCTGCTCACCCTCCAAATCCCCAACTGGCCCTCTCTGAGGGTCTGAGCTCTCTGCATTATGGCATGTCCCCAAGGACAAGCTCTGCAGGGGTGACAGTGACCAGGGCAGAGTCAGGGCAGAAGAAAGGGCAGGTGTGGGGTAAGGTGGTGGGGTGGGATTCTGTGCTAAGTCTTCCCTTAGGTCCCTGCAGATGCTCTGGGGTGAAGAAAATCCTTATGCCAAAGGAATCATATTTAGGGTTCCTACCATCCCAGAACTGGGATGATAGCTGACTTTGCCAGGTTACTTCCCCTTTTGGGGCTTCTCTGACCTCCATCTCCTCTATACAAGGGGTTTGGACGAGATGCTTACTGGGATCCATAATTCACCACAGCAGGAAGCAGGATGGAGGCTGGGGATTCAGAGTGCATTAGGCTCTCAGAAGGAGGGAGAGGATTCAGCTGAGCAGAGTGAAATTAGCTGAGGAAACCTTCATAAGCCCTGGGGGCAGCATCCAGGACTAGGCTGGGCCAAGCCTCACCTGGAAGTAGTAGGGGTTGGGGATTGTCCTCATGGTGGAGATGTGAAGCTTGCTGATCTGGAGCTCAAGGCCGGACAGCCTCATCCACCACGAGTCCTGCCACTTCTTTTGGTTCACCAAGGATGGGAGGAACACTGCCATACTCTCTACCTGCCCATCAGGCCTACCCTGACCCGCCCCCCTGCCCAGGACACCTCTCCAGATGCCCATTAAAATAAACGTTGTTCTCAGGCCTCCCCAGCGGCTTCTACTCTTCAGAACCCCAGGGGAGTTTGCCACTTCTCTCCTGGCAGAGAACGGTTCTATGAAGACCTATAAGACCTTTTAGAACTAACACCAAAAAAAGATGTCCTTTTCATTAGAGGGGACTGGAATGCAAAAGTAGGAAGTCAAGAAACACCCGGAGTAACAGGCAAATTTGGCCTTGGGGTACGGAATGAAGCAGGGCAAAAGCTAATAGAGTTTGCCAAGAGAATGCACTGGTCATAGCAAACACCCTCAACAACACAACAGAAGACTCTACACATGGACATCACCAGATGGTCAACACCGAAATCAGACTGATTATATTCTTTGCAGCCAAAGATGGAGAAGCTCTATACAGTCAGCAAAAACAAGACCGGGAGCTGACTGTGGCTCAGATCATAAACTCCTTATTGCCAAATTCAGACTTAAATCGAATAAAGTAGGGAAAACCACTAGACCATTCAGGTATGACCTAAATCAAATCCCTTATGACTATACAGTGGAAGTGAGAAATAGATTTAAGGGACTAGATCTGATAGAGTGCCTGATGAACTATGGATGGAGGTTCATGACATTGTACAGGAGACAGGGAAAAGATATGAAAAAAAGCAAAATGGCTGTCTGAGGAGGCCTTACAAATAGCTGTGAAAAGAAGAGAAGCAAAAAGCAAAGGAGAAAAGGAAAGATAGTCCCATCTGAATGCAGAGTTTCAAAGAATAGCAAGGAGAGATTAAAAAAAAAAAAAAAAAAGGCTTCCTCAGTGATCAGTCCTAAGAAATAGAGGAAAACAACAGAATGGGAAAGACTAGAGATATCTTCAAGAAAATTAGAAATACCAAGGGAACATTTCATGCAAAGATGGGCTGCATAAAGGACAGAAATGGTATGGACCTAACAGAAGCAGAAGATATTAAGAAGAGGTGGCAAGAATACACGGAAGAACTGTACAAAAAAGATCTTCACAATCCAGATAATCACAATGGTGTGATCATTCACCTGGAGCCAGACATCCTGGAATGTGAAGTCAAGTGGGCCTTAGAAAGCATCACTGTGAACAAAGCTAGTGGATGTGATGGAATTCCAGTTGAGCTATTTCAAATCCTAAAAGATGATGCTGTGAAAGTGCTGCACTCAATATGCCAGCAAATTTGGAATCAACTATCTGCCCCTGAAACCCCACAGAAGCCTGTTGGCTCAGTGAAGAAATCAGCCATCCCTGCTGGGTGCTCTGTGCCCAGAATCAGGACCCCACACACCGTAGGAAGGCTCAGTGTCAAGACCACCATCACAGCCACCATCAGAATCAAAGGCCTGAGGGGGTGGGCAGGTTCGCCATTGGGAAACTCCTCTCTTTCCCTCTACCCCAACTTTTAGTAATGCCTCAATACTCAGTTCAAGTGTTCACTTTTCCATGATGCTTTCCTCACTTATCCTAAATGAATGCAATTGCTCCCTCCTCATCACCCCTAAGACACTTTACACCTCCCATGGCAACTGTCACTACAAGATATATGTAGATATCTAGATATAAATATAGACATATATAGAGACAGTGATCAGTATCTCCCCTACCACTCTAGACCACTAGACTACATGCTCCATAAAGGTAGAGCAAGCACTGATACACCTCTAATCCCCTGCCCAACACCCAGCCCAGTGCCTGGCACACAGCAGATATCCTTCCCAGTGCCCTACTGCTCCTCCCCTCCCATGGTCCCACGAGTCCAGACCTCAGACACAGGCAGGACATACCCATGCAGGTGACGTTATCCGCAGTCAGCTCCATGCCCTCTGGGCACATGCAGTTGGCCAATTGGAGCTCAGCCTGGCATTGGCAGATCTTCAAAAGGCAAAGACAGCAATTGAGGTTTAGTTGAATCTCCACCTCTCCGTGACTCTCCATGACAATGAGTAAAAGAACTGATATTGCTGGGTGAGGGTGGGGGCGTATGTACTTTTTCCAGTTTCGTGGTTAATTTTAGCCCTGAACTTTGGAATGAGGAGCAATGCCAGGCATTTAGGGAGGATGGGAGAGTTTGGGGGGACTTCTGTCAAGCTTGTATGCTTCCTTTTCTGGGATCCTTGAGCTTGCAGGTTGTTGAAGACAATTCAGAGCAAGAGATAATTTGACAAGCAGACCAGAATGCCCCCATTCTGGCATCACAAGTGACAGCCCAGCTCCCAAGTATTCCTGAGTTGTGCAAGACTGGGTAGTTCACAGGGCAGAGCTGGTGGTTAGATGGGAGGGGCTAAGGAAAAGGGCTAGACCAGGCTGAAAGGTGGGGGGGCCAATACCTGCCAGAAGCTGCAGGCAGAACTCACTGTTGGGGTGTATGACAAATACTACCCTTTCCTCATCAATCCAGGGAATGTCAGTCTCTGAGGCATCACTCCCTGCCAGAAACTGAGATAGAGCGTTTGGCTATGAAATGGGGGAAGGAAGAGAAGCACACGGCTCCTCACAGATGGGAAGCTGGCTTATACAGCAGGGAAGCCAGAGTCTCCCCGTGGAAACCCCAGTGTGGCCTTGTCTACATTCACATCACAGTAGGAGTGCTGCCAGATGGCAGGTGGGAGCTGAGGGGCCAGAGAGGTGGGAAGAAATAATAGCTGGAATCTGAAAGCCTGGTTCAGGTTGGCTGGCTCCTTGTCTGTCTGAACCTCTCTAATCCCATGTTCTCAACTATAAAATGGAAGAGGCCCAACCCACACGTTCCACTTCTGCAATAATGGAGATAATGTGTATAAAGTACTTAGGAACAGTACTGCCCAGACAGACAGGAAGGCTCTGTTTCTTTATAGCAGTGGTTTCCGAACTCTGGAGTGTATAAGAATCACTTAGAGACTTGACTAAAACACAGATAATGGGACCCTCCCCTAAACTTCTGATTCAGGAGGTTGGAGGGAGGCTGAGAAATTGTATACCTAGCAACTTAGGTGGTGCTAATGGCTCAGCCACCACGATCTGAGAACTGCTGACTTAAACTACCCCCGCCTTTCTGCCTCCCAGTTCAGCTTGCTAACGCAGCCAGCTCTAAGTTCCCGGGACTACTACAGATCAAGGATGGGACCTGCTGTGCTGACAAAGATCCTGGATGTAAAAGAAAATCGAGGGAGTCCAGTCTGCACGTGTGCTTTGCAACTTACCCGACCTCCTTTTCTGATATTTATTACTCTACCTGCTCTGGCCTGGAAGGCGGGCTCAACACTTTTCCCAACAGTCTTCTGAGGGACTAGGTCTGTCCTTAAGGCTGTAACCTCACGTCACTCTCAGGGCTGCCCCGCTGCCCTCCTCAAGGGTGCACCTAAACGTTGCCACCGCCCCTCACGGTCGCGGCCCCCGCCGCCTCCCGCGAAGCCGCCGGCTGCCACCCAGCCAAGCTTAGCCCCGACCTCCGCGTTGCCTGGCTGCCCCCACCCCTTCCTCGCTGACCCGCCGGCGGGGACTGTAGGGGGCCCACGACGTTCAGCCGCCCCCTGCACCTGCCGAGAGACACGGGGTTGCTGGCCGCGGGGACTGGAAGCTCGCCCTCCCGTCCTCGCAGCCTGCGCCGTGACCTGCCGCCCCGCCTCTCCAGCTGCTCCTGGGCGCCACCGAGCGGCTCTCTAGTTTCTGGGCGGTGGTCTGAGCCCCCCTCGGTCCTGCCGCTTCAAGGACGCCCGACTGCCTCCTGCGGCCGCCACCAGCAGCGGCCTCGGCTCACCCGTGCGCAGCTACGCGGCAGCTACACACAGGGGCGCGCCCTCCAGCCGTCGAATGAGAAGCCGGGCGCTGGGCGAGGGCTCGCGCCCCAGGGACTAGAGTAAAGGTAGGGGCTCGCAGTCAGGCCCAGGGCTTTGGGGACGCCAAGGAGATCCTGTGGGTGCGCGCTCGGTGGGAAGGACCCCAACGCCTAGCTCTGGAGACGGGGCAGCCCGCGCCGAGGGAAGCACGAACCGGAAAGACGTAGGTGGCTCCCCCACCATCTCCGCCGCCTCCTGCCCAGCGCCAGGACCCTGGGACCCCTTTCATCCCATTCGTCGCCGCCCTCTCCTCAGCGGCTCCGAAAATCTCCCACCGGAGTCCGGCCGGTGGTTCAATCGCCGGAGGCCCGGGCCCTCCCCTCCCAATGCTGAGGTCTGAACCCCGAGAAACGCCCCTCCCTCTACCCAGCCCCTGCTCTGGGGCGCTTGAGCCGCTCTGCTTCCTTCCAGACAGGCCTCCTCTCCCAGCTGCCCCACGAGGATAAGGATGTAAGACGGCTCTCCCGCAACCAAAGGAGAAGACGGCAGAGACGAAGATTCCATGTGCCAGTGATAGGTGGTTCTTGGCACCTTTGCTGCCCGAGGCGCCATGGGCTGAGATCCTGCGGAATGCGGGATCTGAGTCCCTGGTCCTTGACCATTGGTTCTCGGCCTGCCCGCCTAAGGTAGAGATTAGTGATGGAGGAGGTTCCAGAAGTTCTTATCTGAGGGATTAGGGGATGTAGTGTATTTTGAAGGAATGAGGAGACGAGGTATGCACACCATAAAATTAGATTTTGCACTTATTTCAAGAGACTTAATGGAGATGGTGAGGGAGGCTCAAGCCACCTCTTGCAGCAGCCGTTGGTTATGAACACTCCTCTTGGTAGGAACAGGCTCCTGGGTATAGCTAACCTGGTGGCAACCATTGCCACCCCTTCCAGGGTTTGGCTGGAAGAAGGGACAAAGCTGCTTGTCTTGGATACACCAAGACTCAAAGTGGAGCACAGGAACCCTTAGTTCCCCAGATCACAGAACCTCAGATTTGCAGCTGCTGCCCACATCTACTCCTGTTTCTGCCAGTATCTATTCTTTATAGATACTGGCCAGCACCCCATGCTTACCACAACTGCTCAGAGTCCCAGGGGCCCCCACTTTTACCACCACACTGCTGCTAGTGAGGGCCCAAGCCAGCTCCTGGCCCTGCAGATGGAGAAGACCCAACGCCCCTCCGTGCCTGAAAGCAGGGAGGGAGGAAAGGGTCAGGAGCACCTGCCCCAGCCTGAGGGACCCCACACAGAGTGGAGAGTGGAGGAGAAGGAAGGAGCTCAGAGCTCACCTGGGGGATTTAGGGGGGAGGCTGGCTCAAAGCTGCTACCCAGGATGGTGATGCTCGGGTCCCAGGGGCTTGGAGCAGCAAGGACAAGGATGGGGGAAATGGTGCCTGAGACCGCAAGCTGGAGCAGAGAATTGCACCTGAAAGGTGATGAGGCCACGGCATGGTGGGAGAGGGCACATGTGTTAACAGGATGGCAGATGAAGAGCCGCTGGATCCTAAAGCCGACCTGACTACTCTCAGCTCAGACCCTGGGATGTCAAGCGTTCACCTGTACAGTTTTGTTGCCTATATCAACTCTGTGCACAATTTCCACAATTTGGTGAAAAGCCTGGGCCTGATATCAAAAGACCAGAGTGCCAGGAATTCCTTGGTGATCCAATGATTAGGACTTCGTGCTTCCACTTCAGGGGCATGGACTCAACCCCTGGTCGGGAAACTAAGACCTTGCATGCTGTGCTACAGGGGAAAGACAAGCACCTGTGGTGAACTGGGTTTGGTGAAGAGATCACAACTCAGGGAGTTTCTCTACCACTTGCAAAAACATAGGAAGGGAAGTTGTTTTGTAACCACAAGGCACCCGATAACTGAGAGGGCCATGCACCATCAGGTGGTTTTGTCTCTTCTTCATTTTTTTTTTGCTCGAAATACCAATTTTGAAGGCTGAGACCTAATAAAAAAATACTGAAAAAAAGAAGTTATAGTAGTTAGCTATTTGGTAATCTCTGAGTGTAGTGCTGGTTGTAGACACTACAGTGATTTAAAAAAAACAAAAATGTCTGGCACCATGTCTTTTTTAACTCTTACTGTGAGGTCACAGGATTTACAAGGTCCCTGCAAGCCGATGGTTCTCAAAGTGTGGTTGGTTCTGGACAGCAGCGGCAGATGGGAGCTTGTTAGAAATGCAAATTCTTAGGTTTCACCCTAGACCTACTTTATCAGAAACACTGGCAGGAGGGCCCAGTGATCTGTTTCAACACCATGTTCAAGTGATTTTTTTTCACATAAATTTGAGAACTATTGATGTTTCATAAATATGGGAGTTGCTCAGTAAAACATACCATTTAATTCTGTGTTCAACAGCTCCGTTTATAGGGGATGGGCTCTTTACCTACTGATGACACATAGCACTCACCCTGACCTGTAAACACAATGATTATAATTTCACACAGCAAATGACACTAAGAAAGCTTAGTGTTGGAATTCAGACAAAAGAACAACCTAGAGGTGCCAAAAGGAAGAGATAAACTGATGAACCAGAGTTTACTTTTTGATCCAATCCTCCCCAGTCTTTGCCTACCATCACTAAAGTCCACAGTGGAAGGGGTGTTGTTAGAACCTCACTATACAGAATCCCCCTACCCACACCCTGCCCCAGACCCACCATCAATCGAATTCATATGTTGAAACTGAATCTGCATATTGAGCATATTTGAAGGTGGGGCCATTGGGAAGTGATTAAGTCATGAGGTTTTCACCTTCACGAGTGGAATGGGATTAGTACCCTTATGAAAAGATGCCCCAGGGGAGTTCCCTGGTGGCCTAGTGGTTAGGACACAGCATTTTCACTGCCATTGCCTGGGTTCAATCCCTGGTCAGGGAGCTGAGATCCCACAAGCTGTGTGGCTAAAAATAAGAGGCCCCAGAGACCTCCCTTGTCCCTTCTGCCATGGGGGAGCTGTCTATGAACCAGAAAGCAGGTCTTCAACAGATACTAAATCTGCCAGCACCTTGATATTAGACATTTCAGTCTCTGAAAGTGAAAGTTGCTCAGCCAAACTCTGTGCAACCACATGGATTACACAGGTCATGGAATTTCCCAGGCCAGAATACTCTAAGTGGGCAGCTGTTCCCTTCTCCAGGAGATCTTCCCAACCCAGGGATTGAACCCAGTTCTCCCACATTGCACGAATTTTCTTTACCAGCTGAGCCGCAAGGAAAACCCAATACTGGAGTGGGTAACCTATCCCTTCTCCAGTGGATCTTCCTGACCCAGGAATCGAACCAGGGTCTCCTGCATTGCAGGCAGATTCTTTACCAACTGAGCTATCAGGGAAGACCTCCCAGTTTCTAGAACTCTGAGAAATAAATGTCTGTTGTTCATAAGCCACCCAGCCTGTGGTATTCTAATATAGCAGCCCAAACAGATCCAAGACAGACAGCTACCGCACCAGTCTGATTTTTGGATTCTTCTTGTCTCAGGATAGCAACTGATGGAAATAAGAGGCCACAGGAGATAAACTGGGGGCCTCCCAGGTAGCGCTAGTGGTAAAGAACCCACCTGCCACTGCAGGAGGCTTGGGCTTGATCCCTGGGTTGGGAAGATCCCTATGGAGGAGGGCATGACAACCCACTCCAGTATTCTTGCCTGGAGAATCCCATGGACAGAGAAGCCTGGCGGGTTACAGTCCATGGGGTTGAAAAGAGACAGACATGGCCGAAGTCACTTATACACATGCATACAGAGACAGGATAATGACCTCATTAAGGATACCTACACTTCAAGTGGACTGCGGACAAAGTCCTTCTAGAAGTGCCCCATTCCCAAGAGCATTGCCCCGGCCTGGCTTCACTCCAGAACTGGGACCCATATTTTTGTCGTCCCAGATGTGGACTTAGTTTTCACCTCCCATTCATGATTTCTCCCCTGTCTCTCTCAGAGCAATCTTGCTTCCCTCAGGAATAACCCATCCCTTGATACCAATCCTGAACTAGCATATCTGAAACCAGTCCAAATCACATTCCCAGAAGATTAAAAAAAATTTATTTCAATGTCCAGCTCCAGTATTCATACACACTGATGCCAGGGCGTAGGCAGAGGAAGAGAGGTATAGTTGGTTTATTTTGTCCCCAAGAAGGGGACATAGCTAAGTCACCCTTCACTCCCAGTGCAGATCCTCAGAAGTCCCAGATCATGGGCTTCAATTATCAAGATATACAGGTAGGTTCGCCCAGCTCCAAAAAAGCTCAAAGAGCTTGCTTGCTCCCAGGAAGGCAGGCCTTCTGCTCTTTTGTTTCCTGCCCATCTTAGGACACAAAGCCAGGTATCTGTTGGTAACTCTAGGAGAGTGTATCCATCTCTTCATCTGCAGCAGCTATACTAGGTCTCTGATACTCCATTTGGGAGCACCCCTGAGATCCTGAGTTTCTGAAGGTACTGCTGACGCACAGGCGGCAACTGGGGATACAGCTCAAAACCCTCGGGAAGGGCAGAATTGGGAAGCTTATAGTGGAGAAGGTGCTGCCGAAGGCCCTGCAGAGAAGAAAGAAACTTTATGTAGCAGGTAGTGAGATCCTGTTGAGATCTCTGTTCCCCAAAACCCTTCATTCTCCCACCTCCAAGATGTGCCCCCCCCCCCCCGCCCCAACCTCATCTGTCAGCAGCCAAGTCTTCTGCAGCATGCTTCTGCAGGCAGCCTTGACCTCGTCCTAGAGGAAGAATAAGAAGAGGTGGCACCAGGTCAAGGGCAGGTACCTATTGCTGGCCTGGCTGGGCCTTCACCTCCTCCCCAGCTGGCCCAGTTCAATTGCAGGCCCCTTCCTCCCTTTGGAGATGGGGATGTAACTTACTGAGTTATTTGGGTCCTGGGAGAAGATGAAGCTGTTGACATGAGCCACAGTCACAGCATAGAGCACAGGGCACCAGCGTGGACGGAGGGCACCAGTAACCAGAGCCCGGAAGTAGAGCTGGAGGAGGGCCACGTTGTCTTCAGGAGGCGCCGTGTAGCACTCCAGGGACACAGGCAGCTGTGACAGGGGACATGAGGCATGCTGAGGGTCAGGGCATGATGTGGATCAGTGGACAATGGGGTGGAAGGTGGATGGTCACATGAACCAAATCCCTATCACAAGGGTCAAGGTTAAGGACTAAAGAGCTAGAAATGAACTTATTTAGAAAACAGAAGCAAACTCTCAAACATAGAAAACAACCTTATGGTTACCAGGGGGTGGGGGGAGGGATAAATTGGGAGATGGGGACATATACACACAACTATGTATAAAATAACTAATAAGAAACTGCTGGGCCTTCCCTCGTGGTCCAGTGGCTAAGACTCTGAGCTCCCAGTGCAGGGGGCCCAGGTTCGATCCCTGGTCAGGGAGCTAGATCCTACATGCTATAACTAAGACCCAGAGCAGCCAAATAAATAAATAAAATTAAAAAAAAAAAAGAAAAGAAACTGCTGCTGTATAGCACAGGGAATTCTGTAACAACCTACACAGAAAAATAATCTAAAACAAGAGTGGATACATGTATATATATAACTGATTCCCTTTGCTGTACACCTGAGATATAATATTGCAAATCAACTACACACTAATAAGTTTTTTTAAAAAAAGGAAGAGCTGGAAAGCAGTGGAAACTGGGAAACTGAGAAGCAGCTGTGAATTTCTACTGCCACCACTGCCTGTTTAATCTACTTGAAACTTTCAAAATGTCATATGCAGCTGCTCAATTCTACTACCAAACCATTCAAAAGTTCATGTTCTTTGGAATAGTAATTATTTTTCTAAAAAATTACTCTTTCTTAATTCCATGCAGAATGATTATGAGTTTATGTCCAATGGTGTTTATCAGAATATTACCTAAAATAGCAAAAAAATCAGAAACAAACTTTGATGCCCACTAAGGGGTTCTAATAAACTGTGACATACTTTCAAAATGGATTATTATATAATAAAAATGTTGATTTCTTAGGCTATTTAATAATGTGAGAAATACTTATTATATAACATTAAATTAAGAAAATATTATGTGGTGATCCCAATTTTATAAAAATATGTATACACATAAGAACTTCCCTGATGGTGCAGTGGATAAGAATCAGCCTGCCTCTGAGCTTTTGCTTATGCTGTTCCACTAGGTACATCCTGTCCTTTCTCAACAATCCAAATTCTACCCAACTTTTTGTGTCCAGATCAACTCCCACTTCTTCCACAAAACCTTCTCCACATGGAAAATCCACTTTGATCTTTGCCTTCTCTGAATCCTGACTTAACACCTAGAATCTGAATAACTGAGAACTATATTGGTTTCAGTACATCTCTTGTCTACACTGTAGCACCTCACGAGCAAGAAACCGTGCCATTAATAATAATGAACACCTATGGTATGCTAGATACCATGATAAACCCTTTTCTTGTATTTTTTCATCTCCTCAAAGGCCGCAAGAGGTAAGATAAAGAACCTCAGGCCACCAAAGCACCCAGCTGCTCAGGAGTGCTTCCAAGGCCCAGGACAGGATGCCCATGGTGGGCCCTGCTGGGCTGAGAAAGTACCTGTGTCAGCGGCAGGCCCAGAGCTCGCAAGGCACCCACGTGCTCCCCAAAGAGGGCAAGGCGCAAGGTGACGCTGAATCGACGCTGTAGGGGAAGGAGAATCAGAGCCCCAAAGAGGTGGTCCCCAAAAGAGACAGCCTCAAAATGCTCCAGGAAGTTGGCATAGAGGTCTGGGAAAGATGTCAGGCCAGGAAGTGGGCAATCCAGGTTGAGATTTGGTAGGACTTCAGGCTGGCAGAGCCGGGCCAGGAGGGCTGCCACCAGGCGTTGTATTGGGGTCTCCCGGAACAACTCACTGTCCACCAGGAACACACACATGAGCCGCGCCAGGCGGGCAGCAGGAGACACAGCCCAGAGCGCCTGGGGGCGCCAGCTCTCCAGGACAAGCACCCACTGCAGGGCCCGCAGGGCTGTGCCCACAGTGTCAGCAGGAGGGAGTCCCGAGGGGGTGTCTGAGGCCCGGTGGTAGAGTTGAATCAACGGCAGGAAAGGCCAGTCAGTGGGCAGCAGCGGCTCCTTAGGCACAGCGAGCAGCAAGCCTGGGACTCGCCGGAGCTCCCCTCGGTACAAGGCCTGGGAGGCGAGCAGGCTGGCCCGGGCCAGTGAGCAGTGGGTCAGGTAGCAGCTGCGGATGCTGGGGAGGTCCTGGCAGGCCTGAGCTAGGAGAGCCCCTCGCCCACATCCAAGTTCTCCGCCGCTTCCTAAGGAGAGTCGGTCAGAGAAGTCAGCTGCCTCCGGACCCCCTGATGCTCTTTCTCTGTAACGGAACCCGAAAACAAAAATGAGGGCAAGAACCCACAAGGCCACCAGCTCTCCAGGGCCTCCCAGAGAATCCCAGGTCCAATCCTGCTCCTTCCTGTCCCCCTAATAACCATCCACATGGCAGTTAAGAGGACAGACACTAGAGCCAGTTACCTAGGTGCTTGTTTACAGAACTTTGTGCCTCAGTTCCCTCATAGTAAAATGGGGATGATAATAATGATAATACCCATCTCAGGGTACGGGTTAAATAACTGAGTAACTGTTAGCTATTACAAGTGTACACCTAGTTTATAATCATTTTCCAGCCATACAGTCACAGAAGTCTCATAATAATACCCTAGTATGTTATCCTCATCCTCACTTGACTAATGAGGAAACAGAAACTCAAGACAGGCTAAGTGTACTCCATGGAAGAAAGAAAATTAAGCCCAGGTCTTCTGGTTCCCAATTCAGAGCGGCTCTGGCAACCACCACAATAGCTTTTTGAAAGGGCTGAGTTGATGCTACCAAGCCTGGACTTACGGGAGGAACTCCAGCCGGAACACACAGCTCAGCATCAGCTCATGAGCGAGGTGCTCACTCCCAGGCAGCAGCCGGCCCAGTAGGGCCAAGGCCATGCTGTGACAGAGGGCCACGTCGGTGCCTACCACCGGTGGCTGGAGTGTTGCCTGTGGACAGAAAAGGGGGAGCGGGGAGGAGGAGGCAGAGGGGGTGAGGGAGGACACAGGGAACAGAAGTGAGGAAGAGAATACGTGCCAACAGGCACAGGTTCTGGGCATGTCTTCAGGAAAGTAGGAGCTGCATGGCCTGTTGGAAGCAGCACGTGTTCCAGAGAGGCAGGATGGGGTTAATGGGAGATGGCGGATTAGGGGCACCCACCGCTCTCTGGGCCAGGGTGAGTGCCAGGTACTGCAGGTGGTACTCATGGCGCAGGGCCCACGCAGAGAAGGGGGTGAGGTGCGGAGCGGCCACGGGAGCCACACATCGCAGGAAATAGTTCTGGAGTCCTGGGGCAGCCAGTACAGTGGCCAGCTGAGGAAGAGCAAGTGTGTTCAGATTTGGAAAGTGACTTCGATGCCTTCTGGGGCTCCCCGGCTGCCCGTCCCCTGCCAAACTCAGAAATGAGGGTTTGACAAAACAGGCCTCCTTTCCCCAAGGGGAGCCCTCCCCCAGAATCCTGTCATCTTGGCCCCCAGCACTCACCTGGCCACACAGTCCTTTGTGGATCCGGCCCAGGGTGTTAAGAAGAGACAGCAGGGCCGTGAGGAATGGGAAGGGGGAAGCTGAGCCAGCCAGACTGAGAGGGGGGTGGCCCCCTGCACAGCCCAGTGACGCGAGGCTGGAGATAGTTTCGGGGGCCACAGCACAGGACTGTGGGTTGCACAGAGGGGAGCAGCACCTGGAGGCAGAGTGGAGAAGCTGAGGGGGCTCTGGTCTGAGGTGTGCTGGGTTGTCTGCAACCAAGGTCAGTGGCAAGGTGGCCATGCAGACAGGGCCCACGTTCCCTGGAGCCCCCAGCTGCTGCCTACGAGGGATTCAGATCTCCCTCAAGATGAATGGACCAGGGAGCTAGACTCAGGAACCCCATAAGAAGCGAAACTGCCTCCCTTCACCAACCTCCACCACACACAGAGTACATACCCCAGGGATTCCCAGAGGCTGCCCAGAGAAGGGTGTTCCAGCAGGGGCAGCAGCAGCCCCTCTGACAGGCGCTCCATGTCCTGCAGCCAATCCTCTGGGCACAGGCCTGGCTGAAAGACCATGAGACTCACTGAGCTGATGGCCCAGGAGCCCCCATCCTCCCAGATCCTGTGCACTCAGGCCGAGCCTACGATTCCAAGATCCCAGAGTCAGAGTTTAGAGGCTTCTGCCTTCTGACCCTTCTGGAGGGAGAGAGAAGACTCTGAGGTTGTGCTGGTAGGGGTCATGAGAGAATATAACGGCTCCAGGGAGGCTAGGCTGCTCTTTGGGGTTCTCTGGCCTCCACCAACATGGCTCCTTGGAAGCTCTACTGGATGTGAAGGTGGAAAGAGGAAGAATGCTAAGAGGGACAAGATGGAGGGCAGGAAAAGGTGGCAAGAGGGAGGTATGGACAGGTGGAGATGGAGAAAGAGGGCAGAACGCTAAGACACAGACAGGGCACCTAGGGCAGGGGGGGAAGGCGAGTAGGCAACACACCTGCTGGCTCCAGGCCTGGTAGTAAGCATCCAGGAAGAGCAGGCAGGCAGTGGGCACCGGGCCCAGGGCACTCCACATCTCAGGTCTGGGCAGCAACTTCAAGGTCTGTCTGAGACATGGCTCCACGAGAGGGTGGAGCCCAGACACCTGTGTCCAAGTGATTGAGGAAGGGGTGGCCAACAGACTGGCCTCAGCAGAGTCACTACAGGAGAGCCAAAAGGGGCCGCAGTAAGGATCTGGCTGCCTGGACTGCCCTCTAGGCTCCGGCCACCCTCTTTCTGTGGAGGAGCCCTCCCGCCGATCTCAGAGCTCCTGGCAGGACGACTCTCCACTGGCAGCTCAGGGCTAGGGCCTACCTACTGGGTTCAGGGGCGATGCAGCCGGCTGCCAAGGTCAGCTGGGTGAGGAGGGTGAGCAGCGAGGCGATCCTCTGCAGGGCGAGGGGCCGAGGCACGGGGCTACTGAGCTCCTTCGGCACAGCCTGCAGGGCTCGCATCAGCACAGGGTATAGCTCCCTGGCGGTGGTGGTGAGGGGGAGACAAAGACCGCCCTTCAGTGTGAGGAGGGAGACAGAGAGAAGACATAGGGCAAGGCCTGCCCTGGGGCCTCTGCAGGCTGGCTGCGGAGGAGCAGGAGGGAGGCCTGGGCCGGTACTCTGGTGAGGCTTCAAGGTAGGCTGGGGGTTAGGGGGAGGGAGGCAGCCCCCAAGGCTTCCACACTACACACTTCAGGGAATTTCAATATGATTTCACCCAGATATCAATGCTGTGATGCACACAATGTGGTTAACCCAGCCTTGCTCCACTCCCCCCTGGCTAGCCCTGACGCCCCAGCTGTCTT
Organism: Muntiacus reevesi; assembly: GCF_963930625.1. Lineage (NCBI taxonomy): Eukaryota > Metazoa > Chordata > Mammalia > Artiodactyla > Cervidae > Muntiacus > Muntiacus reevesi. Next base: position 35,761,174 of record NC_089255.1, read on the forward strand.
CATTCCTCCCAGAATCACTTCTTCCTCATGCTCAGCCTCCTTCTGAGCCTGGTCCTCGAGCAAGGCTGAATCGTCAGTTCAGGCCAGAGTGCAGGGCCGGAGGGGTCTTGAGGGGACTACCATCACCTCTTCTCACCTGTAAAGGTCACTGCCTAGGCCATAGGAGGCTGCCACTGCCCACAGGCGGAAGGCCTCGGTGCTCAGGGTCTCGGCTTCCTCCAGGGGCAAGGCCAGATCCTGGGGGTCTTCAGCTATAAAGCGGCTCAGGCGGCTCCGGAGATCAAAGCCGCTCAGCTGGGGGTGGGCAGAGAGTCCGGGGATCAGGATCGCTGGGAGCCCTGTTCCAGGACCCTCTGGTGCCACAGGGTCATAGTTCAGGGCTCAGGTGAAACTACCTCATCCATCCCTCCATTCTGCCCTCCTGCCTGCCTTCCTGTTAGCAGGCACTTGCTGGGCACCTTTGCCAAGGCTGCTTGGTGCCGATTTGTATATGGCCCTCCTGGCCTGGGGGCAGGGGACAGGCAGCTTTCCCAATGAGCGCAGAGGAAGCCTACAGGAAACACAAGGCTCCTTCCGGGGAGTTTCTGTTGCACTTTTAAGCAATTGGAACAGTTCGGAAGAGAAAGATGGCATGACTGGGCTGCCTAAAAGTGCAAGAGCCACGCTTAGCCCCCAACCCAGCCCGCATCGCCTGCCCTGTGTCCTGCTCACCAGCCGGGCAGCAATACTCCTACCGGCCGAGGCCAGGACACGAAGCAGTTTCATGGCGGGAGCACAGGGCACTCTGTGTAGACTGGAGGTAGGCCCCGACCCCATGGGGGACCAGCTGGTGGGCAGGAATTCTCGCACCACGGTCTCCACCAGCCGAGGGCACTCTAGCACCTGTGAGGGCCAGGAGGAAAAGGGATGTGGGCGACTGAGGGGCAAGGCCAGGCCCAGCGAGGCTCTTTGCCCAGTCCCTGCCTCCTGTTTCTCACCCTTGTGGCTGACTCCAGGGAATGCCGGGCCAGGCGGATGAGCACGGTCAGGATGTCAAGGACCACAGAAGGTCCTGGGCAGGTCACCTCCAGTACGTAGCGCAGCCGAGGCAGCAGGTTGGTAGCCAGAAGCCCCTGAGGTTCAGACACAAGCCCCCTGCCAAATGCAGCTGGGCCCCAGGCCTTGATGACCCCTTCTCCTCCCAACACGGGCTTGCCCTGGAGGTCACAGGACTGGGTGCAGCTGCCCGCACGCTTGTACCTTGATGACATCATGTCGGGCCAGCTCAGATGGAGGCCGGTTTCCTTCTTCAGGACTCTTGGTTTTTGCCTTTTCTGCTGGGGGTTCTTCATCCTCATCCTCGTCCTCCTTGCCCTCCTGGCTGGGCATCAGAGCGAACATCAGTGCCCCATGGTACCAAGAGAAGGCGCTGTCGAGGAGCTCCTGAGAGAGGAGAGTGGGGGTGGAAAGAAGAAGAAGGGATCAGGTCAGGAAACGGCTCGGCTCGTCGGTGAGGGCAGGCCCAACAGGGGGAGTAGGGACCACGAGGCCTCGGAGCTTCATTCCTCTGCATGTTGTACCTCATCTCCAGGGGCCACCAGCAGGGCCCGAAGAGCCCGGACAGCAGCTGCGATGACCCCATCCACTCTGTCATCCAGGGAGAAGCGCAGCAGGAAGAGGAAACCGGCATCCAGAAGGAGGTGCAAGACACTGCCCACCAGCCGGTCCCCAAACTCTCCAGCCTGGGCCTTGAGGGCAGGAGGAGAAAACCTTGCTGAATCTGCTGAAGGTACTGAGTCTTCGTCCTAGACCCTTCACTTGCCCATCTAGGACCCTGGGTTTGACCTGTTCCCAGTGTGACCCACAGACAGCTGGGGTACGGATCAGTGAGTCAGAATGAAATGGGCGAAGGGTGGGAGTCTAAGGGGCGGGGGGCATGGACAGGACCAGACCAGTGGTTCACTCACCCTGCCGATGACCTGGGCCAACACGTGCAGCGCTAGGGCTCTCTGCTGGGACACTTGGCTGCGTGTCAGGTGGAAGAGCTCCTGAAGGGAGTACCCTGCTCTCTAGAACAGGGACAAGAAGTCAGAAGGAGCGGTCTACGGCCATACCACCCTGAACGCACCCGATCTCGTCTGATCTCGGAAGCTAAGCAGGGTCGGGCCTGGTTAGTACTTGGAAGGGAGAAGGAGCTAAGACACAGGGCAGCACCCATTAACAAATATGGGGCAATCCTCATCTGCATAAATGGAGTTGGGTGTCAAGGCGAAGACAAAAGTGATGTTTCTTGCCTCTGCTTTCCATGAATCCTCAAACTGGTAAAGATAATAAGACTTGCACAAAAGTAACCACAGCCTAAGGCAGATTGGGGGGGATATGTAGTCACTGGTGTTTAATTTGCAACTAAAGAAGAGGAGAGAGAGAGAAGCTGTCCCGGAAAAGTGATGTGGTCTCAGTGAGCTGACAGAGCCCTGATGGCCGGGCATGGAGTGAAGGGTAAAGGCTTCCCTGGAGCAGGCTTCAGGAACCTCATGCTGGAGGTCCAGGAGCAGGGGGTGTGTGTGGGGGGAAGGTGGCCGAATGTGCAGCAGGAGGGAGGGAGGGAGGCAGAGCTGTGGGGTCAGCAGGGACAGATGGCAGAAGGGCTGTTCTGCTGGGTTGAAGAGCCAGGGCCTTATTCTGGGAGCATTCCCTGAGCAAGGAAATGTTCTGAGGCAAGAGATAGCCTGAACGGGGTCAGAGGAAATCAGTACAGCAATCCCATTGGGGAGTGAACCACAGGACAGAGTGAGTAGAAGACACGGTGACTGAGCAGACAAGAGGGAACAAGGCTTAGATGGAGGAAGCAACGTGGAGAGCTGACAAATACAGAATTGGCAAGTTCTGGTGACTGATTGGAGTGTGAGAGAACGTGGAGAAGGATTTCAAGCCTTAGAACCAGCAGGGTCAAGAATTGGAATGGGCACACAGGAGGGTTGAGGCAGCTGAGCAGCCGCCCTTCTCCATATGGTTGTTAAAGGCACTTGCTGAGAACTGTCCAGTGCTCCTTGGAGCCCTCGCCTCACCTCCGCCTCTTCTCCATGGTGGTGCAGACCCAGATGGGTGGGAAGGTCCATGTCGGGGGCCAGCAGCTCTCCCTGAAGACTGAAACGGGCCTGCATCCTCTAATGGGTAGAGAAAGAGGACTATGCACTGGGGCAGCAGTGAATTCCTCACATCCTTCCTCACTGTAACCCCAAGCCTCTCAGGACTTAGGTCCTGCCTGGACCTCTGACCTGAAGTGGGGCTCCTCTGGCCTGAGGGGCCAGGCAGGAAGACAGGGGTGAGCACAGAGAAGTTTCTCCAGCTCGAGGGATGAGGAGGGCCTGAGTTCTGGGTGCAAGAGCAACAGCTCCACTCACTCCCACCCCGCTGCACCCATCAGCCAGCGGGCCCTCCACACCTCCCACCCCACTGCACCCCTGTCGGCCAGCGGGCCCTCCTCACTTCCTGCGTCTGCTGTCGCCGGAGTGGAGGCAGGTCCTGGGTCCAATGGAGCTTCTCCAGCTCCACAGTGTCCATGTGCAGCCATTCTTTCTGGGGAGTCACAGGCAAGGCCAGAGCTGGGGAGATGGGAGCAGAGTAGTTTCCCTAAGCGGCTCAGCTTGCTGGTCTATTGGGGTCCCAGAGGTCCAGAAGTTGCCACATCCACCTCTGCCCAAGGGTCTGGCAGCCTCTGCCCTCAGCTGTGGCTAACAGGACAGCCCACGGCCTGGAATGACTACTATGGTAGACATCCTGTCCTGGGCTCTAGCCCCTTGCTGACCCCAAAGATTTGCTGAGAGGGGAAAGAGGAAGAGAAGGAGATGAGAAAGAAAGGAGAGAGGAGCAAACGAGGAAGGGAGGACCACAGACATAAGGGAAACCCACTTCTCCACTCTAGCACTGACTTTCCAAAGGAGCAGGGGAGTGGAGACAATGAGGGGGCAGCTACACTTCAGCAGAGCAAGATACCGAGACACACACCTGCTACCTCCTCTTCCTCCTTCCTCACCCCACCCAAACCCCAGCCAACTTGCTCAGCTGTTCTGGAGCATATCTCTGAGCAGGAGGTTCCTACGGCTCTCCAAATTCAATTCTTCTTTTGTAAATCACTAATAAAATAATCCAGTTCCTGTAGGATGAGTGCTCCCACTGGCCTTTCTGCTTCAGGCGTGGCCTGCTCATAAGACCTGCATCAGACCCTTCCTCTTCCACCACCCTGCCATCAGAGAGAGCCGAGGCAGAAAGAACTGTGGGATGGATGGAGCCAGAGCTGGGGCAGCGATTGCAAAGGCAAGGGGGCAGATGGTCTGTGGGGGAGGGGGCCATTCAGCCATCATACTGTGCTGTCTCCTACCGGGGAAGGGGGAGAAGGAGCAGTTAGCAGGACAGGAACACAGGAAGCGTGTGCGGGAAGAATATATGCATGAGCAAATGAAGACTGATTTCAAGCCAAGCATGAGGATTAGCATTACATGTTCAAGGACAGAGAAGGTTCTCTCTCTTCCCATCTGCCAGACCTGGGAGAAGGAATACTTTCCTCTGCTTTCATTCCTCCAAAGTCCCCTCCTCCTCCAAACCTGGGGTTTCTGGCTCCAGCTCATCTTCCTGCCTGGGCATATTGGCAGAAGTTGGTGGAATGGCCTCCTTTCCAGTGACCTCAGCAGAGGGTCTTCCTGGTCTCTGCTCCCTTGTGGCCTTCTCTTCTGCTTGCTCACGGGTACGGCTGTGAGATTTCAAGAAGGCAACCAAGCTGGGATCTAGAACACAGCATGAAGAGGAGAGTGGTTGGAGGCATACCCTTCCCAGCCTCCAACAGACCCAAAACCCGCTGAATGTGGCCTGTCTGTGGGTGCCAAGGCCAAGCAAGGCACTTCCCAGCCAGGGTATGTGCCCCCTGGGCTCTCTTGCAGCCTCAGTGACCCATATCTGTCACTAGAACCTGCCTACCCACCTATCCCTCCATTTTTCACAGTCCTCTGGTCCAGCGCTCTCTGTCCATCCCTGTGCTTGGCTTCAGGTCAAGGACCAAAGTAAGGGGCTATGCAATAAATGAATCAATGTTGACTAGGGCCAAAAAGAAGGCATTTAGGGGAATAGTTTCTCACTTTCAGTTATTTTATTTACTTATACATAAATATTCAATAAAAACCCAATATACGCTATGCTCTATGTAGGTGCTAGATACATAGTTTGGAATAAGACTGACTTGACAAATACTGTTTTGGTGACCAAAAATGGAGGGAGGTGTAATACAGAACAGCATATAATTCACATAAAACAGAGTGCCCTGCAGCTGTACTAGAGTACAGCCAGAATACAGTGTATACTATACTACACCTGTCGGAGAAGGTAGTGGCAACCCACTCCAGTACTCTTCCCTGGAAAATCCCATGGACAGAGGAGCCTGGTAGGCTGCAGTCCGTGGGATCGCTAAGAGTCAGACACGACTGAGCGACTTCACTTTCACTTTCACTTTCACGCACTGGAGAAGGAAATGGCAACCCACTTCAGTGTTCTTGCCTGGAGAATCCCAGGGACGGTGGAGCCTGGTGGGCTGCCGTCTATGGGGTTGCACAGAGTCAGACACGTCTGAAGCGACTTAGCAGCTGCAGCACCAGCATACTACACCTGTATTGTATACACGACCAACTGGTTGAAAGCACAACCCATGAGACCAGGTAGACCTGGATTTACATCACATTCATGTTCCTTAACAGGCTGCATGACCTAGGGGAGAATTTCTTAAGGTTTTGAGCCTCAGTTTTGTTTTTCATTAAATAAATCAGGTTAGCATCACCTGCCTCACAGGTACACTTGAGGACAGAATGAAAAGCACTCACAGTAAGCCTTCCTCAATAAATGGCAATCCCTTCCTAGCCCAGTCTTGGCAGGAAAGGCCGGTACCCATACCAAGCTGAGCCAGCAACTGCTGCTGTTCCTGCAGGATTTCCTCTGGAGCCAGAGCTTGCAGTCTCGCTACGTTTTCTTCATGGATGGTCTGGGCTTCCTGCTCAGCCTCCTGGCTCTTGAGCCCCTTCCCTGTCACCAGATGGGGTCCCTGGAAGCTGTAGCTGTTCCATGGAGGCTGGCTGCCCTGCTCCCTAGTTGTGAGTGCCTCACAGGTCACAGCACCTACAAGAAGAATACGATCAGTTCATTGCCTCACTCCAACTGGGATTCCTGGGCCTCTTCTCTAATCCCATTAGCTCTGGAGACAGAGAGATGTCCCAGAGTCTTCACAGGCACAGAGCAGAGACCACCCCCCACCCCCTCCGGATATGACACATGACTCCAGGCACCCTGGGCCTGGCTTGGGGTGATGATCTCTGTACTCATTTTCCCCCTTGGATTTACATGAGAAGGTTTCCCTCAGAAACATCCCACTGACTCTTCTCTTGGATGTCTAGGCAGACGTCTGCCTCTAGAGATCTGCCCCTAGTTCTTCTCCTAGTAATTTGCATCCCTAAAGAATTCTGGCCTATATCTTTATTTTACAGCCTCCACCAAACACTTCAGGCTTCCCCAATGGCTCAGCAGTAAAGAATCCGCCTGCGATACAGAAGACGCAGGAGGCCTTGGGTTCGATCCCTGGGCTGGAAAGATCCCCTGGAGGAGGGCATGGTAATCCACTCTAATATTCTTGCCTGGAGAATCCCATGAATAGAGAAGCCTGGTGGGTTACAGTCCAGCAGGTTGCAAAGAGTCAGACACAACTAAAGCGACTGAACACACACTCACACACACACCAGACATTTCTATTCCCTTTTTTTCTCCTATAGTCAAGTAATGATCTGTCCTCTGCCTGCACGTAAGACCCAGATATGGACCCAAGCTGCCCATACTCAATACTCTCAGTAGGGTATGGGACAGCCCCTATTTAGATGCACTTCAGGTTTGAAGCAGGAAAGATGAATACACAACCAAGATGACTCTATGGTTGTGTATTACAAAAAAGCTGAGCCCAAGCCTCTTCAATCCCCACTCACTCTCTGGTGGGTCCAAGACAGATGCAACTTCTCTAACTGGTGAGACCTTGGCTCCAGATGCTCTCCTGGCTGCAATTTCCTGGGCAAAGATGCTTCTCTTACCAACTGTTGCTGGCTTTCCCTAAAGGGCAAAAAGAAAACCCAGGTGACAGATGCTCATTACCCTATTCTCTACTCAACCTATTGATGTCACTGGAACAAAGAGATACAAGAGACTTAATCTCCAAGGGTCACAACCCTAGTCCTCAGAAAAAGCAAGGTTCCATAGAAACACAAGTTTTGAAGTCTGACAGACTTGGGGTGGACTTCTGGCTCTTCTATTAGATGTGTGGTGTAGGACAAGCTATCAGTTTTCTTATTTGAAAAATGGAGATAACAATGCCTACATTATATGGCTGTTATGAGGACTAAATGAAGTAACACATATAAAGTGCTTAGTGCTGTGCGGTTTTAAATGGAATTGTTTATCATTATTATCTACCTGGGGAAGATGCACTATGATGCTCACATGACTGTCCCCTAAACACCATCTAAGGTGACCTCTGCCTACCTGTCTCCCCTGTGAACGATGGAATACAGGAGGGAAAGCAACGCCACTGGACACAGGCAGATTCACAGGCATTGAACTTGTATCTCGTTCCTGCAGCAAAAAAAGTACAAAGCAGTACAGATACAGACAAATCCTCAAGCTCAAAGCTATCCCATTAACCTTAGTACTGTATAACTAGAACCTCGCCCTAAGGAGTTATGAACCCACCTTTCTTCTCAAGGCACAGTGATTCTAAACCAGCCCCCAACCTGACTTCAGGGGGATGAAGTCCCATCTTTCTGAATCACTCTCTACTCAGTAAGGCTCACCACCCACACCCAACATCCCTGCTGCCCTAGGATGCCTTGCTTCACTTAACCAGGGTGAGACGCACAATAATCTTAGTCAAGACAGCAGTGATGTGCTGATCGTGCCTGTTCAGCCTCTCTTCAGGGTCCTCATGTTCAGGCAGGAGACAGCCAGGGCTGGGCCTGGCTCTCTTTGGGGGAGCAGGAACCAAAGCTGGGGGCAAATCTGGGAGACCTAAGAAAGGAAAAAAACCCAGATGTGAGATTACTCATATCTTCCCAGGAAGAGACTGAGGGCTAGAGGGAAGCCAAAGAAAGAAAGGCAGCTGCTGTGGGGCCCTGGCTCAAGCTGTGTCACCTTGGGTAAGGTATTTAATCTCTCTGGACTCAGTTTCTTCATACGTAAAATGGGGCTGCAGCAACAGAGTTCCGCAGTTCTGAAATAATTATGGGCAATCCAGCCACATCAGGAAAAGGAGAAGATCCTGAGGTTGTACCCCTCTCCTTTTCAACCGCATACCCACAGCCACTCACTGTCCAGCATCACCACATCCCGATGATCCTGCAGGGGAGGCTGCTCCAGGTTGGCATCCCCAGCTCTCCTACTTCCTTTCTTCACCAGCTGTACCGCTGGGGTTGCACCAGCTGCAAGAAACTGACTCTGGAAGCGCAGCAGGTCCACCTCCGACTCCCCTGGCTTTGGTCTCGACAGCATCTTGACACTTCAGCTGCCTCCCTAGTTCAATTCTTTCCAGCACTGCTTCAGCGTAGGGGATTCACTCTCATTCACCCTAGAAGCAATAAAGATAAAGGGCCCTCTGCAACTGAACCTCAATTCTTTTTTGTGCATCAGAGAAGGCTCCTTTTCCCTGGGTTCATATGGACTCATTCCTCCTCATTCATACCTTATTGCCAGTCTCTTTATTTAGCCTTCCCTGATGTCAACAGTCCAGCAACAGTATTTACTGCCAACTTAGATTGTTTAGAATCTGTGATGATAAAAACTCAGAAACAACCACAGGGGACCTAAGGAATATGCCTTCAAGAGCCAGGCAGTGGTGATTCAATATCAGACTGGTGGGAACATGCCTGGCTTAAAAGTATTCAAATTATTAAAAACCTTAGGCTATAAAAGATTGATAGATAAAAATCATTTTTATTTCTACACACTATCAAAGAACAATCAGAAGACAAAATTAATAAAACAACTGTATTTACAATAGCTTGAAAACAATAAAATACTTAGCAATAAATTTCACCAAAGCAGTCCATGACTTGTACTCAGTCAGGCCCCACAACTGCCCTAAAGGGTTGGGCTCTACGGACGCAGGTGCTCCAGGATCACCCGTGTTAGCAAAGAGAAACCACGGAGTCTCAGACTATGCTGCCTGCAGATGGAGGGCCGTGCCTAGGGTCTCCGCATCGAAGAGGCCGCGGCCGCCCCTGGCCAGACCAAAGACACTGGGGCAGGCTCCGACAAAGAACTAAATACCCTGTATCAGAGACCTCAGCCGGGATCTCCTGCAGTCCATCCCGCCAGCCAAACCACCTACTTGGTCTAGAACCACCTGGGCGCCGCCATCTTGCCCCGCTGGGGCTGGGCTTCCGCCGCCGCCGGTTTTGAGCTTCCGCCCCGCATCCCGGCTCCGCCCACTCTTGGGAAGGAATTGCCGTTTTGGTGTTCTGGACTCTTGAATAGGAAAGTACTCCAGCAAGTAAGCTTTACGCAGACTCTCTCTACACAAACAATACCAGTGACAGAGGCAAAGAGTTACTCAGACGCCTTCCCGCACTCACCAGCCGCGATAACCGTATGCTACATTCCAGCACCCAAGCTCAGGAGCAGCGGATAGAAACCTGCATACTCAGGACGGTAGCCTCCCCAGTGTGATTATGGACGAGTAAGAAGATTACCGGGGCTTCCCAGGTGGCTCAGTGGTAAAGAATCTGCCAGCTAATGCAGGAGCCTCAGGAGACCCGGGTTCGATCCGTGGGTCGGGAAAATCCTCTGGAGGAGGAAATGGCAACCCACTCCAGTATTCTTGCCGGCATTATCCCATGGACAGAGGAGCCTGGTGGCCTACAGTCCATGGGGGTCGCAAAGAGCCGATGGTGACTGAACAAGAAAATAACCAGGACAAAAGAAAGGTGGAGCCCAAGGAATTCCTTGGAATCTTCAATCTGCACTATCTGTGTGCCATGTTGGAAGCATACTGCCCACTATCAGCTATCACGAGTTACCTTTTCACAGGCATGTGCCCTGTTCCCTTGTGTAAACTTTGAGTTCCTTGGGGGAAATCAGATCTTCATTTTTGCATCCATCAAGCTCACCACCCAGTATATTGCCATGCTCATATGACCTTAGTAAATCATTGCTTGATTGAAGGTCATCTTAGGGCAGCCAATGTTAGCAGGCATCAGAAAACCCTGGAGGGCTTGTTAAACCAGATTTCTGGGCCACATCTGAGTTTCTGATTCACTCAGTCTCTAATAGGAACCAAGAATTTGCATTTCTAGCAATTTTCCAAGTATTCTATAAAATCCTTCTTTAGCTCTCTTGGTTTCAACTGCAGAAGTAAATTTCAGCTGCTAGGATTTAGCCAACTTTGGGATCCAGATAGTACTGGCTGGTCAGAAGTTAATGGTGAGTGAGGGAGGGAAATTGAATCCAAAAATGCAGGAAGAATGGATATAGAAAACCATTGTTTGCAACCACTAATGACATAATTAGTGAAGGCAATGATCATCAATGATTGATAAAACTATTAGGTAAAAGGTTGATGCGAACTTTGGATGGATGGATCAGGTGGCCAACTTTTTAACCTACTGATGAATCTTAAGGTCACTGAAAGTGGGGCCACTGGGTATAATGTGCCTTCCAATACAATGCCACTGAATCAAGTGCAAAACTTTTTGCACAACAAAGAAAACTATAAGCAAGGTGAAAAGACAGCCATCAGAATGGGAGAAAATAATAGAAAATGAAGAAACAGACAAAGGATTAATCTCAAAAATATACAAGAAACTCCTGCAGCTCAATTCCAGAAAAATAAATGACCCAATCAAAAAATGGGCCAAAGATCTAAACAAACATTTCTCCAAAGAACAGATGTCTAACAAACACATGAAAAGATGCTCAACATCATTCATTATCAGAGAAATGCAAATCAAAACCTCAATGAGGTACCATTACACGCCAGTCAGAATGACTGCTATCCAAAAATCTACAAGCAGTAAATGCTGGAGAGGGTGTGGAGAAAAGGGAACCCTCTGTTGGTGGGAATGCAAACTAGTACAGCCACTATGGAGAGCAGTGTGGAGATTCCTTAAAAAACTGGAAATGGAACTGCCATATCACCCAACAATCCCATTCCTGGGCATACACACCGAGGAAACCAGATCTGAAAGAGACATGTGTACCCCAATGTTCATCGCAGCACTGTTTATAATAGCCAGGACATGGAAGCAACCTAGATGTCCATCAGCAGACGAATATATAAGGAAGCTGTGATACATATACACCATGGAATATTACTCAGCCATTAAAAAGAATACATTTGAACCAGTTCTAATGAGATGGATGAAATTGAAGCCCATTATACAGAGTGAAGTAAGCCAAAAATATAAAGACCAATACAGTATACTAACGCATATATATGGAATTTAAAAAGATGGTAATGATAACCCTATATGGAAAACAGAAAAAGAGACACAGATGTACAGAACAGACTTTTAGACTCTGTGGGAGAAGGTGAGGGTGGGATGTTCACAGAGAACAGCATTGAAACAAGTATACTATCAAGAGTGAAACAGATCACTAGCCCAGGTTGGATGCATGAGACAAATGCTCAGGGCTGGTGCACTGGGAAGACCCAGAGGGATGGGATGGAGAGGGAGGCGGGAGGGGGGATCGGGTTGGGGAATACATGTAAATCCATGGCTGATTCATGTCAATGTATGGCAAAAACCACTACAATATTGTAAAGTAATTAGCCTCCAACTAATAAAAATAAATGGGAAAAAAAAAAGAAAGTGCAAAACACATCCTAGAAAGCCTTTATTTAAAAAAAATTGAAAAAAAAATTGAAGCTAAATCTAGTCAACCGTCTAGCTCTATCTTGTCTAACTGCATTAAGGGACTATTAATTAAATATGTTGTCCTGATTTGTTTATATCCTGATTCAAACAAACCTACTATAAAATGATACTTTTTGAGACTATTTGGAAAAACTAAAACTAAAACGCATCCTACTACGTATTTTTAAAACTTTTTTTTGGGTATGGGAAGTTCCCTGGTGGTGTAGTGGTTAGAATTCGGTGCTTTCACTGTCATGGCCCATGTTCAATCTCTGGGTGGGAACTGAGATCCTGCAAGCCAAGTGGTGCAGCTAAATAAACAAGCTGATAAAGAAAATATGTTTTTTTTAAAGTGTTTTGGGTATGGATGTGGTTCTTTTTGAAAAATAAACTTTATTTTAGAATAGCTTTAGCTTTACAGGATTGTTCCATTTCTGCTTTATTGACAACGCCAAAGCCTTCGACTGTGTGGATCACAAAAAACTGTGGAAAATTCTGAAAGAGATGGGAATACCAGACCACCTGACCTGCCTCTTGAGAAACCTGTACGCAGGTCAGGAAGCAACAGTTGGAACTGGACATGGAACAACAGACTGGTTCCAAATAGGAAAAGGAGTACGTCAAGGCCGTATATTGTCACCCTGCTTATTTAACTTATATGCAGAGTACATCATGAGAAACGCTGGGCTGGAAGAAGCACAAGCTGGAATCAAGATTGCCGGGAGAAATATCAATAACCTCAGATATGCAGATAACACCACCCTTATGGCAGAAAGTGAAGAGGAACTCAAAAGCCTCTTGATGAAAGTGAAAGAGGAGAGTGAAAAAGTTGGCTTAAAGCTTAACATTCAGAAAACTAAGATCATGGCATCTGGTCCCATCACTTCATGGGAAATAGATGGGGAGACAGTGGAAACAGTGACAGACTTTAATTTTGGGGGCTCCAAAATCACTGCAGATGGTGATTGCAGCCATGAAATTAAAAGACACTCCTTGGAAGGAAAGTTATGACCAACCTAGAGAGCATATTAAAAAGCAGAGACATTACTTTGCCAACAAAGGTCCATCTAATCAAGGTTATGGTTTTTCCAGTGGTCATGTATAGATGTGAGAGTTGGACTGTGAAGAAAGCTGAGCGCTGAAAAATTGATGTTTTTGAACTATGGTGTTGAAGAAGACTCTTGAGAGTCCCTTGGACTGCAAGAAGAGCCAACGAGTCCATCCTAAACGAGATCAGTCCTGGGTGTTCATTGGAAGGACTGATGCTGAAGCTGAAACTCCAATACTTTGGCCACCTCATGCGAAGAGTTGACTCATTGGAAAAGGCCCTGATGCTGGGACGGATCGGGGGCAGGAGGAGAAGGGGACGACAGAGGATGAGATGTTTTGGATGGCATCACCGACTTGATGGACATGGGTTTGAGTAAACTCTAGGAGTTGGTGATGGACAGGGAGGCCTGGTGTGCTGTGACTCATGGGGTCGCAAAGAGTTGATCACGACTGAGCAACTGGACTGTACTGAACTGAAAGAAACATTCCAGTTATCCTAAACATAGTAGCATCTATCATTAATATGGTAGGTTTGTTGGTATTAATAAACCAATATTTGACATAGTATGATGAAAGTCCATACTTTATTCAGGTTTCCTCAACTTTTCCCTAATGTCCTTTTCCTGTTCCATCCAGGATACCACATGACATTCCATTGTCATGACTCCTTAGGCTCTCTTGGCTGTCACAGCTTCAGAGAGGGGTTTTTTTTTTTTGATGACTTGGACAGTTTAGAATAGTACTGGTAGGGTATTTTGTGCCATATCCTGCCAATGAGATTTGTCTGAGAATTTTTTCATGATTCGACTGAGGTTATGAGTTTGAAGTCCTCCCCCTCCTTGAGGCTGCAGGACCTACATAAATTATTTGTAATACTGCATGGGAGATTTGTCAGTGCTCTCCATGAATTAACTTATTAATTTACAGTATACTTTTTAATTATTAACAAATTATAACATAGTCATTCACATATATTTATATTTGACCCCTTGATATACCCCATCATTGTGTGTGTGTGTGTGTGTGTTTTGGCCATAACATGTGGCTTGTGGGATTTTGGTCCCATGACCAGGGATTGAACCGGGTCCCTCAGTAGTGAGAAGTTGGCGTCCTAACCACTGGACAGAATTCCCTGTGTGTATATGCTTGATCTGTGTTTTCTGCTTTTGTTTTTGAACACTTCCTTACTTTCTGGCACTACAAAATGTTCCAAGTTCATCTTGTATATTTCCTGCCCCAGTCCTAGAATCAGCCGTTTCTCCAAGGACCCTTGGTTCTCTTATACTGGAAAATGGTATTAGAAACCAAGATTTGGGTGCTAGATATACTCATTGCTACTGGAGTGTCTTGCTTTTGGGCCCTTCTCAGCTGACAAAGGGAATATATGTGTATGTGTAACATATACACATATCTATAAATATTTCTATATGTAACTATCTGAATCTATATATGGGTGAGTTTTTCAAAGCCTGTTACAGATACACAGTGTAATATTTACAGCTGAAATTAATCATATGGCCAAGATTTGGTTTTAAAACTCCAGCAAAAGAATAAAAATAAATTGGAATGATACAACACAATCGGCTAAGATAATCATCGAAGCAGAATGAAGGGTACTTTGGAGATTCATTACACTGTTCTACTTATGCTTATGTTTAAAATATTTCATAATAAAAAAAAGTTTTTTAAAATAGCCTAAATTACCATGTTGCTATTAAAGCAGTTAAAAAAAAAAAGAACTATAGACAGCTAGATACATGGCACTCACACACACACACATACTTACTACACTGTTTTTCTCAGGGCCATCCCTCAGTGAAATTTTGAAGAGTACAGTTGGTTTTTTCCCACGTGTTTGGACTCACCTGCTATTTCAGAAACCTCAGACTTAACTGCTTTCTCCCTATTTCCTAAATCTACTTTTGGGAAAAAAATCTGCTCATTTGAAAATCCCCCTCTCAGAGTGTGGTCTCTCCTAGAAACTTGCTTTTTTGCTTTATCGTCAACTGAGCAAGGTGTGGCATTGTTTCTGATTTATAGATTTCAGGCAAGGGGAGTTTGGCAGGTACAGCAATAGTCCCCAGCGCCCGTGACAGCACACCGTAAGGTAGTTTTCCTCCAAACCCCAAACTCATAGATTCCCTGCTTCTCTAAGGTGATGAGGAACAGATCCTTTTGGCTGCCCCATGCCTTAAAGGAAACTTCCCAGCTCTTAACCTCTTTAACCAGTAGTTGGGAAAGAATATAGCCTTGCTCACGGGGCCAGCAAGACTGCCATGACCCCATGATTTGGTTCTCTTGTGGAGGAGGAGTCCTAACTCTGAGAAAGCTGAAGCAGCTGCTTCCTGAGACTGCTGGAAATTGTCATCAAGGTGTTCTGCTGCTATGGGCAGGTGGCTTTCATTTCCAGTTTTGTCTTTTTCTTCTCTTGCTCCTTGACCTACTTGGACAGTCATGGATTGTAAAAGGCAGAGAATGGGCACATACTTATTTCACATGAGTAGGGTGATGCCAAGGCCCAACCCGGCTCCACCCATAATAAGGGGCTGCTACTGGCCTTTCCTCTCTGGTGGGATAGATCATAGCTGACTCTGCTTCTGTTTTGAGGACAGGAACCACTTGGACATCTGCTCCTATGTTAGGTCAAATACATTTCCTGTTGATTTGATTAGTTTCCTTCCAAGCAATGCATTTACAAAAGGAATGGAGATTTTTGCAGGCATGTATTTGCACAGGCAGCCAACCTCCTCCAGTCACACACACACATCCTCTCCCCATCCACCCACAAAGCGTCAGTCACATTTAGGGTTTGCACAAATGCACACCCTCCCTCATACATCATAATGCACACCCTCTCACCCACCTACACACCTCTTCCACAAAATCACACCTGCTCACATATCCTTAAAGCATGTTTCTTTACTGTGTCCAGAGAGACAGAAAGATGGGGGAGATGGGTAAGAATGGTTTGTGACGGCTCAGGAAGGCAAGCACTCTATGTAGGAGCACGAAGTCTGAAGGCCAGGACTCCACAGTCCTCCCTACCCCACAAGCAGAAATATTAAGACTTGAGAGGGGTTCAGAAGCAGGGGTAGAGGAGGCAGGCATTCCAGTCACCAGGCCCCACAGGGACAGTACGCTGCCCCTCAGGCTGGTAACCTGAGGTAGGAAGTTTGTCAAGTCTGTGAGAGGAGAGGGACTTCCCTGGTAGTCCAGTGGTTAAGACTCCATGCTTCCAATGCAGGGGGCATGGGTTCAATCCCTGGTAGGGGAACTAAGACCCCATGTGCTGCCTGGAGTGACCAAACAAAGAAGAAAAAAAAGAAAGAAAATAAAGACTGTGAGTGGAGAATGCAGAGGCAGGTGCTCCAGAAACCCATTTTGCCTGGTGGCCAAGGATGGTCCTTGGACTGGGATTCTCATCAGAGTTCAGGAAATAATGGGGGGCGGGGTTGGGATAGGGGAGAAGAGGAAGTTAAAAGGCCAGGTTTGGGCTCCAAGTTCAACATCCTCTAGGAGCGGTCTTTCCAGTGTCAGCCAGAGTCAACAATTTCCTTTCGTTGGAAACTTAAGTCCCTCCAGAGAGGAGAGTTGGGGGAGAGGACCTTGAGAAATGACAAGTGCTCAAGCGCAGGGCTGCAGCAGCCACTCTGCCGCAGTAGCCGCGGCCCGGGTGAATCTGGCTTCAGCCCTAGACTATTGCCTGCCCTGATTCGACTCAGCTCGAGCTCCGAAACTGTGGATTCTGGAACGGGTCTAGACTTCCTTTAGGAAAGAGTCCCAAAGCCGACCCACAGCGCCTCAGAAGACTGCTTAAGCTCTCAGTTAAACGGACACTCAGGCCCCTGCCATCCAACTCTGACAGCACTTTCCCTGTGCTGCCGCCTGGGGGCGCCCCCAGCTGGGTCTGAGGCTGCCGCCAGAACTGCTGTTGTTCTCATTAGTATAATAAATAAACAAGCATTGATGGGGCCAAGAGGAGCAAGAGGCAGGCCTCTGCTGCTCAGAAGGAGAATCCTTTGAAAGATCCAATGAGGCTTCAGGGAAATGGAAGGCGAGGAAGAGGGGAAAACGAGTGGCTTATCCCTCCTCCCCACCCAGTACTTCTGGGACTTGCCCTCTGGAGTTCTAGTCCCGGGGACCCCTAAAGGCAAGGGCATAAGGAAGGGGACATTTGGTAAAATGGATTTGGAACTAGCTCTTTATCGGCCAGACAGGATGTCTGTGGACACAGCTGCCTCCATGATTACTGGTGGTGGGGCAAGCCAAGCTCTGAGGCAATTATTCATTCATTTAACAAGCATCTGTCTTTTTATGAAGTGCCTACTATGTGCAAGGTAATCTACTAATAGCTAGTGCTTTATTGGATATTGTGAGAACACAGCCAACTTTCACATCACATCCTGAGGGATGGGGGCTAGAAGCAGAGGGAGCAACTAGGAAGAATGACAGTCCCCCAGAGATGTGGGTCATTGGGCTTTAACCTATGAGTGTAACAGTGGCGACAGAGGATAAAACCAGAGGATTACCAAGATCTCAGAACTCAAGACCCAAGGCCCAAGGTCTTGGAGATAAAGGGGTGGAAAGTGGAATATGAATATAGGGAATCTGGGTGAAAAACTCATGAATGAGGCACGAAGGTGTGCTAGTAGACCCTGTGGGGGGAGCACTGAGTCACCACAATTTCAGGGCCTGATGGCTGGAAGTATCCAGGGGAAATTTTCTGTGCTGAGAGGAGGGTGCTGGGTTCTGTGGTCAGAGTCTGGACAAAAGTTGGGGTGTGGTAGAGGTTTCTAGGAAGGTTTTGAGGGAAGGATCTAGAGTGCTGGGTTGGAAAAGCTGCTGGGGTGTATTTAAGGAAAGGAGCGGCGTGGTTGGGGTGCCCATCTAGGGGACCCAGCCAGGTCCTTGGGTTCTCCACTGGGGTATTCTCTGGGACCGCGGGTGCCGGCCGGGGCTACGGAGGTCTGTAGGTGGAGGTCGGCCGGAGGCCCGGCTGGCTGGCAGCTACTAGGTTGGTGCCCGGAGCTAGCCGCCCGGGGTGCCGCGGGGGGGCGGTACGAGCTCGGGCTGCGGGCGGGCGGGCCGGGGAGGAGGCGGCGGCTCCAAGAAGAACATGAATCAGCGGCGGCGGCGACGGCGGCGACGGCTGTGGAAGGAGCGCGGTGGCCCAGGAGCGGCCCCGGGGACCCCGCGTGGCTGACAGCCGCGGCGGCGATTCGCAGCGGGCGCGGGTCTCGGAGCCCCAGCCCCAGCGCCGCCCCCCGGGCCGGCCCCTGTCCCTCCCTCGGCCCTGCTCCTCCTCCTCCCTCCTCCTTCTCCTCCCTCCTCCCTGGTCGCTCGCGGGCCGGGCCCGGCATGGTGCGGCGTCGCCGCCGATGGCGCTGAGGCGGAGCATGGGGCGGTCGGGGCTCCCGCCGCTGCCGCGGCCGCCGCCGCCGCCGCCGCTGCTGCTGCTGGCGGGTCTGGCGGTTCTGCTGCTCCCCGAGCCCGCGGCCGCAGGTAGGGGCTGCCCGGGGGGCGGCGGATAGCGGGGGGCTGCGGAGGGGCGCGGCGGGGATCGGAGCCTGGGGACTGCAGCGGGGCGAGCCCGGGGCCTGGGCGGGCCGGAGATTCGAGCCGAGGGCTCCAAGCTGGAAGGCCGAGGCTCGGGGGCTGGGGAAGGGGGCTCAGCGGTGGGTTCGCCCCGGGATCTCGGGTCGGCCCCCCGCCCCAACTTTCTCGCGTCCGGGCTCTTCTGGCGGGGTTCTAAGGAAAGGAGTGGGGCTGCGAGCTGAGCGGTCTTCGGGGGATGTTAGGGACTGGCTTTTCCCGCCTCGATGTCCCGAGTTGTTTGTTCTCCCCTCCCAGTCCTGGGGACCCCAGTCTGCTCGCCCCACACGCGAAGGTCCACTCTGAAGCCTCTGGGGCTGGGACTGAGCACCCACAGGACCCCTACATCATGTAGGTACAGGGGCTTTCACGTGTCCAGTCGCAGAAAACACCTGGGCATACTCTAGTCCCTGTGCCTGCTCTGAGCTTCCTGAAACCCAGGCGTGTTGGAGATGATGGACTGGGGCAGAGTTGCTGGTGTTTGCTCAGCCTTGTGTTCCCACACAGCCACTGAGGCATTTGCCAGTGGCTAGAGTGCTTCTTGCAGCACCCGGGATGCCTAAGTTCACACTACACACTCCTGGGACTGCCTGTCCTGTATTGGGTGTAAAGCTACCCCTCTTTGCCCTGTGACTGGTCCTGAGAAGATGAAGGAGTAGGAAGTGACACAGGGCAGAGCAACAGCCCACGGAGCAGATACCTTCTTTTCAGACAGCTCTCCCTGCCATAGCAGCATCTCAGAGGAGGAAAAGGAAGGGAAATAGTGACAAGTATTTATGGGCGGAAGAGTGTATCTTAGGATCAGAGAGCTCAGAAATTTGCCTAGCATCACACAGCAAAGGGCAGGAAGAAGCTGTACTGGGTTTCAGTGTAATGGATAGTTCACCTGCCCCTCTCTGCCTCACTGCTTAAAAGCACATAGAAGGAGTGTGTGTGTGTGTGTGTGTGTGTGTGTGTTCAGAGGTAGTGTTCTAGAGGGTGGCCCCCTGTTGGTGCGACAGTAGCTCAGGGGTCTTGGCCTCAGGGCCCCTCCCTTCCCTTCTACCTCCTACCTTCCTAGCACCCGCCCCTGCACACATTCAGGTATTAATAGAGCGGCCGGCTGCCAGGAAGGCTGCCATGTGTTTGATCTGACGTGGTTTTGCAGCCATATGTTCTCCACTTCGGGGGAGCACCCCCTCCTTCCCTTCCTCCTTACATTTGCCAGAGACGGGGGTGCAGGCGGATGCCAACAGCAGTGCAGGGGCTGGGCTGTCACCTTGGGTGGAGAGCTGGCTGCCTGTTGCTCTGACTGGGTACAACAGTGATTCCCAGGGCAGTACCTGCCCCAGGTTATGAGGGCGCCCTGCTCTTGCAGCCTGGCTTGCTTTCCTTTTGGTGGCTGGGCCTGACTTAACATTGCCCAGCAGGGAGGTATGGGGAACAGGTCACTTCCTTACAGCTGGGAGGAACTTGGCACTGGTGGAAATGGTGCCTGGAGAGCTTGTCATGTTCCCTCCCGCAGCCCTGGTTAGGCCACCTTCCCTCCCACACTGTCCTGCCTCTGCTTCCTTGGCCACTGGCTAGGAATGAGCCTTCTGACACAGAAACTAGTTGCTAGGAGAGGATGGGGGATATTTCCAGATGCAGGGTGCCTGTCAAGCAGAATGACACATTCTCTTTCCCACCTCTCAGGCCTGAAGCTCATGGGGGCCCCAGTGAAGCTGACGGTGTCTCAGGGACAGCCGGTGAAGCTGAACTGCAGTGTGGAGGGGATGGAAGAGCCTGAGATCCAGTGGGTGAAGGACGGAGCTGTGGTCCACAGCATGGATCAGGTGTACATCCCCGTCAGTGAGCAGCACTGGATTGGCTTCCTCAGGTGCAGGACTGGGGGAGGGTGTGGGATGCCAGTCTGGGGGCATGTTGTGTTCTTTCCATGGGATTTGGGAGCTGGGGGCTGTGCTGATGCTCAGAGGTCTGTGGTTTGTTTTTTTTTTTAATTTGGCCACCTGTGGATACTTCCAGAAGTGGGGGCAGGCTGAACCCACTGAGTCTGCCCAGCAGAGCTGCCCCCCTTGACTCTGGGAGGCCTGGTGTCCTGTTTCCACAGCCTGAAGTCAGTGGAGCGCTCTGATGCGGGCCGGTACTGGTGCCAGGTGGAGGATGGTGGCGAAACCGAGACCTCCCAGCCAGTGTGGCTCACGGTAGAAGGTGAGGAGGCAGAGCCACGTGGGCGTGTTGACCTGGAGCAGGCGCGGTCTGCTAGGGACCACACCTATGCCCAAGGAAGCTCAGTAGAATCTGGGCGGCCCCACTGCCTTCTGGGACCGGATTGCACCAGACTCCTGGTCCAGCCCCTACATGCAAGACCTACCCACTGGAGTCTGGGGATTTGAGAGCCGAGGGGACGACTGGGACCCATCATCTATGGGGTGCAGTCGAGTTCTAGTTGTCTGACAAACAAGCCTTGAGCACCCATCTGGGGCTAGACCCTTTTCTGCCAAGTGGCCAGGCCAGGAGGGGGAGGACTGGGAGAGGGGAGGAAGGCTCCACAGCTGCAGGAGCTCAGAGCTGTTGAGCCCAGGAAAACAAAGTGACTAAGAAAGTAACAAAGGCCCCTGAATGGGATCTGGGGCTTGCCAGCAGAACTCTGCTAAGGCTCCCGCCCACTCCCCGTCCTTGCTGCCCCTCCCCCAGCTCCCTACCGTCTGCCTCTTCCCTGGCTTTGAGAAGGGCTGCTAGAGAAGGGAGAATCTGTCTCTCAAGGCTCACTCCTCGCCTGCCTTTTACCCCTAGGCGTGCCATTTTTCACTGTGGAGCCAAAGGACCTGGCAGTACCGCCCAATGCCCCATTCCAACTGTTTTGTGAGGCCGTGGGGCCCCCAGAACCTGTTACCATTATCTGGTGGAGAGGAGGCACGCAGGTTGGGGGACCTGCTCCCTCTCCTTCTGTTTTAAATGTCACAGGTGAGCAGCCTCCGGAGGGGCTTTGAGCAGGGGTGGTGAGGCTGGCAGAGTTCAAACCTGCTTCAGTCACTGAGCCTGCTGTTGTGAGTGTCCAGAGTGCCTGAGAACGTGACCTGCACCATTACTAAGCTCATTAGTCAGGTGTGCTAGACTGGCCGGGTGGGCTGATTTGTGGTGAGCCTGCTGTGTGTGCTTAAGGAGACGCTGGAGCCTCTTGCCTTCGTTCACAGCAGGCTAGTTCAGAGCAGTCTAGGCCACGCACAGCTGGCCCTGAGAGGTGAATGTGTAGGACCAAGGGCACCCATCCCCCCCCACCCCTCCCAAGGGAAGGAGCCAGGAACCAGCCCACACAGAGCTAGGAGGCGTGTCTGGCAGACTTGTCTAGAAGACTAGAGTCTCAGGCTGCAGAGTTGGGGATAGTGGGGGGAAGGGGGTAGGAAAAGGGGGAAGGTGAAGCCAGTGCACAGATAGATACACGAGCCTACTCTTCTAATGGCCCTTTCCAGAAAATCTCCAGACCTTTCCCATGCCTCTATACAGTTAAACCAAAGCCGCCATGCCTGCACACCCACATGGACCCCAAGATTCCCAGGCACACGTGTACCTCACGCCCTGTGAGGCTTGCTTATGTGTGAAACAAAGTTATTTTTTCTGGTGGAGGCTTGAAATGGCCAAAAAAGATAGGCATCTGAGCTTGGTCTCATGTACTGGAAGTTGGGAGGGATGGACGCTGATCTGCCAAGTCCCTTAGGAATTTGAAAAGAGATAATCTGCAGGATCCCTTGGAAGTAAGGGCAGGTCCCGTTCGGGAGGCACTCTGTTGGAGCAGATGAGAAGGAAGGTCGGGTTCAGTTCTCTCCAGAAGTGCATGGTTGGGATCCTCAGGCAGTCAGCTAGATAATAAGCACTCACTGAACTTCTACTCCACACACCACACTGTGCTAGGCGCCACGGGGGATCTAGGGAATACAAAAGGAAGAGAAGCCGTCGGTCCAGCCCCCTGGGAATTAGTATAACTGGGGAGACAAGACTGGTGCCATCAGGAGCAGAGAACTACTGAAAGGCAGAGAATTTGCAAATAGAACAATGTTTGGCACAGAGCAAATACAGAAGGGCTCTCTGGAATGTGCAAAGGAGTGACCAGAAAAGGGAGGCAACTTTGTGCTGTCTGCCAGAGATGGGATTGAAGTGGGGGTGGGGGGGTGTCACATGTCACATTTCTCAAGTGTTTTACTGTGCACTTTACATATGTTACATCAGTTGGTTCTCACAACTCTGCCTTTCAGGAGATGAGAAAACAGAGCCTCGGCCTTGGGATTTATATCATGGTCCCTGTGGTCTAACCCTTTCTTTTGGCTGGAGGGTATTAAGCTAATCAGACCTAGAGCCTGGCTATCCCCCTTCCCCAATCCCAGACTGAGTGGGAGTTGATGCTCAGGGCATGCTAATTAAGGTTTTCTGGCCCCAGGGGTGACCCAGAGCACTGTGTTCTCCTGTGAAGCTCACAACCCCAAAGGCCTGGCCTCTTCTCGCACGGCCACTGTTCATCTTCAAGGTAGGAGGACCCCAGGAAGTGAGGGGCGGTGAGGCAGAGGCCCTCTCAGCAAGCTGTGGGTGAAGTTAGAATTGTTTGGTGTTCCAACTCGCCTCGGTCCTGCTGGGATCTGGGAGATGAGGGGTTAATTGGCATAGCTCCATTCCTAGTGGGAGCACCTGAGAATAGAAACCTGACATCACAGCAGATTTCCCATCTCGGAGCAGAGTCCTTGGGAGGGAAGAAGAGAGGGAGCTAGCAGGAGACGGTCAAGGCTTGTGCCCAATCTTGCTTCTCCAGCCCCTGTGGAGGGAATGAGGGTGGGGGAAACAGCCTAGCAGGATGGTAGAGACCCAGAGGGCTGCTGTGCACAGTGGGAGGGGTACAGAGGGAGAGAGAGAGAGCTGATGTATGCTCGGGAATGGGCTGTGGCTGCAGGGCCACTTGCCTCTCACTGGTATCTCCCAAGGCTGGGATAGTGTGTCCCCCACCCATCCACTGTCTTATCCTATTCCTGATTAGACAAAGCCTTTGATTCAGGGAGAGGCGACCTATCTCCACAGCCTAGGCCCTCTCCCAGGTATGAACAGCTGTCTGCTGCTGGTTGCTTGGCTTCTGTATTACTGTGGTCCTGGGAGTGCTGAGTGGCCCTTATTTTGGTAGGGGAAACCCTAGGGAGGGACTCAAGGCTCCACTCACATACTCTCTCCCTTTCTCTGTCCTTCCTGGGCACTGACTCTACGTCCCCATCTGCAGCACTGCCCGCAGCCCCCTTCAACATCACAGTGACGAAGCTCTCCAGCAGCAACGTTAGCGTGGCCTGGGTGCCGGGGGCCGACGGCCGAGCCCTGATCCAATCCTGTACAGTCCAGGTAGGCTGAGAGGGTGGGACAGGCTCTCCTGGCCCTCCTCCTTCTGGCTGTCTTGGTGGCACTTGGTTGACAGTGGTATCGCATTTACTTAGTCTTGCCCTCGGGGCTTGGACTCCAGCTCTATTCAGGTGTCATTCCCTTACCAGGAACAGCCCTGGCCATTGCCCCTTATCATAGGGTGCTCTGGCAAACAAGTGATGGCAGATCAGTTCAACCTGTGCTTTCTTCAGGCTAGAAAACAGATCGGTGGATCAGACTGGGGATACCCTGTAAGAGTTTTACTTATGTGGGCAAAACCTCAAAGCTTTGATTTATCTGATGCCTATACTCTCGTGCTCCACACCCTGACTCAGGCCGCAGAGAACAGGGGACCAGAAGAGGTCCTGGGCATTAGAGAGTGGGAGGGCTAAATAAAGTGATCTAAAAATGAGGCAATGCCAGCTCGTTCGTTTTTGTCTGTTCACTTTGAAACTATTAAAGGGGAGCCTTTGAAACAGTTCTAGGCAGTTCTCCTGGGAAGCAAAGGGCCCTGCTCTGGGTTCCCCCCTTTAGAGGACCCCAATCTGGCCCTCCTTTGGTTGCACGTCTTGCCCCTGGGCAGGGAATACATAGGGCCAAGGGAATATACCCGTCCAGCTCACCAGGACACCAGGACACTTAAATCTGTCTACTTCTGGGGCTGATATCAGGCTCTTCCCTGTTCCATCCTCCCAAGGATGGATCACACTGAGGTACATGCACCCCTAAGCCCCAAGGACAGCCATCTGAGGGGGCATGGGTATGGAGGCCACTGTCCACACCCATGCACATGATGTCCCTCATGGTGCAGACCCTTGCCTGGAGGCTGGCTCTTCTTGTGCTGTCTCATTCAGGCTTGGAACTCCAAGGATTCAGAGAATTGTAGATAAATGCAAACCTGATCTTCCAGGTTGTTTTGTAGCTTTGTTTGTCAGTATATTAAGATAGAAATTATTTTACTTAATATCCTGTTAGCTGATTTTTAACATTTAAAATCATATAAAATCATAATGTTTAGTCATATGGTACACTGGATCTCCCTATTTGTACTCTTGCCCTGGGTCCCCAAAGTGTAAGGTGCAGGCCAGGTTCATGGTGACCCCAAGCTCCTAGGCACTTTGCCCTTGAGAAGCTCTGAGACTCTGGGCTGGCATTTAAACAGTTACTGGGTTGACCAAAAAGTTTGGGTTCTTCTGTAACAACTTATGGAAATGTAAACAAACTTTTTTGCCAAATGAATTCAAAGAGTGGTATCCACTCTAACAATTATGCGTCAAGCACAGTTCAGTTCAGGTACTGAGTCGTGTCTGACTCTTTGCGACCCTATGAATCGCAGCACGCCAGGTCTCCCTGTCCATCACCAACTCCTGGAGTTTACTCAAACTCATGTCCACAAAGGGGCATCAATTTTACTGAGTATTTGAGAAAGTGTTTCACAGAGAAAGTGATATTTGCACTGAATCTTGAAGGATGAGTTGGACTTCATTAGGAAGAGCAGGTCATTTCCAGCAAAGGGAACAGAATTTGCAAAGATGTAGAGGTGTGGAATGTGTAGTGGGGGAGTGTGGGAAGGGATGGGTTGCAAATGTCTGCTGATAGTTTTTTTTTTAATTGAAGTATAGTTGATCTACAGTGTTGTGTTAATTTCTGCAGTACAGCAAAGTGATTCAGTTATAGATATATATGTTCTTCATTTTCCATTATGATTTATCTCAGGACATTGAATATAGTTCCTTGTGCTATACAGTAGGTCCTTGTTGTTTACCCATTCTATGTATACTAATTCGCATCTGCTAATCCCCAACTCCCAATCCTTCCCTCTCCCCCACCCCCCGCCTTGGCAGCCACATGTTGGTTCTTTATGCCTGTGAGTCTGCTTCTGCCTCATGTATGTATTCATTTTTGTTGTATTTCAGATTCCACGTGTAAGTGATATCATGTGATGTTTGTCTTTCTCTTTCTGTCTTGTTTTGTTTAGTATGATAATCTCTAGGTCCATCCATGTTGTGGCAGATGGCATTATTTCATTTTTTATGGCTGAGTAATATTCCACTGGGTTTACATATACCCACATATATGTGTGCATACATACATATACCACATCTTCTTTATCCATCCATCTCTTGGTGACATTAGGTTGCTTCCATGTCTTGGTTACTCCACTGATAGACTTGAAGAGGCATAGATTAAAACCCCCAGTCATATCCATACCTATCCTACCTTCCATCTCATCTCACATGCCTAAGAAGCCTCCCTCCCTCACATCATTGATTTTCTGCTATTCTGTAGGTGACTCAGGCCCCAGGAGACTGGGAGGTTCTGGCTGTCATGGTCCCCGTGCCACCTTTTACCTGCCTGCTTCGGGACCTGACACCTGCCACCAACTACAGCCTCAGAGTTCGCTGTGCCAATGCCTTGGGGCCGTCTCCATATGCTGACTGGGTGCCCTTTCGGACGAAGGGTCTAGGTAAAGGACTTAGAGAGCAGAGTGCCTGGGCAGGGATGAGTGGGGGCAGGCAGTGTCAGCTCCAGTTCTGAATGGAGTTGATTGAAAGAGGGTTACCTGAGGGGGGGGATCATACATCAGTCAGCCAGCACTTCACTGAGTGCTTGCTGCTTACCTGTGAACTGGATAAATCCAGCCCCCATCCAGCAGCTCTAGTTCTAGTGGGTGGGGCAGATAAGCAGAAAAGATTGGATAGTACGGTGGTAAAGAGTGCCCTAGGAGGCTCCAGGAATACCTGGATACAGAGATCTGAGGTCTGAATGATAAGGAAGGACCCATATTTGGGGGGAAATCCCTGCAGAAAGAGGGTGCAGTGACCCTATAGCACAAACGTGCGTGGAGTTCCTAGCAATTGCAAGGAGGCTGCAGGGCTGTGAGGAGAGGAGAGTGAAGGATGCCACGGAGGAGCAACCAAGGTGATGAAGAGCAATACCCTGCCTCGCTGGGATGGTCCGGGCCTTGCCATTGCTCACCCCTACTCCCCAGGACAGCGGGTAATAGCAGTCAGCAATGGCAGACAAACTGTTCCCCCACCTGTTGCTCTCTGAGCAGTTTAGTTCTATGGAGCCGGTTCCGAAGGCCCACATGGGCTAGTGACAATGCGCAGGCAGGGCAGGGCTCTTAGCAAGCTTCTCTCTTTGGGAACAGCCCCAGCCAGCGCTCCCCAGAACCTCCGTGCCATCCGCACAGACTCTGGCCTCATCCTGGAGTGGGAAGAAGTGATCCCCGAGAGCCCTTCAGAAGGCCCCCTGGGACCCTATAAAATGTCCTGGGCTCAAGACAATGGTACCCAGGTAAGGGAAACTTCCACCCTCCAAGTGCACTAGAGTCAGCCGTCAGGGCTCTGAGACCCTTCAAGATTCAGGTTAGCGGTCCTTGGTGAGCCCGGGGGCCGTGGTGGGCCTTCCACCACCCCTGGGAGTCTACACTGTCCTGCCCTCCTCTGCAGGCTGCCTTCTTCATTGGAGTCCATCTCCTGTTAAGACTGCTTCCAGTGTCCACTTTGAAAGTCAGGCAGGAAGTACATTCCTGCACAAACGGGGGAGGACACAGATAAGGCCTTCTTATCCTCTTCCACCCCTCAGTTCCCTCCCATCCCCCACCCCTGCTTTCTCAGACTGAGCCTTGTTTGTGTTCAGGAGAGGCCTCTGCAGCCTGCAGCAGGAATGTGATGACTCCCAGCAGGTTGTGTCCCTGCATCCCCTGAACCCACAGTGTTCCTCGCCGCCCATGTTCCTAGTGAGATCTTTTTCTGCCTTCAGGCCCCACCCAGCTGGAGTCTTTTTACTCAGGCTCAGTGTGGGATGGGGGCTTTTCCTGGCTACAGGGTGAGCTGACGGTGGAGGGGACCAGGGCCAACCTGACGGTCTGGGACCCCCAGAAGGACCTGACTGTGCGTGTGTGTGTCACCAATGCAGTTGGCTGTGGGCCCTGGAGTCAGCCACTGGTGGTCTCTTCTCATGACCACGCAGGTAAGGCCTATAAGGGGAAGGGGCCACGGGGTTGAGGCTTTCCAGGGCAACCTGGACTGATGGGAGGCGATTGGCAGCACCTCCCCTCCTAAGAGGCCCGAAGACTCAGAGTCAAGCCCTTGAGGCCAGGGTTGTATCTCATCCTCCACCCCCATGTCCTGCAAGCTAGCATAGAAATGCCTGGTCACACTGTAGGTCCCAAGAGCCAGGGCCTGTGGCTGACAGAATAGGAACCCTTGGGTCTTCCTTTGGAGCCTCTTTCCACTCTGCTCCCTTACTGACTGAGAGGAGCCATTGGATCAGGCTTAGTGACCATCATTTAAAAATTCTAAAGGGCCTCTGTGGTGTCAGCCTAGCTCGTGCTACTGCCCCTGTCTCTCACAGGCCAGCAGGGTGCTCCCCACAGCCGCACATCCTGGGTGCCGGTGGTCTTGGGTGTGCTGACAGCCTTGGTGACAGCTGCTGCCCTGGCCCTCATCCTGCTCCGAAAGAGGAGGAAGGAGACACGGTTTGGGTAAGGGCTGGGGACGTGGAGAGAGAGGCAGGCACTTACTGAAGACCTTGGAGCAGACTCCAAGCCCTGGGTCTCCTTTCAGGCAAGCCTTTGACAGCGTCATGGCCCGGGGGGAGCCAGCTGTTCACTTCCGGGCAGCACGGTCCTTCAATCGGGAGAGGCCTGAACGCATCGAGGCCACACGTGAGTGAGTGGTGGGGAGCCTCATGAGGAAGGAATGGGCTGTCTTGAACCCGCACCTGCCTTTCTCTTGCTGATTTGACCAATAGGTCTGAACCTTGCTGAGTCCTAGGCACACCATGGAAAAGACATATAGATCTATCCTGGCAGAGGTCACCAGCCCAGCTATGGGGGAGCTGAATAAAGCTCCCTTCTGCTTTGAGGGTGGCGTCTGGGGTGGAAGAGGCAGACTGAGTTTTGATCAGGACCAGAGAGGTCCCTGCACTTTCTTACGGCCACCTCCCCACAGTGGACAGTTTGGGCATCAGTGATGAGCTGAAGGACAAACTGGAAGATGTGCTCATCCCGGAGCAGCAGTTCACCCTAGGCCGGATGTTGGGCAAAGGTGTGTGGGGCTGAGCAGGGACGGGCGTGAGCTGCCGGGGCTGGGTGTGTCTGATTGCTTCCATGTCACTCTGGGGCTGTGGATGTAGGTCAGCTCCTATGGACAGGATATGCTCATAAACTCCTGGCTGCTGAACGTTTAGGGGAATGGAGGCTGGGGTCGAGAAAGGCTGAGGTGTCATCACTCCTAGCTTACTTTGCTTTGCTATGAATGAGGGAGCCTTCTTCAGTGGCCCCAGAAAGTGATAGTGTGTCCCTGTGAAGGATCACTGGGGAGGTGAGTGAGGAGCAAGAGGCCAAGGGGACTCACCATTGTTTGGATCGGTTCCTAGGAGAGTTTGGTTCAGTGCGGGAGGCCCAGCTGAAGCAGGAGGATGGCTCCTTTGTGAAAGTGGCTGTAAAGATGCTGAAAGGTGAGTGGAGAATATTACTATAGTGGAGTGAGGGTGTCACTTGGGAAGGTGAAAGAAGGGGCTGATTCTGAAGCAGGCTCTGCTGGGCCCCTAGACTTCCCAAGATATGTTATTCAGCACTAACTGGGATGCTTTCTGTGCCACGTGAATAATTCACAGGCATAAACCCACACTCCTTAGTGCCCCAGCCTCTGTCCTGTGCCTCAGCAGTGACTCCTCTGGTTTCACTCGGGGTGACTATAGCTGTGGTTGGTTGACTGGTTTGGCTGTCCAAACCAAAGAGAAAGCATGAGTGAGTGGAGATGTTGGCCAGACCAGCCTGTGGGGTTTCCTCCTGCTCATGACCAGACTGTTTCCCCACAACCAAGGTGGTCACGTCTCCCTCCTTCCCTCCCTCCTTTCCTCCCAGCTGACATCATTGCCTCGAGCGACATTGAAGAGTTCCTCAGGGAAGCGGCTTGCATGAAGGAGTTTGACCACCCACACGTGGCCAAGCTTGTTGGTGAGTCCCTTCTTGGGGGAGGTAAATGTAAAATGAGGCTAAAACTGTGCTCCCCAAAGGTGCCAGGGCAGCCTGTGGGGAGAAGCTCGGACTTGCCTGGTGAGTAAGCAGACACCAAAACAGCAAGGAGGGGCGTGGCTGAGATCTGATCAGGCCCCAGGTAAGGAGCTCAGTTTGCAGACCCTGTACCTTGACGACTGCTTGGGTAAACAGAGGAGGAGGAGACAGAGAAGATGCTCCAGAGATTCAGGGGCAGCCAGAATGACTCCTAGGGAGTCGCCAGGCCAGTGTGGAACTTACGCGGAAAGAGGTAGCAGACCCAGGGCTAGAGGAAGGACCAGCAGGCGGGGACGCGTGCAGATGCTTGGACTGTCCCTTGACCTTTATGTGCCCCTCTGACCCCCCTTGTCCCCAGGGGTGAGCCTCCGGAGCAGGGCCAAAGGCCGTCTTCCCATCCCCATGGTCATCCTGCCTTTCATGAAGCACGGGGACCTGCACGCCTTCCTGCTCTCCTCCCGGATTGGCGAGAACCCCTTTGTGAGTGCCTGGGGTGGGAGTGGCCAAGAGTTGGAAAGGCCCAGAAACCCTGGGAGAGAGGTTGGCTTGGTGGGCAGGGCTGTTTGAGTTGGTCGGGAGAAGGTAGGCTCCAAGTCTGACTTTTATTGCTAACAGGCTTCCTTCTCCCTCGAGAGTCCCCATTGGGAATTGAGGCTTGGCCAGGCCCCTTCCCGGGAGAGGAGCCCCATGGGGCCCCAGATTGGGACAGTCTTGACTTTTGGGTGTTCTCCCTCAGGTTTGCCAAAGCTTCCTTGCACTGGGAAGCCCCTCCAGCCCCTTCCTTTCAGCGATTCTGAGGACAGTTGTTAGGTTTCCTGGTCAGGGAATCCCGTTCCTCCTGCCCTGGCTAGGTCTGTCCTGAGCTTGCTGTCCTGTCTGCCCACCAGAACCTGCCGCTGCAGACCCTGGTCCGGTTCATGGTGGACATTGCCTGTGGCATGGAGTATCTGAGCTCCCGGAACTTTATCCACCGAGACCTGGCTGCTCGAAACTGCATGTATGTGAATTCGGGAGGGTTCGGGTGGGAGGCAGGAAGCAATGCCAGGAAGAACTAGCCCCCGACTGGGACAGTATCTGCTCTGTGAGGAGATGGCTTGGGGACAGGGACACCCTGGATTTACTAAGGCTGCGGCCTGGTGGAAGGCTGACCCCATCCTCCAACCCCTCCCAGGCTGGCAGAAGACATGACGGTGTGTGTGGCTGACTTTGGGCTCTCCCGGAAGATCTATAGTGGGGACTACTACCGTCAGGGCTGTGCCTCCAAACTGCCTGTCAAGTGGCTGGCCCTGGAGAGCCTGGCTGACAACCTGTACACTGTACACAGTGACGTGGTGAGCAGGTGGTGGTGGCCTTGCTGTGGTTAGTGTGTGGGTGGACCTGTAGCCTCTCCGAGGGCCTAGCCCACTCGGCCCTCTGGGCTCTGGCTGTCCCATCCCGAGGCCCCTGAGCCCCAAGATGTGCTTGCTTCGAGACTGCCTGCTTAGGAAGCCTAGTGACACCTCCCGTCCAACCTCGATTCTGTCCCAGTGGGCCTTCGGGGTGACCATGTGGGAGATCATGACTCGTGGGCAGACGCCGTATGCCGGCATCGAGAACGCTGAGATTTACAACTACCTCATCGGCGGGAACCGCCTGAAACAGCCTCCGGAGTGTATGGAGGACGTGTGAGTGCCCCCGGAAGGGGATTCTGGGTGGGAACAGGTGTTTGGGGTTTCAGGTGACGGCTACCACCACACCTGCGGTCCTGGTGAGGGCTGCGATCCTCAACTGAACTTTTGTGGAAATGTACTTATCATTAGACGCAAGTCTGACTCCTACCCCGAACTTTCTTTTTCATCTACAACTCCTGTTTGCTTTCTCTCCTCCTTTATCATTCCTATAGTTCTCCCTCCAGCCTTTACCTATCGCTCATTTTCTCCAGATTCCAGGGAGAACCAGGAATCCACCCCTCGCCCCCAGGGACAGAAGGTCCAGGGTTGAGCAACAGTGCAGGTTCCCCTGTTACCGTTCTCCACCCAGACTCCTTCTCCAAAGCTGAGCGCTCCCTCCCCCTCCGGGAGTGCTCCACGGGGGCTGGGAAAAACTGCTGCTCCATCGCATTCCTTGCTTGACAGGGAGGGGGCGCTGGGGGTGGGAGGTTGGGTTCCTTTCTTATCTGGGCCTCTGCTCTGGGGAAGTGGAGAGACCTAAGATAACAGACGAAATCCTAGGGAGAAGGGCACTGTCTTCCCTCCTTTCTGGAAGCCTGGAGCCCTTGGGAATGGGGCGGGATGGTGATACACTTGCTGCTCGGGGGAGAGTCATGAACCGCTTGTAACTAGAACACAGTATCGCTAACATCAACTGGCTACTTCACAGGCATTCTTTCAGGTAATCCTCCTCTAACCCTATGAGGAAAAGACTATTATTATCCCCATTTTTTAGATGAAGAATTAGGATTAAAGAGGTTAGGTAACACGACCCATGTCACACAGCTATTAAGCGAATAAGTTGAGACTTGAACCTAGATCTATGTGATTTTAGAATGTGCCTATTAAACATGACCCCCACTATGACTTGTCTATTCTAGTATTATTCTCCCACGCCATGCAAGCCGGAGTTTCCCTGGGCCCCCAGAGGACCTTTGCATTAGCACTAGGGGATGGGAGGCTACAAACCTATTTCCTGCTCTGGGGTTGGACCTCCAGAGGTGCAAGAATGGACAGGCAGAGGAAGCCTCAGCCTGAGTGGTGGGATCCTCTTTCCTCTAGGGTAGGGGCTTTGAAGGACCCTGAGGCTGGACTGCGGGAGAGAGGGAAATCTGAGTGCACAAACCAGGGCTTCCCCCTCAACAGAGCTCAGGGAAGTCAGAAAACTCAGGTCTCCCAGTGGCTGCAGCCGGCCTGGGCCTCTGAAGCCACAGAGGCTCTGCTGGGCAGTGGGGACCAGGCCCTGGCTTAGTGTCATTCAGGGCTGAAGTTAGTGTTGTTAGTAGGGGGTGGGCAGGCGCTGGCCTCGCACCAGGCAGCCCGTGGACAGGCGCCAGTTGGCTCCTGGCACGGCCTTGACAGTATATCCCAGCCCAGCCACACAGCCATGGCCTGGACCATTCCCACGACCTATTCAGTGTCTGGCATGATTTCCCCCCCATCATTGGAGGCCACTGTCAGGAGGCCTGGTATGTGGGGAGTGTTTGGCGCTTTTATTGTGGGCACAGGCAAGAAAGTCAGGCATTTGCTCTGACTAGATCTGGTCTCAGCCCCTTCCTGTTAGATTTTTTTTTTTTTCCTTCAGCATGAGGCATTCCCTGGGAATAGAAATAAGACTTCAGGGAATCTATAAAGCTCCTAAAGTTGTGCATAAAAAATGTTGCTGCCAGGGAAGGGGCTGGAAGCTTTTCTGATTCTCAAAGGTGTCCATGAACAATGAGGATTTAAGACCCCCTGAATGGATGAGGATTTAGGACAAAGGGTGAATGCTCAAATCTCACTCTCCTCCAGATAACCCTGACTCCTGGCTGTGTTTCACAGGACAAAAAACACTCCTACTACCCCCTCCCAAAACAGCAG
The DNA here is from genome assembly GCF_963930625.1 of Muntiacus reevesi. Taxonomy (NCBI): domain Eukaryota; kingdom Metazoa; phylum Chordata; class Mammalia; order Artiodactyla; family Cervidae; genus Muntiacus; species Muntiacus reevesi. The sequence continues at coordinate 35,794,668 of NC_089255.1, forward strand.
AAGAGGGACTCTAGACCCTACCCACCTGGTTTCATCACTTTCTACTTGTGTGACCTTAGTCAATGTTCTTAACCTCTCTGTGCCTTTTTTTGAACATTGGTAGAGAAGGAATCACTTATTTCATAATATTGTGAGAATTAGTAATAAATATAAAATACTTAGAATAGTGCCAGATACACAGTAAACCCATAGGGCCAGTAAATATTGCCAGACACAGAGTGTTCGATTTATATATATTTGACCTTGCCATGTGGCTTGCAGGATCTCAGTTCCTTGACCAGAGATTGAATCTGGGCCACGGCAGCGAAAGCCAGAGTCCTAACCACTAGGCCACCAGGGAACTTCCACAATCACATCTTTTTAAATTGTGGTTTCATATAATAAAGGGGCCTCTGCCTTAGAGAGGAGGACCCTTCTTCCCCTTTCTCTGGTTCCTCACTCCCTCCCCTCACCCTTCTCTCTGTTCCAGGTATGAGCTCATGTACCAATGCTGGAGTGCCGACCCCAAGCAGCGCCCAAGCTTCACGTGTCTACGAATGGAGTTGGAGACAGTGCTGGGCCGCCTGTCTGTACTGTCCGCCAGCCAGGACCCCTTGTACATCAACCTTGAGGGGGCCCAGGAGCCTACTGAGGGAGGCGACCTGGAGCTGCCTGGCGGGGACCAGGCCAGCAGCGGGGCGGTGGATGGCAGTGGCCTGGGGGCCGTGGGGGGCACCCCCAGTGACTATCGGTACATCCTCAGCCCTGGGGAGCTGGCTGAGCGGCCTGGGCAGGGCGAGCAGCAGCCAGAGAGCCCCGTCAGTGAGTCTCAGAGGCTGCTGCTGCTGCAGCAAGGGCTACTGCCCCACAGTAGCTGTTAGCCCATAGGCCGAGGGCATTCGGGGCCACGTGGCTGGCTCTGCCGGCCGCTGTGCTGGCTGACTAAGCCCCGTCTGACCCCAGCCCAGGCGGCAAGGCGTGGAGGCTCCTGTGGTAGCCCTCCTGAGCTGTGCTGGAAGCCTGGACTGACCACATCACCCAATCCCAGTTCTTCCTGCAAAACTCTGTGGCCGGCCTGGCATCAGTTCAGGCCTCTGCTGGGTGGAGGTGGGCCAGGCCTGGTTGTCTAAACGCAGGCAGCTGGCAGAGGGGGTGGTTATGTTTCCATGGTTACCATGGGTGTGGAGAGAAGTTAGGGCCCCTATCTCCCAGCTGAGCGGCCCTGCTGCTTCAGTGCATGCATTGAGGCATCTCTGGCCTGGGGGCCCATCTGTGCCTGTGCTTGGGGTTTAAATGCCCAGGTTTGCCCCTCCTCACAAAGAGATGCCCTTGTATTATTCCCCTTTAGGTGAGAATTGGTAAGGGATTGGTACAGTCAGGTCCCGAGCTCTGTAGCGTGAGGTAGTGGGACACTCAGGTCTGAATCGTTGTCACCTTCTCGGTTACCCATCCTGTCTAGGTCAGGAGTAAAGAGCAGCTGAGCAGATCATGGCCAGGAATGCTGAATGACATGGGCCATCCTTTGCCCAACTTTTAAAGGCAGTGCACTGAGGAGCTAGGCAAGAGGAAGGGGTGCTGTGCAGCTTGCCCAGGAATGAATGAGGCCAGAGAGGAGTCCAGGAGCCCCTCTTCACGCCCTCCTGTCTGAGCATGCTGCTGCTGCTGCTAAGTCACTTCAGTCGTGTCCGACTCTGTGCGACCCCATAGGTGGCAGCCCACCAGGCTCCCTGTCCCTGGGATTCTCCAGGCAAGAATACTGGAGTGGGTTGCCATTTCCCTCTCCAATGCATGAAAGTGAAAAGTGAAAGTGAAGTCGCTCAGTTGTGTCGACTCTTAGCAACCCCATGGACTGCAGCCCACCAGGCTCCTCCGTCCATGGGATTTTCCAGGCAAGAGTACTGGAGCGGGGTGCCATTGCCTTCTCCGCTGAGCATGCTACCATATCCCAGAATATCCCAAGACTAACAAAGGCAGCTGTGTCTCAGCCCAGTCCTTCCATGCAGCATCCCTTAGTTCCAATTTTGCCTCTAACTGGAGACCCTCTTCTGTTCCATGTCTCCAGAGATGGAGAGAAAATAGGCCTGGTGACTGGTGTGGCTGAAGGGGAGTAACTGGAGCCTGGACCCCAGCCCTGACTAGGGGAGCCTCTGGGAATGAATGGGGCAGGCCCTTGCTGTTAGGGACTTTTCCAAGCCGTTAGACGCTGTTTAAAAACAGAAATAAATTGAAGACTAAAGACTCAAGGCTTTGTCTCTTAAATGTTTACTTTTCTTTCCGGATCACAAAAATGAAGCATCTTTGCAGAGAGAAAAGTGTGGAAAGACATTTGCCAAAATGTTAACAGCTGTTATCTTTACATGATGTCATTAAGGGGACTTTTTTTCCTTTATGTTTCCCAAGTTTTCTGCATTGAGCACAAAATGCTTTTGTAATTACAGACGGTCCCAAAGAATCTTATAGTAAAGATAATACTTAGAGATAATTAGGAAAATGCTGAAAGTCATTTTAAAAATGCCAAATACCTATAATCCTACCACCATTGACCTTTTGAAAATGCAAATGTTTTGAAAAAGTTCTTTATCTTGGAATAGAGACAAAGAGACTACTTTGGCTGCCTCCTAACCCTCTATCAGACTCTGTTGGGTGTGGAGACAGTGCTCACCTTCACAATGTCGCCTGGACCCAGGAAACTGAAAAGTGGGCAAAGAGAATGGTGAGCCTCTTGGGGATTAGAAATAAGAGCATGAAGTTTGCTTTCAAGTATTTCCACCTGAAAACTTCAGAAGCTTTTAGAGCAAGCTATTGGGAATGAGCCACAGGAGGCGTGAGAAATGGCCACTCTCTTTGTCGAGGGGTGTGGGAAGACTGGGAGGGACGCAGGTATTGCACGGCTGGCTGAGGGCAGTGGAATGGGGTGGATACTTTTTGAAAGCAAATATCCTGAAAAACCTGTTACTAGAACTCCAGATTCTCGTTCCCATGTGGATCATGAGACCCGAAGTAACTTTCAGGCTTTCAGAATCTTTCCTGCTTGTGATTAGCTTTAACTGCAGGTAAGGATTTGGAGAAGGAAATGGCAACCCACTCCAGTATTCTTGCCTAAAGAATCCTGTGGACAGCGGAGCCTGGTGGGCTGCCGTCTATGGGGTCGCACAGAGTCGGACACGACTTAAGTAACTTAGCATGCATGCATGCATGCATTGGAGAAGGAAATGGCAACCCACTCCAGTATTCTTGCCTGGAGAACCCCAGGGACAGAGGAGCCTGGTGGGCTGCCGTCTATGGGGTCACACAGTCGGACACGAGAGAAGTGACTTAGCAGCAGCAGCAGCAGGTAATGATTATCTATGAGGTAGTGTTTGGGAATTACTGACTGGGAGACCTTTCAGTTCAGTTCAGTCGCTCAGTTGTGTCTGACTCTTTATGACCCCATGGCCTTTACATCTTGGGAGATCTTTACATCTAAATAATCGTCTACTTTTAATGGACTCCTGTTATGTGTCAGGTATAGTGCCTGGTGCTTCATGTATATTATCTCACTTAATACAGGGAATATACCTATAAAATGGGACTATAATTATCCTTCGAAAGGACAGAAATGCAGAATAAGTAACTTGTCTAAGTTTATGTAACTAACGAATGGTTGATCCAGACTTTAAACCTACTATGTCAGAGAGCAGAGCCTGAGCAATTCTCATACCACACCAGAGAGTGTCTGGAAGTTTCATTGCAATCATGTCATCTTTTGGGTGACTGCTTGTCAATAGTAGGTGCCTTTAAAAATGCACAGGACGGAACTTCTGGTGGTCTAGTGGTTAAGACTCCGCACTTCCTCTGCAGGGAGCATAGGTTTGACCTCTGGTCCAGGAACTAAGATCCCACATGCCACATAGCAGGCCAAATAAATAATAAATACACTTTTTAAAAATGCACAGGAGTTCCAATAAGTGTGTGTGTGACAAAGTAATCTATCTAAACAGAAATTGTCAGTAATTAAAATCAGTGTAAATAACTTTTTCAGCTCAGTCTCTTTCCCCCAACCACCTTGGACCTTGGCCCCCCTGCAACAGTCATGGGGTTTGAGGTAGGTGATAATCGTGGAATTTTTTTTTTTTTTTAATAAATTTTTTGTCTGTACCACATGGCATGCAGAATCTTAGTTCCTCTACAAGAGATCAAACCCAAGCCCCCTGCATTGGAAGAGCAGACTCTTAACCACTTGACCACCAGATGAGTCCCAATAGTGGAATTTTTAAAAACCTTTTTATTGAAATGTGACACATACAAAAAGTATATACCAATCAGAAGTGTATAGTCATAAAGAATTTTCACAAACAGATCCAAATAACCAGTAACCAGATCGAGAAGCAGAATGTTACCAACACTCCAGAAGCAATTTGGGTCCTGTCTCATCTCTGCCGCCTCTCTCTTCCCCAGAGGTAACCTCTATCCTGCCTTCAAACACCACTGATTGGTGTAGCTCGTTTTGCAGTTCATATAAATAGAATCATATAGGTTGTATTATTTTGTGTTTGCCTTCTTTCACTCAGCAATGTTTTCCAGAGTCATCAAGCTGTTGTCAGATCCAAGTTCATGCACCCAATGCACAGTGAGGCCAAACAAACCAAAAATGCTGAAGTTTGGAGCAGAGAGAGGTTTACTGCAAGAACCCAGCAAGGAGAACAGGCAGTTCATGCTCAAAATGGCTGAACTCCTCAGTGGTGTGGGGAGGTTTTTTTGTTTTTGGCCGTACCCTCAAGGTTTGCGGGATCTTAGTTCCCCAACAAGGCTCAGACTCTTGCCCCCTACACTGGCACTGGAGTGCTAAGGATTTGCCAAGGAAGAGTTTTCATAGACGAAATTTGCTTGGAGGGCTGCAGGGTGCGGGACCTTCCTTTGATTGGTTGGTGATGAGGTAACAGGGTGGTGTTCTAGGAGTCAGCCTTCTGGTTCTAACCAGTCTGGATTCTGTGCTTTGTCTGAAATTACCATCCTCCACAAGGGTGGGGGCCTTAGTCCTCCTAGGCAGAAGGACTGAAGAGATTTGTATCACTTTGTGATGTATATTCCTTGAGGAGGAACTAGTAACCTGCCTCTTGTTTCTAGGCTGCCTTTCCTTTGTTTCTGCATTCCCTTATTCCCCTAATTAGTAACTGCTTGAATCTGCCCTCTGAAGCTCAGGGAAGGTCTATAGGGCTGAAGCCTTTTTCCTCCAAACCAGGAACGGAGGACACAAAAAGGCTTTTGTACTCAGGAGGGGCCCCATAGAGTTCTGCTTGGTTTCAGAGCCACAACAATTTTGAGAGATGGGAGTCGAAGAGAAGAGACAAGAGTAGACCAGTGTTTTTGTTTTGTTTTGTATTTCTGTGTTTTTAAATTATGTCCGCTGGCTCAGTGCTTCTCGTACCTCAAACAAGATGCTACAGACAAATTACCTGAGAATCTTGTTAAAGATATAAATTCTGATTTGATAGGTGTGTGGTGGGATTCTGAATTTCTAACAAGTTCTGAGGTGATGCAGATGTTGCCAGCCTGAGGACCACACTTTTTAGGTGCAAGCACTGTGCTTGAAAGTGTGCAGCGGTGTTTTAAAAACCATTCAGTGACTGCAATATATAAGCATTTCAACATAATAACACTAATGGGAAAGATTGGAACATAATTTCTGTATCATAAAATTTGATTATGTTTTTCTGATTGATACTTTCCTACTTTAAAAAAAAATTTATCTTTTCAAATAGATGTCAAATACACGTAAAAAAACTTTAACAGGTAGACAGTGAAAATAACTTGCCTTGCTGCTGGCCCCTTATTTCTTCTGTCCAGAGGTAACCACTGTTACTGATTAACTGTGAAATTTTCAAGGGATATTTTACCCATATACTTATTTTTCTTTTACACAAATGGTAGGTAATTGTACATGCTGTTCTGCCCCTTGTTCTTTTTATTAACAATATGTGTGTAAGTAAATATCTAAGGGTATGTATTCTAGATATTGTTCTAAGTTCTTTTGGTATTTTAATTTATTTAAAGTTCACAACAGCTCTCTGTAGCAGGTATGATTATTATTTCCATTTTATAGGTGTAATTCAAATCTAATATACCCGTCAAGCCTCGCATTTGAAGGTTTTTCCCTAGCTGTACACATGCATCTCCACTCCTATTTATAATATACCATAATTTATTAAATAAGCTCACTATTGATGGACATCTAAGTTGTTTTCAATACCTTGCTATTACAGACTGCTGCAATGAATTTTTGAAGCACATTGCTTCATACTGATGAGTACAGCCATAGGAAAATTCCTAAAAGAGAAATCGCTGAGTCAAAGGAATGCATTTAAAATGTTGGTCAATATTGCCAAACTGGGACTTCCCTGGTGGTCCACTGGCTAAAACTCTGTACTTCCAATACAAGGGGCCTGTGTTTGATCCCTGGTCAGGGAACTAGATCTCACATGCCACAACTAAGTTCACATGCCATAACAAAGATCCCTCTTGCTGCAACTAAGACCAGATGCAATAAAATATATATATATATATATATATATATATATATAGCCAAATTGCCTTCCATAGGTCAGTTTTGTCTACTTGATAGATGAGAAAGGTATTTCATTGTAACTTTGGCTTGTATTTCTCTTATTATGAATGAGGCATCTTTTCATGTTTAAGAGCCATTTTGATTTTCTTTACAACTGTTGTATACTTAAAAAAAATTTTTTTTTACTGAAATGTAGTTGATTTACAATGTTGTGTTAGTCTCTGCTGTTCTGCAAAGTGAGTCAGTTATACATATACATATATCCACTCTTTTTTAGATTCTATTCCCATACAGGCCAATACATAATGTCAAATAGAATTCCCTGTGCTATACAGTAGGTTCTCATTAGTTATCTATTTTATATATATATAGTAGTTTATTATGTCAATCCCAATCTCCCAATTTATCCCTCCACCTCCCGTCGTGTACTTTTTTACCAAACTGTTGGTCTCTTGTTACTAATTCATAAGTGTTTTTGGCTGTGCTGCTCAGCTTGTGAGATCTTAGTTTTCTGGCCAGGGATCGAACCTGGGCCCTTGGCAGTGAGAGCACAGAGTCCCAACCCAATAACTGGACCACCAGGGAATTTCCCATAATTGCTACTTTATATTAAGGAGATTATTCTTTTGTCTGTGATATGTAGTATGCATTTTTTTTTTTTTAATTTTAGAATTATTTACTTGTTTATTTTTGGCTGTGTGCAGGCCCTTTTCTAGTTGTAACGAGTGAGGGCTACTCTCTAGTTGTGGTGCGAGGATTTCTCATTGAAGTGGCTGCTCTCATTGTGGAGCATGGACTTAGGGCTCTCGGGCTTTAATAATTGTGGTGCATGAGCTCAGTGCTTGCGGTTCCTGGCTCTAGAGCACAGGCTCAGTAGTTGTGTGCACGGGCTTAATTGCCCCAAGGCATATGGAATCCTTCTGGACCAGGGATCCAACCGTGTCTCATGCATTGGCAGGTGGATTCTTTACCACTGAGCCACTAGGGAAGCCCCTGTATGGTGTTTTTTATTGTAGTTTGAATGTGTCTGTGTATGCACGTGTATGTGGGTGGCTTCTGGCTTTCGTGTTACACTACTTAGGATTTCCATACTCCAACATTATTTTAAAAACCTATGTTTTCTCCTAGGGCTTCTAAAGTCTACTTTTCATTGTTCCATTTTGAGTCATCTAAAATATAAATCCAAATTAATTTTCTTCCAGATGGCTATTTATTGTCCCAAAAATCTCATATTGAACAGTTCATGTTTTCTGAACATTTTTTGAATAATCTCTGTATTTCTATGTATTACTTCCTTTTCATATACTGTATTCACATATATATTTGGGTTTATTTATAGACTTTTTATCCCATTTCACAGTATCACTAGTACAGTATTTTAATTACTGATAAGGAATGTAGTTTTCCTACGAGTTTCTCTTGCATTTTTTGCAACATCCCCCAGGGGTTAAGGAACACCATTATAGGGCATGGCTGTTAGTTGCTTAGTCATGTCTGACTCTTTGCAACCCCGTGGACTGTAGCCTGCCAGGCTCCCCTATCCATGGAATTCTCCAAGGCAAGCATACTGGAGTGGGTTGTCATTTCCTACTCCAGGGGATCCCCCTGACCCAGGGATAGAACCTGGGTCTCCTGCACTGCAGGTGAATTCTTTACCACTGACCCATCTGACATACTTGCAGTCTAAGGAAGAAATGCAGGTTTTCCAAGGCTTTACAAAACAGTGATTTGTTCATGACGTCATCCAGCAAAGAACACAAACAGGATCAGAACCCAGGGATTTACCTAGTTCTTCCTTCTCTCCAGTGCCCCAGCGTGGGAGGGTAGATGTGGCAGAGAGGCTGGGTCAATTTTTCAATCACCATCCACAACTAACAAATCATTAAGTCTTGTTGATTTCAGTCTCCTAGTATGATTGATTGATTGATGCCAGGCTGCACAGCATGTGGGATCTTAGCTCCCCTATCAGGGATCCAACCCTTGCAGTGGAAGTGGAGTTTTAAGCACTGGACCGCCAGGGAAGTCCTAACCTCAGTTTTCTAACACCGTAGAGATAGGATGTAAAAATAATATTTATTTCACAAGTCCTTTTGAAGATTAACTAAAACAGTATCAATGAGCCTAGAAGAGTGCCTGGCTAAGGGCCAAAGTTCAGTAAATATAAGGCAGAGCCCCTCTCCTTTCCCCCAAATCCCTGTTTTCTCCTGGGGTAAAGCAAAGGAGAGAAGCTCTTTGGACCTTGCCTAAGACACACAGACGTGGAGGAAGCCCCTGGATGATTAAGAGGGAGGTTGGAATTGTACATTTCTACCCTTGAGAACCCAAAAGGCCCCAAGTCAGAGGGCTGTGCCAGAACTTTGTTAGAGCAAAGTTCATGCTATTGCCGCCGGCGCCTTTCCTCTACCCACCGGCTCTGACAAGGGGCGGATCCGGAGGAGCCGGGCCGGGCGGCTCGGCCCAGAGAGGGGTACGTGGGGCCGGGGCCGGGGCCTAGAGCGACTTAGCCCGCGGGCTCGGCTGGCCCACCAGGGAGCCGGGCCACGCGCGGGGTCGCAGGCGGTTCGCTCCGCCCTGGCCTCAGCAGAGGCCTCTCCGCGGCCGGCAGGCAGAGGCTCCAACCAGACACAGGCACCTTTGTCCGCGGCTTGGACGGGCCCCAGCTGCAGGCCAGGGAGCCGAGTGTGGCTGCGACGGCCGGAGGGAGCGCTCCCCCGTCCGGAGGCCAACGGTTGGGTTCTCCCATCACGCAGAGAACATTCCACCGTTGTCTGAATGCCTGCGTCTGGGAATGACAGCTTTTGTTAACCCTGGCTTAAGTTGGTCCTCTCGAAGTAAAATTTAACTCAACGAGGATTGACTTGGCCGGAGAGTGTAAGGACTGTGAGCACCATTTTTTTCTTTAATTCAAAGGAGCTTGTGCTTTGGGAGACAAGGAAAACGTCACTGAGTTTGACTAGAAAAGCTAAGGAGCGCGTGCACAGCAGGTGCCGGGGCGGGCTGGGGGTGGGGGGAGCAGAGGAGGGCGGATATAGGTGAGCCGGCGCCAGGGGGCAGTGTGGGGGCCGGCAGGTGTCCCGACCTGGTGGCTGGAACTGCGGGGCTACCACATGGAAACAAGGGGTGGGAATGCTTACTGGGTGAAATTTAAGTGGAGAGTCCCAGGACAGTGCTAAAGCCTGTGGACCAAGAAAATACCGCCTGCCACTTCAGTGAACTACAAAGGTTGCCCATCATCAAGCCATTGCCGCTAGAGCCTCCGCTCCTACCCTGCAGGGTGCACCTGGAGGAGATTCTGGAGGAAGAAAAACAGGATACTGGCCCTAGATAGTTCAGGTGCATTTCAAAGGAATAATATCATTGAGCCCAGACTCTTGAATCTTCCAATACACAGAAAAGTGTTAAAATCATGCACTTTAGAGATTGTTTTTTTGTGATGAGAAAAATCTTTTGATGTTCAATTAGTTTTTTTCACAGCAAAGACTTCTATATACTGTGACTCCTCCCTTACCTCTTTGGTAAGATCCTCAGAGCTATCTGAGAGGCTGTCTCCCAGACTATAGTTCACAGTAAGGTCCTAGAATAAAATGTAACTTGCAACTTTTAGGTTGTGTGTGTGTGTTTTCACTCTACAAGCCCCAAACAATAGTTCAATTCAACAAAACAATTTTCCAATATATATAAATTTTTTGACAAAGAATTTGATTTTTATTGTTAAGAATCAGTATATATTTAAAGATTGGTGTCAGTCTTTTATTAAAATGAAATATATAAAAGGTAACATAAAAATGGATGAAAGAAATATGGTGCTCAAAGCATTTAAATCTTCATTTGTTAGGAAATACTTTCTTTTTTGTGACCCAGAGGTACTTTGGTTCAACTACTGAAATTTACAAATGAGGAAAAAAAGGAGAGTCAGAATCATTTGTTACTTGCTTAGACTTTTGTGGTAAAATGTAGCATGAGTTTCTAGCAGCACCATCTCTCATGACTCTGAGTTGCAAACTTAGGATGAGAAAAGTGTTAAACCTTATAGAAACTTAGTTTTGCAATGCATCAGTAGTGTCTTCTAGAAATACATTGAATATTATTGAAACTGTGCTGCCTTCTTTCAATTCTGTTATTTCTTTTGGTCAGATCATGGGCCCCTTTTTGATAGTTGGAAACTTTCAAACTGTCAACTCTGTTCAAGCATTTATTCCTTACCAGGTACTCTTTTTATACCTTTGTAAACTTTATTATTTTTAATCCTCAAACTATAATATATTCTAGCTCATTTAATGAACACAACAGTTAACTTTGTTTTTTAAAGAGCTTTACAATTTTAACATATTTAATATTCTCAACAATGGTTTGGGGTGGAGATTCTTATCCCTATTTTTCCCAATGAAGCACAGAAAAGTTAAGTAACTTTCACAGGCTCTTAACCACAAATCTATGCTGTGAGAATTACTATCACCATATTATCTATAAAGAAAATGAGGGACAAAATAATCCCTTATATTTTTAAAATTAGGTCTGTTACAGTGCACAGGAGAGAAAGTTCCAAGCTATGTCTTAGGAATCTCCAGCTCTGCTAAATATTGCCAAGCTCTCTCTCAAAGTGGCTGTAACAGGAACATTTTCCCCAGCAGTGACTGAGAATTCCCATTGCTCCATCTTCTCAATAATACTTTTTTTTTTTTTTAATAATCGTATAGGTGTAAAATGATATCTCATTTTTGTTTAAATTTATACATCAGTCATTAGTGAGTCTGAGCATTATTTCAAATATTTATGAGAGGCTTTTTTCTTTGTCTACAGCAAACAGTTTTCTCCTGGTTGCAACTTGCCTTTTGTACAAAAATTTGTTTCTGTACAGAAGTTTTAAATTTTAATCCAGTCTATGTATTAATATTTTACTTTATAGCTTTTTGTGATTTAAGAAATTATTTCTTACCCCCAAAGTCATATAGATATTCTTCTGTATATTCTTTGTAAAGTTTTAAAGGTTTTCTTTTCAAATCAAGATCTTTATTTGGGATTATATTTGTATATGGTATAAGGTAATTTATTTTTTGCTCATATGTATATCTAATTATCTAGTCATCATTTGTTGATCAGATAAGGACAATTTAAAAAAAATAGATAAACCATAACCATAGCCTGGGGGTGAGTGGGTTTCGAGAGTTGGAGAGAGCTCAGAAGGGGAGAAATGGTTCCCAGGGCCCACTCAAGTCTCGACGGTGCTGCTGGCCCTGACCAATTCCAGGAATCAGAGTGGGATTTAGAATCTGAAGAATTTATTTCTGTTCAGCTAAACCCCTGTGGGACCTGGTTCCAGTCCCAGCCACTGGAGGAGGGCACGTAAAAGCAGGGGACTCCCTTGAGACCAGGGCTACCCTGGGGCAGCGCGCTGCCTTGGCAGCTCTAAAAGCAAAACTAATATCATGGCTTTTTCCAACCATTTTCCCTAGAGCTGACAGCTCCATAGATCTGTCTTCCAAGTTTTCACAGGGAAGGGTTTTCCCAAAACTTCTGACACGTCACCCAATATTCAGCCTTCAAAATCTGTTTCTTTGTCACAAGCCACCTTACCAATTTATCAAGATGCTGTGTTTTAGGCTCTTGTTTTGGTAGCAGCTCCACTTCCAGATAGCAGTTTCCATAGTATCAGAATATAGGGTAAACTGATATAACAAGGAGACTACAAAATACAATGGCTCAAACAAAACAAAACAAAAAAACAATGGCTCAAACAAAATGTTTCTTTTGTTCTCATCCAACTCTCTATAGGTGAAAAGTCCAAGGCTAGTTGGTAGCTCTTTTTCAGAAGTTTATTTAGGGATCCTTGTTTCTTCCATCTAATTGCCCCACATTTTCCTAAGGTGTTCTCCTCTTATGTATAATCAAAGCTGGATTACTCATACACTACATTCTAGCTTCCAGTCTTTATGTCTGTGACTCTCTGTTTCTTTTTATTTTTTTACTTTTCTGAAACTCTTTCTTTGGTTGATTTCTCAGAAATAACTCATATAACTCTCAGGATGAACAGTAGCCTGAAATTTTGCCATATTCCTAACAGTTTCTCTACAGTCTTTTTACTTGAAGATCAGCTTGGCTGGATACAAAATCTGTGGTTCCCATTTTCTGTCTTTGCCTCAGATATGTTACTCCATTGCTTTCTGTAAATAGTGTTAACTAACAACGACAAAAAAAATAACAATATATTTTTTTTTTCTCTTGGTCTTTTTTTTTGCCTGCATGTCAATAGCTGTTTTGTTTTCAAGTCCAATTGTTTTAATAGACCTTGGCTCTGTATTGGCCATTCTGAATCAGTTTTCCCAGATGCCTGGTATATTCTTTTCAAGGATAGTTTCAAGTTCTCGAGGAGAGCTCCCTGGTTGTATTTATGCAGTGATTTTTAAAAAATGATATTTATTTATTTTTGGCTGTGCTGGGTCTTCATTATTGCACATGCTTTTCTCTAGTTGTGGTGAGCAGGGGCTATTCTTTGTTGCAGTGTGCAGGCTTCTCATTGTGGTGGCTTCTCTTGTGGAGCACGGGCTCTAGGCGCTTGGGCTTCAGTAGTTACAGCACATGGGCTCAGTAGTTGTGGCTCGAAGGCTCTAGAACACAGACTCAGTAGTTGCTATGCGACATGTGGAATTGTCCCTGATCAGGGATTGAACCCATGTCTCCTGTATTGGCAGGAGGATTCTTTACCACTCAGCCACCAGGGAAGCCCCACAAAGTGATTTAAAAAGATATATGGCCTCCTGTTTTCTGAGATTTGCCTCTTCTGCTTCCCTCCCTTACATTTATTTGGATCTTCTTATTTATCCCTCTTCCTGAGATTTCATTCCCAGACGTTCATTGAACATCTTTGTCTTGGGAGGAGCTTTGTCTGTATTTCTGAGAGTTTATAGGGCCCAGTCTGCCCCCTCACCATGAGACCTTATCATATCCTTTTGGTGCTCTTGTACTTACTGGTGAGCTAGACCCCTACTGGATCCCCTCCCAGCTTCCAGTAAGGGTAGGTAATTGGGGGGTTTTCTGTTTTGAAGGGTTCTCAAAGCCAGGTTCCTTTCCTGTGCCTCCTTCTGCACAGATTCCATCACACACAAGTCTTGTAGCTAATGGGGTTTATTCTTGCCTGCCTGCATTTGTGGGTTCAGAGAAACCCAGGTTTGTGGCGATATTATCCATGAGTCTTCACTACCCCGATGGCACTCTGCTGCTTTTATAGTCTACCTGCACTCCACTAATCTTGCCATGCGTTGCTTTCACTATCACTCAACCCTAAACCTTTTTTTTTTCTTTAATTTTATTTAGTTAGTTTTGGTGGCGCTGGGTCTTTGTTGGTGTACTGGCTTTTCTCTAGTTGCAGAGAGCCAGGGCTGCTCTCTGGTTGAGGTGTGTGGGCTTCTTGTTGTGGTGGCTTCTCTTGTTGCAGAGCAGGGCTCTAGGATGGGTTGACTCAGTAATAGTGGTTCCAAGGCTCTGGAGCACAGGCTCAATAGTTGTGGCGGCCCAGCTTACTTGCCCTGTGGTATGTGGGATCTTCCTGGATCAGGGATTGAACCTGTGTCTCTTGCATTAGCAGGTGAATTCTTTACCACTGAGCTACTAGGGTAGCCCCCTGAATCTTTTATTATTTATATAAAATGTCCTTTGTAACCCAAGCAAGTCCTCTCTCTGGCAGCTGTCAGGGACTATGTTTGTCAGTCTAATTCCTCAGTGGAGAAACTGCTCCAAGCTCTGGCTTCAAGCACTGAGCCTGATTCTAACCCCTGACCCAGATTGGATCATTTTTTCCCCCTAAGTGCCTGACTGCTACCCATCCCTTTACAGTCTCAAGGCTTCAGTCCTGCTTTTGACTGTGTATTTCTATTTAGTTCAGTGCCACAGAGATGATGATCTTGTTTTTGAGCTCAGCACTATCATTTCAGTGTTTTCTTTCTATGTTTTATCTATCCCTGCTGTGTAATTTGAGCAGAGGGAGTACCTAAAGAGGGAACTCGCAGAACCATCTTGACTCAAGTATCTCAAAAAACAGTTTTGAATGCACAATGCACAATGAAGTGACACACTACAACATTACAAAAAAGAACAAGAAGGGCTCCCGCTCGGAGAGATTAGAATGTAGTGAAGGAAGGTGAAGGTGATCTGTACTATACCACTGTAAGACAGACTGAAAACTGCTCTATTGGAAGTGATCAGTAGCGCTCTGTCAGCCCACAAGCAGAGGCAAGGCCTTGTGAGGGAGGGGTGCAAAGAAGGCTTCTCAGAGGAAGTGGCTTTGAAATGGATCCTTTAGGAGTGCTGTAACAGGAGTGTACCTGTTGGTTTGGTGACCTCATCCTTGGAACTGGAAGACTTGCTGCCTCTGTGGAGTGAGGAGGATGTGCTGGAAGAAGAGCCTGGAGCTTAGCATGGAGTTCACACAGACTCAGCTCCAGTCTTGGCTTTGCTGCCAGCTAGAGGCAGAAGCCTGGGCAATTCACTCAATCTCTCTGAGCTTTAGAAAGGGAACAGTGTCCCCAGCCTCACACGGTTGTTGTAAGGATAATTGGTGGTAATATATATAAAGTCGTGATAAACTCTCATCAAGTGATAGCTGTAACTTTTAGATTATGGAGGGCGTTAAATATCAAGGTATTAACTTTTTAGAAGCTTTGTTGAAAAATAAAAAAGAAGCTTTGTTGGGGTATAGTTTACATTAACAAACTAAGTACTTTTTGACTGCCACTCTCTGGTCCTTCTTCTACTCTCTGGAGCAGCCTCTAGAATATTTCTCAGACCTCGATAACCTCTGTGGTAGGCAGAGTAATGGTTCTGCAAAAATATCTACTTCTTAACCCCAAGAACCTGTGAATGTGTTAGGTTGAAAGGCAAAGGGGAGCCTAAAGGTTGCAGATGGGATTAAGGTTGTTAATCAGCTGACCTGGGGATGGGAGTATTATCCTGATGTTCAATGTGATGGACTGCTTTAGGAGTGGATTAGGGAGACAGAAGGGGGGAAATCAGAGATGTGTGAGAAGGATCCCTTGTTCATTGCTGGATGTGACTTTGAAAATGAAAGGGGAAAAAAAAAAAAAGAAAGAAAATGAAAGGGGACATGAACCAAGGAATGTGGGCAGCCTCTAGAAACTGGAAAAACAGTAACGGGATTCCTTCCTGGAGTCTCTGGGAAAAAAGCCCTCCTAAAGCCTTGATTTTAGCCCAATGAGACCTACTTTGAACTGACCTCCAGAAGCATAAGATAACAAAAATGTGTTGTCTAAAAGCACTAAATTTGCTGTAATTTGTTACAATAAAGAACTTGTACAGTCTTGAATAAATGCTTGTTGATTAACTGAATTAATAAATCAAGAACAAATCTACTACCTTTTTCATATCCTTCTAGTTTTGAGGGAGAGAAGATTTAGTTTGGACCATGTTATCTCCCTGTAAAGTTCTTGTATCTTGACATAAAATTCCTGGAGTGGTGCTAAAGCAATTTTGAGGTTGATTGAAGAGCACTATAAACTGAATGTTTGTATCCTCCCAAAATTCATATGTTGAAGTATTGGAAAGTGGGTCCTTTGGGAAGTGCTTTGGTCATGAGGGTGGAACCCTTGTGAATGAGATTAGTGCCCTTATAAAGGAGACTCTAGAGAGTCCCCTTGATCCTTCCTCCTTTTGAGGACACAGCAAGAAGGGAGCTGTGTATGAACCAGGAAGTGACCCTTTACCAGACACCAAATCTGCTGGTGCCTTGATCTTGGTCTTCCAGCCTCTGGAACTATGAAGATTAAATTTTTGTTGTGTATATGCCACCCAGTTTATGATATTCTCTTATAGCAGCCCGAAGGGATTATGACAACGAGTTTGGGATCATTCCACACTGGATGCACTATTGATATGGTAATAATGTAAACCATACTCCCTCTGCTGCCACTCTAGATGGGCCAGCAGAAAGCAGGCTGACCCCCACAAACCAGCAACCCTTCTTTCTTTTCCCACCAGATACCTTTTTTTTTTTTAAGGAATATGTCCTGTATTTCAATAAAAATGGGAAAGGTGTTAAAGTCATTTCTTTGTTGCAGTGCTTTTTGAGTTATGGACCTTTGTTCTACTCAGTTTGTTAAATAAGAGTTGACAAAATTATTGCTTCCCATCCCCCACCTCCAAAGCAGTCAGAGAAGCACATTGAAAAAACAATTCCAATAGTTAGTTACAAAATTTAATTGTAAGGGTTTAGCAGTGGTTATTGGTCAAATCAATCAACATTAATAACTTTGAAGTGTGCAGAAACTAGTCTTTAAATAAAGGTGACAAATACCAGTAAGATTCTTATAACGCTATTCAGGGTCTAAATAAAAGTGATTCTGGAAGTTGAGTACAAAATACTGCAATCATCAATAAGTAAACCAAAGGCATAACTTTCTAAATCATTTTTATTTTATTTTTTTAAAAGATTATTTATTTATTTATGGTTGTGCTGGGACTTCATTGCTATGTGGGCTTTTCTCTAGTTGTGGCGAGTTGGGGGGTTACTCTATAGTTGTGGTGGGTGAGCTTTTCATGGGCTTCCCTGGTGGCTTGGATGGTAAAGAATCTCCCTGCCATGCGGATGGGTTCAGTTCCTGGGTTGGGAAGTTCCCCTGGAGAAGGGATAGGCTACCCACTCCAGTTTTCTTGGGTTTCCCTGGTGGCTTAGATGGTAAAGAATCTCCCTGCCATGCGGATGGGTTCGATTCCTGGGTTGGGAAGATCCCCTGGAGAAGGGCACGGCAACCCACTCCAATATTCTTGCCTGGAGAATCCCCATGGACAGAAGAGCCTGGTGGGCTACAGTCCAAGGGGTTGCAAAGAGTCGGACACCACTGAACTTCTCATTGCAATGACTTCTCTTGTTGCGGGCTTCCCCAGTGGCTCAGTTGGTCAAGAATCTGCCTGCAATGCAGGAGACCCGGGTTCAACCCCTGGGTCAGGAAGATTCCCTGGAGAAGGAAATGGCAACCCACTGCGGTACTCTTACCTGGAGAATTCCATGGACAGAGGAGCCAGGCAAGCTACAGTCCACTGGACCGCAAAGAGTTGGATAGGACTGTGTGACTCACTTTCTCTTGTTGCAGAGCACGGGTTCTAGGGTGCGCAGACTTCAGTAGTTGCAGGACGCTGGCTCAGTAGTTGCACTTTACAGGCTCTAGAGCACAGGCTTGGTAGTTGTGGCACATGGTCTCAGTTAAGCTGTGGCATGTGGGATCTTCCTGGATCAGGGATCGAACCTGTGTCTCCTGCACTGGCAGGTGGATTCTTTACCACTGAGCCATCAGGAAGGCCCTCTAATTCATGTTTGGTTAAACAGAGTAAATTCTAGTTTTTTAAAAAAAGTTTAAAGTGACACAAACTCAATCTGTTTGCTGCTGCTGCTGCTGCTAAGTCGCTTCAGTTGTGTCCGACTCTGTGCGACCCCATAGATAGAAGCCCACCGGGCTCCTCCGTCCCTGGGATTCTCCAGGCAAGAACACTGGAGTGGGTTGCCATTTCCCTCTCCAATGTATGAAAGTGAAAAGTGAAAGGGAAGTCGCTCAGTCGTGTCTGATTCTTCGCAACCCCATGGACTGCAGCCTACCAGGCTCCCCCGTCCATGGGATTTTCCAGGCAAGAGTACTGGAGTGGGAATCTGTTTTCTACCTGAGACCAAAAGAAGTTTCTTTTTCCTGTCTAAACAAAATTCTTGGCATCAAGATAAATCTGAATTCACGTGATATACTTTGTTAAACATTTCCAAAAAATTTTAAGCCTGCTGTAAAGAGAAATTCTCGTGTTATACTGCATACATATTTACATATTTTTCTTCAAAGACAAATTTATGAAATTAATAGGCCTGTAATAGGACCATGATATTATTAATAATATGAAAACAAAAAGTGTTTCTATATGTGCAATATGAAGTGAGATCACAGAATCTGTGTAACCAGATGAATCACCAAGAGTTCAGAAATTAAGCTCACTTTAAGAAAATGCATTCCCTCTTTTTTGGTGCTGAGGTTGCAAAGTTGTGATGTATGACAAAAACCTTGTGTAAACAGGCTCCAAAACCAAGCATTGTTCTAAATTGGCAATGACTGTAACTTAAGTTAAAATTAAACTCAACTAGATCCCTGTGGTTGGAGAAGGCAATGGCAACCCACTCCAGTATTCTTGCCTGGAGAATCCCAGGGACAGAGGAGCTTGGTGGGCTGCCATCTATGGGGTCTCACATGACTGATGCGACTTAGCAGCAGCAGGTTTTACTGAGGTAACAACCTCTTATCTCTTGCCTCCCATCCTGTGCTTGTCCCCACTGTCCCCAACTTCCTTTCATATGGCTGTATTTGGCAATGCTTCCAAATCTTGGAAGCAGAATAACCTGCTAAAGTAAACAGAGAGGATGAAAAATAACACTATAAATGATACATGAAAAATCAACCTTAGAGTATAGACTGAGAAGCAGCAGTCTACCCTCAAGGGAAAAAGAATTAAAAAAATAGGGGGACTTGCCTGCCCGTCCAGGGTTAAGACTCCGTCCTTTCACTGCAGAGGCTGCGAGTTTCATCCCTGGTAGGGGAACTAAGATCCCACATGCCGAGCGGCATAGCCCAAAAAAATTAAATAAAATAAGGGGCTGTTATTCCTAGATATTTTCCCACATAACAAAATTTCAAACTCTGGAAAGGTAATGCCTTTGAAGGAGGAACTGGGAAAGTAAATAAATGGTAAAGAAGTACAGCAGTAACTTTAACTGTCAGTGAGTTTCTTTGCCCTGCCATTGGCATTATCAATATGATCTTTATTGGTATCAGCCTTTTCTGTGATCTGTTCTATTTGTGAGCCTCAATCCCATTGCTTATGTCCAGGGCCATGTTTTTAGGTTTTCTAGGATACTGCCCACTTGAGTCAGGTTCTCTTCCGTTTCATCTTCCCTGACATGATTTGTTACGTGTTTAACGTATTCACCCGTTGGCTGCTCCTCTGGTCACTTCACACAGCTGACCATTTGTCACTCAGCCTAGCTGCTTAGATACTATTACATTGATAGGAGAGCTGTCTCCACCATCTCCCCAAGTTGCCTTATAGACTTTACCAGACTCAATGTTCTTTGTCTTATTACATGGACATACACAAAGGCCTCAGTCCTTGCTGAATTCTGTTAAAGTCTTCTATGCTTCCCTCGTGTCTTTATTTGGTCCATGCCTCCTTCTGTGTGTTTCAGTTGTTCCCCTTGCTCAACCAGTGCAGGGATAGTCTTGATTCCTGCATCCTGAGCCTCAATGGCTAAACCCAGGATTCTCCTTGTACTTTCCGCAGACTGATCAGTAACCTGGTTAGCCCTCAGCTGAATTCCTTCTGCTGACAGATTATCCATGATGAATTTAAACTCTTGATAGGTGCAGAAACTGAAATGTGGATATTCAAGCAGATTTGACTGTTTCTCTCTGGCTGCGGCAGCTCTGACTCCCCCAGGCCAGACTCCCAGCTGCGTTCTTCTTCCAGGTGACTTCTTAAGCAGTGGTTCTCAGAGAGGCAGAGGGAGAAACATGTCCGAGTCAGCTCGGAAACTCTACAAACTATAAACTCCCATAGCACCTTACTTTCTTACCTACCCCGGGGGAATCTGCTATGGTTTTCCCCAATCTCCTTACGAAGCGCAGTCTTAAAGTAAATGCCACATGAGAGAAGGGAGAAGTATCCACATGGGGGATACACAAAAGGGGTGCTTCTGAATTAAAAGAGATCGCATTCCCACTTAGTTTGTTCTCTTATCCGGTGACTATGTCCAAGCTGTTGACCTTTTTTCCATGGACAGAGCTTTCCCAGAGTATTCAGAAGCCCCAGGAAGACCAAGTGTCTTCCCTTCTGTTTTCTGTCACCTCCAATCCTGGGAAGACCAGGTTCTATTGCTGGAGTTGCCACGGTCAGGACATCCTTTCCTGGTCCCTGTGCCCTTTCTGGATTGAAATAGTCTATCTGTAGCCCCACTATCCTAGTAGATCCTAGTCTTGTTAGAAACCAAAAGACCCCCAAACCTTCAAGTGATCTTTTTTAAAAAATGTATTTGGCTGCACTGGGTCTTAGTTGAGGCACGTGGGATCTAGTTCTACCCAACTAGGGATTGAACCCGGGCCCCCTGCATTGGGAGCATGGAGTCTTAGCCACTGGGCCACCAAGGAAGTTCCCAGATAATCTTTTTTTTTAATGTTATTTTTAATTGAAGGATAATTGCTTTACAGTGTTGTGTTGGTTTCTGCCATATATCAACATGAATCGACCATAGATATACACATGTCCCCTTTCTCTTGAACCTCCTTCCAACCTTCTAGGTTGTCACAGTGCACAGGGTTGAGCCTCCCCGAGTCATACAACAAATTCCCACTTGCTATCTAATTTTACATTTGGCAATATATGTATGTTTCAATGCTACTGTCTCAGTTTGTCCCTCCCTCTCCTTCCCCTGCTGTGTCCACAAGTCTGTTCTCTGTGTCTGCATCTTTATTGCTACCCTGCAAATAGGTTCATTTTTCTAGTACCCATATATATGTGCTAATATGTGATGTTTGTTTTTCTCTTTCTGACTTCATTTTGTGTAACAGGTTCTAGGTTCACCCACCTCACTAGAACTGACTCAAATTCATTCCTTTTTATGACTGAGTAATATTCCATTGTATATCTGTCCCACAGCTAGCAGGTGATCTTTGGGTTTCTTCTTAGCTCTGTGGTTTTGGGTTTGTGGTGTCTCCACCAACTTCTCCAGCCAAATTCCTAGAGTAATTTCATGAAGAAATCCAATTTCTCCACTCGATTGTTCTAACCCAATCTGTACCTTTGTTTTCTCCAGAAAATCCTGCTGTCAGGGGGTTGCCATTTGGCCCAATGGCCTGCCTGTGTAATTTGCCTTTAGGGATTCCAGATACTGCTACTCTCATTATCAGTTGGGTAAGAAACTTTTCTCCCTGTTTATCTTCCAGATTTTCTTCCTCTCAGCCACTCAGGCAGTTCCTTCACTCCAACTCCAAGGCTGGCAGCTGAGGGCTAGCCCACTCGCTCCTGCAACCCCTTTTCTTAGCTGGAACCATCCACTCAGATTGGGGTCAGTCAGTCAGTCAGTTCAATCGCTCAGTCGTGTCTGACTCTTTGCGACCCCATGAATCACAGCATGCCAGGCCTCCTTCTCCATCACCAGCTCCCGGAGTTGACTCAAACTCAAGCCCATAGAGTTGGTGATGCCATCCAGCCATCTCATCTTCTGTCGTCCCCTTCTCCTCCTGCCCCCAATCCCTCCCAGTATCAGGGTCTCTTCCAACAAGTCAACTCTTCACATGAGGTGGCCAAAGTATTGGAGTTTCAGCTTCAGCATCAGTCCTTCCAATGAACACTCAGGACTGATCTCCTTTAGGATGAACTGGTTGGATCTCCTTGCGGCCCAAGGGACTCTCAAGAGTCTTCTCCAACAGCACAGTTCAAAAGCATCAATTTTTCAGTGCTCAGCTTTCTTCACAGTCCAACTCTCACATCCATACATGACCACTGGAAAAACCATAACCTTGACCAGACGGACCTTTGTTGGCAAAGTAATGTCTCTGCTTTTTAATATGCTATCTAGGTTGGTCATAACTTTCCTTCCAAGGAGTAAGCATCTTTTAATTTCATGGCTGCAGTCACCATCTGCAGTGATTTTGGAGCCCCCAAAATTAAAGTCTGACACTGTTTCCACTGTCTCCCCATCTGGAAGGGGAAAATGGACTCCATCATGCTACATTGTTACCTTTTATAATACAATTTTGAAACAAATGCAGAATATAATTGGCTCCCAGCACCAGAAGGAACATCTTTCTGCACAAGGAGGGGATGTGTGCATGTGTGTTCACGTCTGTCGTACTGGACTGAGGACAGCATTTGGGTGCCATGCAGGAGTACACATGTGCAGATGGTGTGTTCAACCCGGTACTGACCCTTCCTGAGGTCCTGGGGGGTAGAGGAGCATCTCCTGAGGCTCACATCTTTCACAGGAAGCTTCTGGTATGTCCCCTTCTGCACTGCAAGGGGCGACTTATAAGTTTCTCAATCTTCAGGCCCACGCTGATGTTCCTCCCACTAGCACCATCCCAGGTAGCTCCTGACTATCCCCAGGACCCTTGGGTGAGACCTCATGGGACTTCTTGTAGGTTTAGGTCACACTCCAGCCATCAGGGGTCCCAGATACCACCTGATCCCAGAGTCCATAAAGAGCAATTCAGCATTTCTAGGAGCTTAAAATCAGATTTTTTCTAGGACCATCTGGACTCCCTGGAGTTGCTGCCAACAGGACAGCAGGGAAACTCCAGACCAGCGCAGGCTGACTAGGGTATTGGCGTGGTTTCCTGTGATGTCTTCCACTCACCAGGTCAGCCAACTGCAGCCTGTTCCTTATATTTCACAGAGTCCTTACAGTGGAGCTGTTTGGTTTCTCCAGGAGCACAGGAGGAAAACAGCGAGGAGGAGGAGTGGGGAGAGAAAGACTCATGCGAAAAAGGGAGAGGAAATGAGTGATGATGAGGAAGGCGAAAAAGGCAAATAGCAACAGCAGTAGCAGCAGGAGCAGAGAAAATTGGGATGTGAGGGTGGGAGGGAAGAGCAGAAAGGCAGGGTTCTGTTCATGATAATATTAACCTGAGTTCCTGGTTAACATTTTTTAGTGACTCATTAAATATGCATAAGAAAGTAAGGAAGGAAGCTTACAGTTTTAATTCAAGATAAAGCCCAGTGTTTCCAACAGTACCCATCCCTGGGAAGAGCTGTGGGGTGACTTCCCAGGCTTCCTCTGCAACCTGGTCTGGGAAGTCATGGGTGGGGAGACTAGCAGAGCTGAGTGACTTTGCTGCACTCCCCTGCCCTCAAACTGGCAGAGGGTCCCCTATGACATAAGGGTTGAGATGCCAGAAGCTCTTTGAAGGCAGTTCGCTCTCTCTTTCATGGATTTTCCTTCCTCATATTCTGCTTTGTTTTCTCTTTTGCCCTGCTTAACCCTGGATAAATCACTAAACCTTTTGGAACTTCTGCACTTATGAAAATTGAGACAAGAAAACTTCTTCCGGCCTTTTCTCTAGAATACTGTTGAGATCAGCTCTCATCTATAAAGGGCTTTGTATGCTGCAAATGACAGTACAAATGTTAATTGTGATGGCTGTATTCTAGGATGATATTGCTTTTTTTGGACTTCTCTGGCCATCCAGTGGTTAAGACTCTACCCTCCCAATGTAGGGGGCACGGGTTCAATCCTTTGTCGGGGAACTTCCTGCATGCCACATACTGCAGCGTTAAAAAAGAAAGAAATTGCTTTCCCCAACCCATAGGCTTTCTACTCCTCAGTATGACTGTCAGAAAGGGTGCTATTAATACAATTTCAGAATTTCCCTATACCTTAGGCCAGCAGGTAATGTTAATGAGGATTTGGAAAACAACTGCTGGATCACCAGGGTTGACATGAAGTCTGTCCTTTCAGTGGGTTTTGTTTTCTGTGGACAGTGGTCTAACTCCAGTGTTCACAATTCAGAGCTTTGCCCTCTCTTCATTCAGTTAAGCAAGTATTCCAGGATTAAGTTCCCTAGGAGCTATGGATGTGGTCTCCACATATCCATTTAGAATAAGTCTGCCTGGGCCCAGAACACCTGGACCCTATGTAAATACTGTGTGTGTGTGTGTGTGTGTGTGTGTGCATGCATGTGCGTGCACATGCACACATACAGAGGGATGAATTTGAAAATGCTATGTGAATAAATAATGGAGTGCAAAGAAGGCATTCTGTGTGATTATGGTGAGATAACCCTAAACCAATAAGAGAGGGGAACAGGAAAGGTGACTAAGAGAAAATAAAAGCTGATGCCTGGTAGAGACATAGGATCTGAATCTGTGCAGCTAACTAGTGACCAAGAGGGAATGAAATATGACATAAAACTCAAGAGCAGGGCTTTAGCTTCAAGGAGCAAAAGGAATGTAGGAAAGAGAGCCTTTAGAAGAAGGCATCTTCTTGTTCTGCTAGGAGAGGCAGGATCTTGGTATGATTTCAAGACTTATAAAACCTTCAGAAAAGACTTGCAGATAGCTTAAGGTCAGGTGGCATGATCACAAGTTGTCTTCAATCTGTGATTTACTTGGTTGTGTGGATGCCTGGCATCTAGCTCTGATTAGAAAGGGTAATTCAAAACAAGCTTCTTCTGTTGTAAGAGACTACTTGTGTGTGAGGAGCCCCAGGGACTGTGACTGGATGAGGGATGTTGGCTGTTAATGCCATGGCTTTGATAGTCTAAACACAGATCTGCTGTAGCGCAGGTGCGGCTGATCTTTCCCAAGCCTTCACACAGTGCAGTTAGAAAAACCTGCAGCCTTCTCTTCCAGGAAAGGACTAGATGTTATCATGCATCACTTCTCTTGCCCGCCCACAAAGAATGAAGAAGCAGGTCAAAGCTGACCTGTCAGTCATTCTGAGCTGACCTCCACTGGAGATCTCTCCATTGCCCACACATTAGCCCTCCGTACACCTCACTCTAAGGAAATCAGTCTTCCCTCCACATCCACCAGGAGGAGGCAGAGAGCATGCCTGCCTGGGTGATGGCAGGGGCAACCTTGCTTCAGGAGGGATTGTAAAACTACCCCCCACTTCCTTCCTTCGACAGCAAATGCAGAGGTTAGGGCTTCCCCACTGGCTCAGTGGTAAGGAATCTACCTGCCAATGCAGGAGATGAAGGAGAGCTGGGTTTGATCCCTGGGTTGGGAAGATACCCAGGAGTAGGAAGTGGCAGCCCACTCCAGTATTCTTGCCTGGAGAATCCCACGGACAGGGGAGCCTGGCAGGCTACAGTCCTTGGGGTCGCAAAGAGTCGGCTTAGGAACTGAGCACAGTGAGCATCAAGTTTGTTTCCCAGAGTAGGGAGAAGGGAAATGAGGGGAGGGAGACAGCATATCAAAATGCACTTCCAAGACAAAAATCATTTCTGTGGCACATGGTGCTACTGAGGGAGAGGTGATGACAGCCTCCTCCCATTTCAGGAACAGTTCCCAGAGTTGTCCGTAGGCGGATTCACATGACACATTCTTAAACCCAGTTCCATTCTGTGCTGTGTTTGCTCCTTGTTCACATCTCAGGAACAATGCATCTCTACATCTTTGTATCTGAGTTTGATTCCCAATTGGTTGTCTAGCTGAATATCCAGGCTGGCTTGCTTATCATGCATTTGTGCCAGTATTTATCCTTTCGAGTTATGAAACTTCGAGTCATCAGTCCAGCCCTACTTGTACACCAGAGCTGGAATATTGAATTGTGTGAATGCTGATACTTTAAGAGAATTATAATTAGGAAGTTGGGGGTTCTTCACAATGTTTTGATATGAAAAAATACTAATACATGTTGAAGAAATAACAACCAATGATGCAAATTTGCCTGGAAACTATTCTAAATCCAATTTGCAACTTTCTGTGAGATAAAATTTGGGTTGTGACATTTTTTGATTGATGTCTCTATATGAGGAGGTTTTTGGCTTTTTAGTGTTGCTGATTTT
This sequence comes from Muntiacus reevesi, assembly GCF_963930625.1. Lineage (NCBI taxonomy): Eukaryota > Metazoa > Chordata > Mammalia > Artiodactyla > Cervidae > Muntiacus > Muntiacus reevesi. The sequence continues at coordinate 35,820,732 of NC_089255.1, forward strand.
CTGTTCTCACTCCTCAAAGAATCTTTGCCAACGTACCACTGACATTTGAGGAAGAGAATAGAGACAGTTTGGCTTCTTGTAAATTCTTCTGTTTCCTTGGTGATGTAAATAATTATGGAACACATAAAAAGTTTTTAGCAAGTTCACATGTGGTTTTGAAAAAGCAGGTTTGCTACCTGTGATAGAGACAACAGGAACAATCTCAGCAAGAAATTCTCTTTAACTCGCTTTAATTTAGAAAATCTTCCTTAAAACACAGGACGTACTCAGATGCCGATTTAATGACAATATAAAATATGCACTTAATATGGTTCAATAAAGCTGTTCAGGTGGGTGGGCGGCTTTGGACCATATCTCTGACAGAATAATTCTCTGCCATCTTCAGCTTTACTGGGAAGATTCTGTTCAATGGGCAGACCCAGAACCCAGGAACTTGAAAGGAGGGGCTGAGTCACCTAAAACTGAGTAAAGAATTAATCCATGTCCATTGTGGAGGCTTCACGTGGACAGGTTCTCTCCAGGGGGGGGAAAGATGACTGCCACTCTGGAAGAGGTCTGACTTGAATCACACCCTCAGTGGCATGCTTTTCACTTTGACTCTCCTAAACTGTTCTCACATTCTTCAAGTCCCCAGTTTCCCTTTTCCCTTCCTCTACCACCACATCTTCTTTTAACCTTGGCAAATCACTTCACTTCCTTACTGCCTCCCAGGTAGAAATATAAGCTCTGTCCATTCATTACCCGTGAATCTTACTCAAGTTATTCCCCTTCTCAGTGATTTTGCTTCCTTCACTGTAAGATGGGGATAACCACAACCTATCTTATGGGGTGGTTGTCAGGATTAAATGAGTTAACATATAAGAATTGCTTAGGCCTATACCATGGTGAATGCTTAGTAAATATTAGCTGTTAATGTTTCTGAGAACACAGAGGCCAATGACATGAATTTCATCATCCAAACTCCTCTTCACCTGAAAAAAAACTCTGTCACTCTCCACCACTGCCTCCCTCAGGCAAAAAAAATGTCTTATTTTCTAAGTCTGTGCTCTCCACCTGTGTCTTGATTCCATCCCCTCCCATTTCCTCAAGGGAACTTTGTTGCATGAATTCTTTTCTCCTTCATAGTTTAAATTGATTCCTTCTTCCTGGCTCCTGTTTCTCATTCTCAAACACACTCAGGTCTCTCCTATTTTGAAAAAGGCCTCTGTATGACCCCCATGTCTTTGAGTTACTGTCCCGTTTTCCTCCTCCTTTCAATGCCAAATACTCTGTGCCTCCATGTCTTCGTGACTCACTTTCTCATTATTCCTCTGCCATCTGGCTCTCTCTGCCACCCCCCACTCTCACATGGCTGTGTCTGTGGTCACCCATCTCCAATTCAAAGGACTTTTCTTGATTTCTGTCCTCTTTAACCACTTTGCAATGGTCAGTATTGCTGGCTGTCATCTACTCTGTGAAATCCTCGCCTCTCTCACACTCTCCTCTGACTGCAAGTCTGTTGTGCTGCTGCTTCTCCTTCCCTGTGTCTTCTTTGTTCAGTAAATATGCTTACAGGTTCCATTTTTTTCTTTCTGCTCTTTGGTTGTGGACATGGAGGGGGTTCACCATGCAACCTATTGATCTCTCTACTCTTACTCTGTGATCTCTTGCAGGTCTCGTGCCTTACCATCATTCCTTTAAGTATGGCACCTGCCTCATTCTTTGTACTCACCTCTTTAGCCTCATGCATGCTTCATGCTTGCTCTCATTCTCTGTTTTGACCACTCTGGCTTTCTTTTGGGTTCTTGAAGGTGCTGGGCCCTTTCTGACATAGGATTTTTGTTATTGGTGTTGTTTAATTTACATTCATTTCCGTCTTTTTTTTTTTTTTTAACCCTTATTGCTATTGTAATTTTTTTCTATTTTGAAAATTGAGATATAATTCACATACCACAACATTTTATCCTCTTAAAGGATAGGATTCAGTAGGCTTTAGTATATTTATGAAATTGTGCAACAGTTATCACTGTTTCATTCCAGAACATTTTCATCACCTCAAAAAGAAACCCTATACCCATTAACAGGCCCTCTCTTTCTCCCTTGTCTCCATCAGCCCCTGGCAACCACTAATCTACTTTCTGTCTCTGTGTTGTGGGTTTTTGTGCATGCTGGTCCTTTTGCCTAGAACCTCTCCTCTACTTCATCCCCTAGTCAGCTTCAGTTTTTCCTCAGTGATCAGTGCCAGTGTCCTTGAGCTGATCAATTCCTCCTACATGCTTTCACAGGAATATGTACCTCTTTTGCAGAATTTATTATAAATTGCAGTTTTATATTTATTTATGGAATTCTTTGATTTATATTTTCACCTCAAAAAATGTCTGAAGGCTATATATGTATATGTGTGTGTGTGTGTGTGTGTGTGTGTGTGTGTGTGTGTACGTAGAGTCATTTATAAATGCACAAAATTGTACATTTCCATTAACACCAGATTCACTTGAATGTAGTAGTATGACACCCAACTAAGACAAAAATGCATATTTTTCTCCCCACATCAATTCCTCCTTCGTACTTCCCCATTTGATGATGCTTCCTCGTTCTCTCAAGCACACAGGTTTAGTTTCTTGAAGAACTTAACTTTGATTCCTTTCTCTCTCGTCTTCAACATCCAGTCCTCTTCACATCCTCAAGTCGAGTGGATTCCTTTGCAAGTCCTTTCATGCCAGCCTTTGGTAGTGTCCTTAAGGCTCAGTGAACATTGCCTGATAATGAATAACTTCTGGAGCTATCTGCAATAAAGGAAATGGTTGTGGCCATGATGTTGGGTGAGTCTTAGAGATTGCCAAAGGGTCGAAAGAGAGAGAGGTGAAAGCAGACAGCAGAGGGTGGCATTGGATGGAGACTATCCTATACTACAGAGAGCTGGAGAAAAGCAGTAAAGTAATGAGAGAAGCAAAAGGAGAACCTGGCTAGAGTACCACAATCCAATCACCATTTTTGAATATCTGTTACCTGCTTGGTACTTGGATTATGGTGATACAAAGATGAATCAGAAGTTGTCTCTTTCCTAAACAAAGCCAGGGTCTGGTGAAGGAAACATTTATGTAAACAAAAATTTACAATAGAAAATGGTAAGTTTTATAATAAGACTATTCACAAAGTATTCTGTCAGCAAGAGGAGGTGGTGACTAAGACTGTAGCAGCACAGGGGTGGGTAAAAGTGGGTGGGCGTCACAAGATGACTGGGACTTTAGCAGCCTGTAATCGGAAAGAGTGATATTCCAGGAAGACAGAACAACTTTAACAGGCCTGGGCCCATGTAGAACTGCGAATCATTTTGTTTAGCTTTAGTTTGGAAAGGGTAGGAGGGAATATCCTGGGAATTCAGCCTGGGGTTCCTGTGTAAGGAATCTCACAGGAAGCCAAGAATTTGTTGTCTAGTTAATAGAGTATTCAAAGTTTTTTTTTTTTTTTTTTTAAATTTGGCCATACCCTGAGAGGCTTGCAGGATCTTAGTTCTCTGACCAGGCATTGAACCTGCACCCTTAGCAGTGAAAACACAGAGTCCTAACCTCCTAACCACTAGTTCAGTTCAGTTCAGTTGCTCAGTTGTGTCCAGCGCTTTGCGACCTCATGGACTGCAGCACACCAGGCTTCCCTGTCCATAACCAACTCCTGGAGCTTGCTCAAACTCATGTCCATTGAGTCAGTGATGCCATCCAACCATCTCATCCTCTGTTGTCCCCTTCTTCTCCCACCTTCGATCTTTCCCAGCATCAGGGTCTTTTCCAATGAGTCAGTTCTTTGCATCAGGTGGCCAAAGGATTGGAGTTGCAGCTTCAACATCAGTCCTTCCAATGAATATTCAGGACTGATTTCTTTTAGGATGGACTGGTTGGATCTTCTGTAGTCCAAGAGACACTCAAGAGTCTTCTCCAACACATAGAGAGGCACAGACATAGAAAACATGTATAGATACCACAGGTGGAAAGGGGGAGTGGAATGAATTGGGAGATAAGATTGACATATATGTATGCCTATGTATAAAACAGACAAGAAGTGAAATTGCTCAGTCATGTCCGACTCTTTACAACCCCATGGACTGTAACCTACCAGGCTCCTCTGTCCATGGGATGTTCCAGGCAAGAGTACTGAAGTGGGTTGCCATTTCCTTCTCCAGGGGATCTTCCCAACCCAGGGGTCGAACCCAGGTCTCCTGCATTGCAGGCATACGCTTTACCGTCTGAGCCATCACACCACAGTTGAAAGGCATCAATTCTTTGGTGCTCAGCTTTCTTTATAGTCCAACTCTCACATACATGCATGACTACTGGAAAAACCATAGCTTTGACAAGATGGACCTTTGTTGGCATTGTAATGTCTCTGCTTTTTAATATGCTGTCTAGGTTGGTCATAACTTTTCTTCCTAGGAGCAAGCGTCTTTTTATTTCATGGCTGCAGTCACCATCTGCATAGATTTTGGAGCCCTCCAAAATAAAGTCTGTCACTATTTCCATTGTTTCCTCATCTATTTGCCATGAAGTAATGGGAACTGTGGTGTTGGAGAAGACTCTTGAGAGTCCCTTGGACTGCAAGGAGATCCAACCAGTCCATCCTAAAGGAGATCAGTCCTGGGTGTTCATTGGACAGACTGATGCTGAAGCTGAAACTCCAATATTTTGGCCACCTCATGTGAAGAGTTGACTTGTTGGAAAAGACCCTGATGCTGGGAGGGATTGGGGGCAGGAGGAGAAGGGGACGACAGAGGATGAGATGGCTGGATGGCATCGCCGACTCGATGGGCATGAGTTTGAGTAAACTCTGGGAGTTTGTGATGGACAGGGAGGCCTGGCATGCTGTGATTCATGGAGTTGGACACGACTGAGCGACTGAACTGAACTGAACTGAACTAATGGGACCAGATGCCGTGATCTTAGTTTTCTGAATGTTGACTTTTAAGCCAGCTTTTCACTCTCCTCTTTCACTTTCATCAAGAGACTCTTTAGTTCTTCTTCACTTTCTGCCATAAGGGTGGTGTTATCTGCATATCTGAGGTTTTTGATATTTCTCCCGGCAATCTTGATTCCAGTTTATGCTTCATCCAGCCTGATATTTCGCATGATGCACTCTGCATATAAGTTAAATAAGCAGGGTGACAAAATACAGCCTTGACCTACTCCTTTCCCGATCTGGAACCAGTCTGTTGTTCCATGTCCAGTTCTAACTGTCGCTTCTTGACCTGCATACAGATTTCTCAGGAGGCAGGTCAGGTGGTCTGGTATTCCCATTCTCTTGAAGAATTTTCCACAGTTTGTTGTGATCCACACAGTCAAAGGCTTTGGCATAGTCAATAAAGCAGAAGTAGACCACCCCGAAGTTTTTTTTAATTAACTTCATTAGGTATAATTTACTTATATTCTAATATATAGATTTTAAGTGTATGGTTCTAAGTTTTGATAAAAGTATACATCCTTATAACTACTGCTCAAATCAAGATATAAAACACTTCTTTTTAAAAAATTGTCCAATAATGTTATTTATCTATTTATATATAGTTGATTTACAATATTAGTTTCAGGTATACAGCATAATGATTCAGTATTTTTACAGATAATACTCCATTAAAAGTTATTGTAAGATAATGACTGCAATTCCCTGTGCTATACAACAGACATATCTTATTATCTATTTTATACACAATAGTTTGTATCTCTTAATCCCATTCCCTTATTTTACCCCTCACCTCTTCCCTCTTCCCACTGGTAAGCACTAATTTGTTCTCTATACCTGTGAGTGTGTTTCTGTCTTGCTATATACATTCATTTTTTAAATTTCATATATGAGTGATATCATACAGTATTTCTTTCCCTTACTTCACTAAATTTAATGCTCTCTAGGTCCATACAAGTTGTTGTAAATGGCAGAATTTCATTCTTACTATGGCTGAGTAATAGTCCATTATATATCTTCTTTATCCATTCATATCACATCTTCTTTATCCATTCATCTGTTGATGGACACTTGAGTTGCTTCCGTATCTTGGCTTTTGTAAATAATGCTTCTGTGAACTTTGGGGTGCACATATCTTTAAAAATTTAAAAAAAAATTTTAATTTATTATTTATTTTGGCTGCACTGAATCTTCATTGCTGCATGTGGGCTTTTCTCTAGTTGCAGCGAGCAGGGTCTACTCTTCATTGTGTTGCATGGGCTTCACATTGCAGTGGCTTCTCTTGTTGCCCAACACAGGCAGGGATCTTTTTGAATTAGTGTTTTTGTTTTTTCTAGAAGTGGAATTGCTGGGTCATAAGGTTTACTTTTACTTTTTAAAGGAATTTCCATACTACTTTCCAGAGTGGCTGCCCTAATATACATTCATACCAATAGTGTACAAGGATTCCTTTTTCTCCATATCCTCTCCAACATTATTTGCAGACTTTTTGATGAGAATCATATTGACAGTGTGAGGTGATATCTCATTGTGGTTTTGCTTTGTATTTCTCTGATGATTAGCAATGTTGAGTTTCTTTTCATATGCCTGTTAGCCATCTGCAGATCTTCTTTGGAAAAATGTCTATTCAGATCTTCTGCTTTTTTTTTTTTTGGCTTCTCCACACGGCTTGTGGGATCTTAGTTCCCTGATAAAGGATCGAACCTGGGCCCCCTGCAGTGGGAGCCTTAACTACTGGACCATTAGAAAATTCCCTCTTCTGACCATTTTTGATAGGATTGTTTGGTTTTTTGACACTGAATTGTATGAGCTGTTTATATACTTGAATATTGCCACTTGTGGGGCATAGCATTTGCAAATATTTTCACTCATTCTGTAGTGCCTTTTCATTTTGTTGATGGTTCCCTTTGCTCTGCGAAAGATTTTAAGTTGAATTATGTCCCATTTGTTAAGATAAAGAACATTTTTTTTCACCCACCCAAGAAACTCCTCTTGTGCCCTTTGTAATTTATCCCCTCTTTTCCCCAAGGCAATGACTGATATGATTTTTATTACCACGTTTTGGTTATTTATTGATATTTAAACCCACCCCAAACCTAGTGGCTTAAAGCAATAAAAATCATTTATTTGTTCATGACATTGCAGTTGGTCAGGGTTTAGTGGAATCATTTTGTCTTTGTTCTCTGTGTCATCAACTGAGATAGCTTGACCGAAACTGGAGAATCCACTTCCAAGATGACTTGCTCACATGGCTGGCAAGGTGGGATTGGCTCTTGGCTGGGATCTCAGCTAGGACTGCCAGTTATGGATCTCGTTTATCTTCCACGTGGTTGTTTGGGCTTCCTCACATCATGGGTTCCAAAAGGAGGAAGTAAAAGCTGCCAGTCCTTTTAAAGACTAGACTCTAATTTGGCATAGTATCACTTCTGGTTATATTGTGTAAGTCAAAGCAATCACAGGCCAGCACACGGGCACACAGGCTCAGCTGCTTCAAGGCATGTGGAATCTTCCTGGATCAGGGATTGCATCTGTTTACCCTGAATTGGCAAGCAGATTCTTATCCACTGTACCACCAGGGAAGTCTCCTTTTTATTGTTGAGTAACAGTCCAATGATAATCAATATGTTTATCCACTTATTTGTTGATGGACATTTGGGTTGTTTCTAGTTTTTGATGATTATGAATAAAGCTGTTATAAAAATTCTTATACAGCAGTTTTTGTAGCTATATGTTTTCATTTCTCTTGAGTAAATACCTAGAAATTTGAATTTCTGGGTCATAGGATAGGTATATGTTATAATTTATAAGAAATTGTCAAACAACTTCCAAAGGACTGTACCATTTTACACTTCCAGTAGCAATGTACAGGATTTCTAGAGTTCTAGTTTTCTCAGATCTAGCCAACAGTTGTTACTGTCAGTGTTTCAAACTTTAAATATTCTGGAAGGAATGAAGTGTTATCTCATTGTAGTTTTAATTTGTATTTCTCTAATAATTATTATGTAACTTTTCATGTGCTTATTACCATTTTGTAGGATGTTTTTCTTTTTTCTTTTTTTTTTAGCATGTTCTCTTTAAAAAATTTTTATTTATTTGGGTGCACTGGGTCTTGCTTGTGGAATGTGGGATCTAGTTCTCTGACCCAGGATCAAACTCAGGCCCTCTAAATTGGGAGCCTTACCACTGGACCACTAGGGAAGTCCCAGTAGATGTTCTTTTATTCATTTACTATAGCTGTGTTGGGTCTTTGTTGCAGTGCATGAGCTTTCTCTAGTTGCGGTGAGCGAGGGCTACTCTAGTTGCAGTGCATGGGCTTCTCACTGCAGTGGCTTCTCTTGTGGAGCACAGCTCTAGGGTATGTGGGTTCAGTAGTAGCAATGCACAGACTCTAGAGTGTGGGATTGTAGCTGTAGTGTATGGGCTTAGTTGACCTGTGGCACGTGGGATGTTAGTACCTGGACCAGGGATCGAATCTGTGTCCCCTGCGTTGGCTGGTGGATTCTTAACCACCTGACCACCAGGGAAGTCCCCCAGTAGATGTTTTTGTTAAGTGTCAGTTTAAGTCTGTTGTCCATTTAAAAAATATTAGGTTGCTGTCTTGTTATTTTTGAATTATAGGTGTTCTTTATATAGTCCAGATATTTGTACTTTGTCAGATACAAATTTAATTATCATATGTTAATAGGTTGGAAAATATTATTATTAAAATACTAATTATTCACAAATTGACCTACAGAGTTAATGTAATTCCAATTAAAACACAAGCAGGTTTTTAATAGAAACTGAAGAGCTCATTCTAAAATTTATATAAAAATACAAAAGACAGAATATGGAGAAGGAAATGGCAACTGACTCCAGTATTCTTGCCTGGAAAATCCCATGGATGGAGGAGCGTTGTAGCCTACAGTCCATGGGGTCGCAAAGAGTCGGACACGACTGAGAGACTTCACTTTCACTATAAAATATAAGCGTATCTGGGATGTTCATTTTACAACCACATTTAGTGTTGGTGTTTTGTATTTAAAATTGTGTTGGTACTGCATGATTATTAATGTGGCAATATTTAACTTTTAAAGTGTTGGTAGTCTTTAAATTGGCATTTCTGGCATCAAAATGCAAAAACCATCCTGATTTCTGTTTGATAAAAATTATGTCAAGTTATCCTACCAATTAAAAAGATAAAACTGCTCTTTTTCAGTGAAAAAAAAAAAAAAGGAATAGTCAAAACAATTTTGAAAAAGATAAAATTGAAGGACTTACACTACCTAACCTCAAGACTTACTGCAGATTTACAGAAATCAAGGCAACATGGCATTAGTATATGGACAAATAAATAGGTCAATTTAACAGGATACAGCCTAGATATAGACCCAAACATATGCTAAATTGATTTTTGAAAAAGATGTTATAGTAGGCAGTCTCTACGATGGCCCACATTGATTCCTATATCTCCTGGTATTCACACCATTATGTACTCTCTTCTGTTTGTATCTAGACTGATAGAAATGATAGGATGTGGTTTAGTCCCTAAGTTGTGTCCGACTTTTGTGATCCCCAGGCTCCTCTGTCCATGGGATTTTCCAGGCAAGAATACTGGAGTGGTTTACCATTTCCTTCTCCAGGGGATCTTCCCAACCCAGGGATCAAACCTGGCTCTCCTGTACTGCAGGCAGATTGTTTATCAACTGAGCTACCAGGGAAGTTATTTCTGGGGTGAGGCTTAAAAAATGCTATGACTTACATTGTGGGGGCACTCTTTCTTTCTTGGATGTGTCGCTATTGGTAAAGAACTAGTAGCCCTGTTGTAAAGCAGCCCTGTGGAAAGGCCCATATGTCAAGGGACAAAGGTCTGCCAAGAACCACAGGAGTGGGGTTGGAAGCGGACTCCCCTCCTCTCAAATCAAGCCTTTGGATGAGACCAAAGTCCTGGCCAACAGTTTGACTGAAACCTCATGAGAAACCTTATTCCAGGGCACCCATATAAAATATGCCCAAGTTCCTTAACTACAGAAACTATGAGGTAAAAAATATTGCTATTTATTAAAAAAAAAAAAAAATATTGCTATTTAAAGCTGCTGCAGACCAAAAGAAGAAAAAAGAAAAATTAAAAAAAGGAATTTCCTATTGGTCCAGTGTTAGGACTTTGAGCTTCCAGTGCCACAGGGCCACAGGTTTGATCCCTGGTCAGGGAACTAAGATCCTACAAGCCAAGAAGCCAAAAAAAAAAAAAAAAAAAAGCTTCTAAGTTGCTAAACTTTGGAATAACTTGTTAAACAGTGATAGATAACTAATGAAGGTGCCAAAGTAGTTGGAAGAAGGAAAAACAGTCTTTAACAAATAGTGCTGAATAATTTAATATCCTTATGGAAAAAAGTGAACCTCAACCCCTACCTCACACCATACACTAGTATTAATTTGAGCTAGATATTGGACTAAAAGCTAAATCTATTAAACTTCTTCCCCAAAACACAGAAGACAATCTTTGTAAACTGAGGTGGACAGAGATAATTTGGACAAGATACAATAGTGGCAACCATAACAAAATGTTTGCTAAGTCGGACTTTCTCAATGGTTTTAAAATGGAGGCATTATACGATGAGATCTGTGTTTCAGAAAAGTAAGATGAACCAAAGAGCAGTGTGTCTGTTTTTCTCTCTCTTTCTCACACACACACAAATACTCAATACTAGTAACCATCAGAAGTGGCCAAGTTCAGTGAAGTTGAATTGATAAATAAGTATCAGAAATGTTTGTCTTAACTTACATATTCTTTCATTCTTTCACTCAATTAACAGGTATCTGTTATCTTTTAAAAACTGTAGTAAATATATATATATATAACATTTACAATCATAACCATTTTTAAGTGTGCCATTCAGTAGTGGTGAGTACATTCATATTGATGTGCAAGCTTCAGAACTCTTTTTATCTTTCAAAACTGAAACACTATACCCTTTAAACAGCAATTTTCCATCTTCCCTTCCCTCCAACCCCTGGCAACTGCCATTCTATTTTCTGTCCCTATGAATTTAAGTACTCTAGGTACCTCATATGAGTACAAAGTATTCGTCTTTTTGTGACTGGCTTTTTTCCATGTAGCATAATATCCTCAATATTCATCCATGCTGTAGCATGTTTCAGATTTTCCATCATTTTTCAATGCTGAATAATATTCCACTGTATGTATATATTGTATTTTGCTTATCCATTCCTCTGTCCACAAGCATTTGTGTTGTTTCCTTAACAAAATGGATTTTGGTCACTAATAATTTCCTCCATTTCTGTATAATTCAGTGTGGCTATGTTACAAGCAATAACTAATGTTCCCAGTTACTTTGTCAACAAAGGTCCGTCTAGTCAAGGCTGTGGTTTTTCCAGTGGTCATGTATGGATGTGAGTTGGACTATAAAGGAAGCTGAGCACTGAAGAATTGATACTTTTGAACTGTGGTGTTGGAGAAGACTCTTCAGAGTCCCTTGGACTGCAAGGAGATCCAACTACTCCATCCTAAAGGAGATCAGTCCTGGGTGTTCATTGGAGAGACTGATGTTGAAGCTGAAATTCCAATCCTTTGGCCACCTGATTTGAAGAACTGACTCATTTGAAAAGACCCTGATGCTGGGAAAGGTTGAAGGCAGGAGGAAAAGGGGCTGACAGAGGATGAGATGGTTGGATGGCATCACCGATTCAGTGGATATGAGTTTGGGAAAACTCCAGGAGTTGGTGATGGACAGGGAGGCCTGGCGTGTTGTGGTTCATGGGGTCGCTAAGAGTTGGATACGACTGAGTGACTGAACTGCACTGAATGTTCCCAAATCTCAGTGTCTGAAATCTACCTAAGTTATCTTTTGCTCATGCTACATATTCACTGCCAGTTGGTTAGGTGTGTCAGCTCTATGCCATCCATATTATGGGACCAAGGCTGACAGAGTAACCACCAATTGGAACACTGTTAGCAGCTGTAGCAAAACGAAAGAGAAAATGGCTGAATTCCGTGCTGGCCTTTAAAGCTTCTTCCCAGAAGTGATATATGTCACTTTCACTCATATTTCATTACCAAAGCAAGTCATGTAGTCATTCCTAACTTTATAGGAGCAAGGAAAAGCAATTATATCATGTTCCTGGAAGTTGGTAGAACCAGAAATATTTGAGGATAGCATAACAGTGAACAACTACTTTCAAGATCACCACTAATACTCTTCAACACTCAGTAAAGTATCTGTCCAAAACTTCAATAAACAGATACATTAAAAAATTATTTCACTCAAACTTACTAAGAGCATTCACTGTGTAGGACATTATAAACCTTTTACTAGAGTATTGTAAAACAATATAGATGACAAGTTTTGTATTCTAAAATCAACTTAACACACTATTATCATTATAACAAAATAATTCATATACTTGTATTTGTAGGGTCTCACAGAGATAAGGTTTGAACTAATGCTGTAATAGTGGGAGAAGTTGAAAGTAGGGATTTACCTTAAAAAAAAAAGTTTCAGTGTTTGAAGCAATAGAACTTTGTGACTAATTGAAACTGACAAATAGATGAAAAAGACCAGATAAGGGTAGGAAGGTTTCCTAGACTGGGAGGCTTATTGAAATGGTGGTGTCTTTGCCCTTTTAAGGGAATGCAGTAGTAGCAGGAGTGTGATGCAAAGAGACAATGAGTTTGATTTTTGGAACACTGAATTTCAGATGTCTACAGGAAGCTCTGCCCTTGCTAACCGTCCCTTGCTAGGAATGGATAAGGGCAGGAGAGGAGAATGAACTGCTGGAAGGAGACTGGGAAAGGAGAGTCTAAAACATTGTGTTATATAAGTGAAGGAAGAGTGAGTTTTGAGGATGTGTTTACTCTGAGGTATTTAAATGTAAGCAATTTTTAACCTTCATCAAGTGCAGGCACAAGTGCCCCCTATACCCTCTAGCCATCTCTATATTATTAATATCATTATTTTACTTCAATAATGTCTACAGTTCAGCATCTTAAAATGACAGATTAAGAGGAAAAAAAAAACCCTTGAAATGAAAGTAGGAGATAATGTAACAGTTTGTACCAACAGATGGGCACCAGCCACCAAGGAATCTAAAAAAGATCTGCAGTGTAAGAATCTGTTGGTGTGCCTCTAGCACTGTCTAGGGGAGAAACAGAATAGTGGTGGAAAAAGGATTCAAGAATATGCTGTATTGGACACAAGATGGTGGTTAAAACACAGCCTTTACCACTAACATATATTCACAGCTATACAGTGCCTCCTATTCACCAGGGACTGTGACAGGTGCTCAAAATATGTTTTATTTTGGAATCATCATGACAATCCAAAGGCTAAGTTTATTGGCCCCAAATCGAAGTTAAAGGAACTGAGGATTAAAATGTTAAAAAAAAATCTGTTCAAGGTCAAAGTACAGAAAGTGGAGAATTGCAAGTTCACTCAGATGGGTCTGATTTCAAGGCCAGAGCTCTTTTCACTATAGTCAATGACCCCAACATAGTTGTGCGTCACAACTGCTTGGGTTTTTTAGTTCCCACTCAAGACTGTCTCAGAAGGTGATAATATTAGTATAGTACTTTTCTCTCAGGGTTGTTGGTCACATTAAAGTATACTGGACTGTTTGATTAACATCAAGTTTAACATTGATAGGCTATTAATTTAATAGTTTTAGTACATGTGATTGTCTAATTTCCTTTCTTTTGATTTCCTCGTCAGAACATAATCTTCTGATAAGTAATTAGGCTTATCAAGTAAGTGCCTTGAAACCAGAAAAAGGTGTGCAAAACAAATTTTGGCTTGATAACCGCATTATAAATTAACACACTTAATTTCTACCTTATAAATCATCATTCTTGAGTCTGAGCAGTGCTAGTCAAATTCCTCCAGTTTAATCATCCCTTTGTTAACCGAAAAAACAAAGTTTTGAAATCAGCAAAGCTGAAGAATGGAGTTAGAGCAGAACAGATACGAATTGTTTTAATTGGGAGTAGAATATCAGTTTTTTGTTGTTGTTGTATTTGTTCTGGAGGTCAGTTTCGTGAATACAATACAAAATTAAGTCATTCAAATGCAAGACCACCTTTTCTCATCTTAGTAGATGGTGTTTTTTTGGCTTCAATACATCATAGCTAGATTAGGTTGAAACAGAAAATGTAGTAGGGCTACATCTCTGGCTCCTTTAATATTCCTCCTGCTCCTCTCACCTCCACTTTCCCCAACAATAGTAGTATGTTTATCAAGAAAGGTCTGGTCTTATGTCCTCAAAGACATTCTACTTGCTAGAGGGGTTTACAGTAAGTTGTACCTAAATTAGCATTCTTCCCCTCCTGCTACCACAAACTTCAGATAGTTTGCTTGTAGGCAAATAATTTTTTCTTTTCAATATTCAAAAAGGCACTCAGCAGGAACTTACCAAATGCATTCTCCCTGAAAAAAAGTTAAGCGGTTTCCCTAAAACCACACAGATCAAACGAGTGGGGGAAGGGAGACTGAAAGTGCTTGTTACACCCAGTCTCGTTCCCATAATTACCCAAACTGCCTGCATCCCCGCCGTAGGACAGGGCTTTCTACGGGACAAGAAAGGAAAACCAGTGAGGTGAGAGCCAGGAAATCGGGAGAGGTGCCTTTCCCGGCATGCTCTGCAGCACACCGAGGGGCGCCAGACATATCCCGGCGTGCATCGGGGAGCGCCCAAGGGCGATGGTTCCCGGCTCCTGGAGGGGCACGCGAAGTTAAAGCGGTAGGTGTGACCTTACTTAGTTTTGAGACCCTGCTTTCTCGTTTCCACTTTAGGAATGTAATCTCATAACGGCTAAGAAGGAGGTCTTCTAACTACCCTCCCTTTCCGCGTGCGAACGACTTTCGGCGCCGCTTCGAGCACGGTGCCAGGTGATTAGCGGTTAGGGGCGGGCCTGAGCTGATCACGTGATCAAACCTGGCCTCCAATGACTAGCCGGGTGTTCCAGCAGCGCGAGGATTCCCGGACCCGTGAGCGGAGCGGCGCGTGGGCCCGCTGCGGTCGGCTCTGGCAGGTACGCGCAGGCGCCCTGGTTGCCACGCGCCCCGTCTGTCCCCACGCGCCCAGCGGCGATTACTTGGCGCGAGGTGTTAAGAGTCTGTCTGGTTTTTTTTGAGGGGGGGGCAAGGAAAGGGTAGGGGGCAATGGCGTCACGTGGACGCCACAGCCAATCGCACTTGGAGGCGCACCCACAGCTTTCCCCGGCGCCCCGGGGTGCGACGTGTTCAGTGAGGTTCGGCTCTCCCTTGCCGGTCCCAGCACTCTTTCGAAGCGCGTGTGCGGCCTGTAAAGTCTGGCCGCGGGTTTTCGTGGCGTCCTGCTCCGCTGTGAGCACGGACGACAAGTTCTAGGCAAAATGGCTGCTGGAAAGAGTCTCCTAGTAGGGGGAGCGCTGGGGCCGCGTGAAGGTCACATGACGAGGTTGGCAGCGCGTGCTCCTGGCGCGGGGACGGGGGAGGGTGGAAGGGGAGACGAGCGGCCAGTCATGTGCTCTCGATTGCGCCGTTCCTAGGTTTTCCAGCGCTTTTGCTCTGGCCCGACTGGCTGCTTTTACTCCTCCCACCTCGAAGCGTGGCAAGCGTCGGGGAGAAGCTGTGTGGTGTGGTGGATCGAGCACGGTTCTGGGAATGAGGACACCTAGGGTGTAGGCCTTTGGCTGCTTTTGCAATTAGCTAGACATGTTCTAGTCCTGGGGCTTGTCCGGGTGGCTCAGCGGTGAAGAATCCGCCTGCCAATGCAGGCGACGCGGGTTCGATCCCTTGGTTCGGAAGATCCCCTAGAGGAGGAAATGGCAACCCACTCCAGTATTGTCTGAAAAATTGCACGGACAGAGGAGCCTGGCAGGCTGCAGCCCACAGAGTCGACCTGGGCTGAGCTCGCTTTTACGTTGCCAGTCCTGGCCTCTGTTTCCTCCTCGTACAGCTCTGCATAGGAGGTTGTTATTGTTATTTTAGAAGGTATATGACCTCTACCTCATCCCAATGTCATGCTGATAGCAAAACCATTAAAAACAATCATTGTGAGATAAGCCGGTCTCCCGGTAGGAGAAAACCCACAATAGTCCCCCTCCCTCCAGCCTTTCAGTGATGTGGGAAACTTGGAGGTAACTTGTTACAATATTCTGGACACGTCTGTCTATAGTTAGCAGTAGCATATATACTTTGTACCTGGCCACTATCTCATTTGAAAAGTATTTTGTTTTAGACGTCTAGTCCCTCTGTGTTTTTTTGGAAAGAAATCAAGAGGGAAGTAGTAGTGTCATAATTGTGGAGGTAGGGAAACAAAAGGAGTTAGAGGGCATGTGCTAGTGCCCCAAAACGCTGACTAGAAAGAAGTGATTTTCTCCACTTGGTGGGCCAGTCTTTATAAAAATTTTGAGGCTTCCTACCACCAGCCTTTGGTGTTTTTCATAGTTCTCTGCTCCTAGTGTCAGTTCTGCGTTTTACCAAGGGTCAAAGTTTTAGTGAAATGAAGCAGGCATACATTATATGTTTTTCATATCATTGCCTATGCTTTATAGTACATTTGGTGTATCTTGAAGAGCCTTTTGAATTTTGTGGGTGCACAATCTGGAAAACATTTATTGAACAATCATGATAATATTTATCACTTTTGAACAATTACACTAATAGTTAACATCTTTCTAGCCTGGTACTTTATATGTCTTAATTCACTTAGTTCTCATAACAAACCTGTGAGTTAGGTACTACTATCTCCATTTTACCAATGAGGGAAATAGCAACAGAGTAGTTAACTGGCACAAGGTCATATGGCTGATAATTTACAATTCCAACCAGAATTCTTTTCGAAAACTTGACAAAATGAGTCTAAATTTCATTTGGAAGAATGAGCTTATAAAGTCACAAAATTTTGAAAGAAGAAAATTAAGTGGGGACTTGTACTATTGAATATACAAATAAAGCTATGGTAATCAAAACAGTAAGTGGTAACTGGAATAGACAGCACTGGGTCAAAAAGACTAGTGTTATACAGGTGACATTTCATGTTAGTTGAGAAAGAATTTTGAATTTATGTTGAAACAATTGGCTAACCATTTAGAAAAAAAATGGAATCCTACCTTAAAATGTAAATAAAATCTGGGAGTTCAGTTCAGTTGCTCAGTTGTGTCCGACTCTTTGAGACCCCATGGACTGCAGTACGTCAGGCTTCCCTGTCCATAACCAACTCCCAGAGCTTACTCAAACTTATGTCCCTTGAGTCGGTGATGCCATTCAACCATCTGCCATCCAAAATCTGGGGGAATTAAGTATAAAATATGAAGTCAAAATTCCTGCTTTAAGGAAGAGAGAAACAGATGATGAAGAAGAAGATGGTTAGTGAGACCCCAAATAACTTGCAGGAAAAGAACTGTTCAGTATTGGTTGGACTGCTGACATGAATTTTTAGCTGTTTTTCTTAAAGGTAACTGTGATACAAACCCCAGGACACCCACCTACCCAGTCACCCAAAGAGCCAAAGAATAGTTCCCATGACATTCCACCTTTCTCCATTTAGTCCCTCTTGGAAATCCACCACCAACCTTGGGCACTTCACCCCAACAAATTTGTAAGAGTTGTTAGGTTTTTGTGTAAGACTTGCTGTAGCATGGATAACTGTGATTGCTGAGTTAGCCGTCTGTGGCTACAAGAGGTTGTCACAACCTTTTTTACTTTCTGTGCAACAAAGAAGCTTTGTAAATAAACTCTTAACATTTAAAGAAAAATTACTGCTTTAGAAAAACGGATAAGCAGTTTTCTAATCTTCACATAGGTTGAGCTGTTCTAAGCATGATTGCAAAGGCAATTATGACTGATAGAATTCTGATTGATAGAATTATTATGTAAAACAGCCTCTAGTTGGCAACAATACCATCAAGTTAAAAGACAACTTTACTCATTTAGTATTCATTTGACATATTTATTGAGTGTGTTTGATGTGCCAGGCAGTTTTCCAGGTGTAGGGGAACCAGTGATGACTAAAGTCAGGCAAAATGTGGGGAAAAAAATCTTTGTAGCAGGTTGGACTCAGAAGGTTACTTTGGTTGGACTCAGAAGGTTACTTTAGTGTTTAACGGATTGTCAAAAGACCTGAATAGATAGACTGCATGCATAGAGAAATAAAAATAACCAATAAAGATAAAAATACAGTATTTTCTACTTATAAACAACACAAAACAACTTCCCGTGCAGATTGGTATATATGTGATATAATGGTAGTATCTAATATTGGCATAGGAATGGGGAAATTGTCACACTCATACACTGTTGTTCATGGATATTTACTTTTGAACATCCTTTCTGGAGAATATTTTGGCCATACTTAATGAAAGCATGGGCATCCCAGGTGACTCAGTTCCAAAGAATCTACCTGCAGTGCAGGAGACATAGGAGACTTGGGTTCGATCCCTGGGTTGGGAAGATCCCTTGGAGGAGGAAATGGTAACCCACTCCAGCATTCTTGCCATGGACAGAGGAGCCAGGTGGGCTACACTCCATGGGGTCGCCAGTCGCCAAGAGTTGGTCACGACTGAGCGACTAAGCACACATTGAAGCATTAATAACCTATCACTAAGCTGCTCCTCTTCTTTATTAAGGCCCTAACTGGTAAGTTTGCAAACATATTTGTTTAAGAGTTGTCTTTTTTAAAAAAAATTAATGTATTTTTAATTAAAGGATAAGTGCTTACAATATTGTGTTGGTTTCTGCCTTGCATAAAAATACAGAACACTTCACGAATTTGCATGTCATCCTTGTGTGGGGGCCATGCGAATCTCTGCATCTTTCCCGTTTTAGTATATGTGCTGCTGAAGTGAGCACAATAGTCTTAAATAGTAGCAAAGAAAAACCCAAGAAAAATGTAAATTTTAAATAATGAGTGATTCAGCTACATAAATAAGATGCCCTCCTAGAGGGTTATGTCTTGTAACTAGTAGGCATGATAGAGATTTCTAGTAACGACTTGGAAAGCACATTGAAGCACATTACATATATTGTTAAGTGTAAAAAGCCAGTTTTAAAGTTATTTGTAGTGTGATCACATTTTTGTAGGAATATACCTCTGTGTTCATTTACGTAGAAATCTAAGATGGTTTATATCAAACATAAACTAATGGTGATTTTATTCGAATGATAGGATTTTTGGATGAGTTTAATTTAAAAAAAAGCTTGTTATTTTTTGGAACAGTTTTAGATTTATAGAAAAATTTCAAAGACAGTATAGAGAGTCTCTAAATACTGAATGCCCAGTTTTCCCTATTATTAATGTCTTATGTTTGTGTGGTGTATGTATTATAATTAATGAACCAAGATAACGCAATTATGAACTGCATAGTTTAATCAGTTTTTTTTTTTTTTAGTTTTTATCTACTGTCTTTTTTCCTATTCCAGAATTTCATCTAGGATATCATAAATACTTTCAAAAATTTATTAATGGTTTGTTGGCTTCCCTGGTAGCTCAGAGGTAAAGAATCGACCTGCAGTGCAGGAGATGCAGGCGAGTTGGGATCAATTTCTGGGTTGGGAAAATCCCCGGGAGTAGAAAATGGCAATCCACTCCAGTATTCTTGCTGGGAAAATCACATGGACAGAGGAGCCTAGCAGGCTATAGTCCACAGGGTCACAAAGAGTCAGGCACGACTAAGTGAGTGAACACATACACACACATATATGCTCATACAATGCTTTTTATGGGTGAAATTACAGGGAAGAAGATGTGAGGGGGAAAAGGGAAAGGAAGGGATGTAGGGAAAAAGTGAAAACAAACATAAGCCATGTGTGACCCAGATGGCCATAACTTTGTTCCAAACAAAGCTGGCTCCTTGTTCTTCCTAGTCATCTGCAGAGAGTTCATAGGAAATACTTGCCTCTCAGAACCTTCCATTACACAACCACAGTACCTTTTAATCATGTCCTCTTAGGATCCTCTTGACTATGCTAGTTTCGTGACTTTTCTTGTTTTCATGACCTTGACAGTTTTGAAGAGCACTGATCAGATGTTCCTCAATTGGGATTTGATGTTTTTTCCGTGATTAGAGTCAACATGACTTGTCACAATGTTGACCTTGATCACCTGCCTGTGAATTTGGTTTTTAAATATTTTTTTTTATAGGTAAAGAAACCTGAATAATAAGGAATGAGCCATGCTAGCATGTGGAACTTTTCAAGCAGTGGGAGCGACTACTAGTGCAAAGATTCTGGGGCAAGAATCAGTTTGAGATTTTCAAGGAAGTGCAAGAAGGCTGGTGTGCTAGAGTTTGGAGATTGCTGCAGTATTAATTGGTGGCAATGGTGGGGAAGAGTTTGGTAGTAGGAAATGATATTGAGAAGTTGGTGGGTCTCAGATGGTATAGAGCCTTATAGACCAGAAGGGCTTTGGATTTTATTCTAAGTGTGGTGGGATTCATTGGACAAGTTTTATGAAGAAAAATGATACTATCTAATTTATGTTTTTCCAAGATTGTTTTGACTACTGTAGAGGCAAGAGGGGCAGCAGGAGACCATTCAGGAAGTCATTGGAATGGTATGATGAAGTATGGTGGCTTTGGGTCAGGGAGGCAGTGATGGAGGCAGTGTGAGGGGAGGTCAGATTCAGAGTCTATTTGGAAGGTGGAATCGATAGAATTTGCTGATAGATTAGTTGTGAGATGCGAGAGGGATCAAAGATGAATCCAAGGTTAGCTAGAGCAACTAGTGTCACATACAGAGATGGAAAACTGGAAGGAGTTATTAGTCTGGGGTTTAAACCAAACAGTTTATTTGGATATGTTGAATTTGAGATGCTCACTGGATATCCTTCCCGGTGGTTCAGACGGTAAAGAATTTGCCTGCAATGCAGGAGACCTGGGTTTGATCCCCTGGGAGAAAGGAATGGTTACGCACTCCACTATTCTTCCCTAGAGAATCCTGTGGACAGAGGAGCCTGGTGGGCTGCAGTCCATGGGGTCACAAAGAGTCGTGAGTGATTAACACACACGCGGTATATCCAGGAATAGGTAATTGATTGTTCAGTCTGGAGCCCAAAGTCAAAGTCATGACTGTGAATATACATTTAGGATGTCATCAATACGTAGATGGTGTTTAAAAATCTGGGTCTGGTGAGGTCAGCCAGGGAAGTAGAGAAGAGGGCCAGTGACTGAGCCCTGAAGCTAAGCTGAAAGCATAGACAGAGAAATAAGTCACCCTTAGATTGTTTGTATTTACTGTGTCTTATGGTACAATATTAAATAAAACTTTTGAGATGATTGTAATGTGACTTAGGCTCTTCCTGATATATAAACTGATTTTTCAGGTTTTTGTCTCTGTGCTGCTTAAAGATTACTATTTTCTCTCCTTTACTTGGGGGCATAAACTCCAGATTTCATAGTTGAGCATGCCAGACCTATCACTGTTGAACTCTGCCCTACCTTTCTATCCTCTTTCCTCTTTATCATTCCTGTCATGCCCAACATGTTCTGCTGTGTATAACCGTCTGTTTGCCTGGTATACTCTTTCTACTTCTCTTCCTGCTCTTTGCCTCAAACTCTTGCTCAGTCTTCTGTGTGTAGCTTACATTTGCTATGTAATTTCCCTAAATTTCCACAGATAAAAGTTTGCTCCTCAGTGCACAGTACTTCCTCAGCTCTGTTGTTGGTACTTTAATTTATAACAGAATATAAAGTCTGTTAATATTGACTGGCTTTTTTTTTTTTTCCCTCTTGGTGGGTAAATAGTGTTTATTTTTTTTGAAAAAAATTTTTAAAAATTTTAATTGGAGACTGATTACGTTACAATATTTTGGTTAACACAATACAATATTACAATATTACAATATTTTTTGCCATACACTCACATAAATCAGCCATGGGTGTACATGTGTTCCCCATCCTGACCCTTGACTGACTTTTTTAATTCATTTGTTTCCCCAGTGTGTGGCATGTAGTAGATGCTCAAGCTAATGCTTGGAAAAAGTTTAGAAGTTTTGTTTTGGCAAAAGAGAGTAAATAACTAAAACTTTATCTTACAATACATGAACATATGGATCATTAGCTGAGATTTTTAGGGTTTTTTTTTAATGCCTAGTTTTGGTTTTAATGATGTTTATTGTGATGGAATTTAGCCAGTACAAAGTTTAATATTGTCAGTTAGGAGCCTTAGTTCAGAGACATTTTTAGAGTGGTTTAATCTCTAGAGTTGAATAATGCTTATTCTTTGAAGGCAAGGTATTATAATAGATTTCTTCTTTCATTTGCCCACTTTCACACCCACCTTCTCAGTAGTCAGGAATTCTATTTTAACATTACATATGTACTTTGAGCTCTTTGCTAAAGGAGAAACCCAATGTAATAAATCCAGTAGAATCAGCAGTACCCACCCCAGGAATGTCTTTAAACTATTGCATAGAGACAGACTTAATGGTGTGAATTGTAGGTGTGCAGGTTTCAGTCTGTGAGCTCAAGTAGGGTTAATTATTCTGTCATTCAATTGTAGGTATGTATTAAGCACCACCATATATGGGCTCTGTATGGGGTGCTGTGGGGGATGCACAAAAGAAAAGTTCTGGTTCCTTGCACACAAATCCCTGACAATTCAGTCAAGGAATTGAAACATAACATTAAAAAGGAGTTTAATCTTAACAAGCGGTGTATCAGTAAGTGCAAAGTGCTGTGTATAAATCAAAGACTTTGCATTTCTTAAGCCCATAATTATATTTGCAGAGATATATGGTCTTATCTTGCATCTGTTTCAACATTTTGACCTGACTTGCAAGCTCTACATTTTCTCCTGTCCTTTAACAAAATTTTTAGTTTCAAAAAGATATTACTGATTTGACTCTTTGATGTGATGAAAGCCCTATATGAGAAGAGTGCTCTGCCAATGCATTGCTTTCCAACATTTTATTCTTTCATGCCTATAAAGCGAATAGGTAATTTGAAAAGGTAGAATGTTATTTACCCTTTGTAAGTGTGACAGAGGCATCTTTTTATAGTTTTGCTATATGGATAGGTTTCCTTAGACATATTTTCTCCTTCTGCCTAAGGCTGAAGGGGTGGGAGCAGTTGAGGGGGAGGGGAGAAGTGTATAGAACCTAGAGAAAAAAATGTGTGTGTATGAATATGAGTTTAAAAGTAGTTATTTTTGGATTTGAATTATGAAAGCAGTTTTCTTCTCATTTGAGAAGATATGAAAAACATAAACACAAAAAAGGAAATAAAAATTTCAAATATGCTACCTACCACTGTTAAAGAATCTGCCTGCCAATGCGGGAGGCGCAGGTTTGATCTCTGGTCCAGGAAGATCCCCTGGAGAAGGAAATGGCAACCCACTCCAGTATCCTTGGCTGGAAAAACTCCATGGACAGAGGAGCGTGGTGGGCTACAGTCCATGGAGTTGCAGAGTGAGACAACCTACCACTGTTAACCTTACTGGTATGCTTCTCGTCTTTTTTTTTTTTTTTAAGAGGCAAGTTTTGTTTTTTAATAAAATATTTCAGCTACCTTTAGACATGAATAAATAATTGCCTTTACATAAGGTGAATCTAGGCAAATTACTCTCAGTGCAGTTCTTCAGTAGCTTCTCATAGTAAATAGAATCAAGTTGAGACGAGTTCAAATTCTTTAGCCTAGCAGTATTTTACCTTATAGCTTTGGACTTCCCTGGTGGCTCAGTTGGTAAAGAATCCGACTGAGCCACCACAATGTGGGAGACCTGGGTTAGATCCCTAGGTTGGGAGGATCCCCTGGAGAAGGGCATGGCAACCCACTGCAGTATTCTTGCCTAAAGAATCTTCATGGACAGAGAAGCCTGGCAGAATGCAGTCCATGGGGTTGTAAAGAGTCCAACATGACTGAGTGACTAAGCACGTGCACCTTGTAGCTTATCTCATTTACTGTCTGTCTCTCTCAGACACATCTTTGTTAAATCCATACCACAGGTACTACTTTCAGGCCTCTAGACCAGGGTTTGGCAGACTTTTTCTGTAAAAGGCCAGATAATATTTTAAGTTTTTTGGGCCTTTTTTGTCTATGATTACTCACTTGTGCTGTGGTAGCATGAAGGCAACTATTGACAACATGTAAGTGAATGATCATGGCTCTGTTCCAGGGTACCTTTAATTATGAACATTAAAATTTGATTAATTTTTTTCAGCCATTAAAGAATGTAAAAACCATTCTTAGTCCGTGGGCTGTACAAAAAAAGATAGCAGAACATGGCCTATGGGGTTGTAGTTTTTGATTGCTGGTATAGACTACCATGCTTAATACACTTCTACCTGTATTCAGTGTTCCTTCCCCCAATTTTTTCCCCTAGGACAACTGTCTTGTTCAGAACTCATCTTAGAAGTCAGAGTCTCAGGGAAGTTAGAGTTCTGCTGTTCAGACCTCTATCATTGTATTTATTTGACTATATTAAAAAATTGTAATAAAATATAATGTAAAGTACACTGTTTTAACCAGTGGTAAGTATCCAGTTCTTTGGCACTAAGTGTGTTCACATTGTTGTGCAGTCATCATCACTGTCCATCTCCAGGGTTTTCATTTCTCCAGGCTGAAACTCTGTACCTATAAAATACTATTTTAATTTACCATTTTCCTCTCACCCTAGTCCCCAGCACACCATTCTGCTTTCTGTCTCCATGAATTTGACTACTACAAATACCCCACATAAGTGAAATCATACAAAATATTCAGTTCAGTTCAGTCGCTCAGTCGTGTCTGACTCTTTGTGACCCCATGAATCGCAGCATGCCAGGCCTCACTGTCCATCACCAACTATTAGGTTGGTACAAAGTAATTGAGGT
The DNA here is from genome assembly GCF_963930625.1 of Muntiacus reevesi. Classification (NCBI taxonomy): domain Eukaryota; kingdom Metazoa; phylum Chordata; class Mammalia; order Artiodactyla; family Cervidae; genus Muntiacus; species Muntiacus reevesi. The sequence goes on from NC_089255.1 coordinate 35,845,443, forward strand.
TTTGGACTGTGAATTTTAAATCATTATAACTAGGTTCAAACACATCTTTATTAATCAAAATAGAAACCATTACAATCAACGCATTTTTGCCAATGAGAAATAAGTTCATTTATTCCTGTAGTGTAAAAATCCATGCTTCGGGATTTGATGATCTCTTGGAAAACATTTTCTGCCTCCTGCTGGATGTAGAAGCATTTTCCCTGAAAAAGGTTGTCTAGATGCTTGAAGAAGTGTAGTTGATTGGCGACAGGGCAGGTGAATATGGCAGATGAGGCAAAACTTGGTAGCCCAATTCGTTCAACTTTTGAAGCATTGGTCATGCGATATGTGGTCGCACATTGTCATGGAGAAGAATTAGGCCCATTCTGTTGACCAGTGCTGGCTGCAGGTATTGCAGTTTTCGGTGCATCTCATCGATTTGCTGAGCATACTACTCAAAGATTTAATGGTTTTGCTGGAATTAAGAAAGCGATAGTGGATCAGACCAGCCACAGACCACCAAACAGTGACCATGACCTTGTTTTGGTGCAAGTTTGGCTTTGGAAAGTGCTTTGGAGCTCCTTCTCAGTCTAAAACTAAGCTGGTCGTCACACAGTGTATAAAATCCACTTTTCAATCATTGCATGTCACAACCTGATCAAGAAATGATTTGTTGTTGTTAGGTGGAATGAAAGGTGACATGTCAAAACAACGAATTTTTTGATTTGTGGTCAGCTCACGAGGCACCCGCTTATTGAGCTTTTTCACCTTTCCAATTTGTTTCAAATGCCGAATGACTGTAGAATGGTCAGCGTTGAGTTCTTCAGCAACTTCTTGTGTAGTTGTAAGAGGATCAGCTTGGATGATTGCTCTCAGTTGGTCATTGTCAACTTCCCATTGCCTGGCCACTATGCTTCTCATCTTCAAGGCTCTCATCACTTGCAAAACTTCATGAACCACCACTGCATCGTACGTTTGTTAAGCAGTTCCTGGGCCAAATGCATTGTTGATGTTGTGAATTCTCTCCACTGCTTTATGACTGATTTTGAACTCAAATAAAAAAAATTGCTCGAATTTGCTTTTTGTTTAACATCATTTTTATAGTCTAAAATAAATATAAATACTAAGTAATGTCATTGGCAAAAAAAAAAGTGAGAAGTGTGCATTAAAATGATGTATAACATAACCACATTTAAGAATTTATCCCAATATCAAATGGGAAAGTTCAATGCAAAAAACCACAGTTGCTCTTCCCATCGCCGCTGCTCCTGCTGGCTGATACCTCTCAAGCCTCCTCCCCGCTCGGCTGGTCCCCGGGCTCTGCCGCCACCGCCGCCTAGCCGCTTCTCCGAGCCGCCGCTGCGCTCGGCCTAAGAGGTTTTAAAATGGAGCACTTCGATGCATCGCTTAGCACCTATTTCCGGGCATGGCTCGGCCCCGAGGTAAGATACTCGAGTTAAAGGATGGTTTCTTCTGGACAATTATGTCTCCACCTTGGTCTGCTCCATTCTGTACTTGCTAATCGTGTGGCTGGGACCAAAATATATGAAGACGAGGCAACCGTTCTCCTGCCGGAGGATTTTAGTGGTGTACAACCTCGGACTCACTCTGCTGTCTCTCTATATGTTCTGTGAGTTAGTGACGGGAATATGGGAAGGCCAGTACAACTTCTTCTGTCAGGGCACACGCAGTGGAGGAGAAGCCGACATGAAGATCATTCGCGTGCTGTGGTGGTACTACTTCTCCAAGCTCATCGAGTTCATGGACACCTTCTTCTTCATCCTCCGCAAGAACAACCACCAGATCACAGTCCTGCACGTGTACCACCACGCCAGCATGCTGAACATCTGGTGGTTCGTGATGAACTGGGTCCCCTGCGGCCACTCTTACTTTGGCGCCACACTTAACAGCTTCATCCACGTCCTCATGTATTCGTACTACGGCCTGTCGTCCATCCCGTCCATGCGGCCGTACCTCTGGTGGAAGAAGTACATCACGCAGGGGCAGCTGCTTCAGTTCGTGCTGACCATCATCCAGACCAGCTGTGGAGTCGTCTGGCCATGCACCTTCCCTCTCGGTTGGTTGTATTTCCAGATCGGATACATGATTTCTCTGATCGCCCTCTTCACAAACTTCTACATTCAGACCTACAACAAGAAGGGGGTCTCCCGGAGGAGAGAGCACCAAAAGGACCACCAGAACGGCTCTGTGGCCGCCGTGAATGGCCACACCGGCAGCTTTTCTTCGATGGAGAACAATGTGAAGCAGCGGAAGCAGCGGAAGGACTGAGGTCCGAGGGTTGGCGGCCTCTGAGCCGCATCATCCGGTTGTAAGCACATCTGAGTTGTGCCGATGCTCGTCAACAACTGCTGTAACTCGTCAGCCTACAATAGTGTGACTCACGTAGGACCTCTTCCATCAGTTCCAAACCCCCAGAAGACATAGACAGATTATCCAATTAGACGTAAGATTTTTTAACATTTCTGGGCTCTCACCGACCCCTGCGCTAGACTGGAGGGCGTGTTATTGTAGTAAACGACACTGCTGTTGCCTTATTAGTTATAACATGATAGGTGCTGAATTGTGATTCACAATTTAATAACACTGTAATCCAAACTTTTTTTTTTTTTTTTTACTGTAGATCATGCATGTGATTGTAAATTTGTATAATGTTGTTACAGTAGAGAAACACACATGCCTTAAAATGGAAAAAGCAGGGCCCAAAGCTTATTAGTTCAATTAGGGTATGTTTCAAGTTTTTATTCATATTTAATAGCTCCGTTCAGAAAAGTCAACCACCGTGATTTATGAAACTTAACGTGTGACACAGAACTTCAGGTGACTTGTCCGTGTGAAATCGGCACCTTCAGTTTTTGTAATGTGGCTTTAAATCAGGCAGGTTCAGATCTAGTGGAACAGTCAGTTTAACTTTTTAACAGATCTTATTTTTTTATTTTGAGTGCCACTCTTAATAATGTAAAAAGGGAGGGAGGAGCTAAAGCAGTCTTGATGAAACTTAAGTATATATTCTTTGTCTTCAAGATTTCAGGAAGTGTGTAGGATGAGTAGGCCATTTTAAATTTCCTAAGTGTAAGTATTTTTATACAGGAAACAAAGCCCATTTTGCTTTCCACTTAGAGAAGATGTATACTTTTCAAGAGACATGACTGAACAGTTAACAATTTGACAGAGGCCCGTAGATGAGCAGTGAGGGGACTGGTTGCCAGGGTCCAAATTTGGATTGATTTCTATACTGCTATCTGTCTGTTTTGACACAAACTTCCTTTGAAAATGTGCCTAGCTTACCATAATGGGGAGGGGTGGGGTGGGAAGGACCTTAGAAAAATTCAAGGTAAAATTAAACAGATAGCTGCAGCATGAGAGAACTGGAGAACTGAGTAGAGATGATTTGGTTAATGTGAATCTAATAGCACCTGTAAGGTTTTTTTTTCCTGCTCCGACTCTAAAGATTTGTTTAAAAATAAGACTGCTTATCCTAAAATCATGTCTCATACCCTAGAAGCAGTGGTCAAACAGATAAAGACTGTTGTGTGTGTGTCATTTTAAAGTGTTGGAATTTAGCCTCTGAATACCTTCTCCACTGGAGGAAAAAAACATTCATTGAACCACTCGTGACACATCTGAGAAGGTCATTGACAATGTATAAATGAATGGTTTGATATTTATGTAAATATCAGTTTATCATGCTTTAATTTTGCACATTCATATTACAGGGAGCCAGTTGGGTTCTCTTAATTAGTCTTGTGGGTTTTCTGTTTGGAAGGAGTCACGGCATCTGTTTACATTTACCTTATCAAATCTAGAATGTGTATATTTATAAATGTATGTCTTCCTAGGTACTAGTTTGAGAATGTCTTTACATATTTCAACACAGAAACTATAACATTCAATAGTGTGCTGTCAAAGTGTGCTTAAGCTCATCTGGATATACCCACAATGTTAAATAATCTCTAAAATTAATCATTAAAACATTTTTGATTAAAAAAAACAAAAAACACAGTTACTTTTGTACCAACCTAATATTTGTCTTTTTGAAACTGGCTAATTTCACTTAGGGCTTCCCTGGTGGCTCAGTGGTTAAGAATCACCTACCAATGCAGGACATGCAGTTTCGATCCCTGGGTTGGGAAGATCCCCTGGAGAAGGAAATAGCAACCCATTCCAGCATTCTTGCCTGGGAAATCCTGTGGACAGAGGAGCCTGGTGGGCTACAGTCCATGGGGTCACAAAAGAATTGGACATGACTTACGGACTAAACAGCAACAATTTCACTTAGCCTGATGCGTCATAGTTTATCTATGTTGTACCATGTGTTAGGATTGGCTGAATAATATTCTTATTATATGTTGTCATTTAGCCACTAAGTCATGTCTGTTATATGTATATATCATTTTTTTTTGTGTATCCACCCATCTGTTGATGGATATTTGGGTTGTTTCTACCTTTTGGCTGTTGTGAATCATGTTGCTATGAACGTGGGTGTATAAACATCTCTTTGAGTCTGTGCTATCAATTCTTTTGAGTATATATCTAGAAGTATTGATAGAATTGCTGGATCACATGGTAATTCTGTGTTTAATTTTTTGAGGAACTGCAGTAGCTTTATCATTAAGGGTTGAGTTTTTTTAAAGTAATAAACCTTTTGGCGAATGATCTTAGATTATAGAAAAGTTGTAAAGATTATAACAGAGATTTTCTATACTCCTCACCCAGTTTCTCCTAATGTTAACATCTTACTTTATGAGGGTACCTTTGTCAAAACTGAGAAACCAACATTGATATATTACTATTAGGTAAATTCCAGGCTTAATTTGGACTTTATTAGTTTTCCCACTAATGTGCTTGTTCTGTTCCTGGATACACTTGAGGATATTACATTGTATTTATTCTGTATGTTGTTTTATTTATTTTTAGTCTATTTTGTTGTTGTTGTTGTTTGTTTCTCCAGTACTTAGTACAGAACATGGTATGTAATAAGAGCACAGTGTTTCTTGAATGAATTACCTCCTTTTAATTTTTCTCTCCTTTTTGAGGGCATGTTCGTTAACTGTCCTTCAGGTATTTATCCTTGTATCTTTACGTTCCTCTCTATTTGTGGATAACTTTGATAAAAATAAAATTACATTTAAAGATATGTAAAAATTCTTTACATTAGTAGAGAATGACAACAAAAAACTGCAATCACACTCAGATTCTCCTTTACAAAAGCCACAAAAGTTGATCACTTTTTGCTAAATACATCTAATAAAAAGGGATCTTACCACTTTGTGAGGAAACTTGTTTCATTGTTGAGTAGTTTTAGAGGTCAAAAGGTTATTCCTTATGCTGATTTGAAAACCTTTTGTAGAAACTTCCATTCCAGAACCCTCTAGAATATTCTATATTCTATATTCTTGCTTTCATGACAACCTTTAAGTGATTTCTTTAAATTATCTTCATAATCCATCCCTACATCTTTTTTTTTTTCCATCCCTACATTTTAAATCTTCTAGGCAATGATTATGAAAATCATCTTTGATTTTGAGACTGATTATCACGAAATCCTTCCAAATCATGGTTCACTGGCTTCTGACTGTTCTGTGGATGTCGATTTGTTGGTTCTGCTGCAGTTGGCTGTGCTGCCCAAAGCTCTACTGCCTGGTGACCTTAGTTGGCCACTGATGTTCTTGTATGATCTTCTCAAGAGCTGCCCTCGGTGGTGCCTTTGGGATTACCAGTGTTGACTTTATAACTGCCCTTATTGGCCCATTCTCTTCTCCTGATACCACTGAAGTTCTCACTAAGTTTCCTAAAGGTTAGCCTCATGCTTTTAATTTCTTACAGCAGACTGAGAAGGAATTTGAGAGAAGTTTCTCTGCGCTTGATAGTGTACTCTCACAGAGTGCCAGAGGGTTGCTTCCTTGCCAGTAGTCAGTTGGAGCTTTTTGCTAGAGCTCATGTACCTCTACTCTACTATCTCTTACCACATGAAGAATTCTCTTTTTTAGCTGAGGTTTTGCCTGGAGTGATTGGATATGGCCTGCTTCCTTATTATTTAAGCATGTTAGTTCTAATGTTCTGGGATCCTACCACCAGCTTTAAAGTTCTCCTACAGAGAATTCCTTGGTGGTTCAGTGGTTAGGACTCAGCACTTTCATACTAGCTCGGCACAGCTTAAAAAAAAAAAAAAAAAGCCCTCCTGCAAACTTAACAGCTTATTGCCTACCTTGCCCAAATTTCTCTGGAGAGGAAATTCACTCTCAACCTAGTCCTTTGTTGCATTTACAGCAAAGGCTGGACATAACATGTGTTGGAAGAATGGAGGAATATTAAGTAAATTGTGGTGTTAAAAGTGCAAAACACATATTAAAGTCTTCGCAGCAACTTGCAAAGTATGTTTTCAAAAATAATGTTAAATGAAGAGTAGAATCAAAAGTGCAAAGATCCTGCTTTAAAGGAGGATCTTTAAAAAAAGATGCCTAAAAAAACCCCAAACCCTATAAAAATATATACACATGAACATAGAAATTCAGAGTAATACAAAGTCATGGTCAGTAGTAAGACTGTAGGTATCAGAAATTATATTATTTATTGATTTTTCTGTGTTTTCCATTAGCATGCAAGCTCTAAGAAGTCAAGAGTCTAGACTGGTCTGTCCTAGAGCAGTGCCTAGCCTGTAGTAGTTTTCAATAAATCATGTTGATTGTTTACTGAATTAAAATTTGAAATTTTTTTTTGATTGTTTTATTGTTTAGTGCTATAGTAATGCTTGTGTGTGTGTGTGTGAGTTATCTGTCACGTCCAACTCTCTCTCCATGGAATTCTCTAGGCAAGAATACTGGAGTGGGTTGCCATTCCTTTCTCCAGGGGCTCTTCCCAACCAAGGGATTGAACCTAGGTTTCCCGCATTATGGGCAGATTCTTTACCATCTGAGCTACTAGGGAAGCCCTATAGTAATGCTTATTAAAGTTAAAACAAAAGCAAAAATTAAAAAGAATTCTCAATGATTTCAACCTTTTAAAAATATAGTGTCTGAATATTTTTCCCACCCTTGTTGGCCTTCTTTGGTCCTCTTAAAAAGTGGTGCCCCAAACAGGATATACTAGTACAGATTTTGACAAGCCAGCCCAGCGAATAGAGGAATATTTTCTTCTCAGGTTCTGGTAGAAAGTATACACAGAAGAACTGTACGAAAAGGATCTTATTGACCCAGATAACCATGATGCTGTGATCACTCACCTAGACCCAGACATCATGGAGTGCAAAGGCAAGTGGGCCTTAGGAAGCATCACTACAAACAAAGCTAGTGGAGGTGATGGAATTCCAGCTGAACTTTTTGAAATCCTAAAACATGATGCTGTGAAAGTGCTGCACTCAATATGCCAGCAAATTTGGAAGGCTCAGCAGTGGCCACAGGACTGGAAAAGGTCCTTTTTCATTACAATCCCAAAGAAAGAAAATGTCAAAGAATGTTCAAACTTCCGCAATTGTACTCATCTCACACACTAGCAAAGTGATGCTCAAAATTCTCCAAGGTAGGCTTCAACAGTATGTTAACTGAGAACTTTCAGATGTTGAAACTGGGTTTAGAAAAGGCAGAGGAACCAGAGATCCAATTGCCAACATCCAGTTGATCATAGAAAAAGCAAGAGAATTCCAGAAAAACATCTGCTTTATTGACCACGCCAAAACCTTTGACAGTGTGGATCACAACAAACTGTGGAAAATTCTTCAAGAGGTGAGAATATCAGACCACCTTACCTGCCTCCTGAGAAATCTGTATGCAGGTCAAGACACAATAGTTAGAACCAGATATGGAACAATGGACTGATTCCAAATTGGAAAAGGAGTTCGTTAAGGCTGTATATTGTCACCTTGCTTATTAAACTTACATGCAGAGTACATCATGTGAAATGCCAGGCTGGATAAAGCACAAGCTGGAATCAAGATTGTAGGGAGAAATATCAGTAACTTCAGATATGTAGGTGACAACACCCTTATGGCAGAAAGTGAAGAGGAACTAAAGAGCCTCTTGATGAAAGTGAAAGAGAAGATTGAAAAGCTGGCTTAAATCTTAACATTCAGAAAACTGAGATCATGGCATCTGGTCCCATCACTTCATGGCAAATGGATGGGGAAACAGTGGAAACAGTGACAGATTTTATTTTCTTGGGCTTCAAAATCTCTGCAGATGGTGACTGCAGCCATGAAATTAAGACGCTTGCTCCTTGGAACAAAAGCTATGACCAACCTAGACAGCAAAAGCAGAGACATTACTTTGCTGACAAAGGTCCATCTAGTCAAAGCTGTGGTTTTTCCAGTGGTCATGAATGGATGTGAGAGTTGGACCATAAAGAAAGCTGAGCACCAAAGAATTGATGCTTTTGAACTGTGGTATTGGAGAAGACTGTTGAGAGTCCCTGGGAGTGCAAGGAGATCCAACCAGTCCATCCTAAAAGAAATCAGTCCTGAATATTCATTGGAAGGACTGATGCTGAAGCTGAAGCTCCAGTCCTTTTGCCACCTGATGCAAAGAACCGACACATTGGAAAAGACCCTGATGTTGGGAAAGATTGAGGGCAGAAGGAGAAGGGGATGACGGAGGATGCGATGGTTGGATATTATCACTGACTCAATGGACATGAGTTTGAGCAAGCTCTGGAAGTTGGTGATGGATAGGGAAACACAGCATGCTGCAGTCCATGGGGTCGCAAAGAGTTGGACCCGACTGAGTGAGTGAACTGAATGGCGGGATTATGGTTTATTAAGTGAAAGTTAAAATCTCCCAGTTGTGTCCGACTCTTTGTGACCCCATGGACTATACAGTCCATGAACTTCTCCAGGCCAGGATACTGGAGTGGGTAGCCTTTTCCTTCTCCAGGGGATCTTCCCAACCCAGGGATTGAACCCAGGTCTCCCACATTGCAGTTGGATTCTTTACCTGCTGAGCCACCAGGGAAGCATGGTTTATTAAATTGTGTGTTTTAATATAGGTGCTAGGGCTTGCCCGTGGTGTTGTTAATGTATAAAACCCAGATGTTCTGCCTATTTTTCTCGAGCAGTGACTCCAGGAAGTTGATAACTAAGTGGATGTTGTACACAAGCTCATAATCTGTCATCTTCATGTGGCCAACAGCCACTGCCATACACAGCACCTTCTTCATCTGGAGCTTGATCATGGACTTCACTTCATTAACTTTGGCCACCATATTCTCATTGTGAGTCAGCAAGGAATGAAATTTGCCAGTCTTATTCAGGCCTGGGCCCAGAATTTGTGGGGTCTGCTGAAGACTGAATCATAAAGGCATCATGCTTCTTGGCCAGCTTCTTGACCAGTTTCTTATTCTTGTTGAGTTTCTTCAGCACCGTAATGTCCACATGGGGGGGATATCTGCAGCTTTGGCCTATTCACAGTGCTATCTGTCTCCTAGAACACATATAGAGACCATGAGGCAGGGAGTGGGCTTGAGCCTGACTGTGCCAGAGAAGCATTTGTCCTTCTGAGGGTCATAGTTCTTCAGGCTGACCTGAAACTTCACCACTCCAAAAACTTCTGGTATTTGCACTGGTTCCTGTGCAAAACTTCCCACACTAACTCCTAGAGGGTGTCTGGGGAGACTTTGCCACTTGGGGATCTTTGTGTTCAAATAGCTAGAAGAGAGCCACACCTCCATTTTTAGTTTTTTGTTTGTTTGTTTGTTTTTTTAAGATGTGTCCCACTGTTGACTTACTTTGAATTTACTTTGTTGGTATTTAAAACTTTAGTTTTGCTAGCACATTGTAACAATTTCCTGGTCTTTCCCAATGAGTATTTACCTGCTGATAGAACTGACCAGCTTACCTCTCATATATTTTTATTTTCCTGTCTACCTGCACTGGAAGTGCTAAGTAGCAAATCATTCAAAAATTGGGCAGCCAGAGAATAAAAGAAGTAAAACCTCTGCAAAGTCTACACATTTTCTAATTATCCTCCAAATAATTTAGTGATAATTATCCATTTACTAGGTGTGTTCTTCAGAATTCCTGAAGTGGCAGGAGGTTAAGTATTAAGTACTTAGATAAAAATCAGAAATTGACCTCTTGGCTTTGTCTTCAAATAGTATTAAAAACATGGTTTTTCCAGGAATGTGTGCCATTGCAGTCTTACCATTATTTTCCAGGTGCTTTTCATCTGCCAAGAGCCCTTCATTTTTCATGATCTTCTTTGCCTCTTATATTCATGGACCAGGAGTTGGCAAATTTTTTCTGTAAATGTTCAGATAATAAATATTTTAGACTTTGTGGGCCTGAGGGTCTCTGCCTTAACAACTCATTTATGTTGTTGTATCATAAAACCAGCCATAGACAATTCATAAGTGAATGCATGTGATGGTATTTCAGTAAAACTATTTACAAAAGTAGACATCAGGCCTAGTAGTGTGATGACCCCTATCATACACCCATCACCTTCACCATCATTAAAAAGATAGAATAGTAGAACTCTATGGTGGAACTCATTTTCTTTTAAAGGCCTTGAATCCTTGAAGACCTTGAAGGCCTTCTAACTTGCAATGTTCGCTTTTTGAAAAATCCTTTGCTTTTCTAATTTATTGATTCTCTATTTAAAAACTAATCATTTCCTGCCCGCCCTGCCCCCAAGCTACCTGTCTTCTCCTCATTCACACTACTTTCTGTGTGCCTCTTAAAAGTTACTTAACTTTTTCCACGTCAGTACAGTGGAGATGATAATATCTACTTTAGGCTTGCTGTGAGAATTGATTAGATAAGAATGTAAAGTGCTGAAGACAATGCTTGGCATATAGTAGGCAGTTAGTAAGTATTTGTTGCTCTTATTGTCAACATTATCATCATTTTACAAACTGAAATGCCCTTGTCAGTGTTTTTGACAACCCCGTTACTACCTCCTGGTACAACCCTTATGGCAGAAAGAGAAGAGGAACTAAAGAGCCTCTTGATGAAAGTGAAAGAGGAGAGTGAAAAAGTTCCTTAAAAATCAACATTCAGAAAACTAAGATCATGGCATCTGGTCCCATCACGTCATGGCAAATAAATGGGCAAACAATGGAAACAGTGACAGACTTTTATTTTCGGGGCTCCAGAATCACTGCAGATGGTGACTGCTGCAGCCATGAAATTAAAAAATGCTTGCTCCTTGGGAGAAAAGCTGTGACAAACCTAGATGTTACTTTGCTGACAAAGGTCCGTCTAGTCAAAGCTATGGTTTTTTCCAGTGGTCATATATGGATGTGAGAGTTGGACTGTAAAGAAAGCTGAGCATCAAAGAATTGATGCTTTTGAACTGTGGTGTTGGAAAAGACTCTTGAGTCCCTTGGGCTGCAAGGATATCCAGCCAGTCTATCCTAAAAGAAGTCAGTCCTGAACATTCATTGGAAGGACTGATGCTGAAGCTCCAATACTTTGGCCACTTGATGCGAAGAACTGACTCATCGGAGAAGACCCTGATGCTGGGAAAGATGGAAGGCAGGAGGAGAAGGGGATGACAGAAGACGGGAAGGTTGGAAAGCATCACTGACTTGATGGACATGAGTTTGAGCAAGCTCCGGGCTTTGGTGATGGACAGGGAAGCCTGGTGTGCTGCAGACCGTGGGGTCACAAAGAGTTGGAAATGACTGAGCAACTGAACTGAACTACTATCTCCTGGAACTGTGGAGTACCTATGGTGTGGAGTCTTGATTTCATAGAGAAAGCATAGGATAGCTTGAGGTGATACCCAGGACTTTAGGATTAAGGAGTGGGAATAGAATAGTCTGTATCCCTTAGCCTAATATGGAGGTTGAAGCCCATAAGAATTTCATCCCAAATTGCATTCACTAAGTTTGGGTGGAGAGATCAGAGTCCATATGTACCATTCTTCACCCAGGTGACTCCTTATCAGGATTATGCATGTTAGTGTCAATCAGATTGTTTTCCAAGCTGTTAACTGTATTTATATATTCAAAATGAAAGCTTTTCAGCACTGCAGGTTACTTTTCAGTTCTTTTTAAAGTGTTATAACTGCCTTTTTTATTTTAAATAGTTCTAGTTCTTGTAACCAGCATTTTATATTGCCAGTAAGAATTTAAGATAATTAGATCAATAGAACTAACCAGTATTGATGCTGTTTTGAAATAGTAATAGATTTGATAACAGATTTTTCCAGATTGAAATGTTCATGCAGAAGCATACTTTATTTTCTCAGATTCTCCTTAATTTCATTTTTAGAGAATACTCTGCCTTCTCAGTGGCATGCTAGTAAAGATGCGGCTAGGAACAGACATTCTTGTGTCATCTTTATGGGAAATAGGGAATCATTGTAAAAGTCATCAATTCTTATTTGTTTAAGCATTTTTATTTTTGATGAGCCTAAAAATTGCATGAGATATACTTGCTTTTCCCCAGAAGTTCAGCCTTAATTTAGCTGTTTATTTTACTAGTGTATGGTCCAACATGATAGGAATTCATTCTTACTCTCTGAAAAATAGCTTCCCCCTAAGGGTTACTTATATGCCAGACGTTGTGTTAGGTGCCATTATCTAATTTAATCTCCTAAGTGGTCTCTTCCTCTTGACTTTGTTCTCTTACAGTATATTCTTAATATAGCAGCCAGAGGGATGGTGTTAAATCAGAGATGCTGTTAAAGTCAGGTCATGTCATGTTTAGAACTCTACAGTGGCTTCCTTTTTTTTTTGGCAGAATAAAATCTTTACAGTGGCCTATAAGGTTCTAGATGATCTGATCCCTCTTAGTTCTCTGACTTCATCTTTTACCAGTTAACCCCACTCTGCTCTATTTCCTTAGCTTCCCTGCTTTTCCTTTATCAGGGCTTCCCTGGTTGCTCAGATGGTAAAGAATCTGCCTCCAATGCAGGAAACTTGGGTTTGATCCCTGGGTTGGGAAGATCCCCTGGAGAAAGCAATGACAACCCGCCCCAGTATTTTTGCCTGGAGAATTCCATAGACAGAGGAACCTGGTGGGCTACAGTCCATAGGATCACAAAGAGTTGGGCACAACTGAGGAACTAACACTTTCACACTTTGTTAAGTCCAAGGCTTTCAGCTTAAATATCTGCCATTCATTGAAATAGAAAAGTCTGGAGGGACTTTGGTTTTTGAAGGCAAGATGGAGTCTGAGGTGGGGACAAGACATCCAGATGGTATTGTCCAGTAGGTAATGGGAGATGCATAACTGCATCCTATGAAAATGGTTAGGACTGAAGCTGTAATCCTTTTTTTTTCAAACTTACTGGGTAACATACATATAGAAAAATGCACATATCATAAATGCAGAACTGTTGAATTTTTACAAAATGAATGTACCCTTGATGCAGCACCCAAATCAAGAAAGAATTATTACCATCATTCTTGAAGGCCCCTGGTGATGAACTATAATGTTTTAATTGGCACTTGTTCTATGTCTTCTTTGATTGTAAACACTTTGAGACAAGGGCCATACCTGTTTCACATATCAAGGTAGTCTAGTAAGGTGATTTTTGTTGATGATTGCTCAGAGGAGTCTTAACTTTCATTAGTCATCCTAGGGTGAGGAAAGTGTTTTCTCTAGAACTGTACTCATAGGACTTTCTGTTGATTCCAGCCAGTCTTTGTTGTTTTCCATGTCTCTGACTCCTACAGTATTAAATGTCTACACTTGATTTAATACTTCATCTATGTTATCTGTGGTTCTTTAGTTTTTACCATGTGTTCAGTTCATATCTCTATTAGAAAGTAAGTTCCTTGAGGTTGGGAACCTTGTCATATACTCCTCCCTCCCTCCCTCCTTCTGTCCTTAAAATAGAATTTACTGTGGCTCTGATTATATACATGTGAGATGTGCCTGGCCAGGCCAGCCTGGCTCACATGGCTTGTATAACACATAACATCTCTGGGACCTGCTGTCTGTAACTGGGAAGTGCCCACACAGGGGTTCAGTCCAGCTTCACGAGGTCCTTGGCCACCTTTTTCTTAGTGTGGTTGGCCTCCACCTCCTGCTGATACTCCTTGTGATTCTTCTAGGCTAGCTCAGTCTTCGCCTATCTGCTCTCGGTCTCCAGGTCCTCCCAGTTGTCATCAATACCAAGAGTCTGGTCTTGGCTGGGCACCAGCCTCTTGATGTGCTGACAGGGCAGCAAAGGGATCACCTTTGTCTCTAAGCTCTGGTCTACCCTAGTTATACTCGCTGGCCAGCTGTGCATCCTCAGGGGACAGCTCTGGGAGATGTGCTCCTGCCAACTTTGCTCCCATGAGCCCTCAGCTTCCCAACTATTCCATTCTGACTCTGGGGATTTGTGGCTGGATTGTTGCTCTGCCCAGTCCAGGTGTCTTGGCCCTTAGTACTATAGTAGTCTTGCTTGGTTGATGCACATTTGACCTACTCTAAGCTGTGCCAGGTTTCGTCTTCCCATCTTTGGACAGCACTGCTGTCCTCTTCTGTATCCTTGCCCTCCTCTTTTGTGTCTCCCAGTGACCTCAGGTCGTGAGTATGGCAGGAATGGGGTGGGGGCTGGGGCAGGATGTCCCTTAGGCACAGGTCTCTGGGGAGAGGTTGGTCTTGGCTAAGACATGGGGTGTGGATAGATCAGCATAGAAGTGAGTGATGTGACCCCTGTCATGGCCCAGCCTGTCCAGCTGGCTACATGAGAAGTCCACTTTGGCCAGCTGTGTGGGGTCCTCTGATATAGACTCCAGTTTGGACAGGCAACTTTGAATGGCCTTGAAAGCCTCGTCCTGCGTGGATTTCTCAGAATCCACAGTGAGGCTGCAGAGCACGGGCAGGAAGGATCTTGTGGGCTTAATGGTTCATCGAGTGAACCTTATGGCTGCCAGTGAAGCCTGAAACACCTGTGACCTGAGATGGTGCAGATGGGTCCTTAGAGGCCACCTAGAGCCGGAAGTGAGGCCCCTGTGTCTTGTGCTGGTATTGAAGTAGGAACTGATTTTGCCCAGGCAGATGGTGTTGCAGCTGATGGGGCCCTGTTTGTCCTTTTCCTGCAGCTGCACAAAGAGCTTCATCAGCTCCACAGTGAGGTTGTCCTTGTTCAGCTTTGGGACCAGGAGCAGCATGGACTTGACCATCTGCTCCCAGGGATCATGGAGAGCCTATTCGTACAAGGTTGCCACGTAGAAATATCATAACCAGGGAGAAGCAAATGCTCTATGTCTTATTTCAGGGACTGTTGTTTTCACTGAAAGTGATTTTTAAAAAATTTATTTTATTTTGTTGTTGTGTGCAGGCTTTCTCTAGTTGCAGTGAGCCGGGGCTACTCTTTGTTGTGGTGTGATTGCAGTGACTTCACTGCCCCATTGGCTGCACCACCACCACTGGCTTCTCATTGCAGTGGCTTCTCTTGCTGCAGAGCTCAGGCTCTAGGTGCCCGGGCTTCAGTAGTTGCAGCTCATAGGCTTAGTTACTTTGTGGTATGTGGAATCTTCCTGGGTCAGAGATCAAACCTATGTCCCCTGCATTGGCAGGTGGCTTCTCATCCACTGTACCACCAGGGAAGTGCTTCACTAAAAGTGGCTTATCAAATGTATAATTAAATGCAATTTAGCTTTCATGAGATTTTTTACATTCGCTTTTTTAAAAAAATTCTTCATCAGAGAGTTCCCTGGTGACCTAGCAGTTGGGGGTTCCCTGGTGGTCTAGTGGTTAGGAGTTCAGGCTTTCACTGCCATGGCCTGAGTTCAGTCACTGGCAGGGGTACTGAGATCCTGCAAGCTGTGTGGTGTGACCAAAAAAAAGAGTGTTTCAGACAGGGTTGCTGATAAAAATTTTAGTGCATAAAGCCTTTTCTAAATTTCAGGTTGTTTCCCGTACTTAAGATACATCTTTCTGAGGCAGAGGCTGTGAACATTTAAAAGCTATTGATTATAAAAGCTACACATGTTCATTTCAGAACATATGAAGAATACAGAAATATTATACAGATGATAATTAAAGTCAGCTGTAGTCTTGCAATGCTGTGATAACCAGTGCTTTAACATTTTGGTGAATTCCTTTCTAGAGATATCTATCCATGTATCTGTATATCTTATGCATTTAAAAAACCAATTGGATGGAGTAGGAAATGGCAACCCACTCCAGTATTTTGCCTGGGAAATCCCATGGACAGAGAAGCCTGGTGGGTTACAGTCCATGGAGTGGCAAAAGAGACATGACTTAGCAATTAAACAAAAATAACTGATAGATAGCTTGTCAGCATACATCCAGAAAAAGCAGTATTCACTGCAGACAGTCATTTTTCATTGTTTTTACAATTCTAATATACTGTTGTCCATTTTATTTTATTATCATTTTAAAAATATTTATTTATTTGGTTGTACTGAGTGGGTCTTAGCACATAGGATTTTTCATCTTTGTTACTAACACAATATTGTAAATCAACTATACTCCAATAAAATTAAAATATAAGAAGGAAAAAAAAAAAAAAAAAAAAAAAAAACCAATTGGAGTGGGTCGTGGGTCTTTTCCAAAGAGGTTATACTGTTTTATAATTATTTCCATGGGCAAAGTATGCTAATTCTCTGCACACTTGACAGGATTAGGGATGCATTCATTCATCATTCACTGAATAAATGAATGGTTGTTTGGAGCAAACTGATGGGATCACATAGAGGACAGGACTGAGAGACTAACACTTTCATTTTCATTTGTCTCCACACCTACAGTTAATCGCCTATCATTTTTTTTCTTGAATTTAATTAGGTTTTTGACCCATTAGTCCTCTAGAATTATACCTTGTGACCATCTGTCTCCACATTGTTAGTCTAGTGGTCATTCCTCATTTCACATGATCTGTCAGCAGCTTTGCCACAGTTGATTACTTCCCTGTTCTTGAAACCATTTTTCCATTTGCTTCCAGGACATCATATTCACCTAGTTCTCTTCCTATATCAGGGTCTCTCCTCCTTGGTGTTTCCTAGTTCCTCCTAATCTTCCTACGTCTCAGTGTTAGAATGCTCCACGGCTCATATCTTGGTCATTCCCTTTTGAAAAAACATCTTTGTGGGAGTTCTGTGGTGGCTTTAGGATTCCAGGCTTTTATTGCCGTAGCCTGGATTCAGTCAGGAAACTGAATACTCTAAGCTGTGTGGCATAGCCAAAAAAAAAAAAAAAACACAAACCCCAACTTTATTTCCTTGTCTCATTTAGTCTTTTTTTTTTTTTTAAAATATTATTTTATTAGTTGGAGGCCAATCACTTCACAACATTTCAGTGGGTTTTGTCATACATTGACATGAATCAGCCATATAGTTACACGTATTCCCCATCCCGATCCCCCCTCCCACCTCCCTCTCCACCCGACTCCTCAGGGTCCTCCCAGTGCACCAGGCCCGAGCACTTGACTCATGCATCCCACCTGGGCTGGTGGTCTGTTTCACCATAGATAATATACATGCTGTTCTTTCAAAACATCCCACCCTCACGTTCTCCCCCAGAGTTCAAAAGTCTGTTCTGTACTTCTGTGTCTCTTTTTCTATTTTGCATATAGGGTTATCGCTACCATCTATCTAAATTCCGTATATATGTGTTAGTATACTGTAATGTTTTTTATCTTTCTGGCTTACTTCACTCTGTATAATGGGCTCCAGTTTCATCCATCTCATTAGAACTGATTCAAATGAATTCTTTTTAACGGCTGAATAATATTCCATGGTGTATATGTACCACAGCTTCCTTATCCATTCATCTGCTGATGGGCATCTGGGTTGCTTCCATGTCCTGGCTATTATAAACAGTGCTGCGATGAACATTGGGGTGCACGTGTCTCTTTCAGATCTGGATTCCTCAGTGTGTATGCCCAGAAGTGGTATTGCTGGGTCATATGGCAGTTCTATTTCCAGTTTTTTAAGAAATCTCCACACTGTTTTCCATAGTGGCTGTACTAGTTTGCATTCCCACCAACAGTGTAAGAGGGTTCCCTTTTCTCCACACCCTCTCCAGCATTTATTGCTTGTAGACTTTTGGATAGCAGCCATCCTGACTGACGTGTAATGGTACCTCATTGTGGTTTTGATTTGCATTTCTCTGATGATGAGTGATGTTGAGCATCTTTTCATGTGTTTTTTAGCCATCTGTATGTCTTCTTTGGAGAAATGTCTGTTTAGTTCTTTGGCCCATTTTTTGATTGGGTCGTTTATTTTTCTGGAATTGAGCTTCAGGAGTTGCTTGTATATTTTTGAGATTAATCCTTTGTCTGTTTCCTCATTTGTTATTATTTTCTCCCAATCTGAGGGCTGTCTTTTCACCTTACTTATAGTTTCCTTTGTTGTGCAAAAGCTTTTAATTTTCATTAGGTCCCATTTGTTTATTTTTGCTTTTATTTCCAATATTCTGGGAGGTGGGTCATAGAAGATCTTGCTGTGATTTATGTCGGAGAGTGTTTTGCCTATGTTCTCCTCTAGGAGTTTTATAGTTTCTGGTCTTACATTTAGATCTTTTACACTGATGACTTCCAAATTTATACCTCTAGCTTTTGCCTTTTCTTAATATACACTCATATTCAGTTGTCTACCCAACATCTCCAGTTAGACATCTAGCAGGGTTTCAAACTTGACCTGCCCAAAACTGAGCCCTGATCTGCTACTGCCCCCAAATCTCCAACTCCCCGGTCTGCTCTCACCCTCCTCCCGAAGTGAGCAGTTGTATAGTGGCCATGTTGTGGTTGTCTTGCCTTGGCTTCCTTAATTGCCTGTGTGATTAGCGATAGAAGTGGCTCAGCATCAGACAACAGTTAGGCCTTGGGTTTTGGCATACTCAGCAGAGATGAGTGGAGATACTTAGGGACTTTGGTGGACATTAAGTGATCTTCCTCCTCCCCCATTACCTCTCTGACTTCATTTTCTATTATTGTTCCTCTATATCCCTTCTCTTCAGTCCTAATGTCTCCTTCCTATGCCTTTATCCCCCAAACTCCCCAGGAAAGCTCCCGTCTGAGGACCTTGTCCTTTTGCCCTGAATCTTTCCCAGCATCAGGGTCTTTTCCAATGAATAGGCTCTTCGCATCAGGGGCCAAAGTATTCAGCTTCAGCATCAGTCCTTCTAATGAATATTCAGGGTTGATTTCCTTTAGGATCAACCTGTTTGATGTCCTTGCAGTCCAAGGGACTCTCAATAGTTTTCTCCAGCACCACAATTCAAAAGCATCAATTATTAGGTGCTCGGCCTTCTTTATGGTCCAGCTCACATCTGTACATGACTACTGGAAAAACCATAGCTTTCTCTTGTGGCTCAGTTGGTAAAGAATCCACCTGCAATGTGGGAGACCTGGGTTCGATCCCTGGGTTGGGAAGATACCCTGGAGAAGGAAAAGGCTACCCACTCCATTATTCTGGCCTATAGAATTCCATGGATTATACAGTCCATGGGGTCACAAAGAGTTGGACACGACTGGGTGACTTTCACTTTCTTCCAAGGAGTAAGTGTCTTTTAATTTCATGGCTGCAACCACCATCTGCAGTGATTTTGGAGCCCCAAAAATAAAATCTGTCACTCTTTCCCCTGTTTCCCCATCTGTTTGCCATGAAGTGATGCGACCAGATGCCATGATCTTAGTTTTCTGAATGTTGAGTTTTAAGCCAACTTTTTCACTCTCCTCTTTCACTTTCATCAAGAGGCTCTTTAGTTCTTCTTTGCTTTCTGCCACAAGGGTGGTGTGATCTGTGTTTCTGAGGTTACTGATATTTCTCCCAGCAATCTTGATTCCAGCTTGTGATTCAGTCAGGCTGGCATTTCTTAAGATGTACTCTACATAGAAGTTAAATAATCAGGGTGACAACATACAGTCTTAACGTACTCCTTTCCCAATTTTGAACCAGTCAGTTGTTCCACATTTGGTTCTAACTGTTACTTTTTGACCTGCATACAGGTTTCTCAGGAGGCAGGTAAGGTGGTCTGATATTCTCATCTCTTGAAGAATTTTCCATAGTTTGTTGTGATCCACACAGTCAAAGGCTTTAGCGTAGTCAGTAAAGCAGAAGTAGATGTTTTTCGGAATTCTCATTGCTTTCTCTGCCAAGGAGTGTTGGCAGTTTGAACTCTGGTTCCTCTGACTTTTTTAAACCCAGCTTGCATACCTGGACGTTCTCAGGTCAAGTACTACTGAAGCCTAGCTTGAAGGATTTTTGAGCATTACCTTGTGCTCATATGAAATGAGCGCCATTGTATGGTAGTTTGAACATGCTTTGACGTGCCTTTCTTTGGGATTAGAGTGAAAACTGACCTTTTCCAGTTCTGTGGCCACTGCTGAGTTTTCCAAATTTGCTGACATATTGAGTACGTCACCTTTTAGGATTTTAGGTGAAGTGGATCACCTTCAAAGTCTTACTTAAATTCCACCTTTTCATTGAACTGTTAACCACACTGTTAAAACTTGTAACCTTTCCCAATTCTACTAGTATCTTTTCTGTATTATTTCTATAGCGCTTAGTCACCTAGAGCCAGACATCCTGGAATGTGAAGTCAAGTGGGCCTTAGGAAGCATCACTACGAGCAAAGCTAGTGGAGGTGATGGAATTCCAGTTGAGCTATTTTAAATCCTGAAAGATGATGCTGTGAAAGTGCTGCACTCAATATGCCAGCAAATTTGGAAAACTCAGCAGTGACCACAGGACTGGAAAAGGTCAGTGTTCATTCCAGTCCCAAAGAAAGGCAATGCCAAAGAATGCTCAAACTACCGCACAATTGCACTCATCTCACACGCTAGTAAAGTAATGCTCAAAATTCTCCAAGACAGGCTTCAGCAATACATGAACCGTGAACTTCCAGATGTTCAAGCTAGTTTTAGAAAAGGTAGAGGGTACTCGCTTCGGCAGCACATATACTAAAATTGGAACGATACAGAGAAGATTAGCATGGCCTCAGCGCAAGGATGACACGCAAATTCGTGAAGCGTTTCATATTTTTGGCTGATTCATATCAATGTAAGACAAAACCCACTGAAATGTTGTGAAGTAATTAGCCTCCAACTAATTAAAAAAAAATAAATTAAAAAAAAAAAAAAGGTAGAGGAACCAGAGATCAAATTGTCAACATCCACTGGATCATTGAAAAAGCAAGAGAGTTCCAGAAAAGTATCAATTTCTGCTTTATTGACTATGCCAAAGCCTTTGACTGTGTGGGTCACAGTAAACTGTGGAAAATTCTGAAAGAGAAGGGCGTATCAGACCACCTAACCTGCCTCTTGAGAAACCTATATGCAGGTTAGGAAGCAACAGTAAGAACTGGACATGGAACAACAGACTGGTTCCAAATAGAAAAGGAGTATGTCAAGGCTGTATGTTGTCACCCTGCTTATTTAACTTATATGCAGAGTACATCATGAGAAATACTGGGCTGGAAGAAGCACAAGCTGGTATCAAGATTCCTGGGAGAAATATCAATAACCTCAGATATGCAGATGACACCACCCTTATGACAGAAAGTGAAGAGGAACTAAAAAACCTCTTGATGAAATTGAAAGAGGAGAGTGAAAAAGTTGGCTTAAAACTCAACATTCAGAAAACTAAGATCATGGCATCTGGTCCCATCACTTCATGGGAAATAGATGGGGAAGCACTGCCAGACTTTATTTTGGGGGGCTCCAAAATCACTGCAGTGGTGATTGCAGCCATGAAATTAAAAGACGCTTACTCCTTGGAAGGAAAGTATGATCAACCTAGATAGCATATTAAAAAGCAGAGACATTACTTTGCCATCAAAGGTCCGTCTAGTCAAGGCTGTGGTTTTTCCAGTGGTCAGTATGGATGTGAGAGTTGGACTGTGAAGAAAGCTGAGCGCCGAAGAATTGATGCTTTTGAACTGAGGTGTTGGAGAAGACTCTTGAGAGTCCCTTGGACTGCCAGGAGATCCAACCAGTCTGTTCTAAAGGAGATCAGTCCTGGGTGTTCATTGGAAGGACTGATGCTGAAGCTGAAACTCCAATCCTTTGGCTACCTCATGTGAAGAGGTGACTCATTGGAAAAGACCCTGATGCTGGAGGGATTGGGGGCAGGAAGAGAAGAGGATGACAGAAGATGAGATTGTTGGATGGCATCACCGACTTGATGGACAAGAGTTTGAGTAGACTTCGGGAGTTGGTGATGGACAGGGAGGCCTGGCGTGCTGTGGTTCATGGGGTCGCAAAGAGTCAGACACGAGTGAGCGACTGAACTGAAGTAGTCATCATGTAGCATATTATATATTTACTTATTTAATTTTTCTCTTTCCCTTACCCCCAGACTGAAAGCCTATGTAAACTTCAGGCAGACATTGATTTTTATTTATTTTGTTCACTGCTGTGTCTTCTAGCACCACTTAGAAGAGTACCTGAAATGTGGCAGGGTTAATTGCTACCTAGGCTATTAAGAACATATTATTAAACTAAAAATAGTCACTCTGTTGTGTCTGATTTTTTGCTGGACTGTAGTCCTCCAGGCTCCTGTGTCCTTGGAATTCTCCAGGCAAGAATACTGAAGTCGGTGGACATTCCCTTCTCCAGAGGATCTTCTCAACCCAGGATCAAACCCAGATCTCCTACATTAGAGGCAGATTCTTTACCATCTGAGTCACCAGGAAAGCCTTGTTTAAAAAAGTGAATGTGTCAATACCTCATGTTCTTACTTTCCAACCTGGTCCTGGCAGAATGGCTTCTGCAAAGAAGGGTGGTAAGAGGAAGGGCCATTCTACCATTAGCTAGTAGTATCTAGAGAATAAATCATTGCCATTCACATCTATGGAGTGAGCTTCAAGAAGAGTGCTCTGGGACTTCCCTGGTCATGGAGTGGATAAGACTCCCCACTTCCAATGTAGGGGGCACAGGTTGGATCTTGATAAGGGAACTAAGATAAGATCCCACATGCTGCACTACTTGGCTGTAAAAGGAAAAGAGAGAGAAAAATCCAGAAATTTTTCATAAGAGATGGAAACTCTAGATGTGTTCTTTGACACCAGGCTCACCAGAGTGATGTGGGCCAAAGGAATAAGGAGTGTTGAATACCATATCCATGTGCATTTGTCCAGAAAATGTAATGACAATGAAGATTCATCGTACAAGCTCTATATATTGGTTACCTGTCACTACTTTAAAAAATCTGCAGTTAATGTAGATGAGAACTCTGCTGATAGTTAAATAATGTTACCAAACTGGGGGAAAAAAAGCAACATTAAATCTGATAGTCTTAGAACATGTATAGAAATGTTCCTAGAATGGGAATTCTTAATTTGGGGAGGCTCAAGGACAGTTTTAAATCTTATGAAAGATAGATGGATTGCCTCATTATTAAAAAAATAATAGATCTGAATTGAACTTCCTAAATTGCCCGTAATGTTGAACATTTTCAGTGGTTTTAAGTAACAGTTCACTTTCTTCTTTAGTAAATTTTCTGATTCTTCCATGTATCTATCAAGTTATATATTTATAGGTATGCTTATAATTAATAATACATGTGTGTATTTTATCTATTTTCTATGTTATTTGTCTTAGTTTATAGACTGTTAAATTTTTTATGCAGTCAACCCTATATTTTCATTATGATTTGTTTTTAAGCATAGAAAATTATCCCACTTTCCTCTTTTCCTCCTTCCTGCCCAGAGATTTGATATCACTTTTGTTTTGTTCTAACTTCTTCCAAAACGAATGAAAGAGTGTATAGAGACCATAGAGTTGAGGAAATCATAGGCATATGGTTCGTTCCTTAGGGCTTGGGAATGCAAGAGACCTCACAAAGTGTGTTTAGCTGAAGAGATGAAAGGAGAGGGGGAACGCTGCAGAGGATTAACATGTAGGTGATTTGCAAAAGATGAGAATTAAGTAAAGGAGACTAAGAAGGAATTCAGTGGTAGAAGAATAAGGAGAGGGGGACATAGTAGAGCCCAGGGGTGAAGCAAATTTTAGGAAAGGTTAAGTGGTCAGTGATGTCAAATACGTTAGGACAAAGGCCAAAAACTGAAGATAAGAACTGAAGAGTGACACAGGTGCAGCAAAGAAGCAAGATGGTGGCCCCAGTGGATCTGGAGTTGAAGAAGGTCTTCACAGAGCTTCAAGCCAAAGTTATTGACACTCAACAGAAGGTGAAACTTGCAGACGTACAGATTGAACGGCTAAACAGAACGAAAAAGCATGCATATCTTACAGATACAGAGATTATGACTTTGGTAGATGAGACTAACATGTATGAAGGTGTAGGAAGAATGTTTATTCTTCAGTCCAAGGAGGCAATTCATAATCAGCTGTTAGAGAAACAGAAGTTAGCAGAAGAAAAAATTAAAGAATTGGAACAGAAAAAATCCTATCTGGATCGGAGTGTGAAGGAAGCAGAGAGCAATATCTGGGAGACGCTGATGGCGTGAAGGGCATAGTAGGCAGCCTCTCAGGAACCTCTTCTTTCTGATCCCTGCCATTCCTGGCAAGGAGCCTGTGTAGGGAAACTGCTCTGCCTGAGGGACATTTTATCTGAATGGTCTAGTAACCTTATGTTTTATGCATGGCCTGGAGCCCCTTTCAGATCTCATCCTTATATGTTTTATCCTGGCTCTGCCTGCCACCCTTCTCCCCGGTAGTTGAATCATGAACTCCAGGGAAGGGAAGATGGGAGCCAGGACAGATAGGGGAGTTCTTCCAGGGCCTACTGCTGGTCACGCCGGTCAGACCAATAAAAGACATCTGTCCCACCCCCCCACCCTCCCAAAAAAAAGAACTGAAGAGTGATTATTGAGTTTGGCCACTAGGAATTCATTGGTGACCTTTAATAAGAAACGTTTTAGTGAAGTGGTGAAAGGGTAGTACAAGTGCGTTCAGTTGTAGACTCTAAATGTTAATCAGTGAAAGGATGGAGGGAAAGTGAGTCAAGCTTGTGGGACAAATAGAGTTGAGAGAAAAAAGATTCTTTTTTTTAAGAAGGGAAGACTTGAACATATTTATAGAATGAGGAGATGGAGTTAGAGGAAAGGCAGATACTGTGGGTGAGAAAAAGGAGTTAACTGAAGATTCTACAGGAGGTTGGGGGTTTTAATCTTAAGAGTTTCAGTGGGGATTAGTTTCAGAAAGAAGAAATACATTTTCCTTTATGATGGATAGGAAGGAGATAAGAATGTGAGGACAAAGGAATAGGAGAGGAGAAAATTATAGTTGATGATGCCTGATCATTGCTTTTTATTTTTATTTTTTTTTTTTTTTGATCATTGCTTTTTAGCTATGGGATTTATAATGAGAACAGCCTAGGCTTTTCATGATGTAGAGGAGCATAAATGCTTACCTTGCCTGTTTCATAGACTTGGTGTGAGTTAGAAATGAAACGAGTATATGTTAAAATGCTTTAGAAACTTAAAATGCTATACAAATCTGTAGCCTATTGTTAGTAGTCAAGTGTTGGAGAAAGCCATTTGCTTTGTATAGAATATATAGTTTGCTTTATCAAAATACTCCAGATAGCAAGAAGGTATAGAGGATTCTGGTGTGTTTGGACCATAAGATTTGGTCCCTGTGTCTTTATCTTGTAAAGAAACCTTTGCAAATATAAATCAGGAATGTGTTTTATTAAGTACTGCTGCTGACATTAGCACCTGAAATCATTTAAAATGCTGACAGTGGGAATAATTAAGGGAAAATGTGTGGGAAGAAATCTGCTTAGAAACAAAGTGAATTTTCTGTGGTTGAAGTTTGGCTTGAGATGGCAGTAATTCTACATTCTCATGTGTATCTTCAGCTAGTTCACTTCTCATAACTTTTGAAAAACTAAACTTCAAGTTTATTATGAATTTTTAATCATTTAGTGCTGTAGACTGATGAATGTTTAGGTCTTTTCTTTTCCGTGTGTCTTCATGACACATAGGCATAGTCTTTTTTAAAATCATGTATAGGGGAGTTTGGAGAAGGCAGTGGCAGCCCACTCCAGTACTCTTGCCTGGAGAATCCCATGGACGGAGGAGCCTGGTAGGCTGCAGTCCATGGGGTCACTAAGAGTCGGACACGACTGAGCGACTTCACTTTTACTTTTCAGTTTCATGCATTGGAGAAGAAAATGGCAACCCACTCCAGAGTTCTTGCCTGGAGAATCCCAGGGATGGGGGAGCCTGGTGGGCTGCACAGAGCCTATGGGGTCGCACAGAATCGGACACGACTGAAGTGACTTGGCAGCAGCAGCATAGGGAGTTTATCGTATGGTACTTAGTAAAAAATACAAAAAAGGTTTGTATTGTGCTTTTCTTAGCACTCTAGATTCTTCTGGAATTTTCATTACTTTGCCCTTGCTTATCATCAGTCCTAGTTTTCTGTTTATGATTTCTGGTGCTGAGGATGACTGGAGAAAATCATGTAATTGAACTAATTGTTCCATTACTGATAACATGCTGCTTAGTCTAATTTGGTCCTTGAGTTTTGGTTAATTACCATGAATGTTTCATGGGCTATTGACTCATACTTATCTCTCTAGAGAAGTGCATGATGTTGTTTCGTTTTGTACTCTTATGCATTTATTCAAATATATTTGAGCATCTTCTGTGTGCTGGCCAGCGTGTTAATGAGTAGAAAAATTCAGGAGGGAGCAGTAACAGCATCAAGTACAGTACATTGATACAAAAAAAAATAAAGACAGGAAAGATATCCGTTTGATTACTAAGAAGTTAAGGTGACCTTAAAAGCAGTTTCAGTAGGAGGCTAAGGGTGGAATCCCCCTCACAGTTGGTGGAAGAGTAAATGGCAGGTGATAAAGGAGGTGAGGAAGAAGAGGATAGAGAGAGGAAAAGGGAAGGAGCAAGAGGTTGTAGACCTGGAGTTGTGGTGGTGTGGTCAGGTTCAGAGAATGGGGTCTAGATCTGAAGTTGCTGCTAAGATATTTAAACGTCCAACCATAGGCTCTGGGTTGGGAGGAATCAGGATTTGAGGGACAAGAGGTTTCTGTAAAGTAAGTAAATTATAAATAG
Source organism: Muntiacus reevesi (assembly GCF_963930625.1). Lineage (NCBI taxonomy): Eukaryota > Metazoa > Chordata > Mammalia > Artiodactyla > Cervidae > Muntiacus > Muntiacus reevesi. The sequence goes on from NC_089255.1 coordinate 35,872,318, forward strand.
AGTAAGTACAGTCAGAGTAAGATTTGTGAGCTCTTGGAGTAATCGAGGGAGAACAGTTTGAAATGATGGTGTGGTTCAGAGTAAAGCGCTGAAGAATAATAGATGCTTAAAATAGAGTTGAGCTAAGAATCCTTGGAACTAAAGAGGTCTGTGCATTCTAATGGACTTTAATTGGATGGGTAATCTTCATGGACACTGAAATCTCTCAAAATTGTAATAGGAAACTTAGTATAGTGATTACGTGGAACTGGGCTCCTGCGTTTTCGGTGGAGGAGGAAGGTATGACTAAGGGATCAGATGATGCTAGTGATGAGAAGATATATCTTGAATGTGGGGCCATGAAGGAGGGTGATCATGATCTAGAAGCTTCAGTAGAAAGACAAGTGAATGGCAATCACTTCTGGCTCTGTGGAGATACAGATTACAGTGAAAAGAGAGAACTGTGAGAAAATCGTTATATTCCGTTTATAGTTATCATAAAATATTGACTTTATTCACTGTGCCATGCAATGTATCCTTGTAGTTTAATTATTTTATACATAGTAGTTTGTAGCTCTTAATTCTCAACCCCTACTTTATTCCTTCCCATAGATAAGCGCTAGTTGGTGCTCTGTATCTATGAGACTGGTTTTGTTGTTGCTATGTTTGCTAGTTTTATTTTTTACATTCCACATATAAGTGATACAGTATGTCTTTCTGTGTCTGATTTACTTAGCATAATCCTCTCCAAGTCCATCAATATTTATTGTAAATGGCAAAGTTTCATTCTTTTTTTTATGGCCGAGTAGTATTTGTGTGTGTGTGTGTGTGTGTAACTTTTTCAGCACGTATGTATGTGTGTGTTTGTGTGAAGATATATCACATCTTCTTTATCCATTCATTCCACATTTTGGCAATTGTTAATAATGCTGCTGTGAACATGGGGGTGCGTGTTATGTTTTTGAATTAGTGTGGTTTTTTTTTGGGTATATTCCCAGGAGTGGAATTGCTGGGTCATATGGAAGTTCTGTTTTTTTAAATTATTTGAGGAACTTCCATTAAGTCTGTGCGTGTGTGCGTGTGTACTTGCTCAGTCATGTACGACTCTGTGATCCCATGAACTGTATTCCGCCAGGTTCTTCTGTCCATGGGCTTTCTCAAGCAAGAATACCAGAGTGGGTTGCTATTTTCTTTTCCAGGGGATCTTCCCGACCCAGGAATTGAACCCACATCTCTTGTGTCTCCTAATTGCAAGCAGATTTTTTACCACTGCACCGCCTGGGAAGCCCCTATTAAGTCTGTAGGAAAAGCTAATTTACAAGTCTATTCATTGTTCAATAATAGTTGTTTAGGGCAGTTCTTCTCATTCATAAAAATTTTAACTCAGAAAATTAGAGTCAAATTTTACCACTCCTAAGCTTACTACTTAGTGGTAGGGCAAATCAGGATATTCATCTTCTTTTTTTTTTCATTTATTTTTATTAGTTTGAGGCTAATTACTTTACAATATTGTAGTGGTTTTTGTCATACATTGATATGAATCAGCCATGGATTTACATGTATTCCCCATCCCGATCCCCCGTCCCACCTCCCTCTCCACCCCATCCCTCTGGGTCTTCCCAGTGCACCAGGTCCAAGCACTTGTCTCATGCATCCAACCTGGGCTGGTGATTTGTTTCACCATAGATAATATACATGTTTCGGTGCTGTTCTCTCAAAACATCCCACCCTCGCGTTCTCCCACAGAGTCCAAAAGTCTGTTCTGTATTTCTGACAAAAATTAATGAAATCAAGGATAGTTAAGTCCATGAGAGGGAAGTTAATCACTGACACTACTAGTTGAATAAAATAAGATAGATTGAGTTATTTTCTGCAAAGTACCTTCTGATGAATAATGCAGTGAATAACTGTAGGCTTTAAACTTCCTAAATTTTCATAAACTTTGTAAATTTGTCCAATGAAGCTCTTTTCAGCCCACGTGTATTTTTACCCTATCGGTTGTAATGCATCCTAGCAGATTCTACTTCAGGTTGCACTAAAATAGTGTTTGGGAAGTTTCTTTGAAAATATTCTTGCCTATATGCAGATTATTCATACAGGCTAATTATCTGACTCATCAAGAGCCAAGGAAAGCACGCAAAATCATTTGCCTTGATATTGTATGGTTGTTTTTTAATTAATGAATGAAATAGTTTCTTGTTGATGTTGAAAACAAATGTCTTCAGCTCTTTGAACTACTATTTTTGCCAAAAGGCTTATAATCTCAAATTTATTTTCTCTAGACACTTTTCTTTGACTGCTATAGTTATAAGTTGATTTAATTAACTCACCATTGAAAAGACTTTCCTTGTGGCTAACAAATGAGCCACTCACAAGCTTATTTTGGTTCCATCCTCATTTTTACTTTTGTGAAGAAATTCAGCTGTGAAGAGATCCTCTTTTAAGTTTTCTAATTTTTCTGATTGTGTTTTCCCATGAGTTGGAAATACTGTGATGACTGTTTATTCTGGTACTGTTGATGTATTTTTTATTCTTTCAGCACAGCTGTAGAATCGTTGCATAATCAACCTAATGCTTTGTTAATCTAGTTTGATAACAAAATTATCTACACTTCATTGTATCTTAAAAGTATGATATTTGAAGCTCAGTTTTATCTTCTTGTTTTGACTTGAAGGGTATGCACTGGTAATATAAAATACAACATATAGGGATAAGTGTAGTGCCTGAAAAGCTGTTGTCATTATTGCATTATTATAATTTGTGGTTGCTCTGAGCAGCATTGCAAAACCATTACACTGCCTTATGTGATCTCTCAGAAATGCTGAAGTCTTGCATACTGTCTTAGGGTTTTGCATACTGTCTTACAGTGTTCCTTCATGAACTTCTTAAAAGTCTGTGGTCTTCTAATTAAGAAGTTGACTGACATCTAAGATGTTCCTGAGCTGTGTTTAGTTCAGCATGTCCAAAATTGATGCTGTTGTCATTGCCTCTATCCCACTTTATTCTTATACCTTTCACGTATGCCTCTGAATCCAGTCATCTGTCTCTTGTTTATTAATCCATTGATTCTGCAAATATGTGAATGCCTGCTTTATATTTAGCATGAGGCCTAAGTATATAATGATATAGAAAGCAAATACAGTTACTCTGTTTTCTTAAAGGTTATTCAGTAGTATAGTGATTTAAAAGTGTGAACTTTGGGTTCAAATTTTGACTCCTTACTGCTTTATGACCTAGAGCAAATTACTTAACCTCTCTGTACCTCAGTTTCATCTTTGAAGTTGAGAGAATTCCTGCTTCACTGATTATTGAGATTAAATGAGTTAATATATGTAAAATGCTCAGTAAATGTTAGCTTTTATTATTTGTGGAGGAAATAGACATTATATGATCACAAGTAAGTGATCACACATATTGATAATTGTTGTGAAGTAACAGAACAGGATATTTTGAGAGAATTTAGAGTTGGCAGTAGAGATAGCATTGAGATAGTGGCATTTACACAGGCTTGAAAGATGAATAAATGCTAACTGAGGGTCTGTGAGGCCTAAAAGCATTTCAGGCAAAAAGAAAAAGTGGTGCAAAGGCCTCGGAAAGGGTTTGGAGCATTTGTCTGGAGTATGGTACATTATGGGGAGACCGATGTGAATGCAAAGATCTGTAGGCCATATTAAGGAGTTTGGATTTTATTCTGAGTGAAATGAAAAGCTAATGGAAGGTTATAAATGGCAGAGTTGGCATGAACTGATTTATGTTTAGAAAGTGCCACTTACTGCTGTGTGGAGAATAGACTAGAGAAGAGCTAGAATGAGTGCCTAGAGATACAGTTTGTTGAAAAAAAGAAAAAAGTCATTGCAGTAGCTCAGGTACGCACTATTGTTCTTTAGGACTAGGGTGGCCGTAGCGGAGGTGGAATGAAATGTGTGGATTTAAAGTGTTTTAAATTGAGTGCCTCTAACAACTAGGCTTCCCTAGTAGCTCAGACGGTAGAAGTATCTACTTGCAATGCAGGAGACCCGAGTTCAGTCTTTGGGTCGGGAAGATCCCTTGGAGAAGGAAATGGCAACTCACTCCAGTATTCTAGCCTGGAGAATCCCATGGACAGAGGAGCCTGGCTGGCAACAGTCCATGGGATCGCAAAGAGTCGGACACGACTGGGTGACTAACACATTCTCAAAAGTGCTAGGCACTGTGATTGATGCTGAGGGTACAGTGTTGAGGTTAAAAAGGATATAGTTTCTAATTTAGTCAGCTTGTGGGGGTGGTGGGATAGGGGAAGAAATAAGACAATGAAAGAATTATACAATTAAATATAAAAATTAGAACTATGGTAAGTTCTAGTAAGGGCAGTTATGTGGTGCTTTTTGAGATCATATCATGGTCAGTAAGTCAGGGATGTTGAAACAACAGGAGAATTTGGTGATTGGCTAGACCTTTGGGCAGGTAAGGAAGAGGCACGTGTCAAGAATTGAGTTTCTGATGTGAGCGACTATCTAGGTGTATATGGAGAGAAGTCTGATTAGCTTCTAGTCTTGTTATCTTCCACATGGTCTTAACCAGTGGCCAGAAGTAGTTTTCTTAAAACATGTGAATTTGAGTATTTCCTATATCTTCTTATAATCCCTTGGATGAATTTTTTTTTTTTAGGTTCTCAGTTTCTTTAATAGAGCATTTTAACATTGAATAGCAACAGGCAGAATCTCACATTGTACATTTTTGTCTCTTCTTTTCATAAGATGAATTTCCACCTCTTATTTGCTAGGTAATATAAAATATGGCCCCTTTGCCTTTTCTAGACCTATAATTACGCTTCTCCATAGATCACAGACATTTTTAATTGTAGCCATATTACAGTACTTGTGCCCCCTGAAACGGGTTCCCTCTTCTTTCTGTCTTTACACAGGCTGCTTTCTGTCTGAAGTGCTATTCTTCTGTACCCACTATGCCCACTGCTCTTTCATACCTTGCTAATTTCTACTCATTCTTCACTTTCTCTGGGAGTTCTTTTCTAACCTCCTTCGTCTGATTTTTTTGTTGTTCAGTGGCTCAGTCATGTCCAACTCTTTGCAACTCCATGGACTGCAGTATGCCAGGTTTCCCTGTCTTTAACTATCTCCCTGAATTTGCTCAAACTTGTGTCCATTGAGTTGATGATGCCATCCAGCCATCTCATCCTCTGTCAGCCCCTTCTCTCCTGCCCTCAACCTTTCCCAGTATCAGAGTCTTTTCCAGTGGGTCAGCTCTTTGCATCAGGTGGCCAAAGTATTGGAGTTTCAGCTTCAACATCAGTCCTTCCAATGAAATATTCAGGACTGATTTCCTTTAGGATTGACTGGTTTGATCTCCTTGCAGACCCGGGAACTCTCAAGGGTTGTCTCCAGCACCACAATTCGAAAGCATAATTCTTCTGCACTCAGCCTTCTCTACGGTCCAACTCTCACATCCATACATAACTACTGGAAAAACCATAGCTTTGATTTAGTCTGATTTACCTGCCCTTTATTCGTGCTTCTATTTTCTCCCTGGAAAAAAAGCCATAAAACAATAGCTTTATTTTTGCTGTCATTATTGATTATCTGATAATTGGTTGTCTGATAATTGATTGCAAGCTAAGAGCAGAAATCATGTCTTGTTTTTGTGATCTGTATGTGGTAAATGCACAAAAAAATGTTTGACTGGAGGAGTTAATGAATTCTATTTTATGTCAGGTACCTTTGCACAAGCTGTTTTCTAATTAGGATACCTTTCCTCCTTTGCTTTATCAATTTCTAGACATCCTTTATTTAATGCTAAGGCTTCCATGATAATTCAGTGAGTGACAGTTTCTTCATTCCCTGTGCTTCTCTAGGTTTTCTTTTGTACACCACCGATAAATGTTTGACAGTACGGAGTAGGGATCTAAATGTTTGAATGAGTGAATCATGAGCATCGTGGAGTTATAGACTGGATAAATATTTCCCCAGTGTCCAATCCCAGTTCTTAGGGTAGGTTACTTCTACATGGTACTAATTGTACTTCTTGCATTGATCTTTACTTCATTATTTTATAAAGACATCCCTATCTCCAAATTCTGAGTAGTTTATTGTAGTTCTCTTTACTGACTATATAGCTACTGCCTTCATTGTTTTTCTTTTCTCTCCCATTAATTTTATTTTTCCTCCAGGAACCAGCTCAAAACTCATCTCTTTGTAACTTTTTAGAATCCCTAGACTGTGTGCATTCCTATGGTGTTCCTAGAAGGATTTTTCTCGAAACTGCCAACAATAACTTTGCAATATTATTATCCTGTCTTTTCATCTAGAACTCAAGGGGATTTATTTTTATTCATTCTTCTATCCCTGGTTCAGTGCCTTGCACATAGTTGGTGCTTAACACATATTTCTTAGCCGATTATATCCTTATTTAGAGAATGTTGGGTGGAAATAATCCTGAGATGAAAAATATCATCTTTGTGTAATCTCTACAATCTATATATAGATAATTTGGATAAGGTACTGTATTCAGCTTGCTCGAATAATCTTTATATTCTGTATTTCAATACATCCTTTTCCTTTCATTTAATAGGTATTCCCTGCCCTCCAGTGGTTAGATCACAGCTAACATTTTTAGTAAGGGTAAAGATTATACAAGCCTTTTTCAATGTTTGTTTTAAAGTTATATTTAAAATCTTCTCAGGTTTACTTCTCAGATAAACAAGTTTTTTTTTTTTTTTTTTTTTTTTTAACCCCACTGTTTTTCACTTGGATCATCAAAAAAGCAAGAGAGTTCCAGAAAAACATCTATTTTTGTTTTATTGACTATGCCAAAGCCTTTGACTGTGTGGATCACAATAACTATGGTAAATTCTGAAAGAGATGGGAATACCAGACCACCTGACCTGCCTCTTGAGACACCTGTATGCAGGTCAGGAAGCAACAGTTAGAACTGGACATGGAACAACAGACTGGTTCCAAATAGGAAAAGGAGTACATCAAGGCTGTATATTGTCACCCTGCTTATTTAACTTATATGCAGAGTACATCATGAGAAACGCCGGGCTGGAAGAAGCACAAGCTGGAATCAAGATTGCCGGGAGAAACATCCATAACCTCAGATATGCAGTTGACACCACCCTTATGGCAGAAAGTGAAGAACTAAATAAAGACCCTCTTGATGAAAGTGAAAGAGGAGAGTGAAAGAGTTGGCTTAAAGCTCAACATTCAGAACACTAAGATCATGGTATCTAGTTCCATCACTCCATGGCAAATAGATGGGGAAACACAGACAGACTTTACTTTTTTGGGCTCCCAAATCACTGCAGATGGTGACTGCAGCCATGAAATTAAAAGACACTTACTCCTTGGAAAGGAAAGTTATGACCAACCTAGACAGCATATTAAAAAGCAGAGACATTACTTTGCTGACAAAGGTCTGTCTAGTTAAAGCTGTGGTTTTTCCAGTAGTCATATATGGATGTGAGAGTTGGACTATAAAGAAAGCTGAGCACAGAAGAACTGATGCTTTTGAACTGTGGTGTTGGAGAAGACTCTTGAGAGTCTCTTGGACTGCAAGGAGATCCAACCAGTCCATCCTAAAGGAGATCAGTCCTGGGTGTTCATTGGAAAGACCGATGTTGAAGCTGAAACTCCAATCCTTTGGCCACCTGATGCGAAGAGCTGACTCATTGGAAAAGACCCTGATGCTGGGAAAGATTGAGGGCAGGAGGAGAAGAGGACAACAGAGGATGATATGGTTGGATGGCATTCCCAACTCAATGGACATGAGTTTAGGTAAACTCCAAGAGTTGGTGATGGACAGGGAGGCCTGGCGTGCTGCGGTCCATGGGGTCGCAGAGAGTCAGACACAACTGAGCTACTGAACTGTTTTTCCCTTATGTCTGATATGCTTGAAGCTTAGCTTGACCTACCTCTTCTTGTGTTACCACGAGCCACTATGTATCCCACAGTGTTTCTTAAGTATGCATTGAGTGAGTGGGTGGCTCACCCAGTGTGACCTTGGTGCTTGATTTCGCTGCATTGTTCTCACATATCTCTACCAAGGGTGTATGATCTTGCCACAGTGGTAAAGGTATCTTGTTTTTAGTAATACTTTCTGCCCCCCACTAACACATACACTCAGAGTAGCCTGCTAATCATATGCCTGTCTTTTAGTCTGGATTGGAGTGTCTCCTGGCTCTAACATCCTCTTCCCTTCCACTGTTTCTGATGAGGAAAGGCTGACTCTTGACTTCTTGGCAAGGTGATTTATTACCCTGTCCCAGGCCTCTTTTATGTTATTTTTTCCCCAGAAGACCAAGTCTTAGCTATCCAGGGAGCTTGCTATGTGGCTAGCAGTCATTTCTAAACACCTGCTGCAAATTTTCAGTGGTATATCATGAAGTAAGGACGGTGGAGTATATTTTTCTTCTATCTAAATGTATTAAAAATAAATTATTATTAATCATCATGAGATATGGTTTCCTTGATTTTTGGTCTTAAAATACCCATTATTTTGGGAATTCCCTAGCCGTCCAGTGGTTAGGCCTCTGCACTTCCATTACAGGAGGCCCAGGTTTAGTCGCTGGTTGGGGAACTAAGATCCCACAAGCCATGAGGAGTGGCCCCACCAAGAAATAAATATAAAACTCCATTCTTTAAGAAAGAATGGTAATGGTAGGTGGTATACCTTGTAAGATAAAAATCTGCTCACCTTGTGATGGTCATTTAAATCTTTTGGGGAAATTTTACTCTTGTAGTGTACTAGTAGTCTCGGAACCACTGTGTTGATCACCACAGCTCATTTCCATGAGGCAGTGGTGCCCTTCTTGCAAAGCATGATTTTTTTCATATGCATTTGCAGACAGATTTTCAGTGTATTTTTCTGTCATAGATTTCTTGATTTTGGCTTGATTCCAGTCTTGCACTTAAGTGTCTCTCAGTCGTCTTCTTTGGCCAGTAATTCTAGTTTTTGTTTTTATATGCTCTCATGTGTGTTTTAAATCCCTGTGCTGCCCTAGGCTATCAACTTTTTCCTGTTCTTCTTTTTATGCTTTCTTGGATAAGGTGTTTCTTCTGAGGGCTCAGTACTACATTGAAAATATTTATTGTTTACTTTTCTTTTAGACCTATTCTTTTTTTGCTCTGTAATCCTTCTGAAACTAGCTCTCTGAACTTCATTTATTTTACTGATTTCTGACATCTCCCTCTTTAAATATTACTAAAACAAATTCACTGTTATCCTTTCATCTTGAAGATATTTACTGATTTTTTTTTTGGTATTTTTTTTTTTTTTTTGCAGTCTCTGTTATGACTTGTTGCTTTTGTTACCAGATAGTAAATTATGGAATCACAGAATTTCTCCCAATGCAAAGAATCTGCTTGCCTTTGTTGATTTCCTAGGTAATAGTTAGTTAAAAGTCACGCATGCAAAGGCAGTCAGCAACTAGTTGGATTTTCCTTGAAAACCATTATTACCTCTTGAAGCATCTGCCCTGTCAATAATATTTATCCATTCCTCTCAGGAGAAATTAATTTAAGAGTCAATGGTACTAGTTTTTTCTAACTATAGCTGTACACTTTTGGAAAATGTTGGCCAAAGTAGGATGTTTGTTTGTTACTATTAATGTGAATATGGTTTAAAGTAGTATGATCCTGTTTTCCAAATCCCAAATTGTTGCACATTAATTCAATATTTGATATTTAGACTTGCCTGGAAAACTGGGACCTATAGTTTCATATTCATTTGGTCAACAAATATGGGTTTGCTCTGTTCCAGGGATTGTGCTAGGCACTAGAATAAAGCAAACAGTCTAGTGGGCAAAACATTCATTAATGCATAATTTAAAAAACAATTACAGTTGTGGCAGGTGTTGTAAGAAATATATGGTACTGTGAGAACACAAAACAGGGAGACATCTGATGCTGAGGGTTAAGGAAAGTTTCTTGAAGAAGTGACATTTAAATCTAGGCATGAAGGATAAGTAAGTTAGGTTTGAGGCATCTAAGAAGATCTTAGGCAGAGGGTAAGAAATATGATTCTGCAGGCTTAAGATATGGGGCAGCAGCAATGGTGTTTCTTCATAAACATTGATAACATTCCACCACATTTGTTTCTCCTTTCCATTCTTACTTTTATTAATAGATATTAACAGATATTTTCTAAAATATGCTTTTAATCACATTACTATACTGATTAGGAAAGTTTTTTTTTTTTAATTTTTTTTTGACGTGGACCATTTTTTAAAAGTCTTTATTGAATTTATTACAATATTGCTTCTACTTTCTGCTTTTGGTTTTGTCTGTGAGGCATGTGGGATCTTAGCTCCCTGACTGGGGATCGAACCTGCACCCCCTGCATTGGAAGGCAAAGTCTTAACCACTGGACCACCAGGAAAGTCCCTGATTAAGAAACTTTTAAAGCTGTTCATTGGATAGATTATTAGAGCTGCTTCAGGGCAGGAGTCCTGCCACTTTTAAGTTTCACATGTTGAACCAGTTGTACTTTATCTATATGAGTTGGTTTTAGTTGCATTAATAAAGAGTAGGCAAAGATGGGGTTGTATATAAACTGATATGATCCCTTTTTTTTCTGCCTAGCACATAAGTTTTCAGTGAAACGTGGCTAGTAAAAGTAGTTGTTTTTTTGGTTAAAAAACAAAAACAAGCCGCTTTTGTGACCTAGTCTGTATGTAGCTCTTATTCTAAGAATGGTCTTTATTGTATTGACTTAAGATATTGTACTGTTCATGGGGTTCTCGAGGCAAGAATAGACCTTGGAAAAGACCTTGCTCCTGGGAAAGATTGAGGGCAGAAGAGGGGACGAGAGAGGATGAGATGGTTGGATGATGTCATTGATTCAATGGACATGAGTTTGAGCAAACTCCGGGACATGGTGAAGGATAGGGAAGCCTGGCGTGCTGCAGTCCATGGGGTTGCAAAGAGTCGGATGCGACTTACTAATTGAACAACAATAACAACAACAGGAGAGTGTAAAAGGGATAGCAACCCAGGAGTTATGAGGGGTGGTGTTGGTCTCATCTTGAGAGTGTCATCATTTTCTCTTTTAGTCATTTGAGGGAGGTATGTCTTCAGTAGAAATTGGAACTGGGAAGGTGGGATCTGAATAGACTGGATAAGGAGTATAATTTGTCTTGCTGGTGGATTCTGTTTAAGTGGTGCCAACTCTTTGGAGTTCTAGTGCAGACATCTTAACAGTACATAAGGTGCGTGTCTTTTCTCCTCAGCATATACAAGGCACTCAAATATTTATTGAGTAGGAAAAATGTTCATGTAAATTGATAGGGTTTATGTGTTTATAAAGAATCTTGGTTCAAAACTGTACTTTTTAGCCAGATTGTTTATATTGCATGCATTCTCTATCCCCACCCCCCTAATAGTGAGAGAATTCCAATAGAAAGGAGCAGGATCGCCTGGCACTTGAAGCTTGGCCCCAGGGATTCAACCACTCAGTCCCAATGATTTAAGTGGATTCAACTTAAACAGAATCCACCAGCAAACCGATGTCATGTGGAAACTCCTTGAATATTCCAGAACTGGGCAGAGACATAGTCACTGAGTGCTCTTTAACAGAACCATTGAGGTCTGCCTGTGAAACTCACAAGCATCAATTCTTGCAGTTAGTTTGGAATTTTAAAAGTTGGATTATATAAGCCTTTTAAAGGAAGTCATTCTTATATATGCAGAGAATACACCCAAGGATCCCGGTCTGAGAAACACTGCATTAAACACTGAATGTAAACACAGAGGTTACTTGAAGAAGCCGAAACAAAAAAGTGGTTACTTGGTACTAGCATGATATGATGTTGGGCTTTCCTTGTAGCTCATTTGGTAAAGAATGTGCCTGCAGTGCAGGAGACCTGGGGTTGATCCCTGGGTTGGGAAGATCCTCTGGAGAAGGAAATGGCAACCACTCCAGTATTCTTGCCTGGAGAATCCCATGGACAGAGGAGTCTGGCAGGCTACAGTCCATGGGGTCACAAGAGTTGGACATGACATAGTGACTAGAGAGAGAGAGAATGATATTAAATAAAAAATAGGCCACTAAAATGGTGTGGCAATGTTATTTTTAGATTACATATAAAAACAGTTTAATAAGTTCTCAGATTCTTGATAGTATATCTCTAGCTCTTTATAAGTTAGGCAGATTCCACTCTGAAAAAATACAAGTAGTTTACCTCTCCCACCAGGAAATCCAGTGCTGAATCTTGAATTTTTTTAAGTGCCTGGCATTTCATAATGTTTGCTTGATGTAGGGAGAGAGAAGCAAGAGAAAAACTTCATTCTCCCTCACCACCAAGGTGTCCTCACAGATTCTCCCATGTTAACTTGTTCTTTTGCGGATACACGTCTGGCTAGACATGGTTGTTAATCAGTCATCATTCATTTAGACTTTAGGATTAGATGCTTACATAATAAGTCAACACAAATTTTATTTTTGCTTCAGAAAATGGAATTTTTTTTTTTTTTTTAGAAAATGGAAATTTTGTAAGAGGAAACCTTAGACCTTTGAGAGGAAGGCATTCTTGGATGAGGTGGGAGATTCTGAAAAGGCAGCTTCCAGGAAGGAGGTTCTTGGGGTCAGGGAAGAGGAGGAAGGTGTGGAAAACTTACTTTTCACTTTTGCCTAGGATCTTGCATATTATTATTTTGTTGCACCGGTAATGCAACAAATGGGGTTGACAGTGCTTGAATGGGGGTTTCAGAACAACTTCAGAAGTCCGTCAACGTTAGCCTGCATATTTTCCATTCCATACTGATTTCAGCAGTTTCTCCTCCTTGTGTGGCGTATCCTCTCAGGAAGAGCAGAAGGAAAAGAAGACCCTTCCTAATATGCCAGAGCACAGATTAATGTCTTGTTGGATAAGCCTCTTCCTCTTGGCTCTTTTCTTGTAATCGCCTCCTTCCTCACAGTGTTTAATATTAAGTCACCTAGCCGGTAATAGGTTCTCAGTATTTGCCAGTTCTTCTAAGAGAATGACAGGAAAGTGGAAACGTGGACCACAATTTACGCTCTCTTACTTCCTACTTCTCTTTTGCCTCTTTTCTCCCACTTTAAACGATTGTCTTTTTACTGGATGTTAGCAGAGAAGAAAGAATGGCTGGTAAGGGGTAGGGAAGAAGAAAGATATTTTTGATATTTGGTTGGGAGAAATACCATACCATCAAGTTAATTCAGCAGTTTTTTGTTTGTACCTCATAGCTTAAATATCTCGAACAAACAAAAATTAAAAACGCAGGATTAGGGCATTAACCTTGGATAATACTGTCTATCGTGCAAAATTCTCATTTCCACGTTTTACTGTTTTTATCGAGATCTATCAGGTGAGCTAGTAGCAATTCTTCCTTTCTCACTTGGCACTGAGGTTTTCGGACTCCTCCCTACTTTACTAGTGGTCTTCTGTCGTGGATGTTGCAAAATTGATCACCCGTCTCACAGGATGTTTTCTTGAAGGTTTCCCGACGTCGTGGCTCTCTCCCAAGACCGCAGCACAGTGGGGAGGAAGATCTCCGATTCTTTTGACGGACTTGTAAAGCCTGGGGGCTACGGAATCTCACGTGGGTGGGGCTGGGCGCAGCTGGGGCGGGGCCAGCGAAGAGCCCAAGGGAAAAGGTGGCAGGCACAGATGAGAAAGCCCCGCGGGCAAAGGTTTCACAGTTTTCACGAAGGCTTCGTGTGCGAGGCTGAGGGAATTGGGATGCCTCCCTCCTGCCTCGCCATTCTTGATTCTGGAAGCTTCAGTAGGCTTTTCTCGGTTGCTGGTACCCGGAAAGGCAGCCGCTTCAGCTCCAGGGGCGGGTCCCAAGGGTCTTGTCTCAGCTCCCGGGCCGTTTGGCCTCCTGGCGTTGGGGGAGGGGCGAGGGAGGTGCTGCTCGCGCCTCCTTTTGCGCTTGCGCGACGGGCTCCGAGCGGGTAGGAGCGCGTGCGCGATGACGTGTACGTCCGATGCGCGCGCAGGCTCTTCAGCTGGAGCGGACACACGGTGTGCAAACCGAACAGAATAACCCGCCCCCAGCGGGATGTGAAGGACTCCGGGTGAGGCCGGCCACGCCCCGCACGGTAACTCTCGGGCCCGGGTGGAGGGCGTCTCCTTAGTACTGGCCGGATTGGAGTTTTCCGAGAGTTTGAAGCTCTTGTGTATTTTTTACGGTGTGAGGAGCGTTCCACTGAGCGATCTTCGCACGCCCCGGCCAGGCCGGGCCTTGCGCGGGGCCGCCTTTGGCGCGCGCCTATGGTCTTCTGAGCGAGGCTGCGCATGTCACCTCGCGCGCGTCCCCGGCCTCACTTCCGCGTCGCGCGGCGAACTCGGAACATCGACGCCAGCTAGAGCGGCCACGAGGCGGGCGGGGTGAGAAGCGCCCATGGCGCAGCCCTGCCCTCGCGTGTGTGGGGTGCTGCACCGCATGGTACGATCCGCGTGACGCCTTCCAGCCAGTCGTGGGGCTTTAGGTCGAGAGCCGTGCTTGTGCGCTTTGCCTTTTAGAGCCCAGGTCTCGGCGTTCCAAAACTCCGAAGGAAACGGTGCTGACCTCGCATTTCTAAGGAGCTGTGTGCAGCATTTTGACACCTGTATAAACCTTTCGTCTAGCATATAATTTCCTGACAAGTTGTTTGAAGCAAGACCGCGAGTTTAATAAGGAAGGAGGTCGAGGAAGTGAGCTTTATAGGACTGGGAACTTGGTAAACAAAGGACCGGTGGTTCGAAAGTGTAGAAGTGAGGGCGGGGAAAACAGGTGGGAAGAGCAGGTGTTACTTTCTTTTCCCCTCTGTGGGGCATCCTTTGGCCAGTTCTCTGTGTGACTTCCCTCCCCTGTTAAATGGTCAAGGTCTGCTCTCAGCAGTAGGTGGGTCTGGGATAGAAGTACACCGCTCCGAGTACTAGCAACCAAAGTTGAGGAATCTGCGTGCTAGGAGTATAGAAAATTTAGGGATTATTTCAAACTGGGTTGAGAGTGGGAAGTGGTAGTGTCTTGTGAAGATTTTTGCTCTGCCTTCGGAACTCTAGAGATGCCATGCCTCCTCTGAAGAGGATGGAAGCAGGGAGGTTGAAGGAGTTCTGAAAAGAAGAGTTATTGATCGCAGAACAATGTGAATGTCCAAAGCTCTTTTCTTTTTGAGGGAAGACCACGCTCCCAGGGTTCGCGTAGCAGGGGCAGACACGTGGATCGAGAGACCTCTCGAGCCCACCCGCGCGCTGCCTTGTGTATTTTAAAGCACACCAGGCTTCTGCGGCAGAGTCCCTGGCAAATCCTGCCTGCTCTGCCTCTTTTTGGGCGCGACGCCGCGGCTAAGGTTGCAGAGAAAGTGCCTGGAGGTGCCGTGACGGCTGCTGGGAAGAAGGCCGGCCTGGGAGGGCCGGACGGCAGGTTCTGTAGTCTCCACGGTAACCGCATGCGACTGGATTCCGCCGAGTGATCCGCGGGTTCCGGCTGGCGGCACGTTATCTATCGGACTCCCCTTCCGCAGAAGTGCTTTCCTTGAGGCATTTTTTCACGTGGTTCTTGGTTAGCTAGCCTCTCTAGTTGAAAAGCGGTGATGTGGGCCCTGGTAATCGACGGCGACTGCGGTTCTCTGAGACTGGCAGGAGGCCTTTTCACTTCGAAGTGTCTGGAGTTGGCGCTAGTCCTTCTTGATGCCAGAGAGCTATGTTTCCAGCTGTTGTGTGAGTTGAGTGGGTTGGATGCACTTTCCAGAAAACACATGCTTAGGATTTGAGAAAACTTAGTGCCCTGGGTACCTTGTCATAGTTTATCCAAGGCAAGGTTGCTCTTTGATTGCTGTCCATTTCTGCCATAAAAGTTAGTTCTTTAAAATCTACTTAGGCAAGTGTTAGGGACCTGCTAGCTTGCTAACCCTGAGTTGTGATAAAGGGATCATTCCTAGGAATAGAAAATGCTCATGAAGCCTGCATTAACGAATGGTATTTGGTGAAAGAAGGGGGTGGGGATGGGCTACTATCTTAGGTAAATGCAACTTCGTGCCTTAAAACCTAAAAGCATTTCAGGTATATTTTGGAATTTACGTTTCAAATTAAGGGTTGTAGTCATGATAAAATGCCAAGGGTATAGTTTCTGGTACAAAGTAAGTGCTTACTAATAGATAGTGAGTACCATGGCAACCCACTCCAGTATTCTTGCCTGGAAAATCCCAAGGACAGGATCCGGGCTACTGTTCATAGGGTCGCAGAGTCAGGTACGACGGAAGCGAGTTAGCACGCACGCACACCATTTATTTAATTATTAAAGTTAACCTAATGACGATTAAGAACGGATAGTTGGCTATTTTATTGTCTTTACATCCCTTGCTGTCGTGTTTTCTGATTACTTTTGCATGTAAATAATGCTTTTTAAAATATTTTTCAAATTTCTGGGTCCATTGTATTTTGATGAATACTGAAATTCAAGTGAATCTATTCTCTTACAAATTTGAGCTTCAGAAATGTAATTTAACCGCACTCTTGTAGGGAATAATTACGTTAAGGAACAAACTAACATCTACATGCCTACCTTACAGTAATGCATTTACTGTATGAAAAGTATGGTTATTTTTAGCAACTTTGAAAATACTCAGTTTAGGTTGACTATCATTTGAATGTTTTGTAATGTTTTGTGTTTTTAAGTAATAGTATTGGTTTGGAATTTTGGTTTACTTTGTTGCAGGAGTTGGGGGGGGGAGGTAGAGACCGATACTAGTATCTGAATTAGGTAACTAGCTAGTAAACTAACTAGTGTATTTTGTAAGTTGTATGAAGATCGTGGCTTTAGTAGTTATTAAACATTTCCCAAAGAGGTCATTGGTGAAAAGATACTCAGAATAGGTACTCTGGAATTGTAACAGTTTTCTTATGATACTTGACACATTACTGGAAAACATTCTCTGTGAAATTGCATTTGTGTGTTGATGTGAGTGCCTGCACCACCTGATGTTGACATTTTCAGAATGTTACTTAGAATATTTCCCAGCCACAACTGAATTTATCTCTGTAGGTCATTATTATAGTAATTCTATGTGGATAACTGCTTGATCTTGAAAAGCTGAACTGAAATTTTTTTGAATGCTAAGTTATATCTGTATACCAAAACTGTGGTCTTCTTTAATGCTTTCAGAGAATTTTTAGAATCTTTCTGGAAGGAGATTTATTGCTTCATGAGTAGCCTAAGTAATTTGATTTTTGCAATTGGTTAAAGTTATCTTAGACTTTAGAGTGGTATTTGTGTGTCTGACACAACTGAATTGCTGAATTGACTATCCTTTCTTTAGAAAATCCAATATTGTATTCCAAAAGCATAGGCATATTACTTATAGTGAAGTGAAATTCATGCTTAAAAATTGTTGTGGAATAAAATTTTATTTCTAGTCTGTAAACCTTTAGCAACGTATGGCTTAAGATAGATACTATTTTGTTGTAAATTACATTTTCGGTTTTACACATTTTGATCAATTTATGGAATAAACTTGACAGGAGGATTAAAAAAAAGACTCTACAAGTCAAAAGTCTGAAAGTTCAAACTTCTTTTGAACTTAATACACACATTTTTACATTTATTAGATACTTGTGTACAGAGTGCAAATAAAGCAGTCTGACTCTTCTGAACTTCATTTTTGTGTTTCAATGAAAGGAAAATTTTGAAATGTGTATATATAATGTAAGTTTAAAATTTATTATAGTACAATCTCTACACTGGATTCCCATCAGTAGAATCTTTGATATTTAATATTATTAATTTTTAAAAGATAGTGATTTTTAAAGCATTGGTTAAAACTTCCTTGTCCACTTTTACCTGTAAAAATCATCTGAAAAATCAAGATTTTATTATTGTAGAAGACAGTGTTTAGGAAATTCTGAACTCTTTAATGTCTTCGTAGGTTTGGGATAGCTAAACAATTTTTCAAGTAGTTCTTTGCTGCCTGTCTTAAATGCACTTCATAAGTGTGTTTTTGCATAATTGCTTACAAAAATACTTCATTTGTAACAAAACTGAGCTTTATGGACTAAGTACAAGGTTAGGAGTTTGTGTTATTTGATTTACATACAGTTTAATTTTATGTTTTTAGTTTTGTTTTATTTAGTTGGAGGATAATTGCCTTACAATGTTGTGTTGGTTTGTCATACAATAATCCTTTTTTTTTTCCTACAATAATCCTAATCAGCCATAGGTATATATATATATCTTCTCCCTCTTGAGTACCTCCCCCCATCTCACTCCTGTAGGTTGATGCAGAACTTTGGGCTGGTTTCCCTGTGTTTTATAGCAGCTTCCCCCAGCTATCTTATTTTGCACATGGTAGTGTATGTATGTCAGTGCTTTGCTTTCACTTCTTGTCTCCCACCCCCACCCCCCATCGCCATAAGTCCATTCTGCATATCTGCATCTCTATTCATATTCCTGTCCTGCAAATAGGTTCACCAGTGCCATTTTTCTAGATTCTGTATATATGCATTAATATATGATATTTTTCTCCTTCTGACTTAACTTTACTCTGACAGGCTGTAGGTTTCATCCCCCTCAGTTCAGCTGACATTTGTTACTTTTTATGGCTGAGTAATATTCCATTGTATGTATGTACCACAACTTCTTTATCTGTTTGACCAATTCTAGGTTCATCTGCATCAGTTCAACTGACATTGATTCCTTTTTATGTCTAAGTAATATTCCACATGTATGTACCACAACTTCTTTATCTGTTTTTCTGTTGATGGACCATCTAGGTTGCTTCCATGTCCTCTCTATTGTAAATAGTGCTGCAGTGAACATTGGGCTACTTGTGTCTTTTTGAATTACAGTTTTCTAAGGGTATATGCCCAGTAGTGGGATTGCTAGGTCATAATGGTTGGACAGCAGGGAGATCAAACCAGTCAATCCTAAGTGAAATCAACCCTGAATACTCACTGGAAGGACTGATGCTGAAACTGAAGCTCTAGTATTTTGGTCACCTGATGCGAATAGCTGACTCACTGGAGAAGTCCCTGATGCTGGGAGAGATTGAGGGCAGAAGAAGATGGTGTTAGAGGATGAGGTGGCTGGATGGCATCACTGATGTAATGGACATGAACTTGGGCAAACTTCCGGAGATGTTGAGGGCCAGAGAGGCCTGGAGTGCTGCAGTCTGTGGGGTTGCAACAAATCAGATATGACTAGGTGACTGAACAACAACAGTGGTAGTTAATTTCCTAGTTTTTTAATGAATCTCCATACTGTTCTCCATAGTGGCTATATCAGTTTACATTCCCACCAATAGTGCAAGAGGGTTCCCTTTTCTCCACATCCTTTCCAGTATTTATTGTTTGTAGATATTTTGATGATGGCCTTTTTGACCAGTTATACACCATTTTGGAGGTACTGGTTTTTATGAACTTTCTGAACTTTACTGTTTTTATAAAAGTCACTGTATTTGTGACTTATAAGTCTGTTTAAATTTTGTCTTATCAGTCTCTGATAGATGTTACTTGAACTAGTTTTAGGAAATCAATAAACTTAATTGCCTTAAGCCTGAGGAAGCTTTTGAAAAGAATCATTCTAAATTTTATCTATCTCTTAAACTCCAAATCAGAGGAGAGATTTTTTTTTTAATCTTTCCTAAGTATTAGTGCTTTAGTGTTAGAAAGTAGGGTTTCTATTTCATATCTAGCCATAGTCAGAAGCAATAACCAACCTTTTTTGAAGTGCTGATATTTAAAGTATTATCCTGAAGATAATGAATATTTTAAGTTTTGGAGCCCCCTCCCTACTTTTTGGGAGGATCATGTGGCCAATCCTGAAAGATGTAAAATTCAGATCAGATACTTTTATTGCTTGTCAGTAGCTCTGATGAAAAGTAAAATTAGACTTTTAATTAAAAAGAGGAGCACCAGTAAGTGGCTCAGTTTGATTAGTCAGAAATTACTGACCCAGTTAAACAAGAGTGTGTGTGTGTGCTAAGTTGCTTCAGTTGTGTTTGACTCTTTGTGACCCTGTGGACTGTAGCCTGCCATGCTCCTTTGTCGACGGGATTCTCCAACAGTTAAGATCACCAGAGTGAGTTGCCATGCCCTTCTCTAAGAGATCTTCCCAGCCCAGGGATCGAACCTGTGTCTCTTATGTCTCCTACATTGGTAGGTGGATTCTTTACCCCTAGCGCCACCTGGGAAGCCTAGTGATACAGTATTTTCCTTTTTTGTATAAAAGCTAATTGAAGATGATAGCTTTATATTTTGTAGAATATTTAGGTAATTTATTTTTGCGTATCACTTCAGTTGAATGTAACAACCTGAGATTTCTTTATAATGGTTTACTGAGATATAATTCACATAAAATTAACTATTTAAAGCATTTATATGTTTATTTGACTGTACCAGGTCTTAGTTGCAGCATGCGGGGTCTTCAGTTGCTGGCTTGTGGGCTCTTGGTTGCAGCATATGGGATCTAGTTCCCTGACCAGGGATTGAGCCCAGACCCCCTGCATTGGAAGTGTGGTGTCTTAACCACTGGACGATCAGGGAGTCCCAAAATTCAACATTTTAAAGGATACATTAACTGGTTTTTAGTTCCTGAACATTTCCATCACTCTTATAGAAAACCTCAAACTGTTAACAATTGTCCTAATTAATCCTCTTCCTTTTCACTGTCAACCACTGATCTACTTTATAGATTTGCCTATTTTGGACATTTCTTATAAATGGAATCATACAGTGTATGTATTTTTTTGGTGTAACTTTTATGAATTAACTAATTTAAGGTTTCTTTTTTTGGGGGGGATAGGTTGTATGGTCATGAGATAAAAAATTTAGAAAGTGTCAGAGTATTTTTCCAGCCACCCTGTTTTCCCTTAATAAAGTCAATACTGCCAGTTCCTCTTCTGTCTTTGCAGGTAGTCTGTGTCAGGCAAATACATACATATTCTTTTCTTTCTTTGGCTTTTTCTTTGTTTAAACTTATAGAAGTATATAGCATAATCTATAACTCTTTTGAACTTTATGCCCTTTGTATATCTTTTAGATAATGTTAATTTGTCTATAAGATTTATAATTCTCTTTTCTAGCTGCAGAATATCCCACTCTTTCATAGTACCACCATTTATTACAGGTGTGGATGTCACCATTTATTACAGGTGTGTATGTGTGTTTCCATAAGATAAAGTCCTAGAAGAACCATTGTTTCCTGGGATGTATGTGTTTCTACTTTTGATATTTTCTTTTTTTTTTTTTTTCCATTTATTTTTATTAGTTGGAGGCTAAGTACTTTACAATATTGTAGTGGTTTTTGCCATACATTGACATGAATCAGCCATGGATTTACATGTATTCCCCATCCCGATCCCCCCGCCCACCTCCCTCTCCACCCCATCCCTCTGGGTCTTCCCAGTGCACCAGGCCCGAGCACTTGTCTCATGCATCCAACCTGGGCTAGTGATCTGTTTCACCCTTGATAATATATATGTTTCAATGCTGTTCTCTCAAAACATCCCACCCTCGCCTTCTCCCACAGAGTCCAATTGTCTGTTCTGTACATCTGTGTCTCTTTTTCTGTTTTACATACAGGGTTATTGTTAGCATCTTTTTCAATTCCATATATATGCGTTAGTATACTGTATTGGTCTTTATCTTTCTGGCTTACTTCACTCTGTATAATGGGCTCCAGTTTCATCCATCTCATTAGAACTGATTCAAATGAATTCTTTTTAATGACTGAGTAATAGTCCATGGTGTATATGTACCACAGCTTCCTTATCCATTCGTCTTTTTATATTTTCATACTATCCTCTGAGATTTTGTCATCTTACACTCTGAGTGGCTGATTAGATGAGAATGTTGGTTGACACATACCTTTTCTAGCACCTTTGACAGACTTTGATTTTTGCCATTCTGCTAGGGTAAAAAGCAGTATCTTAGGATGACTTTAATTCCTTCTGTTCTGTGACTGTGTACATTTTCTTAACCATTTGCAATTCCTGTCCTTTGTCCATTTTGCTATTAGATTTTTTGTTTTTCCAATTTGTATAAAATTCCTTTTTATATTAGGGAAATGAGTTTTTTATGATATGTTTCAGGTACTGTTTTCCAGTTAGTCATTTTTTTAAATCTTGCATGGATAGTTTTTGTCATATTAAAAACAAATTTACATGATTCTGAATTTATCAAAAATTTTGTTGTCTTATTAACTTCTAGGTTTTGTGTACTACGTATCAAAAATCATTTTTTCAGGATTTCTTTAAGAATTAAAAAAAATTTACACTGATTTGGGAGTACGGGGTGGGATTTAAGTGTTTGGTCTATTGGAATTTTTTTCAGTGTAAGGTCTGAGTTGTGGAGCCGACTATTTCTTTTTCCAGTAAGTTCTGGTGTTTTGCCATGTTTTCTTTAAATGTATGTACTAACAGGGCTTCTTTGATGGCTCAGTTCATAAAGAAACCACCTGCAATGCAGGAGACCCAGGTTCCATCCCTAGGTTGGGAAGATCCCCTAGAAAAGGGAATGGCAACCCACTCCAGTATTCTTGCCTAGTGAATCCCATGGACAGAGGTGCCTGGTGGGCTACAGTCCATGGGTTCCCAAAGAATCAGACACAACTGAGTGACTAACACTTTCACTTTCATGTACTAGTAGGTTAAATAGCATTTTACTTATGTATGAACTCATGCCAGTACTCTAATAAAAGAGGTGATTCTCTGTACAGTGATAACATGGAAATTTGTTAATTTTTACTCAGGAGAATGTGCTTGTAACAGAATCCTCTCAAATTAATTCATAAATTATTGGGGTTCTTTTGGAATGCAGATGACTTTACAATTTAATCTTTTTAAGTCCGTATACTTTTATATTTTCATATAATTTTTCTAAAATGAATACTTTTTATGTGAGGTTATTGCATGTATAGTGAATTATTAAAGGATTGGGATATGAGTAACTTAATTAGATTAAAATGAACTTTAAAATAGATAATCAAATATTCTAGAATGAATATCCTTACAGTGATTGAGAGAAAAGTAGAAGCTAAATCTTAGAAGAATTTAGGAATGTATTTTGGGATAACATAATCATTCTTACATTTTTGTTAATAAAATGTTCATTTGATTAAAGTGTTGTGTTGTTTTTTTTTAGGCTGGGAAGGCCATTGTGATTATGTGGTAACTACAATTATCTTACTACTGATTTTCCCACTGGAATCATGGAGGAGAAACAGCAGATTATATTGGCTAATCAAGATGGTGGGACAGTGCCAGGAGCAGCACCTACCTTCTTTGTCATCCTGAAACAGCCAGGAAATGGCAAAACTGATCAAGGGATTTTGGTTACTAATCGGGATGCCTGTGCTTTGGCTAGCAGTGTGTCATCACCAGGAAAATCTAAAGGAAAGATTTGCCTTCCAGCTGATTGTACTGTAGGAGGAATTACTGTCACCTTGGATAACAATAGTATGTGGAACGAATTCTATCATCGAAGCACAGAGATGATTCTGACGAAGCAGGGAAGACGCATGTTTCCTTACTGTCGTTACTGGATAACAGGTTTAGATTCAAATATGAAATATATCCTTGTCATGGATATATCTCCTGTGGATAATCACCGTTATAAATGGAACGGTCGCTGGTGGGAGCCCAGTGGGAAGGCTGAGCCCCATGTTTTGGGGAGGGTTTTTATTCATCCAGAATCTCCTTCCACAGGTCATTATTGGATGCATCAACCAGTGTCTTTCTACAAACTCAAACTTACAAACAATACACTGGACCAAGAAGGGCATATTATCTTGCACTCTATGCATCGCTACTTGCCACGGCTTCACTTGGTGCCTGCAGAAAAGGCTACTGAAGTGATACAATTAAATGGCCCTGGTGTCCACACTTTTACCTTCCCACAGACTGAATTCTTTGCAGTAACAGCTTATCAAAACATTCAAATTACCCAGTTGAAAATAGATTACAATCCATTTGCTAAAGGCTTCAGGGATGATGGCCTGAATAGTAAGCCCCAGAGAGATGGAAAGCAAAAGAACAGCTCTGACCAAGAAGGGAACAGTGTTCCCAGTTCTCCTGGTCAACGGGTCCGTCTTACAGAAGGTGAGGGGTCAGAGATGCAGCTAACAGATTTGGATCCTTTATCAAGGGGTCAGGAAACATCAGGCAAGGGTTTGGAGACGCCTTCCCTTAATATAAAGCGAGATTTTCTTGGTTTCATGGATATTGATTCAGCACTTGGTGAAGTCCCTCAGTTGAAGCAAGAGGTTTCTGAAAGGTAGGTAAAAACAATTTTCTGTTCTTAGAGATAAAAGGAAGATATGAAATTAAAATGTTGGTTATGTGGACTTGTGACTTTAGGTATTACTGATAATGCAAGCCGCTATAAAATACCCCACATTTGTGAAGTGATAGTTGCTTTTCCATTCTGCAAAATGATAGTTCATTTTTTTGTAATGAATATCAGTTGGGTTCACAATCTAGAATTGTAGGCAAACTAGATGACTTATCCCAGTGGGAACCTTAGATTTTAGATTTAGACTTTTGTTAATCATGCATGTCTATTCCTTGTTAATATATAGGCAGCATTTAAAAAATATTAAAATATAGTTTATATACAGTATATATAGACAACTCTTGATTAATTAGAGAAGGGAAAAGAATGACCCCCAAATCATAACTGAAACAAGACTTACCCAATGAGGCTCAGAAGAAATTGAAAGTAGACTAATTTATGTCTAGTATGTAAGAATTTCCTGGGACTTAGCTGCTGGTTCAGTGGCTAAGACTCCATGCTTCCAGTGCAGAAGGTCCAGGTTCAATCCCTTGTCAGGGAACTGGATCCCATATGCAGGATCCCACTAAAGATCCTGCATGCCACATCTAAGACCCAGCATAGCTAAATAAATAAGAATTTTTTGCCCTTTGGACATCCTAATCCATAAATTTCCTGACTAAAAACAAGCTAAAATAACATGATACACTGTTGCACTTTTTAAATTTGAACTTGTGTTATTTATTTTTATTGAAGGCTTTGTTTTTTTAAGAGCAGTTTTAGGTTTGCAGCAAAATTGAGAGCAAAGTTTAGATATTTCCCATTACAACTTCTGTCCCCACCCATACATAGCCATTCCCATTATCAACATCCACCACCAGAATGGTGCATTTGTTTATAATTTATGAACTTATATTGGCACGTCATAATCACCCAAAGTTCATAGATTGCATAAAGGTTCACTCTTGGTGATACACATTCTGTGGGTTTGGACAAATAATGTAAAGACATGTATCCACCATAATAGTATCATACAGAGTATTTTCATTGCCTTAAAAATCCTCCATGTTCTACCCATTAATCTCCCGTTCCCCTCACCTCTGGAAACCTCTGATCTTTTTGTTGTCTCATAGCTTTGCCTTGTCTAGAAAGTTGTATATCTGGAATCATACAATGATGTAGCCATTTCAACTTGGCTTCTTTCACTTAGTAATATGTATATGAAGTTTCCTCATGTCTATTCATGACTTGATAGCACATTTTTTTGTTTGGTTGTATAATTCAGTTCATTTATTCATTCATCTCTTAAAGGGCATCTTAGTTGCATCTCAGTTTTGGCAGTTACGAATAAAGCTGCCATAAACATCTGTTTCCAAGTCTAATGTTCATTTGGATAGATACCAAGGATCATGGTTCCAAGACTGGATGGTAATAGCATGTTTGTTTATTTATTTGTTTGTTGGGGCTGCCCCAGGTCTTAGTTATGGCACACGGGATCTTTCATCTTTGTTGTGGCATGCCGGATCTTTAGTTAATGGCGTTTGAACTCTTCAGTTATAGCATGTGGGATCTGGTTCCTTGACCAGAGATCGAACGTGGTCCCCCTGTGTTGGAAACATGGAGTCTTAGCCACTGGACCACCAGGGAAGTCCTGGTGACAGTATGTTTAAGTTTATAAGAAATTGTCAAATTCTCTAAAGTGGCTGTGCCATTTTTTGCAGTGAAAGAGAGTTCTTGCTGCTCTACATCCTTGTCAGCATTGTCAGTTTTCTGGATTTTGGCCTTTCTAATAGGTGTGTAGTAGTATCTTGTTTAAATTTGCCTTTCCCTGATGACATGATGTGGTGCATCTTTTCATGTGCTTATTTGCCATCTGTGTATCTTCTTTGGTATCTGTTAAAGTCTTTGGCCTATTTTCTAATCAGGTTGTTTTACTGTTGTCTTCAGACTTCTTTGTGTATTTTGGATAACATGCCTTTTGCAAATATTTTTTGCCAGTTTGTGGTCTGTCTGCTCATTCTCTTGATGTTGTCTTTCACAAAGCAGAAGTTTATTATTTTAATGAAGTTCAGCCTATCAGTGATTTCTTTCATGAATCATGCCTTTGATTTTGTATCTTGAGAAGTCATTGCCATATTTAAGGTCATGTAGGTTTTCTCTTAGGTTATCTTTTAGGATTCTTAAAATTTTGAGTTTTACATTTTGGTTTATGATCCATTTTGAATTAATTGATGTGAAAGTTGGAAGGTCTGTGTCTAGAGTCATTTTTTTTTGCATGTGGATGTCCTGCTATTTCAGCACTGTTTGAGAAGACTCTCTGCTCTGATACTGTCCTTGCTTCTTTGTCAAAGATCAGTTGGCTTTATTTGAATTTTATTTGTGGGCTCTCTAGTCTGTTCCCTTGACCTATTAGTCTGTTCTTGTAACAGTACTGCACTGTTTTGATTACTGTAGCTTTTTAAGGAAGTCTTGAACTTGGGCAGTGTCAGCTCTCCAACTTTGTTCGTTTTCAATACGTGTTGGCTATTCTGGGTCTTTTTTGTCTCTATATAGTCTTGAGAATCAGTTCAATCATATTCACAGAATAACTTGCAGGGATTTTGATTATGCTTGCATTGAATCTATAGATCAAGTTGGGAAGAACTGACATCTTAACTGTATTGAGTCTTCCTGTTCATGAACATTGACTACCTCTCCATTTATTTAGTTCTTTAATTGTTTTCATCAGTGTATTTTCATTTTCCCCATATAGATCTTGTATATATTAGATTTATAACTAAGTATTCACTTTCGGGGTGTGATAATGTAAAACGGTATCGTGTTTTCCACTTGTTCTTTGTTGATACATAGGAAAACTATTGAATTTTGTACTTTATCCTCGTATTCTGCAGCTTGTTTATTAGTTCCAGAAGATTTTGGGGGATTCTTTGACATTTTCTACCTAGATGATCATGTTATTTGTGAACAAAGATAGTTTTATTTCTTTCTCTCAAATCTGTATTACATTTATTTTCTTTTATTGCATTCACTAGAACTTCCAGTAAGATGCCAAAAAGGATTGATGAGAGCAGACATCTTTTCTTTCTTTCTTATCTTAGTAGGAAAGTTTCTAATTTAAGTTGAGAAAATTCCCTTTTATTTGCTAGTTCACTGAGAGTTTTTATCATGAGTGGGTGGTGGTGTTCAGTCACTAAGTCATGTCCGACCCTTTTCAACTCCATGAACTGCAGCACGCCAGGCTGCCCTGTCCTTCACTATTTGCTGGAGTTTTCTCAGATTCATGTCCATTGAGTTGGTGCTGTTATCTAACCATCTCATCCTCTGCTGCCCCTTCTTATGCCCAGCATCAGGGGCTTTTCCATCTTCAGCTCTTCGTATCAGGTAGCCAAAGTTTTGGAGCTTCAGCATCAGTCCTTTCAATGAATATTCAGGGTTGATTTCCTTTAGGATTGACTGGTTTGATCTCCTTGCTGTCCAAGGGACTCTCAAGAGTCTTCTCCAGCACCAAAAATAGAAAGCATCAATTCTTTGGCATTCAGCCTCCTTTATGGTCCAATTCTCACATCTGTACATGACTACGGGAAAAACTGAAACTTTGACTTTATGGACCTTTGTTGGCAAAGTGATGTTTCTGCTTTTTAATATGCTGTCTAGGTTTGTCATAGCTTTTCTTCCAACGAGCAAGTTTAATTTCATAGCTGCAGTCACTGTCCACAGTGATTTTGGAGCCCAAGAAAATCTGTCACTGTTTCCACTTTTCCCCATCTATTTACCGCAAAGTGATGGGAGCGGATGCCATGATCTTAGTTTTTCGAATATTGAGTTTTAAGCCAGCTTTTCACTCTCCTCTTTCACCCTCATCAAGAGGTTCTTTAGTTCCTCTGCTTTCTGCCATTGGAATGGTATCATCTTCTTAACTGAGGTTATTGATATTTCTCCCGGCAGTCGTGATTCCAATTTGTGATTCATCCAGCCCAGCATTTCACATGATATACTCTGCATAAAAATTAAATAAGCAGGGTGATAGTATACAGCCTTGACGTGCTCTTTTCCCAATTTTGAACCAGTCCATTCTAAAGGAGATCAGTCCTGGGTGTTCATTGGAGGGCCTCATGTTGAAGCTGAAACTCCAATACTTTGGCCACCTGGTGCGAAGAGCTGACTTATCTGAAGAGATCCTGATGCTGGGAAAGATTGAGGGCAGGAGGAGAAGCGGACGACAGAGGATGAGATGGTTGGATGGCATCACTGACACAGTGGACATGGGTTTGGGTGGACTCCAGGAGTTGGTGATGGACAGGGAGGCCTGGCGTGCTGTGGTTCATGGGGTTGCAAAGAGCTGGGACACGACTGAGTGACTGAACTGAACTGATTGTGTCATGTCTGGTTCTAATCGTTGTTTCTTGACCTGCATACAGGTTTCTCAGGAGGCAGGTAAGGTGGTCTGGTATTCGCATCTCTTTAATTTTCCACCGTTTGTTGTGATCCACACAGTCAAAGGCTTTAGTGTAGTCAGTGAAGCAGAAGTAGGTGTTTTTCCAGAATTCTCTCGATTTTTCTAAGATCTAAAGGATGCTGGCAATTTGATCTCTGGTTCCTCTGCCTTTTCTAAATCCAGCTTCCATCTGGAAGTTCTTGGTTCATGTACTGTTGAAGCCTAGCTTGAAGGATTTTGAGCCTTACCTTGCTAGCATGTGGTCCTTTCTGGTGGCTCAGATGGTAAAGAATCTGCCTGCAGTGCAGACGACCTGGGTTAAATCCTTGGGTCGGGAAGATCCCTTGGAGAGGGGAATGATTACCCACTCCAGTGTTCTTGTCTGGAAAATTCCATGGACAGAGGAGCCTGGTGGGCTACAGTCCTTGGGGTCGCAAAGCATCAGACACGACTAAGTGATTAACACTTTTCATACTTTTTGCTGGTATGTGAAATGAGCGCAGTTGTATGATAGTTTGAACATTCTTTTGCATTGCCTTTCTTTGGGATTGGAATGAAAACTGACCTTTTCCAGTCCAGTGGCCATTGCTGAATTTTCCAAATTTGCTGACCTATTAAGAGCAGCACTTGAACAGCAGCATCTTTTGGGATTTTAAATAACTCAGCTGGAATTTCATTACCTCCACTAGCTTTGTTCCTAGTAATACTTCTAAAGCCCACTTGACTTTACACTGTAGGCTGTCTGGCTCTCAGTGCGTGACCACACCATTGTGGTTATCTGGGTCATTAAGACCTTTTTTGTATAGTTCTTATGTATATTCTTGTCACCTCTTCTTAACTTCTGTTAGGTCCTTGTCATTTCTTGCCCATTTCTGGTTTTGATCTTTAGTGTCTTTTTTTGCTTCTTTATTAGGATTTTCATTTGTCTGCTTACGTTGCACATCTGTTCTTAGCATAGCCTGCCAGGCTCCTCTGTCCATGGAATTCTCCAGGCAAGAATACTGGAGTGGGTTGCCATTTCCTCCTCCAGGAGATCTTCCCAACCCAGGGGTTGAACCTGAGTCTCCTGCACTGCAGGCAGATTCTTTACCACTGAGCCACCTGGGAAGCCCACATGCGGTCTACTTTATTTATTAGAATTCTTGGCATGTTAATCATAATTATAAATTCCCAATCTGGTAATTTCAACATTCCAGTATGATGATTTTGATGGTTGCTCTGTCTTCAAGTTGTGGGTTTTTGTTTTTGTTTTTGCCTTTTAGTATGTGTTGTTAATTGTTTATGGCTAGGTGGACAGGATGTGTTAGGTAAAAGGAAATGCTTTATATAATAGGCTTTTAATAATGTTGTGGTAAGGCATGGATGTGAGGGAGAGGGAAGTGTTCTTTTAGTTATATTTATTAGTTTAGTTATATTAGTTCTCAGTTTTTAAATAAGGCTGTGCTTCTGGGCTGTGAACTTCACAGGTGCTTTTCATATCCCTTCTTGACCCCTTAAGTTGGACAGGATTGGCTGTGGTAGGCTGGAGTTGGGTAATTTCCCTTTCCCCAGGTCAGTTAGGCTCTGATAAAACCCCACCAAGTTAGACTCTGGTTACTCATTTCTCTCTAGAGATTAGACTTTGTTGTTAAAAGTAACAGAGACCACCCCTCTGAGCCACCTGCACCCCAGGATTTTTATCATGAGCTGATATTTACTGCGAGATCTGGTCTAGCTCCTAGAGGAAAACTTAGAGAAATATGGGAGCCCCTTATAACTGGGCATCCCTGGAGTTTTAAACTTGGGCTGTCTTACACTGAATGTTCAGCAATTTGTCAGTTACAGTTCAGGTTTTTCTACCCTGGCACTGGTTCCCAAGGTGGAGTCTGTTGTCAGTTACTGCTCCATTAAACCATGATCCCCTGTATTTACCTGTCTGTTTGAGCAGTTTGCACTTTCTCTTATGGATTCAAAATAATTATTGATTTTTCAATCCGTTTAACTCTTTCCTTGTTAGGACCTAGTGGCTGTTTCTAAGCTTCTTATATTTGCTACTGAAAATTTGCCTTATTTCAATGTTAAAATCTAAGTTTGGCAGAAGTACATCCCAGCCCAATACTTCCCAATCAGTCCTTCCAATGAATATTCAGGAGTGATTTCCTTTAGGGTTGACTGGTTTGATCTCCATGCTGTTTAAGGGACTCTCAAGAATCTTCTCCAGCACCACAGTTTGAAAGCATCAGTTCTTTGGTGTTCAGCCTTTTTTATTGTCCAGCTCTCACATCTGTATATTACTACTGGAAAAATCATAGCTTTGACTGTGTGGACCTTTGTTGGCAAAGTAGTGTCTCTGCTTTTTATTTTATTTTATTTTTAAATAAAAAGTTTTATTGGAGAAAAATAGAACCACCACGTACATGGAAAAGAGCACAAAAATTCAACTGATACAGAACTGAAAGTCACAACTACTCAGTGTTGTTTGCGATTACTTTTCAATTTCTTAAATGGCGTCCCTCAGTTTTTTAAATAGTCTTGCCAATTTTTTTCAGCTTAAATAGCATCAAGTTTTCAAAAAATTAAGAGCCTCAGCGAAGGGACCAGCTTTTAAGATAACAAAGGTGACACCAAGAGTCTCCTAATAGGACCAATTCTACCGAAAAATTCCTGAAAAACATAACTACTGAGTCTGGTAGAACAGTAGCTCAGAGACCATCAGGGATTAGTTAGAACACTGACTCAGACGGTCCAGTCTGCAGAGAGGGCAAACAAAAAAGCTGCATTTCCCTGTTAGATGAGTTCATGTAAGAATACCAAGGAGGTGCTAAGAAAATACAGGCAATGACAGCTCAAAATAATTAAGAAGATATTCTAAGTACCACATATTATTAGACAACAGTGTGTAAAGTGATGCAATTAGAAAACAGGCAACTTAAAAAAAAATATGGTCACAGGTCTTTGAGAACTCAAGAAAACAATCAATGGCTAACACAAGAGCTGAAAGTCTCAGCTGAGGGGTGAAAGTGAAAGTGAAGTCACTCAGTCGTATCTGACTCTTTGCGACCCTGTGGACTGTAGCCTACCAGGCTCCTCTGTCCATGGGATTCTCCAGGGAAGAATACTGGAGTGGGTTGCCAGTTCCTTCTCCAGGTGTCTCTGCTTTTTAATACACTGTCTAGATTTGTCATAGCTTTTCTTCTAAGGAGCAAGCGTCTTTTAAGTTCATGGCAGCAGTCACCATCAGCAATGATTTTGGAGCCCAGGAAAATAAAATCTGTCACTGTTTCCCCATCTAAATCTTAAGATTCTGATCTTAAGAGTTAAGAAATGGTTCAGATTTATGAATGCATAAATATCTGTTACTGAAGAGGAAAAAAACAGCTTGATGTGCATGTTCCAAGGAATAGCATTATCTTCTACCTGAAAATGGTATTTAGCTATATGCAGACTTTGCATATATACATATATCTGAAGACTTTGTCTTCAGATACTTGATTTGGGAGCTGAGATTATTTTGAGGCAGGGCTTGTGGTGAGAACTCGTAGGATTTACTCTCTCAGTGACTTTAATATATAACATAGAGCAGTGTTAATTATATCAATCATGTTGTACATTGTAAACCTAGTACTTACTTATTTTATAATGGAAGTTTATACTTTTCCACCACCATCATACAGTTTCCCTTTCCCCTGCCCGCAGTAACCACAAATCTGATCTCTTTTTCTGAGTGTATACTGAAGTATAATCAACCTACAGTACTGTTCATTCTGGTGTGTAGCATAGGGTGATTTGGTATTTGTGTACATTACAAAGTGATCACCATGATAAATCTGTTAATCATTTGTCATAATGTAATTTTACATTTTGTATATATTGCATTAATAGTGTATTAATATGTATTACATTATTATTGGCAGTATTTCCTGCACTGTATGTTTTATTCTTGTGACTCATTTACTTTGTGACTAGAAGTTTGTACCTCTTAATTTTCCTCACCTATTTCATTTATTACTTTTACCTCTCCTCCTCTGGTAGCGATCTAGTTCTCTAGATCTATGACTCTTGTTTCCATTTTGTTATTTTTGTTCATTTCTTTTTTTTTTTTTAAGATTCCACATATAAGTGAAATCATAAAATACTTGTCTTTTTATGTCTGACTTATTTTCACTTAGCACAACATCCTCTACGTCCATCCATGTTGTTGCAAATGGCAAGATTTCATTTTTTTTTTTTTTTGTGGCTGGTATTCATCTATCATCTTTTTTATCCATTCACCTATTGATGGACACTTAGATTGTTTCCATATCTTAGTTATTGTGAATAATGCTGCTGTGAACATAGATGTGCATGTCTTTTTTTTTTTTTTTTTTGCATATGTCTTTTTGAGTTAGTGTTTTTAGTTTCTTTGAAAAAGTACCCAGAAGTGGAATTGCTTGGCAGTTGCTATGGCAGTTTTATCTTTAATTTCATGAAGAACCTTGATACTATTTTCCATAGTGGCTGCACCAGCTTGCATACCCACCAACAATGCCTGAGGGTTCCCTTTTCTCCACATTCTCTCCAGCGTTGATTATCTGTTGTCTTTTTGATAATACCATTTTGACAGGTGAAGTGATAGCTCATTGTCTCTCTCTCTCTTTAGTCGCTAAGTCGTGTCCAAGTCTTGGGACCCCATGGACTGTAACCTGCCAGGCTCCTCTGTCCTTGGTATTCTCCAGGGAAGAATACTGGAGTGGGTTGCCATTTCCTTCTCCAGGGGATCTTCCCGACGTGGGAATTGAACGTGGGTCTCCTGAATTGCAGACAAATTCTTTACCATCTGAGCTTTGAGGGAAGGTCTTAGCTCATTGTGTTTTATTTATTTATGGTTGCACTGGGTCTTTGTTGCTGTACGATGGCTTTCTCTAGTTGCAGTGAGTGGGGGTTACCCTCTCATTGTGGTGCACAGGTTTTTCATTGCTATGCCTTCTCTTGCAGAGCTAGAGCTCTAGGGCGCATGGGCCTTCAGTAAAGTTGTCTCACGCAACTCGGTAGTTGTGGCACATGGGTTTAGCTGTTCTGCGGCAGGTGGACTCTTCTGGGAACGGGCATTGAACCTGTGTCCCCTGCATTGGCAAGTAGATTCTTAACCACTGGACCAACAGAGAAGTCCTCATTATGGTTTTGATTTGCATTTCCCTGCTGATGAGTTGATGATGAGCATCTTTTCATGTACCTGTTGCCCATTTGTATGTCTTTTCTGGAGAAATGTCTCTTTAGGTTCTCTGTCCATTTCATGATAAGATTTTTTTTTTGATGTTGAGTTAAATGGATTTTTATATATTTTGTATGTGAACACTTTGTTAGATAATTGTTTGCATATATCTTCATTCAGTAGGCAGCCTTTTCTTTTGTTCGTGTTTTCTTTCCTTGTGCACAAACTTTTTAGTTTGGTTATTCTCATTTGTCTGTTTTTGTTTTCCTTGCCTTAGGAGACATACTCAAAATATTGCTAAGACTGATAAAAGCATTGTTAATACTACTTACATTTTCTTCTAGGAGTTTTATGATGTCAAGTCTTACTTTTAAATCTTCAATCCACTTTGAGTTTATTTTTGTATATCATGTGAAAAAGTAGTCCAGTTTGATTTTTTTGCATGTAATTGTCCAGTTTTCCCAACACTATTTATTGAGAAGGCTGTCTTTTTCTCATTGTATATTCTTATCTCCTGTGTTGTAGATTAAATGTCCATGTAAGTGTGGGTTCATTTCTGGGCTATTCTGTTTCATCCATCTGTGTCTACTTTTGTGCAAGAATTATATATATATATTTTGTGTGTGTGTGTGTGTGTGTGTGACCATAGCTTTGTAGTCTGTTTGATATCAGGGAGCATGGTACCTCTAATTTATTCTTCTTTCTCAGTATTGTTTTGGTTAGTTAGGCTCTTTTGGATTTTCATACAAATTTATTCTTCCAGTCTGTGAGCACAGTATATATTTTCATCTCTTGTTGTCTCAGTGCTTTCATCATTGTCTTACAGTTTTCTGAGTAGAGATCTTTTACTTCCTAGATTTACTCCTGGGTATCTTATTTCCTTTTGATGCTGTTGTAAATGAGATTGATTCCTTAGTTTCTCTTTCTGATAGCATGTTATTAGTGTATAGAAGTGCAACAGATTTCTGCGTTTTAATTTTGTATCCTGCAGCTTAACAGAATCATTCATTTGTTCTAATAGTTTTTTGGTGGTGTCTTTTGGATTTTCTGTATATAGCATTAGTATGTCACCTGCAAACAGTGAGTTTTACTTCCTGCCCAGTTTGGACTCCCCCCCCCCCCCCCTCTTTTTTTTCCTCTTTTATTCACTTAACATTGGAAGTCCCAGCCAAAGGAATCAGATAGAAAAGTGGTGACAGTGGGCATCTTGTCTTGTTCCTAATCTTAGAGGCAGTGCTTTCAGCTTTTCACCATTGAGTATGGTGTTGGCTGTGTGTTTGTCATGATGGCCTTTATTATGTTGAGTTATGTTCCTTCTATACATACTTTGTTGATAGGTTTTATGATAAATGGACTTTGAATTTTATCAAAAGCTTTTTCTGCATTTATTGAGATGATGTAATTTTTATTCTTCAATTTGGTAACATGGTGTTGCCAGATTGATTTGTAGATATTGAACCATCTTTGCATCTCTGGGATAAAATCCTACTTCATCAAGGCTTATGATACTTTTAATGTATTGGTGAATATGTTTTGCTCATATTTTGTTGAGGATTTTTTCATTTATGTTCATAAGTGATACTGGTCTGTATTTTTTTTTTTTTTTAACAGTCCAGGTCTTTATTTTTACACCCATCAGGCCATGAATTGGAGAAGGCAATGGCACCCTACTCCAGTACTCTTGCCTGGAAAATCCCATGGACAGAGGAGCCTGGTAGGCTGTAGTCCATGGGGTCGCCAAGAGTCGGACACGACTGAGTGACTTCACTTTCACTTTTCAGTTTCATGCATTGGAGAAGGAAATGGCAACCCGCTTCAGTATTCTTGCCTGGAGAATCCCAGGGACAGGGGAGCCTGGCGGGCTGCCGTCTATGGGGTTGCACAGAGTCGGACACGACTGAAGCGATTTAGCAGCAGTAGCAGCAGGCCATGAATTCATAGGGAATGGGCTCCAATGGTTCGGGTTCCTTTCCATTGGTCCTCATGAAGTGTGCTTCTCTGGGTGGAGCAGTCTGGTGCTTCAGCTGAACCCAAGTTCCTTTCTCTTTGGCTTCCTTCTTTTTCTGATCATTTTCCTTCACATGTTTCAGGAAGCTGTCTCGGCTCTTAAGAGTGCTTAATATGCTCAATATGCACATTAATTCTCTTGGCAAGAATCTTACCTTTAACTTGTTTGTTTACAATGATGCCAGTAGCATGCTGGGTAACACTGTAGACTCTGTTACCATGCCATGGTAACATTTGTGGGGCATTCCTTTTTGAATAGTACCCATTCCCTTGATATCTACAATATCACCCTTCTTGTAGATTCGCATGTATGTGGCCAAAGGAACATTCCATGTTTTCTAAAGTCCTAGAAAACATGTAGTGGGTGCCCCTCTTCTCTCCCTTTGTGTTGGTCATCTTGGCGAATTACTGGAAGATGGTGGTTCTGGCCGAAAAGCGGTTGGTATTTTTTTTTTTTTTGAAGGTGGTGATGTCTTTGATTTTGGTATCAGGGTAATGGTGATGTAGTAGAAGTTCAGATGCATTCTTTGCTCATAGATGTTTTGGAATGTTTTGAGAGAAATAGTTGTTAATTGTCTAAATGTTTGGTAGGATTCACCTGTGAAACCAACTGGTCGTGCACTTTAATTTCTTGGGAGTCTTCTAAATCACTGATTCAGTTTTATCATTGTCACAGTAAGTCTCCTACATACAAACCAGTGAGTTGTAAACTTTCAAAGATGCATATATGTGTTCTCTCAGTATCTGATGTGAGTGAAGTTGCAGCTCACCCTCGATCTTCTATTGCTGAAAGTCTTTCAGCTCTACCATCTTATACCTCCTTCCCACTTCTAGTCAGTAACTCTTCTTGCCTGTTCACTTGATGCTAGCCCCTGTATGCCAGCTGTTTTACTGTACTACTGTACTTTTCAAGGTACTGTACTATAACATTCAGACAGTTTTACTTTTTTGTTTTTTAATGTATTCAGTCCAGTTCAGTCACTCAGTTGTGTCCGACTCTTTGCGACCCCATGGACTATATAGCTATGCCAGGCTTCCCTGTCCATCACTAGCTCCCGAAGCTTGCTTAAACTCATGTCCATAGAGTCGGTGATGCCATCCAACCATCTCATCCTCTGTTGTCCCCTTCTCCTCCTGCCCTCAATCTTTCCCAGCATTTGGGTCTTTTCAAATGAGTCAGTTCTTCGCATCAGGTGGCCAAAGTATTGGAGCTTCAGCTTCAGCATCAGTCCTTCCAATGAATAATCAGGACTGGTTTCCTTTAGGATTGACTGATTTGATCTCCTTGCAGTCAAAGGGACTCTCAACAGTCTTCTCCAGCACCACAGTTCGAAAGCATCAATTCTTTGGCCCTGAACTTTTATAGTCCAACTCTCACATCCATACATAACTACTGGGAAAACCAAGTTTTGATTAGATGGATCTTTGTCGGCAAAGGAATGTCTGTGCTTTTTAATATGCTGTCTAGGTTTGTCATTGCTTTTCTTCCAAGGAGCAAGTGTCGTTTGACTTCATGGCTGCAGTCACCATCTGTAGTGATTTTGGAGCTCAAGAAAATAAAATCACTGTTTCCATTGTTTCCCCATCTGTTTGCCATTAAGTGATGGGACATGAAAAGTATTATAAACGTATTATAGTACAGTACTATACAACCAGTTGTGTTAGTTGGATACCTAGGCTAGTTTTGTTGCATGACTTGGACTTACGAACATGCTCTTAGAGCAGAACTGGTTTGTATGTAGGGGACTTATTGTAATTGGTCTCTGTTTATATTTCTTCCTGATTCAGTCTTGGGAGGCTGTACTAGGTGATTATTTCTAGAAGATTATCCAGTTCTCCTAGGTTGCCCATTTTATTGGCATATAATTGTGTTATGTAATCTCTTTATGATCCTTTATATTTCTCTGGTGTCAGGTATTACTTCTCTCTTATTTTTATTTTTTGGATCCTCTCTTTTTCTTGATGAGTCTGGCTAAGGGTTTGTTGATTAGGTTTATCTTTTCAAAGAATCAGCTCTTCATTTTCATCCTTATTTTGTTTTCAGAAAGGAAATTGCATATTTCATGTACGTTGTGTATTGTACAATGTATGGAAATATAACTGGCTCTTTATATTGATTTTGTATCCTGTAGCCTTGTTAACTGGCTCTCTGTGTGTGTGTGTATTATTTAGAATTTTTTGCATATAAGATCATGTCATCTACACTAGAGATACCTTTACTTTTTCTTTCCCAATTTGAATTGGTATTATTTTTTTCTTATCTAACTGTTTTAGTTACAACTTGCAGTACTTTGCTAAATAGACATGGTGAAAGTGGGAGCATTTTGGTTTTAATTTGCACTTTTTCAAGTGTATTTTCATAATTTCCTCAGAAGGGATGTATGGGATGTAGAATTTTAGAATGTTTAAATAAAATCACTTCGGAGGAAGGTAGTAATCTCCTTTACCGCTCAACAATTTCCTTCTTACTTGTTGAATAATAGCTTTATTAGTATTTTTAATAGCTTTCTTATGCCCTCATACTTTATAAGTATTTTGGTTGAAGGTAGAATTCTTTTCTGAAAATGTGTTTTCAGGTTCCAGTTTCCTGTTGAAAAGTTTGATTCCTGGTGGTTTGGAGGCTCTTAAGATCTTTTGTTAATCTCTTATATTATGAAATTTCACAATGATGAGCCTCTGTATTGGTGTGGTTCTTGTCATCATTGTGAGAAAACATTTTTTTTTAAACAAGAAATTCATGTTCTTTGGTCCTAAGAACATTGAAATATATTTCTCTGAAAACATTTTCACTTTCATTTTTTTTTAAACCTTGATAGTTGACATATTGATTTTATATAATCAGTCTTTTCTTTTTGCTCTGTGTTATATGAGATTTCCTTGATTTAGCTTCTAACTTGCTGATGTTTTTATTATAGATATCATATTTCAGTTTCCAGGAGCTCTTTTGTTTTCCACTCTACATTCCCTTTTCCAATAGTTTTCTTTTTCCTGTTACTCTAATTACCAGTTTCATGGGAGGCATTATGTTATGGGTTTATCTGATGTGCATCTTTATATTTCTTAGTATCTGTTAAGTTAAATGACATAATATTGTCTATTTATCTGTCTTGTGCATTGATTTATGAATTCCTTGAATGTGTGGACTGTGCTTTATTTATTTTGGCAAATCCTTGTGCCCCACAAAATGCATCTGACACATTATAGGAGCTCAGTAAGTGTTGCATAAATGAATTTATCCATAGCACTAAAAAGCTTTTTTAGTGTGTTTCAGAATGGCTGGTATACATCATATTTGTTACATTGATTGTGTATGCCAACAAAAAAGTAATTCTATAGATTAATTGATGTGTACAAATCAGTTGTTTTGCTGTATTGTTGATTAGATAATCTTGTAGCAAATTTTTTTTGTATGGCACCTTCTTAAAAGTATGAAACTTCAGGATTGTGTACAAAATCCTTCTGCCAAGGAAAAAATTCATGCTTTATGTAAAAAGGTTTTATTGGAAGATAAGGAGAGATTCTTTCTGACAACTTTTGTAATTTACCAGATTTAATATCCTGGGAAGATGTGAAAGCAATTATTTTGGTAGCAACTAAGATTTAGCTTCATAAGGTTCTTAGTTACTGCAAACATAATTGAAGTCATATGGCTAAATGAAAAAAAGATAGAGATTATTTACTGCATGTTGGAAGTTCATTCTGTGAAATATGAAGATAATGAAAGAACTGTCATTAAGTGTGAATCCTAAGTTAACTTGATAGAGAATGACATTTATGTATATAAGTATACATAAAAACTGAGATTAATAGGGAAAGGGCAAAAGAGACATCATGGTTTGCCTAACCTTTAAAAACAGGTAAAGTAGGGAATTCCTTGACAGTTGAGTGGTTAGGACTCCATGCTTCCACCTCTGAGGGCCTGGGTTCAATCCCTGGTTGGGGAACTAAGATCCCACAAGCTGTGCAGTGTGGTCAAAAAATAAAAAAATAGGTAAATGGGATTGTGGTGATGGCAAAACTATAGTAAAAGTAAGTGAGTTGTCACATAAAATGGGTGGGATTTATGTCATGTAACTTACATAATCAAGCCATTAAAAAAAACAGATAAAGAAATAGCTGTTTTCTCCAGTTAAGTGAAAATTTTGAAAGGGGGAAGCTATTTTAGCTTTTACGTTTAAATCTAGCCTGTCTTGGCTTACTTTTTGTGTATGGCATGAAGTTGGGGGTCAAGGCTCATATTTTTCCATGCAGATACCTATGTGTTCTAACATTATATTGAAAATATTCCTCATTAAAATGCACTGGTGCCTTGGAAAATGAAGTGACTATATATATGAGTGAGTCTGTTTTTGAACTATTTCTATTCCATTTTTTGATCTGTTCTTTTCCCAATAGTATACAGTCTTGATGACACTATAATAAATGTTTGGTAGTGTAAACTTCAAAACTACCATAGTATGTAGAAATACAGTTGATTTTTGTACCTTGATCTTGTATTTGATGACCTTGCTGAATTCACTTATTGGTTTGTAGTGTTTAGGATTTTCTGCATACACAATTACGATGTCTGTGAAATGGTGTCTGTGAACAAAGTTAGTTTTACTTCTTCCTTTACAGTCTTTATTATTATTCTCTTTCTTTCTTACCTTACTGCACAGTTTAACTTCCAGTACTCTGTTGAAACTAAATTTTGAGAATGGTCCTTCATGTGTCCTAATTTTAGAGAAAATCATTCAGTATTTTTTAATTGGCTGTTACCCTGTTGGCTTTAGCTGTTTTTGTAATGCTCTGTATCACATTGAGAAGTTTCCTTCCAGTCTAATTTCTTAAGTGTTGTTAAGAATGAATGTTGAATATTTATCAAATGACTTTCTTGTATCTGTTAGGTAGTTAGAATAGGGAAAAGGAGTCCAAAATGGCGGTGGCTAAAAGACAAGGAAGGGAAAAGCCTCGAAAACAGAACAGAGGAAGGTCAAAGGAAGGTCCGAGGACCGGAGTGAGAACTTCAGGTAGAACAGCGCTCCTGCATAAGCCCAATTTGCATCGGGCAGGCCCAGGGGGAAGAAAAAAACATATAAAAAGAGGAGCCAAAGGGCTCTCACTCTCTCTCTCCCCCCCACGCATGCGTACCCTCTTTCTCTCTCTCTCTCTCTATCCCCCCCACCACCCCGCGCACTGGCGCGCTCCTCTCTCTTCTCTTCTTCAAGGATGGATTCTCCTGCTATCTTCTAAATAAAGTAGAGCTGTAACACTGATTTCTCTAAGAGCTATAACACAGTCCGTTCGAGACCTGAGAGCTATAACATGGTCTGTCCAAGACCCAACAGCTGTGAGGCTCCGAGGGCTCTAATACCCCTAACTCCAAATCTTTGTTGTGGCGAGACCAAAGAACCGAGGAGCATACACTTGCCTGACATATCCATTGAGATTTTGTTTTTCTCCCTGTTTTTTGTTAATATGGATAGTTAATTTGTGTTCTTTTTTTTTAAATGGTGGGGTGGCGGCTCTTGTGGGAATGAGGGCTAGAAATGTTCTAACATCTTTGCATTCCTGGGATAAATACTACTTGGTTTAAAGAACATTGTTTTTAATATTGGATTCAATTTACTGATATTTCACTTGAGGATTTTCCTCTGAATTCATGAAGGATATTTTTATTTCTGATACTTTGTATTCAGGGATTTGTTTTCTTCAAAGTTGTAAAGTGTTGGATTCTCCAGTTTTTTCTGAGTTTGTGCAAGATTGGAATTTTTTCACTATGTGTTTGCTAGATTTGAGGGAAGTCAAGGAGTTTTTCTTTGTTGGCAGGTCTCAACTCATAAATTCATTTTCTCTGTTCTCTATTTCATTGAACTGTTTCCTCTTAGCCCTTGTTTCTTCTTTCTGCTTGCTTTTGTTTTTATTATTTATTTATTTGACTGCTCTGGGTCTTAGTTGTGGCATACAGGATCTAGTTCCCTGAACAGGGATTGAACCAAGCCCCGCTGCATTGGAAATCTGGAGTCTTAGCCACTGGACCACCAGGGAGTTCCCTTGCTTTTGTTTTAATTTGCCTACTTCAGTTCAGTGGTTGGCAGACTTACAACCTGTGGACCACACCTAGCCTGCCATTTTTTTGGTGGTGGCGTTATGGCCTGCAAACTAAAATTATGGTTATTATATTTTTTAATGATTGTGAGGGAAAAACAAATAAGAGATTATCACATGAAAATTATATAAAATTCATATGTCAGTGTCCATTTGTTGGGGCACAAC
The DNA here is from genome assembly GCF_963930625.1 of Muntiacus reevesi. Lineage (NCBI taxonomy): Eukaryota > Metazoa > Chordata > Mammalia > Artiodactyla > Cervidae > Muntiacus > Muntiacus reevesi. The sequence goes on from NC_089255.1 coordinate 35,914,366, forward strand.
TATGTTCACTTGTTTATGTATTATCTTGTGGCTTCTGTGCTACAGCGGTAGAGTTGAGTAAAGGTTATACAGACTTCAGAGACTAAAATGTTTATATCTAGCCCTTTATAAACAGTTTATCAATCCCCAAGATACTGATTTTTTTAAAAAATTTATTTGGCTGTGCACAGCATTTCATTTTGGTATTTTCTGTCATCTATTCTTTGATTATCTTCCCCTGTTTTCATTTGGATTGAATTAAAAAAATTCCATCCACGTGGTCTGTTGTTTTTTTTTAGCTACACCTCTAAGTTTTTTTTTGTGTGTGTGTGTTTATATTAGTCTGCTTAGGTTGACATAATAAAATACCATAGACTGAGTGACTTAAACAATGAAAATTTATTTTTTCATGTTTCTGGAGTCTAGAAAGTCCAAGTAACGGTTTTGATAAGGTTCAGTTTTGTTGGGAGCTCTTATCCTGACCTGTAGACAGCTGCTTTCTAGCCTTTTCCTCATGTAGAAAAGAGAGAGGTGACCTTTATGACCTCATTTAACTTTAATTACTTCCTCAAGACCCTATCTCTGTGTCCAGTCACTTGAGGGTTAGGGCTTCAGTTTATGAATTTGGGAGGGGACACTGCATTCTGTAGCAGTGGTTATGGAGATAAGTGTGTCCATTCTTAATTTATCAAGTAGAATCAGATTAATATTATACAGTTCATGACCAGCTAATGTCCTTGTTCATGTCCTTAGATATATGTTATAACTCCCCCCCCCCAGATATTGTTAAACTTTATTTGCTTTGAACAGTCATTTAAATAAATGTAGGAAAAATAGTCTTTTATATTTAGTGACATGTTTATTTTTTCTGGATCTTTTCATTCATTCCTGGATTCATTTTCATACTAGTTCATTTCCTATCAGTCTGAAGAACTTCCTTTAGTATTTTTTTAAAACTTGGTTAAAAAAAAAAAAAAGATGTAGTTCACTGCTATATAATTCACCCTTTAAAAGTGTTAAGTTCAGTGACTTTTATATATTTGCAAAATTGTATAGCCATGACTAGAGTCATGTTAAGAACATTTCATCACCACAAAGAAAGAAACCCTGTGTCCTTGACTGATCACTCCTCATTTTCCTTCAGCTGCTGTTCCACCACATCCAACCATATGCAGCCACCAGTCTCTCTTTTGTCTCTGGATTTGCCTATTCCGGATATTACATATAAATGGGATCATGTAATATGTGGTCTGTTGTGCCTTGCTTAGCATAAGGTTTTTAAGGTTCATGTTGTAGCATGTATCTGTTCTTAATTTCTTTTATTACTGAATTATATTCTGTTATGTGGATATACTGCATTTTATTTATCCATTTATTAGTTGACAGACATTAGGCTTTTTCTTTTTGACTGTTATGAATAACATTGCCATGGACATCTGTGAAGTGTTTGTGTTGAATAAGTTTTGGTTGTTGATAGGCCCATTCTTCCCTCACTAAGTTGTCTTGGCATCCATGAATTGAATTCAGTTGAAAATCAATTGAGGAACTTTCCTGGTGGTCTAGTGGTTCAAATTCCTCACTCTCAATGGGGCACTGGTTTGATCCCTGGTGTGAGAACTAAAATCCTACATGGCGCATGCTGTGGCCTTTAAAAAAGAAAAGAAAAAATCAGTTGTTACAAATGTGGGCATTTATCATTGGACTCTTAAGTTCTGTTCAGTTGATTGACATGTTTAGCTTTTCAAATGACTCATTTGAAAAGACCCTGATGCTGGGAAAGATTGAGGGCAGGAGGAGAAGGGGACGACAGAGGATGAGATGGTTGGATGGCATCACCGACTCGATGGACATGGGTTTGGGTGGACTCCGGGAGTTGGTGATGGACAGGGAGGCCTGGCGTGCCGTGGTTCATGCTGTCGCAGAGACACGACTGGGCGACTGAACTGAACTGAACTGAATGTTTAGCTTTATGCTGAGCACGGTAGCTTTATATAAGTTTTGAAATTGGGAAGTATGTGTCCCCATTTGTTTCTGTTTTTCAAGATACTTTGAGTTATTTCGGGGTCCCTTGCATTTCCATGTGAATTATGTAAGATCAGCTTATCTCTTCTACAAAAATCTCAGGTGGGGCGTTGATAGGGATTGTGTTGAATCTGCATTTCACTTTTGGGGAGTATTGCTGTCTCACCACTACTAAGTAAGTTGTCTAAGTTATGTAACTGTGAAGTATTTATCCTTTTTTTAAAGGTTGGCTTTAATTTTGTTTTTTTTCCCCCAACAGTTTTGTAGTTTTCTATGTACAAGTCTTAGTATTTTGGTTCAGTTTATTAAGTAGTTTATTGTTGATCTATTGTAAATAGGGTTGTCTTCTCAATTTCATTTTTGATGTTTGTTCCTAGTGTGTAGAAAGAAATACAATTATTTTGGTATGTGTTGATCTTGGATCCTGCGATCTTGTCAAACTCATTTATTCCCTTAGTTTTTTTGGTGTGTGTGTGTGTGTGGATTTCTTAGGATTTTCTGTTTTATATCCACAGAGTTTAGTATCTGTGGGGAGTTCTGGAAACAGTCTCCCTCAGATACTGGGGGTGACTGTATGCAAGATCATGTCATCCACAAATAGAGGTGTTTTTTTTTTTTTAAACTTCTTTTTCAATCTGGATGTCTTTTATTGCTTTTTCTTGCCTGATCACCCTGGCAGAACCTCTAGTGTGGTGGTGGTGGTTTAGTTGTTAAGTTGTGTCCTACTCTTGCAACCCTATGGACTGTAACTCACCAGACTCCTCTGTCCATGGTGTTTCCCAGACTGGAATACTGGAGTGGGTTGCTATTCCCTTCTCCAGGGGCTCTTTTGGACCCAGGGATTGAAATCAGGTCTTCTGCATTGCAGGTAGATTCTTTACCACTGAGCCACCAGGGAAGCCTGAACCTCTAGTATAATTACATAATTAGAAGTGTTGAGAACTAATATCCTTGTGTTGTTTTGGTCTAAGGAGGTAGTATTTTTTGTGACGTGTGAATTCTTTCAGATGTCTGAAAATGTCTAGTTTTGAAGGCTTCTTTTTTAAACCTACAACATCACATTGACTTTTTAAATGCTTTATGATGGGTGTCATTCCATTGTCTTCTGTTTTACATTGTTTCCCACGAGTAGTCAGTCTGTTGTTACTATCCTTTTTCCTGTAGTCTGTTCTTTTTTCCTTCCCTTGTAAGGTTTTTCTCTTCATCTTTTTTTCAGCTGCTTGATCTTTATGTGCTTAGGTATGACTTTTTTTTGATGTTGCTGAGCTTCTTGGACCTGTGGATGGAAGTCTTTCACTTTGGGAATATTTTTGTTCAATTTCTCTTCCAATGGTTCTCCTTTCTTTCTCCTGCCATTTTGGAGGTGCTGCTACCACTATGTTAGATCATCAGATGTGTCCCACAGGTCTCTGACACGTTTTGCTTTTTTCTTTATCCTTCAGTCTAGATCCCCAACCCCTGAGCCACGGACCAGAAAAATTGTCTTCATGAAACAGGTCCCTGGTGCCAAAAAGGTTGGGGACCACAAATCAAGATGATATACTTTAATAAATTTCTACTCACTTCAGTTTCTGAATGATTTACTTTAATAATCTTAGCTCACCTCAGTTTTAAGGGTCGGATCGAACTCTTCTTTCAGACAGGGCCCTGGAATCTTAAGGGCTGTGACACTAAGTTTCTGTTTTTAGGCCAAGTTTCTGCATCACTGGAAATTCTGCAGAAGTCCCCTGGAGGATAATTGATGGTAGCAAGACTTGTTTTCTATTGAGGGCAGATTTTAGTCTGCCCATACTCAGGTATTAAAAGTTTAGTTTCTCTGTGTCCCAGCAAAGATTCTTTGCCTATAGCATCCTTTTTCTGTCCTTATTTGTACTTCAACCAATGTAAATGCCTTGTAGGGTTGAAAGCACTAGTAGTCTGTGGTCACTTAGAGATGACTGGTCCCTCTCTGGAATTCAGTTGATTTAGACTTATTTTGTACCCAGAGGTATTCAGTGGCTTTAAAGAAAGAATAGAATTTTAAATTTATTTAGTGTTTTGTCACTGTATGTTCTTTGTGAACGTCTATATTCTAACTGGAAGTCCTTTATTGAAGAATTTTTGAGTGAGGTCAAGATCTCAAGTCAGTTTTTCAAGGGGCAAATAGCTACACATTGATTTAGTTGCTGCTTTTGCATATTTGAGGTAAATGAAAGTTATACAGATAAAGTGACTTTAATTGGGTTAGTGAGTTGTGCTAACATGTTCTCAAGATACATTGGTATAGTTTATATGTGTTCAGTGATGAATTAGGCAAAGTGGGAAACTAAAAAGTTGATTTTAATTTTGATGAAGTATAAACACTGAAGTCTGGACAGATTATATATCCTTGCCTTCATCCACCTCCATCCTACCCTCCCCTTTTATTTTGGAAGAACTAATGCTGGATTGTTTACATTGAAAGTGACTTTTTCAGTTTTCAATTTGAAAAATCACCTGGCAGCAACATTGTGACTGCAGTGGGAAAACTATTAGCTAGTACATTTTAAAATGGTTAAAATGTTACATTTTATGTTGTATGAATTTTATCTCAATTAAAAAAAAATCAATGGGCTGTTTGAAAGGCCCTTTCTGATATTTATTTAAATTTTTAATCATAATGGATGTTTGTTTGCTTTTATTGGCAGTTGTTTGTTAGTCTGTAGATTTCAAGAGTTTGATTTTGTATCAGTGCCAGCTAACTTTCAAAACTGAATTCATTTGAAGAATACTGTTAGGTTTGATCTTAGCCAAAAGGCTGAGAAACGATGAAGAACACTATTAGAAAAATAAGCTTTACAACTTATCTTGCTTTTTGATTTAGTCATGAGAGTTATTTATTAAAACTTTACCTTTATTTTATATATTTTTCATGAGAAATTGATGGAATATGTAAAAGTGTGATGTTGGTAAACCGTTGAGAAGCTTGTTATGTTATACAGAGGTTTTTTTTTTTTTTAAATGAATGGCTCTTGAAATCTGATGTGATTTTACTTGGTTTTCAACAATCTCTTTTTCCACCTTTCCCTTCCTGAGTCTTATTTATGGATGATTCTGTCCTTTTTAATCCTCCCTACCCTGTCTCTCCAGCCTTGGCAACAGTTTTGAAGATGTCTCCCATGTAACGTCACCATTAAACCCAAATGAAAACTTCAATGTTGTCATTAAAGAAGAGCCTCTGGATGATTATGAATATGAACTCAGTGAGTGCCCAGAAGGGGTCACTGTGAAACAGGAAGAGACAGATGAGGAAACAGATGTATACTCAAACAGTGATGATGATCCTATACTAGAGAAACAGCTGAAGAGGCACAATAAAGCTGATAACCTAGAAGCTGACCATCCATCTTCTAAATGGCAACCAAATAGCCCATCAGGTGTTGCTAAAGCTAAAATGTTCAAATTAGACGCTGGAAAGATGCCAGTAGTCTATCTGGAGCCCTGTGCTGTCACCAAAAGCACAGTGAAGGTTTCTGAGCTCCCTGACAACATGCTTTCCACATCTCGGAAGGATAGATCTTCTCTGTTGACAGAATTAGACTATTTGCCTGCGTACATTGAAAATTCTAATGAGACTGGCTTCGGCTTAGGCAGAGAATCAGAAAATGATCTTGGAAGCCATTCACCAGATACCAGAGTGGTACAAAAATATCCCTCACTTAAAGAAGCTCAGTGGAAATACCCTGATATATCTGGCAGTGTTAACACAGAAAAACTACCTGATGGTTCAAAGAGTTCAGTTGAGGACTCGTTTTTAGGAAAAGAGGACTTGGGCAGAAAGAAAACTATGCTTAAGATATCAGCAGCTCCCAGGACTGTGAATGCTAATCAGAATGCCCCTCCAAATGTCCCTGGAAAAAGAGGAAGGCCACGAAAACTGAAACTGTCTAAGGCAGGGCGGCCACCTAAAAACACAGGAAGATCTTTAACTTCTACAAAGAACAATCTTACGGGCCCTGGGAGTACCTTTCCAGATGTGAAACCTGATCTGGAAGATGTAGATGGTGTTCTCTTTGTTTCCTTTGAATCAAAGGTAAGATTGTCATTTTCAGCTTTCTTTCTAAGTCCAAGTAATCATCATTAAGTTATATACTAGCTGCTAGTTATCTTAGAATGTGGTTACTGTGAATGCATCCATTATATGAGGTTGTGTGCATGGGAAGGGGAGTATCTCCAAAATATTGGGTTAGCAGTATTAACCCAGCGCTTCAGCTAGATTATTTTTCTTTTAGAGTTTTAGAGAAACCTAGTCTTTCTAAATTGACTACACAGAGGTTGAATTCTCTCTGCCTGTTTTTTTCCTCCCTCCTTGTTAATTGCCGAGTAATCTATCTTTATTTACACAGGGGCTTCCCAGGTGGAGCTAGTGGTAAAGAACCAACCTGCCAGTGCAGGAGACATAGATTTAATCCCTTGGTTGGGAAGATCCTCTGGAGGAGGTCATGGCAACCCACTTCAGTATTCTTGTCTGGAGAATCCCATGGACAGAGGAGCCTGGCGGGCTACAGTCCATGGGGTCACAAAGAGTCGGACACAACTGGAGCAACTTAGCATGCATGTAGAAGAAATCGGTATACAAATTGCAATAAATGGGCATAAATACAGTTCTAAGTCAGTTAGCTGAGTGTATTATATTTAACTTATTTGCTTTCTTCCCACTATTAAAGTGATGTTAATGTAAAACATTTAGAAAATAGTGAAAAGTATCAACATGGAAAAAAAAGCCCCTGGTTTACTTTTAAATCCTTAGAAGTGACATGAACCACTTTTTTTCTTTCTTTTTTGTTTTTTTTTTTTAATACAGGAAGCTCTAGATATTCATGCAGTTGATGGAACAAATGAAGAATCTTGTAGTCTTCAGGCATCAGCTGCAAATGACCCAGGTATTATATAATAGTAACAGAAAGAGAGAGAGATAGAGAATTTGGCTCTAGAAGTGAAAGAAGCAATGTGTAGTCTGCTGTAGTATATAGCAGCTTATTTTTATCATTGTTTTCTGAGTAGGTTGCAGAGCAAGAATTTCCCAGTTGGAAAAGGAATTGATAGAAGATTTGAAGGCCTTGCGGCACAAGCAGGTCATACATCCTGGTCTTCAAGAAGGTATAATTCTCTAAAAACTGTGCAAGCCTTGTTTATTTTTGTTGTTGCTGTTCTTTTTTATTCTTGTCCTCTCTTTTCTCTCTTCCCTTTGCTCCTTCCCCAAACCTTTTCTGTTTTCCTCTTTTCCACTGTCTTTTGATTTCATTTATTTTGGCACTTCTCTCAGCTTGCATTTTTTTCTGTTCTCTCTGTTCATTATTTTTTTCCCTTAACTAAAAAGCATGCCTAGGTCTTTTGTATCCTAAGAGAAACCTTTCAGACTCTGAGGATACTGTTCTGTCGTTGGTGAAGCATAATACATTATGCATTAAAAATGTATCATGGTAAGAAAGTGGTGTTTTTCTTACAAAGAAATTTTGGTCACTTTTGTTTTGGGGGGTTTTTGAAGGTTCCTTTGTTTTGTCTTTGGAGGGGAAGACCCTACTTTTTCTTATGTACTTGGTAATATATTTAGCTGTGTAAAGAGCATACTTATTTCTCATATGTGACTGTAAACATTTTATATATTTCATATATTGCTTGGAGTGTAGTTTAAAATTTTCATCATTACCTATTTTGTTGAAATAGTTTATCTTGGCCTTGATTATATGGTTTAATCCTTTTTTAAAGAATAGCAAAATTTACTGTACCTATGCCATTATAATTAACTACTGACTTTCCTCCCTGTTTGCACTGTAAATAGAAGGACTGTAAACCATGCCTCAATTTTTAGTTTTCTCATATCTTTTAATTTAGGTATGCTTCTTGGAGTAGTTTATTTTGAGTTTTGCCTTTTAGTCAATTTTCAAAGAACTGCCTAGGCTGATTCACATTGTATAGTAGATCATTTATATGAAAGTCTAAGCATTATATGCCAACAGAACATTGATTTATAAACAGCCATTCAGTTTCTAAATTCAGTGGTAATATTTGAACTTTTCGCTTTAATGTGAGACTGTGTGACAGTATGGTGTTAAAATATGTAAATTTCAATCCAAGTAATCAGGACTGGATACTGTGGGTTGTAATGGAAAATCAGTCATGTCATATTAGTCTTGCTGGTAATAATGTTTGCTGTCCTTTATTGTTTGCTTTCATTTCTGCTATTTTATTTAAATAATATTCTTTTCTTATCAGTTAACTTTTCATTTTCCCACCACTCCTACATTTTTTTTAAGTACTCTTTATGTTTACATTGTGTTCTTTCAGCCTAATCACCACATTTATTTTATTGTCTTAGTTCTAGAGTTAAATATATTTAGTGCTCCCTGCTGATCTTTTTGCTCTGTTTGTTAATTTTTTTGGCTAAAGTTTGAGTTTTTTCCTTTCCTTATAGACATTTTAGTCAAATCTGTGATTTTTTTTCCTTTGTTGTGTAATGGGCCTTCAAAGGCAAATGCTTACGGGAACTAAGCAGGAAACATATAGTGAAATTAGCCTGAATTTGTGGGTGGGGTTGGACTCTGGTTGGCTGGAGCATAGGTTCTTTTTCTAAAGGGTCATCCACATCAGTTCAGTTCAGTTCAGTCGCTCAGTCATGTCTGACTCTGCGACCCTGTGAACCACAGCACACCAGGCCTCCCTGTCCATCACCATCTCCTGGAGTCCACCCAAACTCATGTCCGTTGAGTCGGTGATGCCATCCAATCATCTCATCCTCTGTCGTCCCGTTCTCCTCCTGCCCTCAATCTTTCCCAGCATCAGGGTCTTTTCCAATGAGTCAGCTCTTCACATCAGGTGGCCAAAGTATTGGAGTTTCACCTTCAGCATCAGTCCTTCCAATGAACACACAGGACTGATCTCCTTGAGGATGGACTGGTTGGATCTCCTTGCAGTCCAAGGGACTCTCAAGAGTCTTCTTCACATCAGTGAATTGTCAAATAGGAAAGTAGGGCCATTATTTTCAGAAATTCCCATTGTGGTGTAGAAGATAAAGTACGTATTTTAATGTAAAATCTATCTGTTGTAAGTGGTGGCAGCTGATACAGTTTTTTTGGACAGAAAATTGTGAGGCATCAGTTTTCACTTACTACACAAATTATGCATTTAGTGTTCAAGTTTGTACTTAATCCTCACATTGTTAAGGTTAATTCAACTACATTCTTATATAGTTTTACAGTTAAATCTGTACTCCATGTGTACTTCTGAAATCCATGAGGCACTTTACATAATGTATGAGGCAGAATTACAGTTTGGAATTTTTCCTCTTATTTTATTTTGGCAGATGTCTCCCCCAGCTCCCAAACCTTTGCTTAAGACTTAAAATATTAAAAGAATTTAGTTTGACTAAATATTTACAGTAACTTATGGTGCCAACTAAGTATCTGCAGATAGTGAAAATACTCATCTAGATTCCTTTCAAAGAATTGATGCTTGAAGTAATTTATTAAATTTATTACATTTCAATTCAGTAATATCATGTTTCTTTGCTTTTCTGTCAACTGTAGTGTTTCGTTATTTCTTAGAAAATGAGCACTTCTAAATCTAGAAAGTTTTTGAGCTGGAAAAAAAAAACTTGTGAACTTCCTTTGTAATTGTGGAAGAAATGTTGATTTAAGCCTGAGAAAATGTTTTTATTGTTGTTGTTCATAGTTTTGTTGCTAAAATAAGATTCTTAATTTTGTTTTCCACAGTGTGATATTTTTGTCTCATACTTTTCTTTGCTACTCCAAATTGGTTCATTTTCTAAGTCCATCAACCTGAAATTACAATTTTCTGATCTTTAAAGAGGTATTTTTATAAAAGTGTTTTCTACTTCATTGCTACCAAGTGAATTAATTCTATGTCAGTTGTTACATTAATGTTTTATTTTAGGTGAGTATTAGATTTGCAGAAATATTGGAACCATAGTACAGAGTTCCCATATACTCAACATCCAGTTTCCCTTGTTGTTAGCATCTAACTTTAGTGCAATACATTTGTTACAATTAGAGAACCTACTGATACACTATTATTTACTAAAGTGAATACTTTATTCAGATTTCCTTAATTAACTTTTTATGTTTCAGAGTATCACCTAGGAAAATGTCATAGTACTGCATTTAGTAATCATGTCTCCTTAAGATCCTGTTGACTGGGATGGTTTCTCAGACTGTTTTGTTTTTAATTATCTTGACAGTTTTGAGGAATACTGGTCAGGTATTTTGTATAATGACCCTCAGTTGAGATTTGTGTGATATTTTTCTCATGGTTCACCTGGGACCATATGTTTAGGAGGAAGACCACAAAGGTAAAGTGCCATTCTCATCTTACCATGTCAAGGGTACATATTATCAACATGATTTGTCACTGACATTTTTATTTTGTAATTTTTGGAAGGAAGTCACTGTGTAGTCTGCACTTAATGAGTCGTAAGGTACGCTTCTCTTTCTTGAGGATGGAGTATCTGCATAAATTACTTGGGATTTTTCTGCAGTCAGAGATTTCTTTTTCCCTCATTTTCATTCAGTCTTTTATACAGTATGAACTCCGGTCAGTTTTTTTTTTTTTGTTTTGTTAAATTCCTTAAATGACAGTATTGCCAGGGCACTCTCTCTCTCTTTTTAGTTCCTTAAAAAAATCTCTGAATGTAGTGTTAAATCAGTGGTTAGGTAGAGTTTTTCTTTTATATATCTACATCTACTTTTCTGTTCTGTGTTCACTAGTTATACAGGTTTTTCTTTTGAGTGTATTTTTGTGGATACCTCTTTTTTTTTTTTTTGCTACAGTTTATCATCTTAGGTGATTCTGCCTTGAACCTAGAGGGTTATCTGTTTTTGTTTCTTTCTTTATGAGTCTTTTTTTCAATGGTGTGATAATGTGTTTTTAAGAAGTTTCTCCTAATATGAAAAGGCAGAAGCATTTAGGGGTATGATTTAAACCATCATGTGCAAAGGGTTTTGTGCTTTTACGGGGATATGTTAAAAATTATTTAACTTATTTTTGCAAGCTAAAGTTATTCTCATTCATATAGAACCGACTAAGTCTGGGTCATATGGCAAATAAGTCTTCATGGCAAATAGATGGGGAAATATGGCAAGTAGATGGGAAAACAATGGAAACAGTGAGAAACTTTATTTTTTTGGGCTCCAAAATCACTACATATGGTGACTGCAGCCATGAAATAAAAAGACACTTGCACCTTGGAAGAAAAGCCATAACTAACCTAGGCAGCATATTAAAAGACAGAGACATTACTTTGCCAACAGAGGTCTGTCTAGTCAAACCTATGGTTTTTCCAGTAGTCATGTATGGTTGTGAGAGTTGGACCTTAAAGAAAGCTGAGCACCAAAGAATTGATACTTTTGAACTGTGGTGTTTGAGAAGACTCTTTGAGAGTCCCTTGGATTGCAAGGAGATCCAACCAGTCCATCCTAAAGGACATCAGTTCTGGGTGTTCATTGGAAGGACTGATGCTGAAGCTGAAGCTCTAATCCTTTGGCCACTTGATGCGAAGAACTGACTCATTTGAAAAGACCCTGATACTGGGAAAGATTGTAGGTGGGAGGAGGGGACGACAGAGGATGAGATGATTGGATGGCATCACCGACTCAATGAACATGAGTTTGAGTAAACTCTGGGAGTTGGTGATGGAACAGGGAAGCCTGGTGTGCTGCAGTCCATGGGGTCACAAAGTTCAGTTCAGTTCAGTCGCTCAGTCCAACTCTTTGCGACCCCATGGACTGCAGCACACCAGGCCTCTCTGTCCATCACCAATTGCAATACTTTGGCTACCTGATGTGAAGAACTGACTCTTTTTTAGAAGACCCTGATGCTGGGGAAGTTTGAAGGCGGGAGGAGAAGGGGACGACAGAGGATCAGATGGTTGGAAGGCATCACCGACTCCATGCACATGAGTTTGAGTAAGCTTCGGGAGTTGGTGATAGACAGGGAAGCCTGTTGTGCTGCAGTCCATGGGGTTTGAAAGAGTCGGACATGACTGAGTGACTGAACTGAAACTGAAAGTCTGGGTCTCAAGTACTTGTTTCTTGGGGAAGGATTTTTTCTAAGGACAAACATTTCAAGATGTGTAGGTAAGCTACATGATGTTTTTAGGATCACTTGATACACCTTTTGGGGGAAGATGGCAGTTCAGAATATTAGCAAATGCAGACAAGAAGATATGTAGGGAAAACAGTGTGTAAATTTGATTGTTCTGGTCTAGATTTTGCATGTCTACCTACCTATTTGGCTGTATGGATGCATTTTTAACAACTTAATTCCTTTTTTTCTGTTTTCTCTGTAGGCTCAAGTAGTTTTTGTCTGTAATAATAATGTGTTTCTCTTTTCAAAGCACTCTAGTATCTAATTTTATCCTTTGTTTAGGGTTCAGTGTCACTTGAATTTCTGCAGTATTTTGCATTCTGCTCCACTCTGGTTCCACTCTGCTCTGCCTACCCACCTTTCCTAGTTAATTCCTACTTACTCTACCTTAAGAATTACACTCTCTGTACAGTTTTACCAGGTTGCCTTGGGCTTTTCAGGTATCATTTCATTTGTCTCTCACAGGGTTTTTTTTACTCTTATTGTAACTAATAATGAGTCAGTTGGGAAAACAACACAAAAGCTCCATGAGGTCTGGGAAATGTCTTTTATCTCTGTCATCATCTGTATTGCAGAGCATTTCAAAGAGAAAGTACAGTTAATTCTTAAAACATAAAACTCAGTGCAGTGGATTGATACTTATTTCACTGATGAGAAAGCAGAAGCTAAGAGAAATTTAGCCCAAAGTCAGGATTAGAAAACAGTTTTTTTGACCCATATTAACCTGCCTGCCAAAGCAGGAGATGTAAGAGACACGGGTTTAATCCCTGGTTTGGAAAGATCCCCTGAAGGAGGGCATGGCAGTCCACTCCAGTATTTTTGCCTGGAGAATCCCATGGACAGAGGAGTGTGGTAGACTACAGTCCATAGGGTCGCAAAGAGTCAGACATGACTGACACTGACAACACACACGCACACATTTTCCTCCCTAGTTGATTGAAACATGAGGGAAATACTTTATTGATGTTCATTTTAATCACCTTATGTGATTACATAAAATAAGCATGATAAAATGATACTTATTTTAAAGAACTAGAAATAAACTAAAGCCAAATTGCCATCTTTTGCTTATTAAGTTTTATGTGGAGTATATACAAATCAACCTTAAGAGAGCTTGAAGATTGTAACTTGACCAGTGTCTTCATCTTGCAAGAAACCAGTACTATGTAAGCTTTTTATTGGAAACCTGTACCTGTGACTTCTAGTAGTTAATACTAGGATAGTTGATGCTTTGAATTTTTTTTTTTTTGATGCTTTGAATTTCTTATTTCAGTTTTGTTCAAATTTAAGTTAAATACTTTCCTGCTCAGTAATATGAAGCCAGTAATTGCACAAACAAGGAAATCCAAATTAAAAGCTTGTCACTAGTAACAGCAAAAGTTCAAATTTAAGAACAATAGGATGTAGATTTATACCAATAAGATAAGGACAGTTTTAAAAGTCCAGTGATATACAATGTTGGTGAGGATGTCGATCAGCAATGACTCTTTAACGCTATTGGAAGTATAAATGGAGAGTTAATTGGCAGTCTAGTGAACAACTTCCCAACTAGTGCAGTATTGCATGTGATTATCCATGATTGTGTGACAGGTATGCTCTTGAAACACTTGGTCTCAGAGTGGCCAGACAAGACCACGGGAAATTAACTGTAACTGGTTGCCTCTTTCCATAAGCAGCCTGATGTTTATTCCAGTTTGTTATGTAATTACTGTTTTATTATTTCCCATTAAATAAGAAAAATTCAGAATAACTAGGTGTATCAGTTAGAATTCTTAATTGCAAACATCAGAATCCACTTACTCTGCAGGTGAAATAGGATATAAATTTATTAAAGAATATCAGATGATTTACAGAGAGAATCTCCTGAAAAGCCAGAGAAACAGACTCTAGGACTATGCAGTCAGGAAAAATGTCCAAATTATATTCCCTACAAGCCCATACAAGCAGTCTCACAACACTGAACAGTTATTACCATTTTGAACATAGTACACTGAACACAGTATCCTACAGCTAGGACGTTGATTACTTCTAAAAGTTCTTAACTTGGCCAAACAGTATCACCCTCATTAACACAATTCTGCATAGTATTCCTTTGCTTATGGTCCTTTCTTCTAGATTGAAGCCTTTTATGGCTACATCTGTGTTTTAACACTTCTCCGTTGAAGAGGTGGGGGTTATACTGTGGAAAAGTAATAGCTTTTGGAAAGGTTCTCAGAATATTTTTGGCAGCCACATGTATGTCAAACAATATCCAGTAAATTAAAGATGAACATATCCCATTATATAGCAGTTCCACTCTTGAGGAATTGCGATAAGGAAAAACTAAATGCACTAGAGAAGCTTTCATACGTGTTCATAGTTGTGATAGACTTTTTTGTACAAGATGTACAATTACACTGCAGTATTTTTTTGTAATAGTTTAAAATAGGAAACAGCTTAATTCTCATCAAGAGGAGAATGGTGAATAAATGAGAGTCGTTCATAATCTGGGATAGTGTACAACAGTGAAAATAAATCATGTAGATATAAACCTGTCAACATAGACAAATCTTTGATGTAAAATGTTAAGGGAAAAAAGGTAAAAATATAGGTAAAATAAATGCTTTCCCAATACCTACAGATAAGCCATAATATTTATAGGCTCCATTAGCCATAAATGTCTTAATAATAACTAAAGAATTAATAACCTTCACCAGGCTAGATGCTCAGACTGTTGCATGTTTGTATTAGAGGTCCTAGAAAATCTCTGGGCTATAAAGTATTAAAATACAAAAGATCCGAAGTCTGCTATGTTTATGTATTAGTTATCTATTGCTGCTTAACAGATTGCTACAAACTTAGTGCCTTAAAACAACGCACTTACTGTCTCAGGGTTCTGTGGGTCAGGTGTTAGGGCATAGCTTAACTGGGTCCTCCTCTTAAGGTATCACAGGATTGCAATCAAGATGTCAGACTTGTCTCCTCATCAGAGGTTTGACTGGGGAGGGATCTGTTTCCAGTTTCCCTCAGGTTGTTGGCAGAATTTTTATCCTTGCAGCTCTTTCAGGATGGATGACACACTTACTCTTATATTATCACATATACATAATATGTACATCCCATCCCTTTTGCCACAAGTTAGAAGCAAGTCACAGGGCCCACCAACATTCAAGATAGAAAGGGGAGGATTTTATAAATATATAATACCCAGGAGGTGAGGATCATGAGGCCACCTTAAAGTCTGTCTGCCACTTTCAACTTTTATTTCATCATTACTGCTCTCCACTTATTCTTTATTATACCCCTCCCTCCCCCTTCCCCCCAACCAGAGATTAAAAAATACCCAGTGTGATTCTTTTTTTTTTTTTTTTGTAGTGGGTTTAAAATTGAATTCAGTGGATCCAACAATGAGCATTGATCTTAAGTACTTGGGAGTACAGCTACCTTTGGCTCCAGCCACTAGCTTTCCATTCTGGAACCTTACCGGAGCCAACCCTGCCTCTCCTGGTGAGTGCATAGTATTTGTAAGGTCAAACAGGTTTGTGATAAAAATAAAATGCTACCATTGTTAGAGACATTTAGGATACACTAATTAAATCCTTTATCTAGTGGTGAGTCTTAACTATGATTTATACATTTTAGATGAAATCTTAGTAATTAATTAGATATTAAATATTGGCTTCGTGGAATTTTGATCGTCTCTTTTACTTTTACTTTTATAGATGCTGGATTTCCCTTTGTTTCTAGGACAGGGAAGACAAATGATTTCACCAAGATCAAGGGGTGGAGGGGAAAGTTTCATAGTGCTTCTGCATCTAAGAATGAAGGTAATCAGCTTTTTAAAAATTTAAAAATACGTTCTGAAACATGTGGCCAAAGACTCTTGTTAAAAGTAAACCTTGGTTGTTTTTCTTTATCTCTTCTTTCCATGCTTTAAAATAAACTGAAAATAATTATCTTGCTTTTTTTGTTCATTTTTGTGTCCTGTAGTCCCTGTCCTGGGGTTCAGTCCCTAACCATGTCAGACTTAAATAATCATTGCAGCCTTTTCAAACTGCACTTCCTTTCTATTCCTATAGTTAGAAAAAGCATTATTTCAGAACTGTATACTTCAGAGCTGTATAGTGATTTCCAATAATGTTATAGTACTTCAAAGTAAACTTCTAAATCCAATCTGAAATCTAAATTTTGATTGTGTGTCTGTTGGTCTCCTTTCTTAGTGCATCTCCTTTCACACTGCAGTTGTTTGCACTTACACTCTAACTTGATAAATTTATCGTTTGTTCAATATAATTTTTCTCTTTGAATCTTTGTACAGTATTATAATAGTGTAATGCTTGTCTCTGTTAAACTTGCTTTTTCTTATTCCTTAAAAACTAAATTTTACACTCCTGTTTTTGTGCCCTTAGCTTTTTCCCTTACTTCTGAGGAGGGACAGTTTGGAAGGTCTGGTAGCTTATAAAGGAATGCTCCTGACCTTTTTAAGTGTATTTTTCTAGAGACATAAATATCTGTCTTACATTTCTTTAAGTATCTGTATATCTTTATTTCTAGGTGGAAATTCTGAAGGTCCATTGAAAAACCGTTCTGCTTTCTGCAGTGATAAGTTGGATGAATACTTGGAAAATGAAGGCAAGCTGATGGAAACAAGCATGGGTTTCTCTTCTAATGCTCCCACGTCGCCTGTGGTATACCAACTTCCCACCAAGAGTACCAGCTATGTTCGAACACTTGATAGTGTGCTGAAGAAGCAGTCTACCATTTCCCCTTCTACCTCTTACTCTTTGAAACCTCATTCTGTACCCTCTGTCTCTAGAAAGGCAAAGTCTCAAAACAAACAGGCAACTTTCAGTGGCCGAACTAAATCATCTTATAAATCCATTTTACCATACCCTGTTTCACCAAAGCAGAAACACACTCATATGATTCCTGGAGATAAAATTACCAAGAATTCTTCAAGCACCACCTCAGAAAACCGGGTGAATAATTTGATTGTGCCAACCTTAGATGAAAATACACTTCCAAAGCAAATTAGTTTGCGGCAGGCACAGCAGCAGCAGCAGCAGCAGCAGCAGCAGCAGCAACAGGGATCTCGCCCCCCAGGCTTGTCTAAATCTCAAGTGAAGTTAATGGATCTGGAAGACTGTGCACTTTGGGAAGGAAAACCAAGGACCTATATCACTGAAGAGCGAGCAGATGTATCCTTAACAACTCTGCTTACGGCTCAAGTAGGTATCTTTTGTTTTCCAGAAGTATATTAGTCTTGTCGAGAAAAATTAGGTCATTAGGAGAAATGGGAATGGGGCTTTTTGGCAGGAGGATGGGGTGTTTAGTTAACTTAATGACAGTTAAGGAAATGTCTTCCACATTTGTTCTTCTTTATCAACTAGACACCAAGTGTAGATTTTTCCTGCCAGCAGAGAGAGATTGGACAGTTGTGCTTTTGAATTGTCCCTCTCCTTTATAAAGGCAGCTGACTATTCTGAACATTTCTAATTTCATTCTCCAACATGTGGGCAAGTACATTTACTGTCTTGTTAAAACAGCTTTGAAAACTCTGCTTAGAAGGTATTAAATCCCAGAAAATGCCCCAAATTATCAACCTACAGAGAACACGGTTTTGTCTTTTATAAAATTACACATTAAGAAATTTTCATTAATTGTTGATTCACCTATGGTAACATAGGTGAATGGTATGTCATAGCCTTGGTGTATGTGAAACGATACAGCAGCATGTGGATAAGTTTTCTGTCATGAAATTTCTGTAGTTTACCTTCCATATTTTAAATTCTGTGACTAAATTCTAGAGCTGAAGATCATCAGATATTGGGACTAAATATAAATTTTATCTTTAAAATAAATCATTCCTAAAGACTTTTCATTTCAGTTCAGTCGCTCAGTCATGTCCTGACCCTTCGCGACCCCATGAACCACAGCACGCCATGTCTCCCTGTCCATCACCTACTTCCGGAGTCCACCCAAACCCCTGTCCAATGAATCCGTGATGCCATCCAGCCATCTCATCCTCTGTTGTCCCTTTCTGCTCCTGCCCCTAATCTTTCCCAGCATCAGGGTCTTTTCAAATGAATCAGCTCTTCGCATGAAGTGGTCAAAGTATTGGAGTTTCAGCTTCAACATCAGTCCTTCCAATGAACACCCAGGACTGATCTTGAGGATGGACTGGTTGGATCTCCGTGCTGTCAACGGGACTCTCAAGTCTTCTCCGACACCATCGTCCAAAAGCATCAATTCTTTGGCGCTCAGCTTTCTTCATAGTCCAACTCTCACATCCATACATGACTACTGGAAAAAAACCATAGCCTTGACGAGACGGACCTTTGTTGGCAAAGTAATGTCTCTCCTTTTTAGTATGCTATCTAGGTTGGTCATAACTTTCCTTCCAAGGAGTAAGCGTCTTTTAATTTTATGGCTGCAATCACCATCTGCAGTGATTTTGGAGCCCAGAAAAATAAAGTCAGCCACTGTTTCTACTGTTTCCCATCTATTTGCCATGGAGTGATGGGACCAGATGCCATGATCTTAGTTGTCTGAATGTTGAGCTTTAAGCCAACTTTTTCACTCTTTCAACATTCACTTTGATCAAGAGGCTCTTTAGTTCTTCTTCACTTTTTGCCATAAGGGTGGTGTCATCTGCATATCTGAGGTTATTGATATTTCTCCCGGCAATCTTGATTCCAACTGGTGCTTTCTCAAGCCCAGTGTTTCTCATGATGTACTTTGCATATAAGTTAAATAAGCAGGGTGGACAATATACAGCCTTGACATACTCCTTTTCCTATTTGGAACCACTCTGTTGTTCCATGTCAAGTTCTAACTGTTGCTTACTGACCTGCATACAGGTTTCTCAAGAGACAGGTCAGGTGGTCTGGTATTTCCATCTCTTTCAGAATTTCCCAGTTTGTTGTGATCCACACAGTCAAAGGCTTTGGCATAGTCAGCAAAGCAGAAATGGATGTTTTTCTGAAACTCTTGCTTTTTCGATGATCCAGTTTGATCTCTGGTTCCTCTGCCTTTTCTAAAAACCAGCTTGAACATCTTGGAAGTTCACGGTTCACGTATTGCTGAAGCCTGGCTTGGAGAATTTTAAGCATTACTTTACTAGCGTGTGAGATGAGTGCAGTTGTGCGGTAGTTTGAGCATTCTTTGAGATTGCCTTTCTTTGGGATTGGAGTGAAAACTGACCTTTTCCAATCCTGTGGCCACTGCTGGCATATTGCTGGCATATTGCATGCAGCACTTTCATAGCATCATCTTTTAGGATTTGAAATAGCTCAACTGGAATTCCATCACTTCTACTAACTTTGTTCATAGTGATGCTTCCTAAGGCCCACTTGACTTCACATTCCAGGATGTCTGGCCCTAGGTGAGTGATCACACCATTGTGATTATCTGGGTCGTGAAGATCTTTTTTGTGCAGTTCTTCTGTGTATTCTTGCCACCTCTTCTTAATATGTTCTGCTTCTGGTAGGTCCATACCATTTCTATCCTTTATGGAGCCCATCTTTGCATGAAATGTTCCCTTCGTATCTCTAATTTTCTGGAAGAGATCTCTAGTCTTTCCCATTCTGTTGTTTTCCTCTATTTCTTTGCATTGATCGCTGAGGAAGGCTTTCTTATCTTTCCTTGACAGTCTTTGGAACTCTGCATTCAAATGGCTATATCTTTCCTTTTCTCCTTTGGTTTTCGCTTCTCTTCTTTTAACAACTATTTGTAAGGCCTCCTCAGACAGCCATTTTGCTTTTTTGCATTTCTTTTTCTTGGGGATGATCTTGATTCCTGTCTCCTGTACTGTGTCACGAACCTGCATCCGTAGTTCATCAGGCCCTCTGTCTATCAGATCTAATCCCTTAAATCTATTTCTCACTTCCACTGTATAGTTACAAGGGGTTTGATTTAGGTCATATCTGAATGTTCTAGTGGTTTTCTCCACTTTCTTCAATTTCGGTCTGAATTTGGCAATAAGGTGTTCATGATCTAAGCCACAGTCAGCTCCTGGTCTTGTTTTTGCTGACTGTATAGAGCTTCTCTCCATCTTTGGCAGCAAAGAATATAATCAATCTGATTCCAGTTATGCATGTATTTTTCTGTTCTCTTTTTATTAATTACCATATAGCAGGGGTCAGTAAACAGTTTCTGTAAAGGGGCAGATAGTAAATACTTTTGGCCTTGTAGGCTTTATAGTCTCCGTTGCAGTTTCTCAACTCTGCTATTATAATGCCATAGATGTTACGTAAATGAGTGGACCTGGGTGTGTTCCAATGAAATTTTACTTAGGTAGCAGACTGAATTTGGCCCTTGGGCCTTAAGTTGGTAAACCCCTGCTCTATAGCATTATGTGTGATGTCTGTTTAGAATAAGTTCATCCTTGTTGATATTTTGGCTCATAATTAATTAAACTATTGGAGAGGGGAATGGCAGTCTACTCCAGTATTCTTGCCTGGACAATCCCATGGACAGAGGAGCCTGGCAGACTACAGTCCGTGGGATCGCAAAGAGTTGGACCTGACTGAGTGACTATCGCTAACACTAATTAAAATATTTGTTCTCTTATCTGTGCTATGCATTTTAGAATGGGAGATTGCTCAGACTTCTGGTTATATTCCTACTTTGTCTTCTGAATCTGAACTAATCTTATACTGTTTGTACTGAGTGCTCGGAATAGAAGGCGGCAGACCAGTATATAATCGTAACTTGTTAGAGGATGATTTAGTAGATTTATAATTTTCTACTCTTAACTTTAGGCATCTCTCAAAACTAAACCCATTCACACGATCATAAGGAAACGAGCCCCTCCATGCAACAATGACTTCTGTCGATTGGGGTGTGTATGTTCAAGTCTAGCTTTGGAGAAGCGCCAGCCTGCTCACTGCCGCCGACCAGACTGCATGTTTGGCTGCACCTGTTTGAAAAGAAAAGTTGTACTTGTTAAAGGGGGATCCAAAACTAAGCATTTCCAGAGGAAGAGTGCTCATCGTGATTCAGTATTTTATGATAATTTGGGTGAGGAGCAAAAAGAAGAAGGAGAAGAGGGAGTCAAAGAGGAGGAAGAACAATTGAAAGAGAAAAAGAAGAGAAAGAAGCTAGAGTACAGTGAGTATTAAGAATTAAGACCAGTTTTTTTTTCCCAAATAGTATGGTTATTTGAAAATGTATCTCAGGTATAAATTTAATCTTCTTAATCAGTGATCTCATGAGAATTTAATTCTTAATATTTTTAAAATGCTCTTTGTATATGGCATGTGTGACATATACAGACCTGCACTCATATGCTTTTTTAATTGAAATTTTCTTTTTTTTTTTTGAAATTTTCTCTTGAAGATAGCTCTTCTGTGTTAAATTCGAATCTTCTCTCAATTTCATTTTTTCCTTTTCTACTGTATCTTTTTATTTTGTTTAAATAGATTGACTAATTTCACCATGTAATTAAAGTTTCTTGCTCCTTAGTTTATTGGTGGATTCTTTAGTGTTTGAGCCACCAGAGAAACCCTCTTAGTTATTAGAGGATTAATATTCCAGTTTTGGCAGTTTATGTTTACATTTGCTTTTGTTTGCCATGTACTTTATTCAGTCAGATTGGATGATTAATATTTTAATATATGTTCTTCCAGTATTTTCTGTTCATCTACTTGTGTGTGTATATATTTTTTATAGAAATGAAACTTCTCTATATATGGTAACTTTTAGAACTTTCTTATCATAAAATCATGTTCTGCTTTCTGTATTAACAACTGTAGCTCTATAGTTTTAGTTTTAATAGCTTTGTATTATTACAGTTCTTTTGGTTGGATATTTAGCTTTTCTGGGTTTTCAAATAGTATGGTGATGAACATTCATGTTCAGTATAGGCTATTAAAAGTAGAATTGCTGTGACAATGAGGATTTTTTAAACATTTTTAAATGTTTCTACAATTGTACCAGCTACACAGTTACCAGTAGTTGGATAGTGCCAGTTCTATGTTCTTGTTAGATATTAAAACTGATAGGCAGAAACTGATGTTTTATCTTAAATTTATATTTCTATAGTGATAGGTTTATCTTTACTAAATTTTATTGGAGTGGTTTTGTTTTTTTCCCATATGTTTCCATGAGCTTTATTTTTCTCCAGGTTGTAATTTTGTAATTTACATTTTAATTTTCTTCAGAGTTCTTCCCATCTCCCTTAGGCAAAGGAAAATCAGAGATGACATGGTTAGGTCTAGTAGTCTCTTCTTTTTATGATTTTGGTTCTTTGGAATCTTAGAAAGTCTTTCTCTATCCTCAAGATTAAAAAAAAAATTTAGATTAGTAAATGGTCTTAAAAAATTAAGTTGTTAATATATCTGGAATTTATGTGATATTTGTAGTAGGGCATCATTTCTCCCTCAAATGGCTAGCCAGTTGTACTGTTACTTGTTGAGAGTAAATACTTGACTTACTGGTGTGAAATGTCATCTGTGATACAGGACATGAAAATATACCAGTATTTGGGTCTGTTTTTAGTCTCTGCTGTTCATTTTGTGACCAGTGCCAGGCTATTCTAATTGCTATTTCAGTAGTCAAATAAGGTACTCTACCTGCATGAACTTGTTGCAAATATGATTTTAAAAGTTTAGAATGAAATATAATACAAAGTTATTAATTTAGTTTTTCCCATATCTACTTATTGAATTTACCCCATCTTGCACTTACAGCAATACTTTTCCACTTCGAAGCAACGGAAGTAAGTTACAAAAACCACAGCAGGAGGAATGCTGTATATCTGTTAGGTTTATTACTTTGCTTTCTTGGTAGAGACTTCACCTTGTGTCTTAATTAGAGTTAAACTCCAGAAGCTAGCCAATTATCAAAGAATATTTTGGCTTTCTCACTGGGATAGTCCTTAACAAAAGACATTGTCTACTATGTTCTAGGAGCCATTAAGTTTCTTGTACTGTTAGGGAACAATGGGTAGAGGAGGGAAGATATTTTTGTAATGATTGCTCGGTAAAAGGAGTAGAAATAGGGAAGAGTTCTTGGAGGCAGAAGTGTTGCTGAGACTGAAAATAAAGATAAATATAGAAACTGGAAGAAGTTGAAATCTAGCAGTGTTTTGCGAAAAGGTAGGTGGAAAATGAGAAAAAAAAATTGCTGATGATTAAAAAGAGTTGGAGAAAGTTAGGAGAAAATGAAAGAGAAATTACTGGAAGAAATGATGGTAGAGGGCCTTCCCTGGTGGTGTAGTGGTTAAGACTCCACGCTTCTGCTTCAAGGGGCACACAAAGTCTATCTCTGGTCAGGGAACTAAGATCCCATATGCTGTGTGGTGTGGCCAAAAATAAATAACTAAATAAAACTAATAGGGTAGAGTAGAATAGAACAGAAAGAAGTGGTGATAGAAAATGTCTCAAAACTGAAGAACATGACATTTCTGATTTAAGGGGCCACTGAATTCCAGGCAGTTAAGAATTTTAAGGTGACTATGTAGACACGTTCTTCTGACATTTCAGAACACCGAGAGTGAAGAATATATCCTGAACTCTTTTTAGAAGAAGCCACTTTTACTAGGAAGGATTTCGAATCAGTTTGGTGTCAAAGAGATCATCAATAACCCTGGATGTTTGAGTAATATTTTTAAAGTCAGAGTTGAATAGGGATTGGATGAGTTTTTAATCTAACACTCTTGGCCAAATTATAAACCATAATTTATAATTATGCATGAAATAGAGATATATTAAAACATCAGAATGCAGGAAGTTGATCTGTTACAGATTCTTGGTTACTTTCTTGAGGTTGTGGTCCAGAAAATGAAAAAAAAAAAAAAAATTCAAGAAATAAGAGATAACATCTAGTGAGTTATGAACACAACCCAAGAGAAAACAATCTTAGGATGACTGCTATAGACCAAGACTATTAAGCAAGCAGTCTAATTTAACATAGAAAAATCAGAAGATGCCGAGAAGACTACCTTTAAGAGTATATTAGTTTTAAGAAATGACATGGTTAAGAGCCTGGATGATTCATGATTAGGTGAAAGTACATGCCAACTTCATCATTTAACAAAAGAATTGAAAACACAGGAAGGAAAAAATTTGTACAGGAAAATTATGGTCCAACTATTGTATGAACCAGTACAATTTTTGGTAAAGTTTCGAGCAATTAAGAAAAGAGGGACTTCCCTCTTAGTCCACTGGATGAGAACCCACCTTCCGTTATGGGGAACACTGGTTCAGTCCCTGATCTGGGAACTAAGATCCCACATGCTGCATGAAGAATAATAATAATATTAATAAATTAGTAAGAAAAGAGGATCTATTGAAGAATTTGAAACAGATTTAGTGATATAGAATTACATTTTCTTCTCCTTAGGGGTCAGTCACGTTAGTTGATTCTACACGGATTGATAGGGCTTCCCTCATAGCTTAGTTGGTAAAAAATCCACCTGCAGTGCAGGAGACACCAGTTTGATTCCTGGGTTAGGAAGATCCCCTGGAGAAGGTATAGGGTACCCACTCCAGTGTTGTTGGGCTTCCCTTGTAGCTCCGGTGGTAAAGAATCTGCCTTTAATGCGGGAGACCTCTGTTTGATCCCTGAGTTGGGAAGATCGCCTGTAGAAGAGAAAGGCTACCCTCTCTAGTATTCTGGCCTGGAGAATATACAGTCCATGGAGTCCAAAAGGATCGAACACGACTGAGCTACTTTCACTTTCTTTCACAAGGATTGATCACATAAACATAATTGACTAAGCAGATGTATGGATATTTTGATTTTTAGAATCTGCACATACAAATTGTTGAAGTTCCAAATTTTTAGGATAGAAATTAGTACCACAAACCATGACAATGTGAAAGTAACTCTGTAGCTGATGAAAGTTGAGATATGGGACAAGTTTAGGATGCTAATTTCCTTATCTTTCATCACACTGAGTCCCTAGCTAATGCTAAAAGCGTGGAGTTGAGTATAAAGTGTTTCATTTAGGATTATTGAGATAACCATTAAAACTGAACACAAATGGTTGAAAGTAGTCACTTGTGGGACTGTGACACGGTGTGGTGGAAGACGTGCCTTTCATTTTTGTGTCATTTTGTATAGTTTGAATTTTTAGTGTTTTTGAATTTATTCTACAGTTAATGTATAAATTAAATATTAGTGTTTTTGATGTGTGAAATGTAGGCATTTAAGAATTGCTTTTTTTAGTCATTGTAATAGACTTAAATTTTTTTCTGTGATTAGCAGCCCATTAATTCATTGATGTGGAGAGAGGGACGCTAACAGTAGTTCAGTTCAGTCGCTCAGTCGTATCTGAATCTTTGTGACCCCATGAATAGCAGCACGCCAGGCCTCCCTGTCCATTACAAATTCCCGGAGTTTACTCAAACTCATGTCCATTGAGTTGGTGATACCATCCAGCCATCTCATTCTCTGTCGTTCCCTTCTCCTCCTGCCCCCAATCCCTCCCAGCATCAGGGTCTTTTCCAGTGAGTCAGCTCTTCCCATGAGGTGGCCAAAGTATTGGAGTTTCAGCTTCAACATCAGTCCTTCTAATGAACACCCAGGACTGATCTCCTTTAGGATGGACTGGTTGGATCTCCTTGCAGTCCAAGGGACTCTCAAGAGTCTTCTCCAACACCACAGCTCAAAAGCATCAATTTTTCGGCACTCAGCTTTCTTCACAGTCCAACTGTCACATCCATACATGACCACTGGAAAAACCATAGCCTTGACCAGACAGACCTTTGTTGGCAAAGTAATGTCTCTGCTTTTTAATATGCTATCTAGGTTGGTCATAACTTTCCTTCCAAGGAGTAAGGGTCTTTTAATTTCATGGTTGCAGTCACCATCTGCAGTGATTTTGGAGCCCAGAAAAATAAAGTCTGACACTGTTTCCACTGTTTCCCTGTCTATTTCCCATGAAATGATGGGACCAAATGCCATGATCTTAGTTTTTTGAGTGTTGAGCTTTAAGCCAACTTTTTCACTGTCCTCTTTCACTTTCAAGAGGCTTTTGAGTTCCTCTTCACTTTCTGCCATAAGGGTGGTGTCATCTGCATAAGGGTGGTGTCATCTGCATATCTGAGGTTATTGATATTTCTTCTGGCAATCTTGATTCCAGCTTGTGCATCTTCCAGCCCAGCATTTCTCATGATGTACTCTGCATATAAGTTAAATAAGCAGGGTGGACAATATACAGCCTTGACATACTCCTTTTCCTATTTGTAACCACTCTGTTGTTCCATGTCAAGTTCTAACTGTTGCTTACTGACCTGCATACAGGTTTCTCAAGTGTAGGTCAGGTGGTCTAGTATGCCCATCTCATACAGAATTTTCCACAGTTTATTGTGATCCACACAGTCAAAGGCTTTGGCATAGTCACCAAAGCAGAAATGGATGTTTTTCTGAAACTCTTGCTTTTTCGATGATCCAGTGGATGTTGGCAGTTTGATCTCTGGTTCCTCTGCCTTTTCTAAAAACCAGCTTGAACATCTTGGAAGTTCACAGTTCATGTATTGCTGAAGCCTGGCGTGGAGAATTTTAAGCATTACTTTACTAGCGTGTGAGATGAGTGCAGTTGTGCGGTAGTTTGAGCATTCTTTGGGATTGCCTTTCTTTGGGGTTGGAATGAAAACTGACCTTTTCTAATCCTGTGGCCACTGCTGAGTTTTCCAAATTTGCTGGCATATTGCATGCAGCACTTTCATAGCATCATCTTTTAGGATTTGAAATAGCTCAACTGGAATTCCATCACCTCCACTAGCTTTGTTCGAATGTTCCCTTGGTATCTCTAATTTTCTTGAAGAGATCTCCAGTCTTTGCTATTCTGTTGTTTTCCTCTATTTCTTTGCATTGATCACTGAGGAAAGCTTTCTTATCTCTCCTTGCTCTTCTTTGGAACTCTGCATTCAAATGAGAATATCTTTCCTTTTCTTCTCTGCTTTTTGCTTCTCTTTTTTTCACAGCTATTTGTAAGGCCTCCTCAGACAACCATTTTGCCTTATTGCATTTCTTTTCCCTGGGGATGGTCTTGATCCCTGTCTCTTGTACAGTGTCACGAACCTTCATCCATAATTCATCAGGCACTCCATCAGATCTAGTCCCTTAAATCTATTTCTCACTTCCACTGTATAGTCATGAGAGATTTGATTTAGGTCATATCTGAATGGTCTAGTGGTTTTCCCTACTTTCTTCCATGTAAGTCTGAATTTGGCAATAAGGAGTTCATGATCTGAGCCACAGTAAGCTCCCGGTCGTGTTTTTCCTGACTGTATAGAGCTTCTCCATCTTTGGCTACAAAGAACATAATCAGTCTGATTTCGATGTTGACCATCTGGTGATGTCCATGTGTAGAATCTTCTCTTGTGTTGTTGGAAGAGGGTGTTTGCTATGACCAGTGTGTTCTCTTGGCAAAACTCTATTAGCCTTTGCCCTGCTTCATTCCATACTCCAAGGCCAAATTTGCCTATTACTCCAGGTGTTTCTTGACTTTCTACTTTTGCATTCTAGTCCCCTATAATGAAAAGGACATCTTTTTTGGGTATTAGCTCTAAAAGGTCTTGTAGGTCTTCATAGAACTGTGCAACTTCAGCTTCTTCAGCGTTACTGGTTGAGGCATAGGCTTGGACTGCCGTGATATTCATTGGTTTGCCTTGGAAACGAACAGAGATCATTCTGTCATTTTTGAGATTGCATCCAAGTACTGCATTTCGGACTCTTTTGTTGACCATGATGGCTACTCCGTTTCTTCTAAGGGATTCCTGCCCACAGTGGTAGATATAATGGTCATCTGAGTTAAATTCACCCATTCCAGTCCATTTTAGTTTGCTGATTCCCAGAATGTTGACATTGACTCTTCCTGTCTCCTGTTTGACCACTTCCAATTTGCCTTGATTCATGGACCTTGACACAGGGACCAGTCTTGTCTAACTCAGTGAAACTAAGCCATGCTGTGTGGGGCCACCCAAGACGGACTGGTCATGGTGGAGTGGTCTGACAGAATGTGGTCCACTGGAGAAGGGAATGGCAAACCACTTCAGTATTCTTGCCTTTAGAACCCCATGAACAGTATGAAAAGGCAAAATGATAGGATACTGAGAAGGGAGCTCCCCAGGTCAGTAGGTGTCCAATATGCTACTGGAGATCAGTGGAGAAATAACTCCAGAAAGAATGAAGGGATGGAGCCAAAGCAGAAACAATACCCAGTTGTGGATGTGATGTGATAGAAGCAAAGTCCAATGCTGTAAAGAGCAATATTGCATAGGAACCTGGAATGTTAGGTGCATGCTAACATTATTAGATAGTTTTTATGAAGAACACTCTATAAGGGTTATGTTATTTAAATCTTGAAACTTTTTGTGATAAGGAGGTTTCTCCATTTTACAAATACACTAATTGAGTGCTTAAGCATTTGAGTGGCTTGTACCTCAAGGTCACATTGCTGTTAAGTGAGCAATAGGGATTTGAACTCAAGTTTTCCAAATCTTTGTGTTTTTTCTACTGTGTAAGATATTCTGAAATTTGGCCTTCACTTTTATCACCTGTTTACTCTTTTGTTTGTCTAAAAATACTGCAGACAGTATAAAAGCACCACTTAGCTGCTGTGGGGCAGTACCATGACAAAGGATAAAAATCTGGTATTCCTGCTTTCTCAGCCTGCTTTGAATTTTGTTGGAAATGTGTACCTGCAAGTTAACTTGATGTAAAGAGAAGATCAGTAAAATTGATATCTGTAGGAAACTGATTAGGAAAAACAGAGAATACACCAATTATCAATATCAGGAATGAGAAGTGACATTACTACAGACTTTCAAAGGATAATAAGGAAATATTAGAAACAACTTTATGTCAATAAATTGGACAACTTAGATGAAATGAAAAGGTTTTTTTGAAAGACTGCAAAGCTGCCAGACTTGCTGAAGAAGTAATTGCTTGGCCCTATACCTGTGAACTTGTAATGAAAACTCCCACAGTGACACGAGTTCCAGATGTCTTCATGGTGACATCTGCAAAACTCTTTAAGGAGGAAATAATATCCAGTCTCTACAAACAATCCATAAAATGGTTTCATTCTGTGAGACCAGTATTACCCTATAATACTCAAACCAGTTATGAACATATATAAAAATTATAAATAAAAATTTAGCAAGTCACATCTATGTATATTTTAAGGTTAAATATGTCATGGCCTAGTGGGGTTTATCCCAGGTCTGCAGGGTTGATTTAAAAATCTGAAAATAATTACTGTAGTTCACCATTACCATAACAAACTTTTTCTTTTTTATAACACTTTATATATATAAAATATGATTTCAATAGATATTTTGAAAAATTGGGAAAATCCATTTCTCGTGAAAGTCCTTATTAAGCACACTAGCAATGGAAAGAAACTTCCTCAACCTGATAAGGAGCATCTATATAGCACTGAAACAAGTATACTATCAAGAGTGAAACAGATCACCAGCCCAGGTTGGATGCATGAGACAAGTGCTCAGGGCTGGTGCACTGGGAAGACCCAGAGGGATGGGATGGAGAGGGAGGTGGGAGGGGGGATCGGGATGGGGAACACGTGTAAATCCATGGCTGATTCATGTCAATGTATGGCAAAAACCACTACAATATTGTAAAGTAATTAGCCTCAAAGTAATAAAAATAAATGAAAAAAACAAAACAAAATAAAACTTTGGAGCCAATGTACTAATTTTGGTACAAGGCTGAGTACTTTCTCCCAGAGATTAGGAATGAAGAAGATTGTCCTCTTTCAGCATGTCTGTTTAACGTCATACCGCCTAGCCAGCCATTAAGTCATGAAAAAGAAAATGCATCCAGGTTGAAAAGAAGAAGTAAAATTGGCTTTTTCGTAGATAGGGAAATTCTAGGAAATCTACAAAACTACTAGAACTGTAAGTTAGTTTAGTGAGGTTACAGCATACAACAATATCAAGATGCAGTGTATTTGTATATATGCCAGTGAACAACTTGAAATTGAAGTTAAAAATACCATTTAAAATAGTATACAAAGAAATGAAATGCTTATGGATAAATCTGACTGAAGTTGCAAAAAATAATGTCTTTTATACTAAAAAGTGCTGAGTGCATGCGAGTGTACTAAGTCAGTTTAGTCATGTCTGACTCTTTGCAAGCCTGTGACTGTGTGGCCTGCCAGGTTTCTCTGTCCGTGGGATTCTCCAGGCAAGAATGCTGGAGTGGGTTGCCATGTTCTCAGGGAATCTTCCCAACCCAGGGATGAAACCCATGTCTCTTGCGTCTCTCGCATTGGCAGATGGATTGTTTACCACTTGCCTGCCACCTAAGTAAATGGAGAGGTACACAGTTTTAATGCATCAGAATACTCTTGGTAAGATACAGTTTTCCTCAGACTGATTTATAGATTTGACTCTGTTCCAGTCAAAGCCTCAATAGGCTTCTTTTGGTAGAAATTGGTGAGTTGTTTCTAAAATTTATATGGAAAATAAAGGACTTATAGTAGTCCTTTGATAAACAAGGATGTAGTTGGTAGACTTATACTACCTGATTTTAAGGCTTACTGTAAAGCTGATGTAATTGGGATAAACAAAGACACTCAAAAGCATACCTCATTTTATTGTAATTTGAATATATCGCAGTTTTTATAAATTGAAGGTTGTGGCAGTCTCTGTCCGTCAAGTCTGTTGGCACCATTTTTATAGCAACGTTTGCTCCTTTCATGTCTCTGTGTCATATTTTGGTAATTGTCACCATATTTCAGATTTTTTCATTATTAGTACACCTGTATGAATTGCACCAATACACGATGGCAAACTCAATGAATGTTGTGTGTATTCTGACTACTCTAGCTACTATTTCCCATCTCTTTCCCTCTGCTTGAACCCCCCTGTTTCCTGAGACAACAATAATGGAATTAGGCCAATTGATAACCCTGCAATGGTCTCTTAAGTTTTCAAGTGAAAGGAATGGTCTTACATCTCTCATTTTAAATCATAGCTAGAAGTGATTAAGCTTAGTAAGGAAGGCATGTCAAAAGCTGAGATGGGCTGAAAGCACCATCTTGCATCAGTTAGCCAAGTTGTAAATGCCAAGAAAAAGTTCTTGAAGGAAACTAAAAGTGCTACTCCAGTGAACATATGAATGATAAAAAAGCAAAACAGTCTTATTGCTGACACTGAGAAAGTTTAAGTGGTTTGAATAGAGTATCATACCAGTCACAACATTCTCCTAAGCTAAAAGCCCATAATTGTCTTGAATTCTGTGAAGTCTTCTGAGAGAGGGTGAAAAGTTTGAAGCTAGCTGTGTTTGGTTCTTAAGGTTTATGGAAAGAAACTATCTCTATGACATATAAATAAATGCACGGAGAAGCAGCAAGTACTGGTATAGAAGCTGCAGCAAGTTATTCAGAAGATCTATGTCACATAGAACAATGACTGCTACACTAAACTGCGGGCATTCAATGTAGGCAAAACAGCCTTATGATGGAAGAAAAGGCCATGCACGACAATTTTGTCAGTTTTTGCTTTATGTATTTTGATGGTCTGTCATTAGGTGTATGAATGTTTGTAAAAGTTATTTCTTCTGGATGTGTTGAACATTTTATTAGTATATGACATCTTTCTTTCTTGGGCTTCCCTGGTGGCTCAGATGGTAAAGAATCTGCCTGCAATGCAGGAGACCCAGGTTTGATCCCTGGGTCAGGAAGAAGGGAGTGGGCTTCCCACTCGAGTGTGCTTGCCTGGAGAATTCCATGGACAGAGAAACCTACTGGGCTACAGTCTCTGGGGTTGCAAAGAGTTAGACATGACTGAGTGACTAACACACACACATCCTTTTTTGTCTGTTTTTTGATTTAATGTTTACTTTGATCTTAGTATAGTCATTCCTATTCTTTTTTGGTTACTGTTTGCATGGATTATCATTTTCTGTCACTTTCAGCCTGTTTGTGCCTTTGGATTTCAAATGAGTCTCTTGGTGACAGGATATAAATAGATCATGTTTTTTTGTATTTTGTATTTTTTAAATCAATTCTGCCAGTCTTTCTTTTGATGGAGATTTTAATCTATATTTAAAATAGTTATCAATAAGAAGGATCTTCTGTCATTGTGCTGTTCCTTTTCTGTATACTTGGTAACTCTTTGGTTCCTCCATTCCTGCATTACTGTGTTATTTTGTTTTTAGTTGGTATTTTGTTGTGAAATGTTTAAATTTTTTTCTCATTTCCCTTTGTGTGTTTTGTGTAGCTTTTTTTTTTTTTGGTTACCATAGGGGTTACATTTACCATCCTGAAGGTATAGCTCTCTAAATTTATACCAAGTTAACCTGACTGACATTAAAAAAACTCTCCTCCTTTATAGTTATACTTCCACAACTTTTGATTGCTAATGTCACAGTGTTACATATTTATACATCGTGTATTCAGAATCAAATGATTTTTAAAATGCATTAATTTCTTAAGTTATGTAGAAAATAAAATTTAGAGTTATAAACTAAAAATAACAGTAATACTAACTTTCATACTAATGATTTTTCAGTTTAAATGTGTATTAGTCTCAAATTCTATAGAAAATTAAGAATACAGTTGCAGACTATTGTTATAATAATACTAAGTTCTCTCTCTCTTTTTCTCTCTGGAAGAACAATTTTGCTACATTTAGGTTTCTTGGTTGATAGTATTTTTCTTTTAACACTTTGGATAGATAGGATCACTGTCTGGTGGCTTACAGAATTTCTGATGAGTCATCTACTCATATTTTATTGAGGATGTCTTGTAAGTGATGATTTACTTCTCTCTTTCTGCTTTCAAGATTCTTTGTCTCTCTCTTTTGAAAGTTTGATTATAATGTGTCTCACTGTGGGTCTCTGAGTTCATCTTACTTGGAATTTGTTGAGCTTTCTGGATGTTTATATTCTTGTCTTTCCTTGCAATTTGAAAGTTTTCAGCTGTTATTTTTTCAAAGATTCTCTCTGCCCATTTCTTTTTCTCTTCTCCCTCTAGAATGCCTATGATGATGTCTACTTGATGGTATCACCCAGGTCCTTAGGTTCTGTTCACTTGTCTTTAATCTCTTTTATTCCTGTTCCTTAGACTCCATGGTTCCCATGGTGCTATCTTCAAATTCACTAATTCTTTCTTTTGCCTGTTTGAATCTGCCTTTGAGTCCCTGTAGTTAATTTTTCATTTTAGTTACTGTGCTTTTTAAGCTCCAGGATTGCTTTTTTGGTTTATTTTCAGGTTTTGTGTCTCTTTATCAATATTTCCATCTTTCTCACACGTTATTTTCTTGACTTTCTCCATATCTTCCTTGATTTTTTTTTTAGTATCTTTAAGGCAGTTCTTTTAAAGTCTTTGGTATATATGTATTTTGGTCTTTTTCAGGGATGGTTGATTTATTTTTTTTCTTTCAAATGGGCCATACTTTTTTTTGCATGCTTTGTAATGTTTTGTGGAACACTGGACATTTGAATCTATTAATGTGCTAATTCTGGAAATCAGATTCTTTTCCTTCTTCAGATTTTATTGTTACTGTTTTTGCTTTTTTCATTCTTGTAGGCTGTCTTTATGTCAAGAATCAGCCTTGGTGTGTTCTCAGGTCTTCTCTGAGCCTTTCCTTAGGCATTCATGTGTGTGCTTAGTCGCTCAGTTGTGTTCGACTCTTTGCAACCCCAGGGACCTCTGTCCCTCCAGGCTCCTCTGTCCATGGGGATTCTCTAGGCAAGAATACTGGAGTGGGTTGCCATGCCCTCCTCTTGGGGATCTTCCCAACCCAAGGATCAAACCCAGGTGTCTGAGCCACCTGGGAAACCCAAGAATACTGGAGTGGGTAGCCTGTCCCTTTCCTAGGGCAGCTTCCTGAACAGGAATCACACCAGGGTCTCCTGCATTGCAGGCAGATTCTTTACCAGCTGAGCTATGAGGGAATCCCTAGGCATGCATAGTCCCTTTCTAATTTTCCTTGTATATGCAGGGTTCCCCCCCCCCCTCCCCCGCACCAAGTGTTCTAGTCTTTAGTGTCTGTCTCCTGTAACGGGGGATGAGTGAAAAGTGAAGAGAGCAAAGGGTGCTGTCCTTTTAAATCCCCTCAAAGTTACCTAAGACAGAGGGATGAGGCCTTGCAACCAAGTGGGTAGCTTCAACAGCAATGGCTTCCTGCCTCTTTGCACCTCCGTGGCCAGAAGCAGCAGTCAGAGCAGAGATCCCTGATATTTAGAGGGCAAGGTCCTTTCTGCCCACCCTGGCTCCCACTGTGTTGTAAGCTGCTCCAGGAACATGTGCACAGCTGCTTGCCAGGTGACCAGGTGATGAGGAATGAGCAGCTGGTATTGTGCCGAGAACTGTAACTGAACCCGATGAAAGTTTACTGTCTCAGTCCTCCCCTGAAAGGTGCAATTCTTCAGACTCCAGAGTTTCAAAATATATCAGATTCTGCCAGTACAGTTATTGTTCACATCTAGAGTCATATATCCTGGTGCTGCCTACTCCATCATCTCCCCAGAAACCGCTCAGTATCCATTCTTCAACAACAACAACAACAACAACCCAAAACCCAAAAGACTCCTAGCAAGCAAAACTGAATATTGTAATGGTGTTTCTTCTCTTTTTCATCTGTAATTTCATTGCAGTTCTAATCATTGCAATCCTAATCAAAATTGTGACAACTTTTTATGTGAAACTTGAAAAGCTGATTCCAAAATTTATATGAAAATGCACCTAGAATAGCCAGGGCAGTCTAGAACAAGGCCATTAAGTCTTGCTTGCTGAATGTCAAAAGTTACAGAACTCTCATTTTAAGATGGGATGGGGACTTCCTTGGCAGTCCAGTGGTTAAAAACTTCATGTTTCCAGTACAGGAGGCGAGGGTTTGATTTCTGATCGGGGAACTAGGATCCCATGTGCCATGTGGTGTGGCCAACAACAAAAAAAAGATGCTTCTGGCTTGAATATCAACTGAATAAATAGACCAGTAGACAAAATAGAGAGGCTGCACTAGACTCAAACACATGAACAGTTGATTGACAAAATTGGCAGAAGAGTAAGGAAAAGGATAATCTCTTCAGTAAATGTTGATGGAATCATTGAATATTCATATGGGGAATATATGAAACTTTATTCCTCACACTATCCATAGAAATAATTTCTACATAGATTACAGACCCAATCGTCAAAGCTAACCAACACAACTTTTAGAAGATAATGTTTAAAAAAGTATGTGTGTGTGTGTATGATCTCCTATTAGTAGAAGGGTTCTTAAGTGTGACAGAAGAAAATATCAGTCCTTTTTGGGTTGGCCAAAATGTTCATTCAGATTTTTCCATAATATCTTACGGAAAAATCCAAACAAACTTCTTGGCCAAGTCAATACATATGATGAGTTAAAAATGAGAAACTCAGGTCTTAAAGACATTAAGCAAGTGAAAATGTAAGCTGCAGTGAGAAAATAGATACTTGGAATATTTAGGGACTTGTGTCCAGAATATATAGAGGTATTGGTGCAGATTAATCAGAATTAAACGGTCCCGTTAAAAAAGGGCAAGTCTGGGACTTCTCTGGTGGCCCAGAGGCTAAGACTGTGCTTGGGACCTGGGTTTGATCACTGGTTGGGTAACTAGATCCCACATTCCACAACTGAGATTTCACATGCAGCAACTATAGAGTTCTCATCCTGTAACTAAAGATCCTGCATGCCACAACTAAGATTCAGCATGGCCAAATAAATGTAAATATTTTTTTTAAAGTGGGGGCAAGTCTTTTAGAGGCACTTGAGGAGGGATGTTGACCATCTTATTTATAATTGGAAATGCAAACTACATCCACAGCAAGATTCTACTGCATGCCTGCAAAAATGGTTATAATTAAAATTCTCTGATGATATCAGCTCTTAATAAATGGGAGCTTTGATGTACTGCTAGTGGGAATGTAAATTGATATAAGCACTTTGGAAAGTAGTTTGACAGTTTCTACTGGGATTGGTGATTCATGTGCCCTTAGTCTAGTAGTTTGACTCCAGAGTAACCAGCAGAACTGCATTCTACAACAGTGTTTTGGCACAATGACTCACAGTAACTAAAACCTGAAAACAAACCCAGATATCTGATAGCATTAGAATGAATAAATAATAGTATGAATAATCAGTGGATAATGTATACCACAGTAAAAATAAATGATTTATGTGTAGCATATAGATATATTTTACAAAAATGTTGAGTGAGAAGGAAAAAGGCTAGGCAGGGAACACATCTCTGTAATTAATTTCAAAAGTAGACAAAATTAAACTGTGATGTTTACTGGTGATGTTTGGTGTTAAAAAGGAATGCAGAGAGGTGGCTAATAATTTAAGTGAGTTGCTTGTAGGAAGGGATTATGGTTGAGAAAGGCACGCAAAGGCTTCTGGGGTTTATGGCAATATTTCATTTCTTAACATTTATAGAGTTTACATGGTTGTATATTTGTTAATATGTATTGATATTAAGTTGTATATACATTGTTTCTGTACATATGGGTATTATATTTCACAATAAAGAGATTTAAAATGCCTTCAGAATGGGAGGGAGATGAATATAGTATGCTGATTGTTAGCATAGCAGTTTTCTGGGACTTACATGCCCAACACTTCATTCATGGAGCAAATACTCTGGGCACTGCTGGGAGTGAGAGGAGTTAAGATATAGACAGTTAAAACTAAGTCTGTCTGTAAGAAGTTACTGTCAATTTATGACCAGGTAAACATGTAGATATATATTTATGATAATTTTAAGTGCCACAATAACAGAAGTGCCGTGTTTTAAGTATCATGAACAAAAGGCTTTTTGAGAGAACTCAGAAGGCAAAATGATAATGCTACGGAACCTTGGGAAGATGGTGTGTATTAGAAGGCATTTGAATAGAAACAAGGGGATAATACTATTTTCTTGAAACTGGTTTCTGTTCTTGGCTTCTGTGAGTATATGCTACTCTGGCTCTGCCCTCATTGTGCCTTTGCTAGCTTCCTTATCTGGGTTTCGGATGAAAGGTAGGAGTATCTCAAGTGTATTGTGATGGGGGAAAGAGAAGTGTTCAATCTTAGAGTCCAGACTGTGTAAAGGAGTCAAGTGGACAGTGGGGTCAAGGAAGTGTGAGGAAGTGGACTGTTGCTTAGGGTCTTGTGTGGAGTCTGTCCATTTTCATGGTTTCAGGTGTAGTCTCTGCCAATGGTAGTCTTAATTTTTAATGCTTACCCTAGTTGCTGTCATTCCAATGTTAACACTGCCCTCAACAGAACTCAATTCAATAGATTTTGTGAACTCTCCTATTTACTGGAGCCACAATTTCTGTTTTATTCACAATTGAAAATTTAGAGTTGTTTTTTATCTCTGTGAGGAATTAATATGTTTAGAGATTTTAAGGGGTTTTCTTCTGAAGTATTGTGAAGTTATGAGCTATTACTTTCAAAAGGAAAAAGATGAAAAGAGTTCTCAGTAAATCCTTAGTTTATGGAGGCTTAGAAAGTCCTTAAAAGATGATTGAAAGAGGTAAGACAGTATTGCTTGACCTGAAGCCTTTTATTTATCTAGTAAAATTAATACGTGTGAAATAATTCATAGAACTAGACAACAAAGCTTTAACTAAATGAGTGGTAGAGGCTCTGTATACACCACCTTCTTTGTAAGGGCACCCTGGTTACCCTTTTAAAAATTGCAGCCATTCCCCCTTAAAATATATACTCATACATACTCACTAAACAGTTTACCAGTACTTCTCTCTGCTTGGTTTTTTCTCATAAGCACTTGAAAATCCAACATATTTGCATTATTTTCCCTGTTTATTGACTGTCTTACCCTCTTTCCTCTACAACTTAAATATAACCTCCATGAAAGCAAGATTTTTCTATCAGTTTTGTTCATTACTATGTCTACAAAGTCTGGTACATAAGAATGTTCAAATATTTGAATACCTGAATGAATACTGGGGTCTTAACAGCCTTTGTGAATCATGTAATAATAAGCTAAGTTTTAAAAGTTGGATAACAGAGGCTGCTAAGTAGCTAATGAATTAACTCAATCACATTCTAACTCAGAAGGTTTTTTTCTCCCTTGGTATTTTAATCTTTAAGCCTTTATTCAGTATTTTATAGTTACACTCTGAATGATGTTAGCCTTAGGAGACTTTAGACAAAATTATTCATCAGTAGTGGGGTCTTAGTGTTCAGAGCAAATGAACTTCTTATGAGATCAGGTAGCAGTTTGGAGACTGCTTTATTACGCAAGATTAAGTGTTAGTAGCTCCATTTATGTGATTTTAGGCAAAGATTGTGGGTCTTTGGTTTAGAGCTATCCTCTCTGAGCACTGATCATTGAAATGCAAAACAAAGTGTTTGCTTCTCTTGTCTTATTGATGGGAGTAGGCAATTTGCTTTTGAAAAAGAAGCCTGTTAACCTAGATCCTCCATTTAATTTGGTTAAGAATCAGTGCATGTTTTCCTTTGTGTAGAACTTGCTGATGGTATGATTTCATCTTAGTCAGGTTTCATTGCTTTCCTGTTGATGTAGTTTTGCTTCTATGCTGAGTTCAGGCTAACTTCTGAATAGAAGTTGTCATCAGAAGGCAACAGTAACAGCTGTGGAACCAGATTGACTGGGGTTGATCCAGGTTCTGCCTCTTATTATTGGACTTCCCTGGACCTCAACTTTTGCAAAGTATCAGTTCAGTTGCTTAGTCATGTCAGACTCTTTGCGACCCCATGGACTGCAGCACGCCAGGCCTCCCTGTCCATCACCAGCTCCCACAGTTTACTCAAACAAGGGTCCATTGAGTCGGTGATGCCATCCAACCATCTCATCCTCTGTCGTCCCCTTCTCCCGCCTTCAGTCTTTCCAGCATCAGGGTCTTTACAAATGAGTGAGTTCTTCGCATGAGGTGGCCAAAGGGTTGCAGTTTCAGCTTCATCATCAGTCCTTCCAGTGAATATTTAGGACTGATTTCCTTTAGGATGGACTGGTTGGATCTCCTTGGTGTCCAAGGGACTCTAAAGAGTCTTCTCCAGCACCACAGTTCAAAAGCATCAATTCTTCGGTGCTCAGCTTTCTTTGTAGTCTAACTCTCACATCCATACATGACTACTGGAAAAACCATAGCTTTGACTAGATGGACCTTTGTTGGCAAAGTAATGTTTCTGCTTTTTGATACGCTGTCTAGGTTTGTCATAGCTTTTCTTCCAAGGAGCAAGAGTCTTTTAATTTCATAGTTGCAATCACCATCTGCAGTGATTTTGGAGCTCAAGAAAATAAAGTCCGTCACTGTTTCCCCATCTATTTGCCATGCAGTGGTGGGACCAGATGCATGATCCTAGTTTTCTGAATGTTGAATTTTAAGCCAACTTTTTCACTGTCCTCTTTCACTTTGATCAAGAGGCTCTTTAGTTCTTCTTCACTTTCTGCCGTAAGGGTGGTGTCATCTGCATATCTGAGATTATTGATATTTCTCCTGGCAGTCTTGATTCCAGCTTGTGCTTCATCCAGCCCAGCGTTTCTCATAATGTACTCTGCATATAGTTAAATAAGCAGGGTGGCAATATACATCTGTGACATACTCCTTTCCCTATTTGGAACCAAATGGGAATAATAATATCTCAAGGACTATTGTTACAGTTATATGAATTAAAACATAGTAAGTGCTTAGAGTCTGTAGATAGTGAGGTTTAAAAAGTACTTGTTAGTTGTAAAATTAAAAAGGATAGTATAGAATGATTATCTTTCCAGGATAATAGAAAAAGCCTCTTCTGATCATGTTAATTATAATAGCATCTCCTCTTAACTCCTTTATTTATCCATCTGTATTTTTCTATGTTGTTCTTATTACTTGATACTAT
Source organism: Muntiacus reevesi (assembly GCF_963930625.1). Taxonomy (NCBI): domain Eukaryota; kingdom Metazoa; phylum Chordata; class Mammalia; order Artiodactyla; family Cervidae; genus Muntiacus; species Muntiacus reevesi. The sequence continues at coordinate 35,954,265 of NC_089255.1, forward strand.
ATGTTTATTTGATTGTTTTCTCCTGTGGATTATAAACTCTGTGAAGGCAAGAACATTGTTTTAGTCATAGCTGTTTTCACTCTAGGATCTAAAACAGTGTCTGATTTATAATAGGTATTCAATAAATACTTGGGTTAATAGATAAATTAATTAAGGTTCATGAGGGCCAACTAAAGGTTTCTTAGGGGGTATCTATCTGTTTGATTATTTTAATGAGTTAATGCTTTGTATGAGGGTGAATATTTTGTTTTGACAGTGCCTCAGTGAACTTTTGTCTTACCCTTCTTTTTGTTAAGCTATCTGTGAAACAGAACCTGAGCAGCCTGTACGACATTACCCACTTTGGGTGAAAGTAGAAGGTGAAGTAGACCCAGAGCCAGTGTACATCCCAACGCCTTCTGTCATTGAGCCTATGAGACCATTGTTGTTGCCTCAGCCAGAAGTTTCATCTACTACTGTGAAGGGCAAATTGCTCACTGGAATTAAACCTGCGAGGGCATATACTCCCAAACCCAATCCTGTGGTAAGCTTGGAGTTACATCTTTTATTGAAAGTTATAAAAATCATTTGTAAAGGTAATGGGCTTCAACCAGATTTTTGGTTTGTATTTTGTGAATCATGGTGCTTTCAGGTAATATGTCTGCAAGCCATCTCCCTTTTCTGATTTAGTCAGTTTAATTGATGGCATTTAAAAAGTGTCATAAAAGTTGACAGAAAACAGCAAAATTCTGTAAAGCAATATCCTTCAATAAAAAATAAATTAATTTTTAAAATGTCATAAAAGTAGAGTGAATAGTAGTATGATTGACCCTTGAACAACAAGGAGGGTTTGGAATGTAGACCTTTTGTGCAATCGAAAGTCCGCATGTAATGTTACAGATAGCTCTTTGTGCCTGTGGTTCTGTATGTGTGGACTCAACCAACTGAGGATCATATAGTACTATAGTATTCACTACTGAAGAAAAGCTGTACATGGACCTGTGCAAAATTGCTATAATTCTTAAAGATAGCTAAATCTCTCTTTAAGAGGATCATATCAAATTGGCTTTTAAAAAATGACTTGGCAAAAGTCTTCTAAATGTTCTCTTACTCCTGTAGTATAGAATATTGAGTGATTGAGATGTAGTACACATCATTAGAAAAGTATTAGGAAGAAATTTTAAAGAGTAACTGATCTTTTTAAAGCAAATTGTCTTTATATACAATAAAGTTCAAGGTTTAAAATAATAGTTGCATGACCAGGTGAAGACAATAGGTAGAAGATCTGATGCTTCTCTTGTGTTAATAGCTTAAGCAGTTCTGATTATTAGTAAATCTATTTCAGTCTTTCTGTTTAATTAAATTGAAGAAAGATTGTTTAGTACAGTGCTGTTGAGTATGGTCTCTATACAGTGCTAATCTATCACTGTTTGTAACTAGTCTGTGATGAAATATGTATAAAAAGTGAAAGGAGATATTTAGAAACTTTTGCCACAAGTTGATAGAGAAATTTTAATTTATTAAATCTAATACTGAAAAACTTAATCTTTGTTTTCCTAGTAATTTATTTTACTGTCTTTTCCAAAAATACCAGTCTGTGTGTGACAGGTAATTAAGAAATTTATCCTTCACTGCAGATAATTTGAGAAGCACTGCTCTGGTGTGCTGAATTTTCTTGAAAGAAAAACAGATCCTTTCTGACTGCCCCAAGAGGCAGCACATACAAACCGTAATTGTACTATTTAAAGTTTGCATTAAAAATTTTTAAGTGTTGTAATAGAAGTAAAGATTACATCCTTTTCCTTTTGGAATCCTGGAGACTTTTCCCCCCAATATTTGGAATGTTTTGTTGTATGAAACTTACAGATTCGGGAAGAAGACAAGGATCCAGTCTACTTGTACTTTGAAAGTATGATGACTTGTGCCCGAGTTCGAGTGTATGAACGAAAAAAAGAGGAAGAGAGAGAACCATCACCATCATTTCAGCAGCAGGGCTCATGTCATTCTAGTCCTGAGAACTGTAGTGTAAAGGTGAATTCCTTATGGCATAGATTTCTCTTTTTAACTTCTAATTCCTTGTTGCTAGTATTAGAATTTGTTACTGTTGGAATAGTATGAAGTAATTCTTTAGGGGCAGAAAAGGTTTACATAATGTGCATATCAATATATGTTTCTCTGCATACCTGTTCTAGAGCATATTCCCTTAAGGTCATTTTAAAAGCATTACTCTTTCTGATGTTGGAGTAATTTTGAAAATTTAAACATTTTTGGTTTTAATAATGTGGTTTATTAGGATTTGCATCTTTCTGCATTGGTGAATTTTCTAAATAGCTGAAACTTGTTTCATTAAACAGCAAATATTTTTCCTTCTTTATTAGAATTACACTATAAATGCAATGTTAATTGTTTTCTTAATAACTCAGTCACAGACGTTAAACAGCAAGACTACTTGTTTTTATGGTTGTATAGTGTGGTGGTAATGCAACTGTGCATGTTGATGTCAAGATGTTCTTTGAGTACTTTAATTTTTATATTAGTTTAGGCTTTCTTGAGAGATTTAATTGTTATGTCCTAGTCTCTTGATATTAAATATGTGTTGAATTGAAGTATTTGTGGCGTTCTTTTTGTCAGGAGCCAGCTTCTGAACAGCAGCCTTTGAAACCACTCACTTGTGACCTGGAGGATGATTCTGATAAATCACAAGGTCAGAATGAAAACTATGACTTATCATTCAATAGTAATTATTAATATATAGAGCTGGATTATACTAATAATGGGGGGGAACCCCCAGAGCATGTCTACCTACCTTGTTTCTAGTTTTGGTAAAAATAGAGACTGTAGATAAGTTTTTTCCCAGTTATTTGCTGTATTTATCACTCCTGTTTTAAGAAATACAATTTGTTGGTATTCGTGGTGTGGTATGTTGTAAGAAACATTTAGGATGAAGTTGGTGATTTTTTTTAAAACTTCTTTACAAACCTCAGCAATATTGACATCATTAGTTACTGAAATTTTACCTGAGATTCTCAATAGTTGCTGCAGTTAGAGAATACAGAGGGAGAAAGGAAGGAATATCACTGATTTATCTAGATTTAGTTACTGCTAGAATTAGTATGATTAAGGTAGTGTCTAGGGATTAACTGTTTTTGATTTTGCTTCTTAAGACATCAGACATTTAAGCAGCAATGTTTCCTAAACTTTTTTTATGGCATGATAAACATACAAAAATGATAACGTTGCTAGCACATTGAGGCAAGTGGAGGGGGTGCCTGTTAGCATGATCACCCTGAAGGCTGAGGGGATGGCTATCCTGATGTATCGATAACTGTAGCACATTGATTGGGAGATCCTGCTATAGAAATCTAGCTAGTGAAATGTATATTTAATTAATATGTTGTCATGAATGTAAACATACTTGAGTTGAATGGTCTTGCATCAAATATAGAAGTGGAACAATCATATCCAGAGGCACAGAAGTAGTTCAGAAATATTTGCAGTGGAAACTAAAGGTAGAGTGTAGGGTTTTTTCCCCCAACCAAAACATCATCTTTCTTGCTGTTTTTTTACGATTGACTCTACCCCTCACATATTTTTTTTTTTTTAATTTGTATCACTGCAACCAGTCTTATTCAAGGCAGGCATGACTTCGTAGTTGCCAGCAGCATGTGGGATCTTAGTTCCCCAGCAGGGATTGAACCTGCATAGCCCCCATTGCAAGGCAGGTTCTTCACCACTGGACCACCAGGGAAGTACCCTACCCCTCACATATTACAAAGCATCTTGCAAGTATCTTTGCTTTGCTTGTGTGGATAGCGAGTACACTATACTAAATAAGCCTAATCCTGGTTATATACTTTGTTTGCAAGATAGTACCTTATTATGTAATAGTTAATGACTTTTTAGAGCAGTCTCAAGAGGGGTTCACTTTTATTAAGAGAGCCCCGTGAGTAGAATAGTGAAGACTATTATAGTCTGATTTTTTGGAATCTTTTTCTTTTTTTCATGGAAAACTCCCAAATTGTGTCAATTTACAATTGAAAGTCCCTGGGAATGGAATACTGGGGAACTGTTGAATATCTATGCCCCTGGCACTTTTCTGAGAACTCAGGAAAAATGAAAATCTTTCAAAGTTCAGTACAAAATGCTATAATACAGAAATATCTTTCAATTTCTTATCAGAAAAGAGCTGGAAGTCTTCCTGCAATGAAGGGGAATCAGCTTCTACCTCCTTTGTGCATCAGAGGTCACCTGGTGGTCCCACCAAACTGATCGAGATCATCTCAGACTGCAACTGGGAGGAGGATCGGAACAAGATTTTGAGCATCTTATCCCAGCACATCAATAGCAACATGCCACAGTCACTTAAGGTGGGCAGCTTCATCATTGAGTTGGCTTCTCAGCGAAAGAGCCGGGGTGAAAAGAATCCTCCTGTTTATTCTTCTCGTGTGAAAATCTCTATGCCATCATGTCAAGATCAAGATGATATGGCTGAGAAATCTGGATCAGAGACTCCTGACGGTCCATTATCCCCTGGGAAAATGGATGATGTCTCTCCTGTGCAGACAGATGCCCTGGATTCAGTGAGGGAGAGATTACATGGAGGCAAAGGTCTGCCCTTTTATGCAGGGCTTTCTCCTGCAGGGAAGCTTGTGGCCTATAAACGTAAACCCAGTTCAAGCACATCTGGGCTTATCCAGGTGAGAATTATCTTTAATCTGGATGTAGCACTTTTTTATACTTAGGTACCACTTTGATTTTTCAGAGCCTGTTGTGGGCCTTACATTATTTATCTTTGCATTCCCTGGGAACTGGGTGACAAAATCGTCATCTCTTTTTGTAATAGGCCTAGGTTAGATGCATATCTATGGTGAATTTTTGGCACATTTACAAACAGAAAGGTTTAGAGCCCTGTATTAGCTTATAGTTTTCTTTCTAGCCTTCCTAGAAAGTTGCCCTTAAGCTATTCTACCTAGGCTATAGTGATATTTTGACAGTCAAGCAAGAATAGTAAGGGATTCAGTCTAGTTCTTGGGATTATTAGCAGGTAACTTTTAAAATAAAATGAAGTGAAATTAATTTTTAAGATAAGCAGTATATGTTTGAAAACTTGGGAGAAAATTTAAATTTAGGAAGATGTTATTCAAATACATAAATTTTAAAAAAGTCGAGCCACAGTTTACATATTTTATTTTTATTTGATTCATAGAGTTCTTGCCAGTCTAATCTTTGTTATAGGGCAAATATCTATATCCTTGCTGTTTAGTACTTCAGGCAGATATATTAGTAAAATTACACTGGCATGTAAAAAACCTTTTTGAAGGAAAGTTCTGAGGTAAAATGTAGTCATAGGTCCAAAAGAGTTTCTCCTTTTGTTCAGTGACATTAAATGCACTTTTATATCAGAGTACCAAATGTGGGGTCGTGTCTGACGTTACTGTTAAGGTTACTTGACTTTACTAGCTCAACTGCTTCTCTTGGTTAAGGACTGTGTCACCATTATAACTGATCTACTTAATTAAAAACTTTCTATTGCAGTTACTATATAACTGCTTCTGTTGAAATTTCTTAAACTCTTAATGACGAGAGTGTTTTCTCCTTGTTTCATTTACTGATTGATGCTTTGAGAACAGTAACTTACCTGATATTTTAGTGAGACTAGGGCCCCTTCAAATACAGTCATAGAAATTTTGTGTTCTCCTCTCTAGGACTCAGAATGCCCCCATAAAATATGAACCTGCATAGCAGTCAGGCCACTGTAAGGTATGCTTTGGGAAAGCTGCTGAATAGTCTTCAGAGCAAGTCCCAAAGGAGAAGACAGGAGTATCTGATCCAGACTCCACAGAGCCTGGAAAACTGTGTAGGAAAGTTTATTCCAGGATGGAAAGATCATATTCTTTGGCTCAAACTCAGGGCAAATATATACCTGATCTGTCTGGAAATAACAATTTTACCTAAGTAGCAGAGTAATTTTGTGTCTTAGAAGAGGGAGTAGCTTGGTGTAGCTATTCTCCTTACTAGTTCTGTATTAATTTAGAGAGTAGGATTTTCTCTGTCTTACTCCATTTCCTCACCCCCTTTAAATGATGGAAAAGAGAGATGTAAAAAGATTTCTTCTATAGTCATTTAGCAATAAGACATAGAGAACTTAGGTAAGAAGCTTGGGAAGTTTTGTTTTCTTTCTTTTTAAAATGATTCTCCTGTGTAAGATGGGCAGTCTGTCAACTCAGGCAATAGAGAAAAATCTTTACCTCATTCATTGATTCACTTTCTTCTGACAATTTAGTGGCAACTTAAAAAAAAACTACAATAAATTTCAACTAGCATTTGAGTCCAGGTTTTGTGCAAAAGATGAAGACAACTGTCTTCAAAATTGACTTTTTTGAAAACTGAAAACTAAGGTGACTTTGTGGCTTAGGTATTTGTAACAGTGACTTTCTCATAACTTAAAGCAGACTTCCGTATATTTTTCAAATATGAAGGACCCTTGTGAGGAAGCTTCATTATGCCTCTGGTCTCATGAGAGAGATTATGTGGAACACAGTTACTCATTTTTATGCTGGTGATTATTAATAGCTCAACCATAATTGCTTATTGACAAGTAAAACAATTGGATGACTCCTTAGATTTGACTGTGTCTTCCACAAATCTAGAATGCAGGTATGATGAGTTTCTAAGATTCTCTGTTTTTAAACTTCCAAAATGAAGGAGATGAGATTAGTTGAGAATATCAGATTGGCAGCATTTTTTTTCATCTCCTAAATACTCAGATTACACCAAATGGGAAAAGTCCATTTCTTTTTCCCTTTAAATCTGAAAAGTAGACTTTTTAAATCTTGTAAAAATGAAACCCTTGTCAAGGGAGATGAGTTAGCAAGAGAATTTTATCTTTACAGAATTTCTCTTTGCCACTTGTTTCAGGTTAATGGTAAGAGTTACCCGCAGGCTAAGTTGCTATTGGGACAGATGGGGGCATTGCATCCAGCCAATAGGCTAGCTGCTTATATCACAGGCAGGTTGCGACCCTCAGTCCTGGACCTCTCAACCCTCAGTACTGTCATCTCCAAGGTAGCATCCAATGCCAAGGTGGCTGCATCCAGGAAACCACGTACCCTGTTGCCTTCAACATCCAATTCCAAAATGGCATCATCTTCTGGCACTACAATAAATTGCCCTGGGAAGAATCTGAAGGCGTTTGTCCCAGCGAAAAGACCAATTGGTAAGTTGGACTGTTAGGGTTGTGACTTGGTGCTGGGCCAGTGGATACAGATATGGAGGTTGTAAAACTTAGAGAAATATAGAAGTTGGCACTTTTTTTTGTTGATGTTTATCTTGCCTGAATTTAACTAATTTTTTAGTAACTCTTCTGATGACCTACAAAACTAAATAAATTGAATTATAGTTAGTTTTATAGTTATTTCCCAGACTTTTAGATTGGTTTTGTTAACGTGGAAAAGACTTAGCTTTTTAATTTTGTTTTGCAGAAGGTAATACATATTCCTAAGTACTTTCCCTAATTTACTATTTCTCCAATGAGGACTGGTGTTTTTGGTAACCAGTCGTATGTATGTTCCTCGAATTTATGAAACCAAGGAGCTAGCAAAATCAAAATGCATTGAGTTGGTATAGACTTAGAGTAGAAGACTTGTAAAACATAATTCTGGGAGCATTGCTTTATTATATTTATCCCTATTCTGTGAGTAAAAACCTAATTTATTTAACATCTCAGAGTCTGTAATAAATTGCCTCCTTGAAATCATTTGTGTTTTAGAACTGATAGTATATACAGTTGATTTTATTGGATTCCTGTTTTTGTTTTTTCACATCTGTTTAGAAATGTTAAGTAAAAATGTTTGCTGTGTTTTCGTTCCTCTTAATAGGAAATTGAAATCTCTGGCTAAATGCTGGAGTTGTGTGAAGATGGAGTATAGGCATTGCCTTAAAAAGAACTCTTTCTACCTCTTGTTAAAAAGGTAGCTTTAACTGATGATTTAAAAAAAAAAAAGATTGTCTTATCCTGCCCTCTTCTGAAATGTCTTTTTGCATATTTCTAAAATGCAAAACTTTACTGTCTTGTAAAAGGACAGCAATAAAGAGGTAGAGGTGCTGTGACAGAAGGAAGTGGTGCAAACAAATTTTAAAATTAGAATTAGGAATACAGCTTCCTTATTTTCTTCCTCTGTTTTAGATGATGAAGTTGAGTGCTGCTGTGCTATACAGTCTTTTTAGTGTTCTGGCAGTTTGACTGTATTGCATAACCAAAGGAATTTCAGAAGGAACATCCAATTTTATTCCCTTTAGTTGTTAGAATTTTGAAAGTTAGGTTTGGGTGGACAGGTATGTTTGACTACAGGTAGGTAATACCTGTAAGAAATAGACCCAGTGGTGCACAGTAAATGTTGATAAACACAATCACTACAAGGATGAAATATGAGAACTGAAGATTTTTGACCTGCAAATTTTTATTTGCAGCGGCTCGACCCTCTCCTGGTGGTGTGTTCACACAGTTTGTGATGAGTAAAGTTGGAGCCCTGCAGCAGAAGATCCCTGGAGTTAGCACACCCCAACCCCTAACAGGGCCACAGAAGTTCAGTATGAGACCTTCTCCAGTAATGGTCGTCACACCTGTGGTTTCTTCTGAGCCAGTTCAGGTGTGCAGCTCTGTGACTGCTGCTGTCACTACTACCACCCCTCAAGTGTTTTTAGAAAATGTTCCTGCTGTGATACCTACGACTGCTCTATCTGACGTGGGAACTAAAGAAACTACTTATTCTTCTGGTGCCACCACTGCAGGGGTTGTTGAGGTCACTGAAACTAATACCAGCACCCTTGTAACACCTACCCAGTCTACAGCCACTTTGAACCTTATCAAAACGACTGGGATAACTACCCCTGTGGCTTCAGTTGCTTTTCCTAAGTCTTTGGTAGCATCTCCTCCAACCATAACTCTTCCTGTTGCTTCCACTGCCTCCACCTCCATAGTCGTGGTGACCACAGCTGCATCTTCTTCCATGGTGACCACACCAACTTCATCTCTGAGCTCTGTTCCCATTATACTCTCGGGAATTGATGGGAGTCCACCAGTGAGCCAGAGACCAGGTAAGGCCTAGATGTTACAAGCTGGTTTACTTTATAGCTGGTTATATAACTTTGTGGTTCTGATAGAATTATAGGTATATATATCAAGTGTTTCTGCTATAACAGAAAAAAAAACTTTATATTCTGCAAAACTGTACACTAAAACTAATGGACATCATGGTAAATACAAGGTTAGGACAATCAGTGAACATCTGTGCAATTTTGTAACCAGTGAGTGAGTGAAAGTCACTCAGTCACGTCTGACTGTTAGTGACCCCACGGACTCTAGCCTGCCAGGTTCCTCTGTCCATGGAATTCTCTAGGCAAAAATACTGGAGTGAGTAGCTGTTTCTTCCTCCAGAGGATCTTCCCAACCCAAGTATTGAACCCAGGTCTCCTGCGTTGAAGGCAGATTCTTTACAGTGAGCCACCAGGGAAGCCCCAGAATACTAATAAACTGTTACCTTCCAGATAAACAGCCTTAATAGATGGTTTAGTGGGGCTAGAGATTTTCTCGGGAAATTAAAAATATTCAAAAGCATTAGAATGGAAATGCTACAGATGGGAGTGGAAGTCTGAGCCAGTAGAGCAGCCATTAAAGTGGGTGCAGGAGGAAGTGCAGCTCTTGTGTGTTGAGAGCTAAGGGCTCACATCTCTGAGGGAACGAAATGTAGGTGTGCCCTGTTTTGGGAGTGGGAGGGCTGCTGCTTTATATTTAAAAAGGACAGATCGATGGGCTTCTGCTTATGTTGCAACCAAGCTGAGGGCCTTTTCTCTCCTTGCTTAAGATTAAAATTCTAGGTCCTCTTCCCTAGTAAAAATCATTTGTGAATCAGCCCAACTCCTATATTACTATTGCCATTCTCTTAATTGAAATAGAAATAAGGAAGCATATTTCTTTGTTTAGGACTCTGATATTTTATATGTCAACTTTTTAGTTAAAACTAAATTTTTTCTCTTGTTGGCTTAGTTTAAGTGAATTTGAAATAGAAATAGTTCACACTTTGGTCACTTTTATATCCTAATTCAACCAGCTAAAGTAAGTTGTTAACCTTAGTAGACTCAAAGAAGAATTAGTGTGGAAAGGAGTGTGAGAGATGAGGCTTTGCAGGATATAGTGTGTGTGTTAGTTGCTTAGTTGTGGCCAACTCTTTGCGACCCTATGGACTGTAGCTGACGAGGCTCCTCTGTCCATGGACTTCTCCAGGCAAGTGTACTAGAGTGGGTTGCCATTCCCTTGTCCAGAGGATCTTCCTGACCCAGGGATTGAAGCTGGGTCTTCTGCATTGCAGGTAGATTCTTTACCATCTGAGCCACCAGGGAAGCCCCTACAGGATATAAGGGGGAATAAAATAACTGACAACAGTTCTGTCTTGGTTATTGATAGTTTTCCTACTAGATATTTTTGTCTTCAGGGGCATAGTTTAAATCCCTGTAGATATTTTAGGAAAGAAGGGATGTGTAAATTGAAGTGCTGTTGAAAGGAAAAGTGGATGACTGTCAATTTAGTTGTCTTTTGTTACTTCCTGTCAACACACTTACCAAAAAATGGCTGATAATATTATTTCAAAAGTAAGATTGTTGTTGATGAAACCTTTTTGATTTTCTTTTGAAACTCACAGTTCACATCTTGTCATATTTTAACTGGTCACGTCTTCTAAATCATGTATTCTAACCTTTCTTTATATTTTTAATTATGTCATGAAACTGTGAAGTTGTTTACCTTTTGTAGTTCATTTTCTTTCAGATTTCAGTCACTCAGAACATATGTTCAGGTATTTTGCTCTGATTCCCATTTATACTCTCATATAATTGATTTACTATTTTTATTTAAATCAAGTCGTTTGTTCACTTAAATATACTTTTAAAAGGAGCAGTATTACTGTAGTTGGAAACCAACATTATTTGCCAGAATTGAGGGTAGTCTCTTAAATAAATAAACTGAACCAATAATAATAAAAAGTATCAAATACTAGCCAGCCCCTGTGTGTTTTTAACATGTGACCTGCTCTCTGTTAATGAAGGAAGTTAGAAAATACTGGCATAGTCTTTTTAAATTTTAATATTAAAGACGTAATATCAGAGACAATTTCTTCTGTATTTAATCGAAAGATTAAAATTCTGACAGTATAATATGGTGTTATTCTATATGACATACCACCTAAAAGTATCTTCTGTAATATTACTTGAGGAAATGCTAGTTGCATATTTTCTTATCTGCTCTTCTATAAATGGAGCTGACTCACATCACTGCCAACTTCTGAGGAAGTGTGTGATTTTGTTACAGGTTCATAAAGTGGATCCCAGCTCGGGGATTTAGACCTCTGACTTTGATTTGACTTTCCATCCTTTGTCTTTCCCTTCTTCCCCTCATACAGTGCAATAAGTAATCACTTACCTAGTGTGTATGTTAAAGGCTGCTTTGGGAGTAATTTGGTTTTGAATCATTCTGTAAAACAATTTGAATAGAAATTTTCAAGAAATTAAGAATGCTTTAACATGTTTTTTAATCACATAAGATAGATGATTTTTTTTTGTTTGTTTAAAAAGTTGCACACTTTTTTTTATCAGTTTGGTCTTGTGTCATTTCTTTTTCAAAAGTAATCTTGGATCTTCTATAGTAATTTGTCATGTAAATGTTAAGGAGTGTCACTTTCTTTTAGAAATTTAATACCTTTTTTGGGCTAAGTGCATATTACATATTAAAATCTTTGTTTTGTTTGGCTTGTTAATTTTTCTGTTTAGTGACAAACTGATGAAAATTTTTATTTAAAAATGTCAAAAAAAATAATTGAAAATAATAATATTAAAGAAGTTCAGTTATTTGAATGGTAATATTAGATCACTTTCATTTATGCTTACTATTATCGTTATTCCTACTTGTTTATTCCTGTGACCAAAAACACATACTGTTTTTTCCCATATCCTTGGTGTTTTCTTCCAGACATTGAAGTGCATCTTTCGGCACTATTAATGTTTTGAAATCTCTTAATTCACATCTTCTGCATTAAGTTTCTGCCTTTTCTATTTCAAAACTATGTTTTGCCTCTTCTTAACCAGGCTTTATTTCCCTGCTTCTTTGATGTCTCTTAATTTCACTCCATTTGGGGGGATATGTGTGTTTTTTCCTTCTGAAAAATAATTTTCACAAATCTGTATGCTTTGCTTATTCATCAATGAACTTCAAAGGTCAAGAGGTTTTTTGGTACCTTGTGATTTTTAGTCTTTGACTTTGTCTTCCTTGAGTAAGACCTGTTAAACTAAGTCATAAGCCTGTTAAGTGTTGACGGCCTGAATTTTTAAGTTGAACAGAACATTTACTTGAACTTTAATGAGATCCAGGTTTAGAGGCCTGCCCATGTTCTTTCATTAGGCAGAAGTATTATCTCTTTCAATGCACCTCTTGACAGTTGATACTTTCTTTTTTTACCTGTCTAAATGTAAGGCCCTGTAAAGTCTGGTTAATACTTAAGTTTAAAGTAAATTGTTCTCAGCCATAAGTCCTATAAGTCATATATCATGGACATACAGAATTTTGCCAGCTCTGTAATTTAAACTTGTACTTATTTGTAACATGGTTAGATTCTTTGTCATAATTATTTTTTCCCAAGTATTAAAGGGAAATTCTGATACTATGTTTCCATTTCCTGTTTTTCAGAAAATGCCCCTCAGATTCCAGTGGCTCCTCCACAGGTTTCTCCTAACACAGTGAAACGTGCTGGACCTCGATTGTTGTTGATTCCAGTGCAGCAGGGTTCTCCTACTCTTAGACCTGTCCCAAACACACAACTTCAGGGACATCGGATGGTCTTGCAGCCTGTTAGGAGTCCAAGTGGAATGAACTTATTCAGGCACCCTAATGGGCAGATTGTCCAGCTTCTCCCTTTGCATCAGCTTCGAGGATCTAATAACCAGCCCAACTTACAGCCTGTCATGTTTCGGAACCCAGGTATAAAGTTAGAGATATTTTTGATAAGTTTCTCTTTTCTTGAATGATTTGGTCATATGGTATATTAATATACCAGGATTGGTCTTACCAGTCTCTTGAAATCACCTGTTAGGAAAAAAATATGTACTTTGAAAGTCTTTGATGTGGGCAATGGTGATTTAAAATGCTTTTTTTTCCCTCACCAGGGTCTGTGATGGGAATCCGTTTACCCACTCCTTCCAAACCTTCAGAGACTCCACCTTCTTCGGCTTCGCCCTCTGCTTTCTCCGTTGTAAATCCTGTAATTCAGGCTGTTGGATCTTCTCCAGCAATGAATGTTATCACTCAGGCACCATCATTGCTATCTTCTGGAACTAATTTTGTGTCTCAGTCTGGTACATTGACTCTGAGGATTTCCCCGCCTGAACCACAAAGTTTCACAAGTAAAACAGCCTCTGAAACCAAACTAACCTATAGTTCAGGAGGGCAGCCTGTTGGTACAGCCAGTCTTATTCCTCTCCAGTCTGGTAGTTTCGCCTTGTTGCAGCTCCCAGGACAAAAGCCTGTTCCCAGCTCCATTCTTCAACATGTTGCTTCACTTCAGATGAAAAAAGAATCTCAGAATGCAGACCAGAAAGATGAAACAAGCTTTTTAAAAAGAGAGCAAGAAACTAAGAAAGTTCTACAGTCAGGAGGAGAAGCTGTAGAGCCTGAGACTAATATAATAAAACAAAACCCAGGAGCTGCTGTCTCAGAAGAAACTCTGAATGATTCCTTGGAAGATGGGGGTGATCATTTGGATGAAGAGTCCCTTCTAGAAGAAGGGCCTGCAGCTGTTAAGCCTTCTGAGCATGTCTGTAGCACTGGCTCACACTCAGGTGAAGACTATAAAGATGTTGAGGAAGAATATGGGGTTAGGAACCGTAACAGCTCCACAGAAAAACTGACTGTTCTAGAAGTTAAGACCATTTCTGGAAGAGCCAGTAGCATGACAGTCCAAAGTGTGAATAATGTGCAACTTAAAAAACTCGGTGATGTGAAAGTGGAACAGCAGAAAGGCTTAGAAAATCCAGAGGAAAAATCAAATGAATTTCCAATTATCTCTAAAGAAGAAAGCAAAGTTGAATTTTCAGGCAGTAGAGTTGTGGAGCAGCAATCTAATCCAAAGCCAGAGGCCAAGGAGAAGGGATGTGGAGGGTCTCTGGAGAAGGACAGCATTAGGGAGAGGTGGAGAAAACACCTAAAGGGCCCTTTGGCCCAGAAATATGTTAGAACTTCACAAGAAGGCAGGAACGAGACAAATGAGCAGTTAATTAAAGAAACAAAAACTTGTAAGGAAAATTCAGATGTGTTTCAACAAGAACACAGTATCTCTGATTTACTTGGAAAAAGTGGAACTACTGAGAATGCCAAAATTTTAAAAACTGAATGTGATTCTTGGAGTAGCATTTCTAGTCCTACAACCTTCTCCATTGTCCCTAGGAGAGCTGCCAAAGGGAGCAGAGGGGACGGACATTTTCAAGGTCACTTGCTGCTCTCAGGAGAACAGATAAAACCAAAGCAAGAGAAGACGGGTGGGAGAAGCAGTACTGACTTCACTGTTTTGGAGTTGGAAGAGGATGATGAAGAAGATGAGAATGAGAAAACCGATGATTCTATTGATGAGATTGTGGATGTTGTCTCTGACTACCAGAGTGAGGAGGTTGATGATGTAGAAAAGGTGGTGAGCCCATTTTTGTTGTGACTGAAACCTCAAGAATTTAAATGATTCATTAGACAATAGTTTTTCCAGAAGATAACTAAGACCTGATACATTCAGTTGGATGCCTAGGTTTAAATCATGGTTAAATGACTTTGTAGTTTTTAGGCTGTGTCAGTCAGGTAACATTTATTGAGCTTATATTGTGTTTTGAGACTTGTCTGATATTATACAGGAAAGCTGGTTTAAGCCTTGGGGGAATAGATGCTTTGAGAGTCCCTATCAAATTAGGTTTTTAAAAAAAAAACAAAAAAAACCCTGAAATCACTACTCCCATTTGATCTCAGTCTTTTTTTCCCACATTTTTTATGCAAAGTTGTTGTAGCTTATCTGGTAGATATATATAAGAAACAGGGAATGGGTGGCCTTATAACTGGAAGATAATTTGTCTATCAGCATTTGTAGAGATGTTTTTTGTTTTGGAGAGAAATGAAAAACATCATTTAATATTTTATTATCACCCTGCCTAAAGCTTTCTAGCCATGTTCTAAAATTAAATAATTAGTGTCTAGAATTTATATTCTAACCTCTGGTCATCTTCCTTTGTAATTTGACCTTTATAATTTATTTTTATTTTTTAATTTTGCCGAAGCCATTTTTATAGACTTCTGTGTAGAGTTGTATTTGCTGAACTAAGTAATTGAGCATCAGTATGATATAGGGCAGGAGTTGGGCAAACTTTTTTGTAAAGGGCCAGTTTGTAGATATTTTAGACTCTGCAGGCTAGGTGACTTGCTTTTGCAGCTACTCAGTTGCTGCTGTGGAGGGAAAGCAGCCATAAACAGTAGTAAGTGAATGAGTGTGGCTGTGTTCCAGCAAAAACCTCAGTTACAGAAACAAATGGGAGGCTGTGGTGTGCTGTCCCCTTCCCCTGGTGTAAAACATAAGGAGGTTATAGCCATCTGCCTGTGGGGTATCCCTCTGTTCAGGAGCAGATAATATGGCCCTTTGCAATGATTGTCTTGCATGGCAGTTTTAGAATCTCACTCTTTTTGAGATTCATTTGTTCTCTGTGTTACCTGGTCCTCCTCTGTTAATGCCTAACTGTCTTAGGCAGATAAAACATAGCAAAAAGGTTTACATTTAAAACTAAAATGTCTACGTATTGAAATGTTTCTGTGTCATTATTTCTGAACCTCACCTGTCTCATTTGTAAATGAGATGGATAATTCTATATGCATTTGCCTCGCGTTCTGTCTATAACCTCATCTTTTTGAGGACTTAGATCTGTAGGTTGTTTAGGAGTTAGATTGCCAATCTTGTACTTTTTGCAGTCTCATAAGTCAGCCTAGGTAAGCATCAGACCAAAAACAGTCCAGCTTTATTTTAATTAAAATTTTTTTCTATTATGGTTTATTACAGGATATTGAATATAGTTCCATGTACCATACAGTAGGATTTTATTGTTTATCCATTCTATATATAATAGTTTGCATCCAGTCCATCCCTTACTCACCACTCCTCCCCCTTGGCAACCACAAGTCAAAAACAGTCCTGCTTTAAAGTCAGTGAAAACAATTGCTCAGTAGAACTGACTTAATGGAACCTTTAGAGTGTCTTAGTCATACAGAGTAGCATTGCTTGAACTTCCAAATGGGAAATCTGACAGGTACACTGGCCATTTTAAAGTAAGGGCTTTCAAATTTAAATTGTACATTGTATTTATGTATATGTTTGACACCTATGATAGCTTTACGCCTATATTAAGCATTATATTGGAATAGTGTAATGAAAGTTGTGAGTAGCCTTTTTAATTTAAATCTTCCCTGATTAAGTTAATTGGATATTATTTACAAAGCCTCCAATTAAAGCCATGTAATACATATTCTTCAGTTTAAATATTATAAAGCATCTGCCTCCATTAGTATTCAAACTTCTGGGGTTCTGTTGGTTTAGATTCCCAAAGTTAATTTTAATATGCATTGATTAATACACAATATTTAGGTGATGATTAAATTGAGGATCATAAATGGGGATCATAAATGATGACTTGAGTCATTTATGTCTGTTAACCATAGGGAGCCTGTAATTTGGGAGTAAGTAATTTTTCCGGTGAGATTAAAATAGAACTAATAAAGTGATAGGGATGCTTCATTTTGAGTTGTGCTTCTTTGGTATAGTACAGTTATAGATGACATATACTCTGTTTAGTTTCTGGCATAATAAACACTATTTTTAAAGGTGGACTTAGGAATTCCATCCGCATAGCCCATAATCCATATAGTTTGTGTGCATGCTAAGTTACTTCAGTTGTGTCTGATTCTTAGTGACCCTATGGACCATAGCCCATCAGGCTCCTCTGTCCATGGGATTTTCCAGGCAAGAATACTGGAGTGGGTTGCTGTCCCCTCCTCCAGGGGATTTTCCCCACCCAGGGATTGAACCCATATCTCTTACATCTCCTGCATTGGCAGACGGGTTCTTTACCACTAGTGCCACCTGAGAAGCCTCTCATATAGTCCTCTGTTGTGAGTTTCTTTGGTAGGTGCTCAATAAATGTTTACTGATTGACTCATCTTTTGGTATAATAAGCAGTACAGCAAGCCTGGGCTTCTTTTGGTATTTGAAATTCTTCAAAAGCTCTCATTCTGTGGGATTGAGATACTTAGAAGATTGGGCTATATTCTGTTTCCATATCTGCCTTGAATGTGTTTTTGTGGGTGTTTAATATGGGATTAACCATGAAGCACTTTTACACTAGAACTTGAGTTTTTCTGCTTTCTACCTTCTCCCTCACCATGTTTTATTTGATTGCTATTTAATCTTTAGATTTATGCAGCTTTAATGTATCTGTACTTGAATTTGTCCACTTGCAGTAATATTGAAGCATCAACACAGCCCTTTGGAGACTCTTGTCTCTTTAGTCTAATCATGTCTGATGTTGGGTTGTCAAAAAAGTTTGTTCAGATTTTTCTATACCATCTTGTGAAGAAACCTGAACGAACTTTTTTGGCCAACTCAGTATATCTGTGACTTACAATGTAGTTCTTGGTTGTTAGCCCTAACCATGTGCTGTCTATATGACTTAATTCCATTTTAAGATTAACAGGTTTAAGGTTAGCAGTACTCATGGTTTAAGATCAATGTTTGGCACTGGTTGGCTTTATAAGGGAAACAGTCAGTTGAAAATTTTAGTTGTGCTTGCTTCCCAATGCTTTATTTACTGTTGGACTGCTGTATTTCAGAATAACTGTATAGAATACATTGAGGATGATGAAGAACAAGTGGACATTGAGACTGTAGAAGAACTACCCGAGGAAATTAATGTTGCCCACATGAAGAGCACAGCTGTCCATACAGAGATTTTGAAACAGCCGTAAGTCTTATTTTTCTTTGGATTGTTGTTTTTTGTTGTAGTTTTGTAACCATAAGCAAAACTGAATGTTCTAGTCGAGAGTTCTGGGTAACTGACATAGTTCCTTTATTTCTCTAGCTTTTTTTCTTATTAGTAGATGAGGAAAGGAGCTGAAATTCAGAGGTAATTAACTTCCTTGTTATTGCTAGGAAACAGTATATAAATGTGAATAACATGCTTTCTGAGCCTGATACATTGGCATTAAAATACTAGTTTTGCTAGTTTGTAGCTATTTAACCTTGGGTAAGTGTGTAATCTCTCTGAATCTTAGATTCTTTACCTATGAAATGAGGAAAATGTCCTTTTTAAAGGGATTAAATGAGATAATATATGAAATAACTAGCATAACTGATACAGTGGACTACTCAATAAAGTTCTTTGTCTTTTAAGGATATGGTTGTAAATTCTAAATTTGGTTACTTTGCTAGTTGAACAGGTGAGGTGTACGGTTAAAAACATTTTCCTGCCTGTTCAGCTGATGAAATGAAAATACAGAGAGAATGGTAAGATGACTTAGGAAAAAATGTTATGCTTTAGTAAACCTTATATTGATTAGGAATTGGGGTATGAGAGAAAGAAGGTAAGAGTTATTTTGTGCCAGACATTGTGCTTTTCAAGCTATTATATCATCAGCTACCTAAAGTACCAATGAGTTGAGAAAGAGTTATTCTTCATTCCTACTGGGACAGTCGAAGGTAGGGATACAGTGGTATTTTTCTTCACTTCAGGGCTATTTGGAGGGTCCTTCAATTACTTGGACTTCCCAGTTAGCACTAGGGGTAAAGAACCTGCCTGCCAGTGCAAGCGACACAGGTTCGGTCCCTGGGGTGGAAAGATCTGGAGTAAGAAATTGCACCCCACTCCAGTATTCTTGCCTGGAGAAAACCATGGCTAGAGGAGGCTGGCAGGCCACAGCCCATGGGGTTGCAAAGAGTTGAACATGACTGAGTACACACAAACACCTCAGTTGCCTGCTGGTTATGATTGGAAGAATTTAAATCTCTTAAAAACTTAATTAGACTTAAGTTCAGTAATATTGCAGGATGTAAGTTCAATATGCTAAAATTGAGTTCTAAAACAATAGCAACAAACAAAATATAATTAAAAATACAAAAAAGCTGTTTGGGATTTTTGATAGAAGTTGTGCAAGACTTATAAAATGTTATTGAAAGACATTGAAAAAAATTGGAAAAAAAAAAACATTGACGAAGATTTCAGTAAACAGATTCCATCTTTATGGACTGGAATAATAAAGGACCAAGAATAGTCAACCCTTAAAGAGCACAACCTGTAAAGGAACAAGTTGTTAAAAATTTGTCAGTAAAAAGGCGATTTCAGACTGTAAGGAAAATATTTGCAATATGTGTTAGAGGATTAGTATCAAGGATATAAAATAATTCTTACAAGTCAGTAAGAAAACGGTGATCCATGGGCTTCCCTGCTGGTAAAAAAATCTGCCTGCCAGTGCTGGCAACATGGGTTTGATTCCTAATCCAGGAAGATCCCACATGCCTTAGAACAGCTAAGCCTGTGGGCCACTTACTATCAAGCCTGTGCTCTAGAGTGCGGGAGGTACAACTGCTGAGCCCATGCACTGCAAGTATTGGAACCTGTGCCCTAGAGCCTGTGTGAAGCCTAGAGCTTCACAAGAGAAGCCACTGCAATGAGAAGCCTGCACACCACACAACTAGAGTAGCCCCTGCTCACTGCAACTAGAGAAAAACCTGTGCAGCAATGAAGACCCAAGACAGCCAAAAATAAATAAATAAAATTAAGTAAATTTTAAAGAGATAGAAAAGAACAGTATGATCCAATAGAAAAATAAGTAATGGATATTGTGGGCAAATCACAGAAGAGGAAACCTGGATAAACATACATAAATTTGTTCCCCCCTCACAAGTAATTAGGGAAATGCAGATTAAACCACAATGACTTTATGAATTTATACCCATAAGTTTGGATAAATTGAGATTTCTGAAGTATTGTTGTCTAGTTGTGGAACAATGGGAACATACTATGGGGGGGGTAGGAGTATGAGTTGTTATTACCTCTTTGGGTAGTGTGATGTGACTACAGTTGAAGATGTGCATGCATTTCTTCCATCCATCAGTTCCACTCCTAGATACAGATCCTAGAAGGGTTCACACACATGTACAAGGGGTCATGTGTGGGGTTGTCCATTCAGCATTTGCCATTGTGAAAATTTGGATGCAACGTAAATAACTACTAACATACTAAAAAAATAAAATTTAGAGAAGTCACACTTCGGAATACTATATAGCAGTTAAAATGATCAAACTACGAGTATTAACATATCTCATATGTAATGTTGAATGAAACAAATCAGTTGAAGAAAGATAAACATTACATACAAGTTTAAAATGGCTACACAATATTTTCTTTTTAAAGATAAGTCAGTACATTCCTAGTAAAGCTACATGAGAAGGAAGGAAGGCGATGAATGTGCCCATATTTTGGGGATATTTTATTTCTTAGGCTGAATGACATATACCTGGATGTTGATTATGTATTTTGTTTGTACAGTTTTATATGTTTGAAATGTTTCACAATTGAAAAACGTAATTTGTAGTTTTAGGGTTTTTTTTGGAGACTTTGAGAAAAAAGGGTATTGTTGAATAAATCATATTGCCACAAATGGGAATATGGGAAAAGAAGCCAGTCACAGTTTAGACAATTAGGGATGGTTTGGCTTTATATAGATTTGAAATAGGTCTTAGATTATTGAATTTCAATAAGACTTTGGAAAATACTGTCTTTATTTAGGTGCTGTATGCCTGTCTCTGCAGATGAAAAAGCTACTGAAAGGAGTCGAAAGGTATTTACAGTATATTTAATGATAATTGCTCATTTAATAAAATTGATAACATTTGTCCTTACAGGTAAAACAATATTAGTTATATTAATTATGACTTTTCAGGGCTGTTTTTACCAATGAGTTAATATAATCAGCTTTTTTGCCCCTTAATGAAATTATACTACTACTGCTTTTTTTCCTAATTCTCCCCGTCGTGCCCCCCCCACCTAGTTGATAGAATAATTTAGAGGAATTAAAATGGGCATGGAATTTGTGAAACTTGATTTGCTTATTTGAAAACTTAATTGTATAATGTAATGATGTGATGTGAAATAGGCTAGCATTCTTTCTTATCTAGACTCCTGATTTTTCCAGTGACCTAAGAAATTACTTGTTATCTGAAATAATGGCTGGCAGTACAGGGAGCCATGAGATTATAAATTTTCTTTGATTTTCTTAATATATTGTGTAGGATATCATGGTACCATGATTAAGCAAGATTTTCTCTTTATCCTTACTAACACTGTGGAAGAATTAATTTCAATTTTGAAAAATGTGTAAGTACAAATTACAGATTTGGGAGGTTTATAAAAGAGGGACGAAGAAATAAAGGATATGAGTATTGATACCCTCATTTTACAGAGACACTGTCTATTGTGGATGAAATGAGAAATGGAGGTAGAATTATATTCTAGTTGCAAAGGGATCAATAGAAGAACTAAATGATTTATCTGTATTAGGAAAATGGGATGGTGAGATGCGAGAGAGTGGTGAACTGAATTCTTTTCTGCATAGCAGGAAGTAAATAGTTAAAAATATCATTTTTAACTTAGGATATAGACTTAAGAAGCAGAAAAAGCAACTCAAAGAATAAAAGTGGTTGTTTCTGAGGATCCAGGTATAGGTGCAAGGCACAGTTGCTTTTCATTATAAGCTCTTTACATTTTTATATTTTAAACCCTATATGCATCTTCTACTTCTTTAAATGATTTAAAAATAGAATTAGAATAAATAAGAGAGAAAGGAAGCCTAAGGCATCCTGAGAGTTAAGGAAGACTTTCCTGAAAAATGCAAAGGTTTGCATTTAATTGTTAAGTCATAAAGGAGGGTAGAAAGGGATAGGTGCAGGCAACAACCTGTGTAATGACAGGGAGGTGTGGGATTATAGAGTGCTTAGGAAATTTACAGCGCTTTGGAATGGTTGGAGACAACAGTGATTTAGGAAGAGTGTCAGTTGATCCTTTCCCAAATTGTAAAGGGTCTTCCAGTATTTAAGAAAAAATTTTAAATTTGTTTTCCACTAGTCAAG
Organism: Muntiacus reevesi; assembly: GCF_963930625.1. NCBI lineage: Eukaryota > Metazoa > Chordata > Mammalia > Artiodactyla > Cervidae > Muntiacus > Muntiacus reevesi. Next base: position 35,976,485 of record NC_089255.1, read on the forward strand.
TTTTTCATGAAATTTGTGTCATAAAAGCAACTCTCAATAATAAATTATACACATAAACTTTTTAGAGTCCCTTTCTCAATCCCTCATTTGAAAACTGTTGAAATTTGAGCTGAGAAGTGCTATCACATTAGCATGTTTTAGAATTTACACTGTTGATTTGGAGAAAAGAAAGACTTATAGTAAGAGGACCAACTGAGAGGCCATTAAGATACTCTAGGCAGAAGATGGTTGGTGTCTGATACAGAACAGTGCCATTTGGTGTGGTGGAAGAGGGTGGGTAGATGTGAAAGATACTTAGGAGGCAATCTTTTGTTTGGATAGGCTGTACAAGTTCCTCTAAAGCTAAAACCTGATTATTGGAGTGAAAAACTACAGAAAGAAGCAGAAGCTTTTGCGTATTATCGCCGGACACACACTGCCAATGAACGCCGCCGCCGTGGTGAAATGAGAGATCTCTTTGAGAAGTTGAAGATCACATTGGGATTACTTCATTCTTCCAAGGTTTCCAAAAGTCTCATTCTTACTAGGGTAAGTCTGTGTAAATGACAGACAAATAAGAACTTGACTAAAAGAATCTTCTTGAGATACATAAAAAGAAAAGGAAGAAAATTGAAATAGAACTTGTGTTTATCATTTGAATGTGGACTAGTGAGTGCTCAATAAATCTCTTAACAAGAAAATCCTTATGTTCAATCAGAGTTGCTTTTCATTGAAAGTCAGATTCTGAACCAGCAGAGTTAATTATTCATTTTAAAAATAAAGTTAGAAACTGATAAACCCTGTTTACAACAATTTCTGTAAACTTGTTCTCCATAGCACTTAGAAGAGTTATGACTGTCATGGTGAAAGACACAAGACAACTACTATTTTGACATACTTCTTAATGGTTGACAGTCACTTTAAAGGAAACTGTAGTTTTCAAGCTAGCAGAAGTTTTAATTTTGCATGTAGAATAATAGCTAAGGTAATTTTGTTTCAATTGCTTATAATTAAAGGTTGGAAGAGTATAAGGCAAGCATTTTATCCCTCTAGAACAAGGTGGTTTCAACCAGATTTTGCTTAGAATAGGAGTTGATTTTAAAGTTGATTATTAAAATCTAAGCAGAGTAAAAAATGTTTTGTATCTCCTTGCAGTAGTGAAAATACCACTCAGTGGTGCTCTTCATAAATAATCACTTTCCCTAGAAGTAGAAGCCAGAAAAGCCTCCTTTTTGGAATTGACTTTTTTTCCCCACTTGTATACTTTATTATTTAAGTTTTTATTAGAGTATAGTTGATTTACAGTGTTGTGTTAGTATGTTAGTTAGCTCTGTTAGTGAACCAGTTATACATATACATTGTTGTTGTTTAGTCCCTAAGTTGTTTCTGACTCTTTGTGACCCCATGGACTGTAGCTCTCCAGGCTCCTCTGTCTGGGGGATTTCCCAGGCAAGAATACTGGAGTGGGTTGCCATCTCTTTCTCAAGGGGAACTTCGCTACCCACAGATCCAACCTGTGTCTCCTGCATTGGCAGAGAGATTCTTTACCACTGAGCCACCAGGGAAGCCCATACATATATATATACGTACATCCACTCTATTTTAGATTCTTTTCCTGTACAGGCCGGTTACAGAGTATTGAGTAGGGTTGCCTACTCAATAGGCACAATATTGTGCTATACACACAATATTGTGCCTACACAATATTGTGCTATAAATAGTAGGTTCTTACTGGTTAGCTGTTTTATATATAGTAGCATGTATATGTCAATCCCAGTCTTCCAGTTTATTATACCTCCTACCTGTTTCCCCAGTGGTAACCATAAGTTTGCAAAACAATAAAAATTGTTTTAAATGACATTATAAAGTTCTCTAAAATATTAGATTTAAAAGTTTTTATTAAATAAATTTGTGTAGACCTCACCTGTTTTTCAGAAAAAGCAAATTGATGGACTTGATATTACTATTTCTCTTCTAGGCATTCAGTGAAATTCAGGGGCTAACAGATCAGGCAGACAAGTTGATAGGACAGAAGAATCTCCTGACTCGCAAACGGAATATTTTGATACGGAAAGTATCATCTCTTTCAGGTGAGATAATGGTGAATGATCTCTGGTAAAGGCCATAAATATAGCTTTAGTAAGGGAAATTCTTAGTAGATTTTTCAAATACTACTTCATTTGAGTCTTGGTTCCCAGAGTTAACATCAGAATTATCTTTTGACTGGGTGGGACATTTTTTTTTTTATTATAATTACTCTTGACTGCCATAGTTTTGGGGGATATAGTTAAATCAACTGGACTCTATTTCTCATTATTGTGTGGGGTCTTATAGAGAGTGACAGTTTATTCCCTCTCAACCTATAGGTAAGACAGAAGAAGTGGTCCTGAAGAAGCTAGAGTATATTTATGCAAAACAACAAGCATTAGAGGCACAAAAGAGAAAAAAGAAGATGGGATCAGATGAGTTTGATGTGTCTCCCAGAACTAGCAAACAGCAGGAAGGAGCTTCTGCATCATCTGTAGATCTCGGACAGATGTTTATAAATAACAGGAAGGGGAAGCCTTTGATTCTTTCCAGAAAAAAAGACCAGGCCACAGGTAGGAAGGACATTTCTTTGCTTTCCTTGATGCAGATGAACATTTAGTTTAGTTAAAAGAACTGAACATCTTGGCCATAATTTTCGTTTTAATTAGATGAAAGATGAGTTGTATTAAAAGCAGAATATTAACTACATTAGATTTCATTTTCTAGCTTTACACACTCAAGCAGATCCTAATAAGTTATCCATCATGGTAACATATAAGACTTATTTCTGGTAGGAGTTTATTTTTGTTAACCAGACTCTTTTTAATCAGATTGCAGTCTGTCCGTGAATTGCTATACAGGAACTAAGTAAATTGGTTTTGATTTCTTACTCTGTCCTATATGATTTTGAAGGTGAGGCTGTGTTGACTTTACATTACTTGTTTATATCCTTTGAGAATGGTATATCCTTTTCTACTCTTCTACTCTTTGGATAGCCAAGTGTAGGAACCAAGGAAATCTGGTTTGTTATATCAGCTAAGAAGGTGGTGATGGATACTAAAATACAAGTTAGTTTTAACATTGCACATTCAAGTGATGTTATTGCTAAATAAGTAAGGACTTTAGTGACCATTTGGGCCAGTTACCTTATTTTACAGATGGAAAAACTGAGGTCTAAAAACTTGAAGCAATTTCTTAAGAGGTTTATAGGAAAGCAAACCTAGGGATAAAATAGTGTGTACCTTCATCCTGCTTTACCAGCAAGACCATCAGAAGCATTCCATTGAAAAAGTGGTTCTGTAGCTCTGTTCCTCAGCAAAAATAAAATTCTTTCCCTTAAGAGAATCAGTGGACAGGTAACCATTACTGAAAAATTGTTCAAAAAGTAAATTGCAAGTTGAGGTTCCCCAACAAATTTGAAATGTCTTGCTTTTTAAGTCAGAGTGTGGTTTTAGGCATGTCTCCTACATTCCTAGGCTGTACACTAGCATTAATTGAAGATCTTTTATCCTTAACTAATTTCTGATCTTCTTTACAGAAAATACCTCACCCTCTAATACTCCACACACCTCTGCCAACATTGTGATGACTCCACAAGGGCAATTGCTCACCTTGAAAGGTCCCCTATTCTCAGGACCAGTGGTTACTGTTTCTCCTGCTCTCTTAGAAGCAGATCTGAAACCTCAAGTTGCCAGTAGTGGTGTGGCTCAATCAGGTATTGTCTTGAGTGTTGTCTTAAATGGGTGGTGTAAAAGAGTTATCTCTGATCTCTCAAAGTGACAGAGAAAGCCTTTGAATGTGTTCTGTAGTGATAAAGAGCTGTTGTATTCAAGTCTGTATGAGAGGATTCTCTTTTTAGAACATGTTTGGCTCTGTCTGTGGTATTGATTGGTCTTTTTTTTTAACCTGGGAATGGAAACTATTTTGCGTTCTCTCCTAATTTCTAATTGTGTGCTAAGTTGCTTCAGTTGTGTCCAACTCTTTGTGACCCTATAAACTGTAACCCTCCAGGCTCCTCTGTCCATGGGATTCTCCAGGCAAGAATACTGAAGTGGGTTGCCATGCCTTCCTGCAAGAGATCTTCCCTACCCAGGGAGCAAATCCTCTCTTATGTCTCCTGCATTGGCAGGAGGGTTCTTCACCCCTAGCACCACCAGAGAAGCCCAATTTCTAATTAGGGAAAGAATTTTAAAGATGTGAAAGTAAAAGGAATGTGAGGAGTCATTATTTTAGCTTTTGGTGTTGATAGATAAATATCAGTTTTGTGTTGTACTCAGAGATGGTGCACTCCTACATTACCAACCTGATAAAGTTGGAGCACCCTCTCTTTTGGCAATAAGGATTGAGTTGAAAAGGAATTTTTACTTTGATGATTTAGGTTTTATAAACATAAATTTCTGTTAAGGTAAAAGGGTATCTTTACCAATACTAATACTGCTAAACCCAGTCTGGAGGAGTCATCTTCCTAGAGTGCTGCCTCTAAGGGCTTCATCTTTCTGTCATAGTAGCAGTTATTGGGTGAACAGAATCAAGATGTGTGTCTGCCTCAGTATAAAAAAATAAACTTGGGGAGCATTTATATAAAAAAATTAAATAGAACTTTTATTAATGACGGAATATCAGTACGTCTTTTGGTTAAATTTTACCTATTTTCTTGTTAGGCTAACTGTAATTTGAAAAGCTAGTATTTCCTTTCATCTTCTTGCTAAAAGTAGATGGTGAAAATTTAACTCCTTTGAGATGGTTATTGGGTATGAATGGGAGAGAGTGCTTACCACTATAGATAAATGAGTTTTTTTTTTTCTTCCCTAGAAAATGACGACTTATTTATGATGCCAAGAATTGTTAATGTGACATCATTGGCAACGGAGGGAGGTTTGGTAGATATGAGTGGCAGCAAATACCCCCATGAAGTTCCTGATGGCAAGCCACCTGACCACCTGAAAAACACTGTCAGGAGCGAGGATAACTCCTGTGAAGATTTGGGCCGAATCTCTTCCAGAGGCAACCATAGAGATGTCAGAATGGCACTGGGTACAGCACAGGTTTATCTGTCACATAAAGATTCTGGTTTTCCACAAATAGTTGATGTTTCCAGTATGCAAGAAGCACAAGAATTCTTACCCAAAAAGATTTCTGGTGATACCAGAGGGAGTCAGCATAAATGGAAAGAGAGTGAATCAAGACGGGAGAGACTGAAGACAAAGGAGTCTCCATTTCATAAGTTAAAGATGAAAGATCTCAAAGACTCAAGCATAGAGATGGAATTGAGAAAGGTAGCATCAGCTATAGAGGAAGCAGCATTGGATCCCAGTGAACTGCTAACTAGTATGGAAGATGAGGATGATACTGATGAGACACTGACATCTCTGCTCAATGAGATTGCCTTTCTTAATCAGCAGTTAAATGATGACTCTGTTAGCCTGGCTGAACTGCCTAGCTCTCTGGATACAGAGTTCCCAGGGGATGCTCGCCGGGCTTTTATCAGTAAGCTTCCTCCTGGGAACAGAGCAACTTTTCAGGTTGGCCACTTGGGAACTGGTTTGAAGGAATTGCCTGATGTGCAAGGGGAGAGTGACTCTGTCAGCCCCCTCCTCTTGCACTTGGAAGATGATGACTTTTCTGAGAATGAAAAGCAACTTGCAGAACCAGCCTCTGAACCAGATGTGCTTAAGATTGTCATTGACTCTGAGATAAAGGAGTCCCTCATTTCCCACAGGAAAGCGGGTGATGAAGGGAAGAGTACTTCTAGCATCCCTGCTGAGCCTGAAAGTGTGTCCTCACCCCCCATCCTACACATGAAGGGTGGCGTAGAAAACAACAGCACAGATACTTTGTGGAGGCCGATGCCAAAGTTGGCACCTCTAGGTTTAAAAGTAGCTAATACTTCCAGTGATACAGATGGTCAGAGTCTCAAGGTGATGCCTTGTTTGGCACCTGTAGCTGCCAAAGTTGGGTCAGTTGGACACAAAATGAACTTAACAGGGAATGATCAGGAATGCCGGGAGAGCAAGGTGATGCCTACATTGGCACCTGTTGTGGCCAAAGTGGGCAACACTGGGGCCTTGCCAAGTTCTGCAGGGAAATGAACTTAGTTGTCCTCAGGCAGAAGCCAGGCTGTGAGGGGAAACCTCCTTTCTCTGCAGGCACCTGTTTGTTTGTATCATGGAACTGTGATCCTTGACTTTGAAATGTGGTGAATGATGGTAGAGAAAAAGGGGGTAGGGTGCTGACGTCCGTAAAAGAAAATAACTACTATGAAATTCTGATCATGTTAAAATGTGTTACCTCACTTGTGGTGCTGGGTCTCCTCATCCTCTCCAAGAAGATGTGATCCATTACTGAACACGAGGTGCCCCTCTTACCCAAGGAATTTGTAACAAGACTAGGTCCATAGTGGTTCCTAGTTCTTCCCTCCCAGAGTAAAAGCTGCTTGAGACTTAGGAGTTGCTGTGGACTGAACCTTAGTTGATAGCTGTTGTTTTTAGTCTGAAGTCCAAGGAATGTGATGCACTTGTGCAAAGGGATCCAGAAGAGGTAGCTTTTAGTTTAGGTGTTTCAGAATAGGGGGAGAGAGGATGGGTACCATGGAATACCAAAGTGAAGGACTTAGTATCATTCAACAAAATTTTCTCTTCTTTCATATCCCAAGTAGCTTCCATTCCCTCACCTTTTCAATCAGGATTATAAATCTAAGCCTTCTGGTAAAGTAGGAATGCTTTTTAAAAAGCTTTTATTACTGAGGTAATCATTTTGAGATGTAAAAATCAACTAGTTCTCCCTTACTATGTTTGGGTGTTGAGAAGACCATTTCACGGTACCAAGGATTTCTACCTTGAATATATTTGTTGGAGGTAGGCATACAGGGAGCCCTTCCCCTTTCACAAATCACATCACTCAAGAGACATGTAAAATGATAAGCATTCCCTCCCCATACCAGAGACAGTGGCCAAAACAAACAAACAAACAAAAAACTGTGGGGCTGGGTATTTCCCACATCAAACCAGCCTCCTGGTGCTTGGAGGTTTCATTCACTGTTACCTGCACAGGATGTAAAAAAAAAAAGATAAGTCACAGTAGGCACTCTTTACCAGGGAAATAAGGCAGTATTTGAATCACAAGATATATTTTTTATTATCTGCTACCATGGATTCAATGATCTGTAGAGCTTTTTCACTCATTAGCTGTCAGGGTATGAAGGTCTGACAGCCTGTAAAGATAAAAGATATTTATATTTTTGTATAGTTGTTTTCATAGATTTCTCAAAGGCTGAAGTTTTCAACCTAGAAGATGAGATTTGTATTGAGTATAGAAATGATGTTTCCTATCTAGTTTGTAAATAATCATGGTGCACTTGAGGGGTCTCTTGGAAACTCCTGGGGGCAAGAATCACTATTCTGAAAATGTATAGACTGGGATTTAGCTGCTGCATTTTGCCTTTCTTAAATAATTATATTTCGGAATGTAACCCCTGTTCTGTCTTCATTGACAGGATTTGCTTGTGTTGTGAAACTATAACACAAGAGCTTCCAGTGCCTGGGCTGTGCCTAGGCAGTGCTGTTTCTTCTACATCCCCTGCCTTCTTTATCCCAAATCCCACTCAGCATATCTTCAGAACCAGGTTGTGAAACCAACTTTGGAATGGTCCTAGCCAGTGTGAAATTATTACCTCCGTGGTTGGTTCCCTTTCTAGTAACTCTGGTAATAAACAGATTGAAGAGGGTGGGAAAGTTTCCTCTGCAAATTGCACCGGGAACACATTCTTTGTTGGTTTTTTTATGCTACTTGCCTTTCTTGACATTCTCATCAGTCTCCAGCCTTCCCACCTCTAGAGGTTACTGAAGGAGCTTGAAGTAGGTGATGAGCGCCACTCAGCTTCTCATTATCTCTCCCACTTCTCTTTACCCAGGAGATTTCATTCAATGCCTTAGCCAAGGAATCCAGCACCTGTCTTCCCTGCTAATAACTGTCCTTGGAGATGCTAGTAGTTTAATCCAGGTATAGCAGTTTCCCATTATTTCTTTGCTTGTCTTGTCCTCATGTTCCCTCCTGACTTTCCAAGGCTCTTAAAGCTTTTGAGGGTCAGCCAAGGAGCAGGCAAGTAAGCGAGTAATCCTCAGGAAAAGAAGGACCATTCTGCTTCTGAACACTGTTCCCTTTTTTAGAAGGAAATAGACAAATAGGTAGTATTCATTTCTTGATGGGAAGATATTTGACTGTTTATGGAAGATGTCCAGAGATAGAAATGAGAGATGATCCAGTGTGTTCAAGGAAGGCTGCAAATGTCATTATAAACACCCCCCACCCCCAATAATGGTGTTTGCAAGACCTCTTAGAACTAGGGAGTTGTTAGGGCTAATGTGAGGAGGGCTCAGTCTTAAAAACAATCCTGCAGTCTTGATAGAAATCTTAAGTCTCCAAAAACTCCAACCCTTTAAACCTTACCCCAGGAGAAACTGATCTATGAAAATTCATGTGTGACTATGAAAGATGTAGTTGAGTGAGGAGTTGAGGAATTGGGAGGATAGTGAGCTCTCACCCTAACTATAAGAAGCATGATCTCAGTAGACCAATAATTCGCCTTTTTATACATCTGTAAATAAATGGAATGTTTTTAAGAATATAATTATGTCAGATTTAGCTTTTTCTTTTATATATTAAATATATATCTTTCTTTTTCTGCTTTTGAAAAATGACTATTTTTTTAGAAACCTAAGAACAGAAGAAGTTTGGTCAGTGGGAGAATGTATAAACTTGAAATAAATCAGTTACAATAATTAAAGCAGGACTTGGTGTTGCTAGGTTTGTGCTGAGTTGTAATAGAGAATTCTGATGCTCTGAGACATCTGGGAGGGGTTTCACTGAAGGAGTTTAATCATAGGAATTCCTTACTATTTTCAAAGTTTCTGACATGCCATTTGGGGGAGGTTTCTGGTATTCTAATCTTTGCAGCATGTTTTACATGGAGAATTTGAAATTTCATACAACTTGATGGCAAGTATTTGTCTCAAGAAGTCATTCTACAGTGAAGAATGACTAGCCTCCTAGTACCAGTGTGTGCAGGGTGTAACATACCTGTTACCCATAATCTTAGTGACTAAGGACAATAGATGTTCTTAAAGCAAGCTATAGGTTAACTAGTCACAGTTTACAAAAAAATTTTATTAAAGGAGTTCTTTAGACATTAAACTACTCTAAGGTCACTAACAGATCAAGTCCAGCTATATAAACTTCATACATATTACTGTGTGTAATGTTTTTTCCCCAGAATTATGATGAGATACTTAACAATAGGCCTTTCTATAACAAGTTTGAAAACGTTTTGACCACAGAAGAAAGGCAGACAATCCATATATTATTTAGAGCAGGGTTTAGTAGTATAGATAGTTTTTTTCCCCCTGATTATACTAGTTGAGATATTGGAATGATATCAGGTGAATTGAGAGGTAAATGCACTTTGAAGATAGTCTGAAAAATGATGACCCTTATTCCTCACTCTCAGATTAAAACAAAAAACAATGCACAGAGGCACAAAGTAGGCACATTTTCAGATACTTTTGTAGAGAATGATTGATAACCAAGAATCAGAATAGATTTATTGCACAGAATTGTTGATTTTTAAGAAAATGTAAGGGCATCAGTACTTCATGTTGTGTTATCTCTTATGAAATTTTCCATGAACATGAATTGCTGGATGCAGGGAAGATTAAAGCTGAGGTATATAGACTTACTGCCATTTGGAGAAAAAGTAAAATGCTTTTTTGAAATTAAGTTAGAGGGAAACAATTTGATATATACAACTTTTGAACTGAGGCATAATTGTAGCATATTGTAGCATATGACTGAACTGCTCTACAAAGATATGCTAAGTGCTGATTAATAGGGATGGAAGTGTGTGGAGGGTGAGAAGGCTAACCCGTGGGATGAGTTGAAATTTTTGAGACAAGTCTAAGCTCTACTAAATTCTGTCATTGTAAACTATGTTATTAGATTTTGTTAAATAAGAAAGCAGTCTTGGAAGCATTGCTTTGAGATCCACCCTGTTTCCAACTGCAAACATTGGTCTCAGCTGTCCCACAGTGCCTTGCATGTAAAGGTGCTCAATAAATATTTGAATTGATGAGCAACTGTTTACTTTAGCCTGTTAGTTTTCCAGGATCTTATAATTGCACCTATTTGTATATTAAGCCTAGGGTAAATTTAAAATTCTGATCTAATTATGATCGTGAAAACAGACAATTGTATACACCTTTCCTAGACATGTGGAATTTTAGAATCTGACAACCATGTATACATATTGAGGACATAGACAAGTGAATAAAACGTGAAATAGCATATGAACAATGAAATATATGTGTAAGGGTCAGCTGCATTTTGGAGGGTGGGATAGCAATTATTTGAAGAAAAGGGAATAATGAGTCTATTCACACTGGGCCTGGGATGATGAGTTTCTGAGCCTACAAGCCTATTTCTCACATTGGCACTTAAAAGTCTACATGGTTACATATCCTAGACAGTAAGGTAGGACTCAATTGTGAAGAATTAAAAATACGTGATGTTGATCCTAGACTGAAGTATCCAGATTCTAGACTTAAGAAGCCTCTTCATTACACTGTTCTCAGTTGGTTTTTGCCAGATCATCTTAGACAATGAAAGCAGGAGCTTGTATTTCTGTAACTTCAGCTTCAGATGGGAGTAATTTGGAGAACATTTTTCTGAAGAGGATAAACCAAGTAGCTTTGGATAGGAAATGACCAATGACTTTCCTGGCCATGAGTGGTTAGGTAAGTGAGAAATGAATGACCCAGATAGAATTAGGGACAACTCTGATGGGTGCAGGTGAGATTTGCTAGGCGATGCAGCACACAAGTAAGGACAGCAGGTGGCACCCTTCATTAGCAGTGCTACATTGATCCTCCACGCCCCCTGCCTGCCGCCATGGTGGCAAAAATCAGACTAGCGAGGAGTAAAGGCAACCAGCCCCCTATTTCATACTGTTACGGCTAATAACCCTGACCACCTCCTCCAGATTTGAAAATGTGAAAATACTATTTTATATTTCATTACCTCTGCAATGCATGGTTGAAAGGAAGGAGAGGTCATGCCTCTGGTAGCTATTGCCAGCTGGTCTTCCAAGAAGTGACTTCCCTGATATTTATGTCAACTTGTTAGCTTTACAGTTCTCACACAAGTATATACCTGTTTCGCCACTTGGCAGTACAAGAGCCGCTCACAGCAGTAGGTTTAAGAGTTTTTCCCTCCTGCTAACATCTCATCTCCCCCAGGGTTCCCCTAAGGATATGTATCAGATGGGAGGCATATCAGTGTACTCTTTTCTCTGGAGCCCAACTGTTGGAATAGGTTAACCTTTTTGTAAGGTAATTTCTCTAGCAACTAGGCAGAAAGGCACCTAGAAAACAAAGTTAGGTTGAAACACGTATTAAATAATAGGCAAAGATTTCTGTGCACGCTCTGCCATCCCCCCAATTTCTCTCCCCCACCCGTGAGCTAGAAAAACTCTATTAAATCTGGTGCCAACAAGCTTGGCAGTGATCTCGTCAAAGCAACAGGACCAGGGACAAGGGTTCGTGAGTGAGTTTTGACAGGAACATGGAAAATGGCTGGAGCAACTGGTTAATTGGATGGGAACGAGATGGAACATTGGAGGCTAAAGAAAACGTCAAATAAATACACGTCTCATCCGCACATGGACCCGACCGCCCCCTTCCCGCCTAAAGCTCTATCTTAAGGCTATCAGCTCCTTCCGCCTTCTTCCACCGCGGCCAATCAGGTTGCCTAGTTCAATACACTTCGTAGCGATCGACTTACTCATGAAGAATCGTTTCCATGTAGGTCAACGCGCCTGGCAAGCGACGAGCAGAAATTATCCTAGCCACTTTAAATCCCAGCGCTTAGGAGCAGACTTTATGGCTGTACTCAGTCCTGTAATTCTGAGTTAGTTTCAGCTCTGGTCCCTCCGGCCTATTAAAAGCCAACCATAGTGCCGCTGGGGGCGTGGTTACCGTCCTGTTAGGGTTCTGGGAAGTGCGCTTCTCTGGGGGGACCAGGCCTGATAATACCATAAAAGGCTTGGTTTTCTCAGTTCTGAAGCCGTGTTCTGACGACCTCCCTCTAGGATCCGTAGTCGCGACTGCATGGTGCGGAATCCGTGGTTCCTGAGTGCCCAGTCCTCGGCTTCCTAGGCCTTTTCCTGGGCCCCGCCCCCGTAAGCCGTACTCGTCCATTCTGGGAACGCCCCCGTGCGTAGAGGCCGCGCCCCCTCGCCTCCGCTCCTCCTACCCAGCCGGTGGCTGAGCCCAGACGGTAGTTCGCGTTTTGAGCCGCTCGTGCCACCATAGCTGCTTCTGCCACTGCCGCAGCGGAGCTGAAATCGCTGAGCGCGATGCCTGAGGGCGCTGCGAGCCGGGCGGCCCTCGCGCCCGGGGGCTGGTGAGGCTGGGCCCGAGCGGGGGCGCTGGCGAGTAGCAGGGGCTTCTGAGGGAGTGGAGGTGAAAGATCTAGGGCTTCCGTGGCGGCCTGTGAGCGAGCTCGGGAGGGTCGTGGATGGGGAGGGAGGCCCCCGTGGCAGAACGGGTTGCAGGGCCAAGACGAGCCCCGCCGGGCTGAGTGTCCCTGCGGCAGCCGGCGCAGGTGCTCACGACCGCTGCGGGATTCCTTGGTAGCCTCGGTGTCCTCCTCCTTTAGACACTGCTGTTGCCATGAAAACAGTTGGGAATTAACGGGAATCGGACCAGCCACTAGACCTTCTAGGGCCCATCTTATCCTTTCAATTGAACGCCTCTGGCAGGTGTGGGCCTGGCATTTCTTCGCAGCTCAGGCTTTTTAACGCCCCCTTTACCTGAGTCTGTCCTTAAGGCGTTTTAGGAAATCGCGCAGGGCTTGAAGGTGGGAATGAGGCTAAGGGAGAGGGCAGGTACCTAGAGATAAGAGCTGCAGGCACGGCTAGGCAGAAGGTAAGGTGGCCTCTACCATCTCAGGTCAGTGAGAGGGCATCCTGGAAGGGCCTGTGGAGTGGGAAAGCATTGCCGCTGTTGAGGCAAGTCCCAGGATTGGGCCAGGAGCTGTCCCAGGGGCTCCTCATCATGATGGCTGTGGAGGGGTCAACCATTACCAGCCGGATCAAGAACCTTCTGCGATCCCCGTCCATCAAATTACGCAGGAGTAAGGCAGGAAACCGGCGAGAGGACCTCAGCTCCAAGGTGAGTCCTAGTTTTGGGAGCCAACCCTTCCCCTCCCTCCTCTCCCCTCCTCTTCTCTGCTCCACGTACGTCTTTTACCTTACTCTTTCTGGGGAAAGAGGAGAACTAGAAGCTCATGGTGGCTCTGAAGGACCATCTCTGCCCCTCAAGAAAGCAGTGATTTAGTTACAGGGTAAAGGGAATAGAGCCGCAGGGGTGAGCATTGCTGAGATTCATCCGCGAAAAGAGCATGAGGAAGGCAACATGAGGGTTCAATTGTGGCCTCACTACAAACTAAGTCTGTGCTTGGGGAAGCCAGTTGATATGCTATGACTCAGTTTTCCTTCTTGGAAGAAAGTAGTGGGACCACGTATCCTGTGAAGGGCTGAGTTACCACAAATGTTAAGTGTCCCAGCTGGGTTTATGTAAGACAGTGGTAGCAGAAATATGCTAAAACACCTAGTCAGAGGAATTGGCTTGGTAAATGCTCTTCCCTGGGGTCAAAACAAACTTACTTGTCTATTCAAGAGACCTGAACTAATTTAACTGGAGTTTCTTGGCTTTTTAGAAAAGGTAACATGCAAGGAGCCAAGTATCTGCCAGCCAAGCAAATTCTGATTTGCCTCTAGACATTGCTCATCTGATTCTGTATATCCCACCCTACTGCAGAAGTTCTCCAGAAACCAAGTCCCCTTCCATCTCCTCACTTGTCTGAGTGGTGTTTATGCTTTGTTCAATTTCGTAGAGCCCCACAAGTTTGGGAATACAAAAGCCGACTAAATGTATTTAATCTCTGAGGGAACGTGGGGCCTTGTTCCCACAGGATCAGATTAGACTTTTGTGTCGTATTAGCAGCCTGTAAACACAGTGGCCTTGTGTGGTTCAGGATTGCTACAGGGAGAGGCATTTGAGACAGCGGCATTTTATTGCCTTGCCTGCATCTCTTCAGAGATGAGTAAACCCAGTGAGGAATGATTTGGAATGCTAATGTACAGCATGGCAAAGTCCTGGGAGGACTTAACTCAGATCCCTGTCCCTTAGTGGAAGCTTACTTGGCTTTGGTCACAAATGACCACCTTTCCTGTATATTCTTTCAGCAGGAATCATAATTGGCCACAAGGTTCCATGGCTGTGGAGAGAGTGACTTTTCCAGGGGTCCTCATTGACCATTGTTCGTAATCTCCAAAGGCAGGAGAATGAACCTGAAACATAGACAGCTGTCTTGGATTTGGCTCTGTTCACTTGTTTGTTGTGTTGGGTCGATCATTCTTGGTGTTGGAGGCTCTCGAATTCCTGGCTTGGCAATGACCCACATTGTTAGAGCCATCTTCTTGTATCTTTGGCCTCTTTTTCTAACCCAGAATGATACAGGTAATAAGAAAAGTATGGTGGAATTTTAGTCTTCCATATTAATATTAGTATTGTATTAGTCCATATTGTAAATTGTAATTTGTAATTTTGGTCTGGAATCCAGAAGGTATGGTCATCGTTCTTTAAAATTTACCATGTCACTAATCATTAATACATTTGACAAACGTTGATTAAGTGCCGATTATGTGTAGAATCAGTGATGAATAAAACATTATCCTTACCATCAAAGAGCTTGTGGCTAGTCAGACATGCAAACAAATAATTACAACATGATGTGGCAAATGCTGTCCTAGAAGTATGTATAAAGGTGTTTATGGCAGTACAGGGGAGGGAACCTAAATCAGCTTAGGGGGATTAGGAAAAAAACCTTCACAGAGGAAGGGATGCTTGAACTGTGAGTTCTGAGACAAGAGAAGAGGAGAAGCTCTCCAGGAAAACAGTGAAAACTGGAATCTTTGGCATCACCATTAAATGTCCCTGCTTCACATAGGAATTCATTGCTTCAAACTGCTTTAAATGGCTTTGTTTGTCCTAGAGCTGTGAATGAAGGAAATACTTAGCTGAAGTTGAATGACCCTTGAATAGTCTGACTGAGCTCGAGTGCTGGTACATATCTTTAGCACCCAAAAGTAGTAGCTGCCTTTGTGTGCCTCAGACCTTGCCTCTTGCAGATGCCCGACTCCATGCACTCTTTATTGAAGACTACCCGAGATGATTCTAAAAGCCTGCCTTGTGGTAACCAACATAAGACCTGGTGTATAGGGCTTCGTGTGCTGCTCTAATATGTGGTAGCTGTGGTAACAGTCATAGAGCTTGTGATTCATGGATAACTAACTCTGAAGCAAAATTTGAAGACCAAAAGACATACGCATTTTGTGGGGGTTGGGGGCAAAGAAGGAAGTGACAGAGGGCCTTTATGCAGCTCTTACCTCATATGGCCTGTTGCTTTGAATCATAACTGTTCCTTCTATCTAAAGTAGCCTTTTCACCAAATTCTTCACTTATTTTTAGATCCAACTCTATATTTACCAGAGCCACAGGGCCCTCTCAAACTAGCGCTACTACCTTGGAACCAGTCTCTGATTGTTCTTTTATGTATGTCTTCATTTTTTAAGGTCAGGGCCATGTTCTTTATTTCCTTTACATCACCGGGTTTAGTAAAGTGTAAGGAATAATCTAAATACTAAATGAATAAATGGATGGGAAAAATTAAAATATGTCAAAATAGTGGGGGTCCATTCCAGAAGAAGAGCAAATGTTCAGGAGGAATTTGTGACTTCTTTAGAAATCAAAATTAGAAATAATAAAACGTTGAAAAGAAAAAAAGAAATAGAGACACATCCTATTTAGGTGTGAAGGGCATTAGAGAGAAAGAGAAGTACATATGTGCAGAAAGTAGTGCTCATTAAAAGCTTTTTAATTCAGAAGAGACCTAGTTAAAAATATGGTTAAAATATGGTTAAAAGCCAAAGTGAGAGCCAGTAGAGATGGGGATTTAAGTTATTAGAGAGAGTAGGTTAGAGCTGGGATTTCTATTACGCTTTCTCTAAGGGAAGGAAAGCAGTCTCTGCAGTGTTAACAGAATTAGAAAGAGTAATTTGAGGTTTTATGCCAGATCTGCTGAGTCTTGATGAAGTGAAACTCAAGGTTATCAGTTGTAAACACCCTGCAACTTCAAATCCTGTGCAATTTTTCAATTCTTTCTCTCATTTTGGTTGAACTGTGGTTTTCCTTAAGAAGTAAATGTATTAAAAAAAAAAAAAAAAAAAGAAGCAAATGTATGTGCTCTTGGTGGCTAACCCTCCCCCTCTTTTCTTAAACTTTCTGAAAGATTTTTATGTGGAAGGAGCTGAGTTGTTTTTCATTTTAACAAAGGACAGAAATGGACTGGAGCCAAGCAAGCAAGATTTAAGTTAGGGATACAAAAGCATTGCCTGTCCTGGAGGGTTGTTAGGTTTTGAAGAAGTGAGTAAGGGAGGTTTTGAAATCATCTTCCTTATTAATAGCCATTAGTCCAACCTGAGTTATACATTAATATATTATCCCTTTGAAAACAATGGGTGGCAAAGTAACTGCAGTTCTTCTGGTTCTCAGTTTTTATGAATATAAGTCTAATTTACTCTCTGTCCCCCATTCCCCCCATTTCTTTCCTCAGTGTTTCTCCTGCCTGACTGTATGGTGGTGCTTTGAGCCTTTTAATATGTGGCAATGAGTAAAGTTTGTGTAGGTGAGTTTCGTAGAGAAGAAAAAACTGGCAGTAATCTAATTTCAGCTTTTGCTTAGTGTTTGAACCCAGATATTAGTATTGTGACTCTATACTCTGCTGATTTGGTAGAGGGGGATCATATTCATTTTCAAAGCATTTATAGATCACTGGATTTAGCTTGATGGTGGTCAACTTGGGGGAATGGTCAGGAGAGCTTTAAGACATCAGAATACCTGTGCAGCTTCTAAAAAGTACACATTCCTATCCCCTATCCTGTTTATATGGAATCAGAACCTTAGGGGGTAGAGTTTGTTATTTGTATATCTATTAAAGTTCCACCAGCTGCCCACTGTTGGGTTATGAACCCCTGGCTTACATGCTAGGACCCTGACATCTGTTGACTTCATACCTAGGTCCTCATTGAGGCTTCTTGAGAATATATGAATCTATCTCAGTAACTATATGCTTCTCCTTGTGTCTTCACAAATCTCCAGTATCTTCTGGACTGATTGTTCTGAAACTGCAATATTAGGGATAGATCTGAGAGAAGTGCCCTGTTGTAGGGTCATTTGTAAGGAGCTGATCACCGACTTGCTACACATGGGCAGGAATTTCCCTTGGGGGCAGAAATAGGAAACTTTATGATAATCCCTGAGTCCTGGCCAGGTTTTTTTGGTACCATTCAATTACCCACTCCCCTTGGGACTCATAGCAACCCAGAGTTTTTCATGTTTAATACACACTCTCTGGGTTCCCTGCCTAGAATAGATGACCGAGAGTAGAGGCCTCTGTGGCCAGCAGCCCTGCCCCTCACCTGTTTTTGTGAGTGAACTTGGGCAAGTTCTTGTTGCATTTTCTGCCTCCAGTATATTCTTCAGTTAAGTCTTGTGAAGTGCTGTGAGCTCCTCAGAACAGGTGGTGTACAGTGAAAAGAGTGAGGTGTCCTCCTGGTCGTGTTCCTTTGATCTCCATTTCCTTTTCCTTCCGGTGCCTGCAGCTGCCCTCAGCCTTCAAAGTAAGTCTCACTGGGGAGAGAGGATTCTTCTCTCCGCAATCAAGCACCCCTTGCTTTGCCGTCTAAAATAGCCCAGCCTCTTCGGGCTCTCAGTTGTCTTGCAGAGCCTCCCCTCATTTACTTGGCCTCCTGCATTTTAGGATCTAACAGCACTGCTACTTCCCAAATTTCTTTTCCCTCTCTCAGCTTGTGATTTAGGGCAAGTTTCCCCTGTTGGATCAGGTTGAATGACTGTCTTATTTCTTGCTGATATTTTTAATATCTTTGGGGCCATTGGTGTTTCTCTTGACTTCCCTCCCTCTTCTACTTGTTATCTGTGTGTTTTCATTTCTTGACAAATGAGAAAACATTCATAGAAATGAGGCTTCAGCCTGAGCTCTGTACCCTCTCTATCAACCCCCTGAGTCTCAAGTTGGACTTGTGGCTGATATCACTGCCGCTTTGTTTGGAAAACAGTCCGGGGTTTGAAATTTGGGACTGTGTTTATTCACATGAAGCTTCTCTAGGAACATGGCTGTCCCCCTGTTGTTCCCAGAGTATCTGTTGGTTTTTCCTTCATGTCCAGACTGCTGTGTTGGTAGGAAAAAAAGCTACAGTGTTTTCAGTAGGATTTGTTATATTATACATCACATTCCCACTGCTGCCAGCTAAGCCTCTCCTCTGGGCTCTGTTGTTTAATGCAGGACAGGGCCAGGTTTCTGTCAGCTTTCTTTTATAGTAATTCTCAGTAGAGATGTGGAGTGAGAGCTGCCCACCTCTTTGGAAGTTTACTGAATCAAATCCACATCATAGATTTTACTTTAGTTTCTGTTACCTCTTAAAAAAAAAAAAAAAAAGGAGGGACGGGGAGGGCAAGAAATAAAGTGAGTGTGACAGACAGACTGGGCAGTGCAGATCCTTAAGGTTGGTATTTTTGGTTGTTCAGATTTTCCAGATCTTGGTTTCCTTCCTCCTGACAGTTGTATCAGCAAGTCCACAGTGCTTCTCAGTTGGCCGCAGCATTTTCCTCTGGTTTTGAAGGATGCGTCCAGAAGAAAGAGTTCATACTACAATTATCTCCTCTTTGACTTCTGGGGAGAGAGTTCCGCCCTCACTCATCTTATCATAGAATGTTTGTGATGTTCTGTGTATTGCTGCCCTAGTCTATAAAACGACATCTCTTCTTAGTTTAGATTTGTTAAGTTTATGCACTTTATCTCTTCCCCTAAAGCTGGAATGGAGCTAAACTTACTTTCCCTTCCCTGCCCTTACATTCATAGTTGAGATTTAAATATACCGGAAGATCTTGGAACAACACTTTGTGAAACCACATGGCTGTTTTTATTCTCCCCCCACCCCCACTTTGTCACATTCTCTTTTGGAGGAATCCTGAGAAGGAATTCCTCAGCCTCTTCTGGGTTTGAGCATTGCTTCTCACTCGTGCGGAGCTCACTGCAGTTTCTGACTTCCCGTCCTGCCTCTCCTCTGCCTTTGCTGTCTCTCTCCCTTTAGTGATGCCTCTGGCCATTTCCCTGTGAGTCTGGCTGACCCATTAAAGGTGCTTGCACTTAAAAACCTAAAAAACTGTGGGATAAATAGTATTGAAAAGTTTATGAAATATAATAATATAGCCTTTTTATTGTGCACAATTATAAAATGATTGCTCATGTAACTACCACCCAAGTCAAGCAACAGAATGAGGCCAAGGTGTTGGTACTTTCTGAAGGATGTCATGCTAATGGTGTCATTAAGGTGAGATGAGGTTTTTGTCATAGGTAATTAAGATGATTTTATTGTTAAAAATTAAAGTACCCAAGGACTTAATCTTGACTAGCTGTTCTTTTTTACTTTTCAAGTTTCTTTTTCCATCCAATATAGATTTGTGCCACTCCCCATTTCCAGGTAGTATGCTTTTTGGAACCACCCATTCCCAACTTTTGTTGTCCATGCTTCCTGTCTTTATCCTACAATAATAATACTAGAAATACTAATATTTGTAGTGGTAATAGTGGCTTTTATTGAGCTTTTTGCTGTGTACTGTACTAAGTATATACATACATTATTTAAGTTTCATACCACCCTACTGTAAGTACTGTTACTATCTCCATTTTGAAATGAGGAAGCTGATTCTAAGAGAGGTGGTTATATATCCACTGGATGACTGAGCTGCGATTCAAATCTTGGCTGTCTTAACTCCAAAGCCTGATCTTAATCTTTATCCTGTACTCCTCCCGGGGAATCTTCATGTGCAAAACATAACTCTGAGCACAGAAATATGCCTAGTATTGCTGCAGCCAAGTGTCACATCTGTGATCAGCTTGGAAAAGAGCAGTACCTTAAAAAATGTACTTTCCCCCCAACATTCCCTGTAAAATTAGTTTAATTAACTTCTCAGACTGTTGTTTTAGAACCATCATTCATTAACCCTTGTCCCTCTATGTCCTTGCTCCTCTTCCCACTCCCAACTCCAGATTTCGTGGACTGTATCCCAGCTTCTCATCCTGTGGTATCCTTAGAAAATGTACAGCTTGTGGGGTTCTGTGGGTCCACGAATGTCAAGATGACAGGGCACAGCTGTGTGGTTCCAGATGACCATAAGCCACAAGCAGTTGCTGCTTCTCTCTCGGGGTTGGAGCGAGGTGGGGGAGTGAAATGGAGACCAACAGATGCCTTGGTTGTGTGTGTGTGTGTGTGTGTGTGTGTGTGTGTGTGTGTGTGTGTGTGTGTGTGTGTGTGTGTAGGGGGAGTATCATGAGGCTTTAAACTGTGTGTGTGTGTGTGTGTGTGTGTGTGTGTGTGTGTAGGGGGAGTATCATGAGGCTTTAAACTGTGTGTGTGTGTGTGTGTGTGTGTAGGGGGAGTATCATGAGGCTTTAAACTGTTTTGTTCCTAGATGGCAGTTGATTGTGTAGCTTACTCTCCTGATGGCTTGCCTACCCCAGATCTCTCCCTCTCACCCCAGTTCTCCACCTCTGTTACCTTGTAACTGTCCGTGTGCAAACTGACCTTGTCTTTGAAGCTTTGGAGAGTCACTGAGTTGAAATGCCTGTTTTCTGTGAAAGAAATTGAATCTAGAATATCCTGTGTCGGGGCTGACCTGGATGATGATAGTTGGGGTTCAGTGAACATGAAAATGAGCAAAAATGACATCATTTGCCCACCTGATTCTGTTTGGCTGAGCAGGCTCCAGGTTTGCTAAGTTCTTTGAGCAAGTGCCTTGCCTCACTTGATGTAAAATTTGAATTATCTTGATTTATTTCCTCAAGTAGGCAACAGTGATAACATCAGGGGTGCAAAAGCATGGGATCTTAATGCATGCTTTCCTGCGGCTGGCCTAGTTAATCCTGAGGAGAGGAAGCCCCAAGCTACTTTGTGATCATGAAGGAGGAGTTGGGAGTAGTTGCCATCACTCAACTACTGCCTGGAGAAAAGCAAGCAGCTGCTTGTCAAGATTTAGCATGCAACAGGCAGGCTGCGGGCTTGCTTGCCTCTGGGACCCTGACGCTATTGGTCAGCTTCTAGCTGGAAAAATACAGTATCTTTGCACAGCATGATGGTTTTCGTATGACATAATAACCTGTTGCTGACTTTTCTAAACATGGCATTTCTCCTTAGGATGTCCTTCTTTCCCCAGGCTGCTTTGGTCTCCCTTCTGAGGCCACCATGCCACTGTGGTAGAGACTTTCCCTCCTAGCAAACCCTGAAATGGCTACTGAACAGGGTTTACAGGAGTTAAGATATAGACAAGTTAATGGGTGGGGGCAAGAGGCCAGTGGCCTTGTTGAAATGCAGGCTGAGATTCAGACCCACCCCAAGACTCTGCAGTACCACCAGGCTCCCAAGTGATGCCCACCATACTTGCAGTAGTATGCTGGGAGTGGGTGTGGGTGTGGGGCAGGCTTGGTGTTAGAGCATAGTGGGGGCTGGTGGGACAGCTTCCTCACTTCTGAGGGCACTCTCATTTCTCTCTCATTTGTAAAACTGGAATACTTACAGCTTCCTCCCAGGGCTGTTGTGAGGATTAAGTGAGGTTTAATGAATGTGAAAGCACATTATAAAAGCTAAATAAGGTTACAGCTATTACGGGGTTGCTAGTATTATCAGGGTCCATAGATTTCTAGAATATCCAGGAATTTGTTTCTGATTTGCTGGCCAGATATTCGTTCAAGTTTCCATTTGTGAGAAGTCTTTTTTTTGCAGGTTCAACTTCTGTTCCAACATCAAATCATCCTCCCTTGCACCTTTATGTTGTGTCCTTTTCCTTGCCAATGTTAACTTGTACCAACCATGCTTTAACTAAGGACCAAAAAGAATGGCTTAGCAAATGTTCTTTTTGATACTAACTACTGTGTAATTTATTTCAGGGCTATGGATATGTTTTTTTGGGAATGAAAAAACATCAAACTAGTGAACCGGGAGTGGGGAGAGTCCTAATTTACTGTGTCTGATTGAAGGTCACTGGAGTAATAAGCATGCTTATAACAGCAATAGCATCTATAGAAACAAATAGGACTTTTTTCTTCTTTGGGAGCTAATTCATTTATGTTGGGAAATAATTTCAGAAATGAATTAGTCTTAGAGCTTCCTTTCAGACTAAGAATTTAAAGGCAGAGTGAAAATGCATTAATTTTATGACCTATTGTTTTGAGTTTCTAATATGGGACAAGAGTGAAATAACCTGTTTAAATAATTTTTGCTTAAAGAAAATATATATGAACATGATAGGAAACAAGTGCGCTCATACCCTTCCACTGTCGGTGAAAGCAGAGACTGACCTAACTGTTTTTTTAAAGGACAGTATGGTAATGTCGGTTAGAAGGAAAATTTACATACTCATCTCTTGATCTAGCAGCTATAGTTCTGGGATTTTATTCTATGCAAACATTTACACCACACAAAATTATATATAACTGAATTTTTTGTTGTTAGGGAGCATTATTCATGGTAGTAAAATCTTTGAAGTAACCATCAATAGGGGATTGATGTACATCCATAAAATGAAATACCTTGTATTTGTTGAAAAAAATGAGGTCCGTCTATATATACTGACATGAGAGAGTATATAAAACGTATTATGTGACAAAAAGCAAACTGTGCAACAGTTTTTATGTTAATGATTATTTATATTTTGTTAAAACATGTATGTTAGTATGTGCATAGAAAAAATTGTGTGGCTATGAATACCAAATTGTTGTTAAAATTGGTTACCTCAGGGAGGGAGAGTAGATTATGGTGGACATTCACTATCTACATTTCTATATTTCTGTAATGTTGGAATTTTTTTACAATGAGTCTGTGTTATTTTTGTAAGTAGAAAAAACAATAAAGATAAAAGTCTCTCCAATTTAAACATGTGTACTTCATACTTAAATCTAAAATGTTTAAATTTAAAAATCTGTATACTCATTTTATGCACAACTGTTGGAAAATATATCTGGTATAATAAACTTTGGTTTTTTTAATATTAATAATAAGATACAAAAATATCTTTCCACAAATTCATCATTAACTTCTTGAATTTGAGATAATCCATTTCTGATATCTTTAAAAATATTTCCTTGATTAGTTTTGGTAAACAAAATATCTTTTTATACTTGCTGAAATATATGTGCTTTCTGAAAAGGTTTTTTTTTTTACATAGTATAGAGAAACATAAAGAAGAAAGTCCATTCATAATTCTAACATCCAGAATAACTACTCATAACTATATCCATTTCTGATTAAAAAGGACAGGTAAAGCTCTTTTTAAATAATAGTTGTTACTTTTATTAAGCAAAAAGTAAATCTGTTTTGGACTTGTTAATTATAATTTAAGTCAGATTTATGAAGAGCCATGCCATGCATGTATTTACTGAAGTCAGGGGTAACAGTGTTTTGTTTGTAATCATTCAAGGCACATGGATTATTCCATTTAGTCCTTCCTCACTCTTTCTGGAAAGGCACCAAAATCCTGTTTCTGGCCCCGACTTCTAGGATTGATTGTGATAGGTGGGGGATTCTCTAGGAGGTTAAAGAATTTACTAAGTAAAATGAACTAAAGAATATTCACAAATATTTTTAAAGTACTAAAAGTGGTTTCAGGGAATTCTCTGATGGTTCAGTGGTTACAGCTCCATGCTTTCACTGCCACGGGCATGGGTTCAATCCTTGGTTGGAGAACTAAGATCCCACAAGCCACATGGCGCAGCCAGCCAAAATAAATAAAAAGTAAAAATGGATTCAACAAATACACTCTATTAAATATTGTGCCCTGTGTTATAAGCATAGAGTTATATGAGACACAGTCTTTGCCTTCCAGGAGATTATGGAGTAGTAGGAGAGAGAAGACATATCCATAAAGAACTTCTGTACAAGGTGCTAAGTAACACATGCTATGTAAATGATGAAAATTAAGTGCTGCTCTAAGAATACCAAGGAGGGAGGAGTCACTTCTGGCCAGGGTGAACACAGAAAGAATCTTAGGGGATGTGATATTTGAGCCGGTTCTTAAAGGAAGGGTAGGGTTTCAGTGTGGGGTGGTGGAAGGGAAGGGCATTCCGGGCAGAAGAATATAAACTAAAGCCCTGGAGCTCCTTTCCAGAATAATGAGTAATCCAGATTGACAAAGGCTCATGATTCATATGGTGAGTAGAAGGAAACAGAATTAGAATGATAGGGCCCATTGACAGATGGATTCTAGGCTAAGACACTATAATTAGTTTAGTTGGCATTAGGGAGTCATTGGCTCAGAAGGTAAAGAGTCTGCCTGCAGTGTGGGAGACCTGGGTTCGATCCCTGTGTTGGGAAGATCCCCTGGAGGAGGGAATAGCAACCCACTCCAGTATTCTTGCCTGGAGAATCCCCATGAATACCAGAGAAGCGTGTAGGGCTACAGTCCATGAGGTCACAAAGAGTTGGACAGGACTGAGCAGCTAAGCCCAGCCCAGCACAAGGAGTCATTGAAGGCTTCCCTGGCTGCTCAGCAGGTGAAGAATCTGCCTGCCATGCCGGAGACCCCGCTTCAATTCCTAGGTTAGGAAGGTCCTCTGGAGAAGGGGTAGGGTACCCACCCCAGTATATTTGGGCTTCCCTGCTGGCTTAGACAGTAAAGAATCCACCGGCAGTGCGTGGGGTTACAGAGAGACGGACACAATGGCGAGACGAAGCACAGCACAAGGAGTCCCTGGACGTTTTTGAGCAGAGTAGGGACATGATCACTGCTGTACTACGGAAGGATTATTCTGATGGGTTGGGGACGGGAGGGCAGGGTCTGCAGTTGGGAGATTGATTAGAAAGCCATTGCCATACCCAGGAATGTGGTGCTGAAGGCCTCAACCAGGGTGTTGGTGTTAGCAATGGAAAGGAAAGTGTTAGTTGCTCAGTCATGACTCTTTTGTGACCCCCATGGACTGTAACCCACCAGGCTCCTCTGTCCATGGAATTCTCAAGGCAAGAATACTGGAATGGGTTGCCATTCCCTTCTCCAGGGAATCTTCCCAATCCAGGAATTGAACCCAGGTCTCCTTAATTGCAGGTGGATATTTTACTGTCTGAGTCACCAAGGAAGGCTAGTGGAAAGAAAGTGAGCATTTTATAGAGAATAACACATTGAAGAGACCTTCCTTCTTCGAGGAGAGTCCCATGGCACAAGTTGGCGTGATTGCAGGGGCACTGAGTGTCCTCTCCACTCCACATGTCCCAGAACACGCAATCACCTTGCACAGTTAGACCATATAAAGAACAGTTAGTACTCTCCCTCATTACAGAGTTTGGAAACCAAGAGATTAAGAAAGCTCAGGGATGCAGAGATGGTGAATGGAGAATCAGACCCTTCTTGATCAAATTTTTTAGGTCATAAGGCTTTGTTTGTTTGTGGTTCTGGTATTGTCATAACAAGGACTGACCTTAGCGAGGAAAAAAAATTTTTTTTCCTTTATTCTGGTTGCTTAAATTGAGATGTCTCCTATCCTTGCCTTTCTGATAACTGGAAGGGAAAGGGAGGGTAGGAATACTGCCCTGTACCAGGCACTGTGTTATTCAAGCTGTTCTTTGAAATTGGCTATTGGTTATATTATACTTGAATCGTTTGGCTAGAGGCCCCTCATTCCCTCTCTTCTGGTCTGAGGTCTGATACCATCCTTAGCTCCTCCTCTATCTGCACATGAAAATGCTGCTGACGCTGTCATTGTCCGTTTCCTTGGAAACAGGTGTCAGCTGTCCACGCTGTAGGTTCTAGTGCCAGTTGGACATGGGTAAACTCTGACCACGTTGGGTACTCTGACATCGGAAGATCCTCTATTACTCTTTTTCTCTGCAACCATCTCAGAGAGGAGAGGTCAAAACCCATTTTTCCACCCAGTTACATTACTGATAAGGGCTGCTACTTTAAAAACACAAACGTTAACACAGGCAGGAGAGGACCCTGTTGCCTCTCTGCTTCCGCCTGCGCCCTTGGCCTGTCTTGGTGCCCAGACCTGCCCCCACTGCCTCCATGACAGCGCGGTGACTTCCTCGTGTGCTCTTTCAGAAGTGGCAACATTTTGGTGCTTTGGGAGAACCTGAGCTCCCTCCTTGGTCACCATGGTTTCTGAAACCAGACAGACCTATGTTTGAATCCTGGTTCTTCCATTCACTAATTACCTGACTCCTTTATTCCTGAGATGGAGACAATACTAGTCCTCCATCAAGTTGTCAAGTGTACTAAATGAGATGATCTTGCAAAGTGTTTAACACAGTTCTTGGCACAGAGTACACATTCAGTAGATGGTATCTGGTATAGTCGTAGATCCTCTTTCTGCCCAAGACCCTTTGCAGCCCATGAATCCGGATATTCTTAAGCATAAGACTACTGGGAATGTTGTTTTCTCCCTAGTCCCAGGAGGAGGGGTTGAAATTTGTAAATAAAAAGGCAAAATGCTTTCATTGAATAGTTCCCTACCTGATCAATCACTAGACCCTCCTAGAGAGCTTTAATATGCAACTTCACCCCACCCTACCCTCCCAGTAGCTATTGATGAGGAATCTTACAGAGGCAGGGTCTGGGTAAAAGGTAGGGACTGCTTTGTGAACAAAGTTTAGTAAGCCCTCTGAGTAATTTTACTGACAGGGCAGAATTGGGAACCTCTGTTCTCTAGTCCCCAGGGCTTATTGGCTAAAGGATTTCTAAGGTCACCTCTTCTCAAACGGTGGCAGACTCACCTTCCTTAGTTGCTGAGGGTGTTTTAATTCCAGCACTGCAGAATTGGCTCAATTCCAACTAATCTTGAACTCTAGTGAGGGGACTGGGTTTTTCTGTCATTGTGGAAGTTATTTGTCTCAGAGACTTCATGGCACAGACAGGAGAACTGGAAATTGTCCATATGGGGTAGAGACCAGGAGCAGAGTGGAGAGGCAAGGTTTATTCTACAGTCTTGGAGTGGCCATGTGTCTCTTCCTGCCTCTCACCAGCTGGCCCTTTGCATTCTGAACAAGCAAGAGTGAGTGAGCTTGGGCCTGATACCTGCTTTCCCCTTTCCCCTCTCAGGGCTGGTCACTGGGGCTTTGCCCAGCTGGCTAAGTCCCTGCGCAAAGCCTCCTGGCCTTGAACTTTCTTTGTGGCTTTTGTACAAGTGGCAATTCTCAGAATCTGACGGAGAATCTGCTTTGTGAGATTAGAGTGTAGTGTGTGGGCAAGAGACAGGCGTAGTTATTCTTAACCTGCAGGAAGGGAGGGAAAGGCAGAGAGGGCTCTGCCTCTGACAGGTCTGTGACATGCTTGTTTATAGAAATAGCAAGCCCATAGTTTGGCTGGAATGACTTATAACTGAGGTATTTGTAACTTGTATTGAGTGGGATTGAGAAGTAGAGAAAGGGTGAAGGGGGGAGAAAGAAATTGATGGCGACAAAACATGGCAACCAAAACAGATGACTCTGGCCTTTTGTAGCTCTGGCCTCTTAGTTCTCTTGGGGGAGCAGCTGCTTTCTTCAGAGAGCACCATAGACTCCCTATCGTAGTCCCTCACACCGATAGTGCAAGGACAGATCCAAATCACATACACCGTGGGCTCCATAGAAGCCCTCCCTAGCAGTGCTGTTGTCTTGCCTCCACACACTGAATCTTTCATTGGCTGGTGCCTCTCTTCTAGCATGTAGGCTGATCAGATCTAGGGACTAGAGAGAGAGACACCAGAAGAGTTTAGAAGGCCTTACCCAGAGTTCCTGAGATCAAGTGTTTGGGGGTGGGGGGTGGGACTGCTTGGGACCCTGTTCTGTGCCACCAGTTTTGCAGATGGCTTTGGAGTCCAATTCTTGCTTCCTTCAATTCTTTTTAGCTCTTACATTAACTATCCCTTCCTTCTGGTAACTCTCCCTTTCACTACCTTCCTGGTTCTCCTCTCTTTCTAACTGCCTGGGATCTCATTGTTCCCATACTCCAAAAACAACTACTTCCCACATTTCTGTCCACCAGCCTCACTCTCTATCCCCTCTGTCTCCTCCCATCTCATTGCATTTCAGTGGTGGTTTTCACTTCCATGTGAATAATTTTCAAATATCTGTTTCTAGTCCTCACCTCTCTCCCAAGCATCAATTCCGTGTGTATGTTGCTAAGCTAAATTGAATGTTTTGTAGTAGTGTTATTCACTCAGTTGTGTCTGACTCTTTCCAACCCCCTGAACTATAGCCCACCAGGCTTCTCTGTCTATTGGATTTCCCAGGCAAGAATACTGGAGTGGGTTGCCATTTCCTTCTCCAGGGTATCTTCTCCACCCAGGGATCAAACCTGGGTCTCCCACATTGCAGGCAGATTCTTTACCATCTGAGCCACCAGGGAAACCCCAAATGTTTTGTGGTTCCTACGAAATATTCCTGAAGCTCCATAGATTCGACCCATCTAAAATTGACATCAGCAGTTCCCATCCTCCCCCTTTGTCCAGACCCAGGTCCTTTCTCTGATCATGGTACCATTTCTTTTCATAGCACCGCCTTGTTCCCTGTCTCTGAAGTTCAAAATTTGAGTCTTTTGTCTTTTTCCTACAGAGTTGTACAGTGCTTAGTCTTGCCAATTCTGTTTGCTTTGTCACTTTCTCCTTTGTCATTATTTCTTTTCTACCCTCACTATCTCTATGCTAGTCTAGATCCTTACTACTTTTCACTTGAGCTATCATAATAGTCTTCTAGTTGGGCTCCCTGCCTGAGCTGTGCTTTGGTAATAACGTATATAGCTTTGATTATGTCCCTGGTTTGAAACCCTCCTGGGGCTTCCCAGAGCTTCCAAAAGACCTGACTTAGTTTGGTAACCAGGGCCCTTCCTGATCTGGTTGCAGTGTACCTTTTCTGACCTAACTCTCCTACAGAAAGTCCTTGCTTTCACGGTTACTGCTGTTTCCTTCTGCCAAACTCATTCATGCAGCTTCTTCAACTGAGAATTCCTTCTCTCTTTATTTCCATCTGTCAAAATCCTATCCTCACTGCAAGGCCCAAGTCGCATTCCATCTAACCTTCCAGGAAAGCGCGTTGTTTCCCTTTCCTGACCCTGTTCAGAAACCACCTCTCTTCCTCCTCCTGGAGCACTTCATATCTTTTTTATGACCCGTATCACATACTGGATTGCTTTGTAGTATGTTGTTGATCTTCCCTATTGGATTTTGAGGATAGAGGGTTGAGTCTGTGTACTCTGCGTTTTAGGACTCTAACAGCATCCCAGTGACTTTCACACATTTTAAAGAACAACTCATATTAAGAAGTGCGCTTTACATTGTGACCCAGTGCGCACACACATACCCCTGAAATAAAATTTCATGATCAGCACTTACCATTACTACATGCCATGAGGTCTATTTTTTGTTCTAGCTATTCATTACCTATTAAATCAATTTCAGATTCCATTAATAGGCTTCAGTCTGCATTCTGGAAAATACTGTTCTATGGAGAATGAATGAGTAGTCCTGTCTATTGCCTCTGAGCCACCTGTTTTTTCCATCTACTTTAATGAGAGCCAGAAGAGCTCTTAAACAGTTGGCTTTAGTCTTTCCTTCTCTCTTGGGAATAGGCAATTATGAAGTTATCCCTTTATCTCATTACATTGAGGAATGATTCTGCTTTTCTTCTTTTTCTTAGGAGGATGCAGTACTGCCCTGCCTAGCGCACATTGGGAGGGGTGCATTCAAGCCTTCCTTTGCAGTGTGTCTGTAGTAATTCTGCCTTTCTGCAACCTTGCTGCTGGGGAAAGATGACACCCTCTTTCTGGCTGGTGTAGGCTTTCCTCCATCTCAACACTCTCCACCTGCTCAAGGAGCGGCTCGGTCACAACTTGAGTATTCTCCTTGCTTCTAGGCTGTGTTTCAGATGTGGAGCAGAGCACTGCAGAGTCCAGAGGGGGTGCCCTCTCCTTAATTCTGAGTTTGCACTTGCCCTTGATGTTCCTAGAACTGTCGATGTGTCAGGGTGCCAGCTGCACGGGCCAGAATCAATTACCTAGACTGGTGTATCTGTGGGGCTGTATTTCATTGACATTTGGGCCATGAGGATTTGGAGCTGAAGTTCCTGTCAGAACTTGGGGTCCTATCCCTGACTTTGAGGACAGCTGTTTTCTCGTAGGGCCCGATCCCTGCCTCATTTTCCTCAAATGATGCTTGAGGCCAGAACTCTCATCCTGGTAGGTTTGCCTCCCTATGAAGAGATGCTGTGGTATACAGGAGGGGCTAGGTTATTGGTTCCCAAGGTGTGGCCAGAGAATCCCTGGGGTCCCCCAAACCCTTTAAGGGCATCTCTGCAGTCCCCTCTTTTCCAATTATATACACAAATAAGGCCAGATTTTCTTTATCTTCACCTAAAATAACATGTCATAGCAGATTGCATGCAGATGCAGATGTGAGAATCCAGCTGTTTTCTATTGAGCCAGACATTAAAGAGATTGGGGAAATGTTAAACAGTGCCACTCTTCTCACTAAATGTTTTTGATTTTGTTTTGGAAACTAGAGTTACTTTTAATAAAAATGTTAACATGTAATGGGTTTTTTTTATTACTTTTGAACAAATTAAATAATTTCAGTATTTCCATTATAATTTCTAATATAACCAGTATTGATATTTATAACTTCTATAAACAAAAACTCTTTGGGTCCTTGATAATTTCTAAGAGTGTAAGGAAACCAAAGCACGTGAGAGACCAAAACGTGTGAAGATTGCTGGGCTGGGTCATACCGTGGTCATACCGATCTCCTCACCATCTGCCCGACTTAACAGATAGTTTATTTCTCTTTCATGCTTGTGTTCACTGTGGGTCAGCATGGGCACTCTGTTCATCAGTCACTCAGGGACCCAGGCTGAGGGGGCTGTCTCTCATCACCTGTGGCCAGGCTTAGCAGTCAGGACAAGGGATGTGTGCAGTAGTCCTTGAAAATTTCCACCAGAAGGAAGTGGTGTGTCGGGAGCATTGCAAATACAACACAGCCTGACAAGCACTGAAGTGAGAAACCTAAATCCAGTAAAAACAGATTCTTGAATTCTCTGTCGCCCTTCCCCTCACATTGCTGGGTCAGCGGGTGTCAGCGAAGTGACTTGAGGATAAAGAGAAGGCAGGGATGTAAACTATAGAAGGATGTTGCTCATAAGGTGCTGAGCCCCACACCGCATCCTGGACCATATCTTTTCTGTCTTTTAAACTACTGTGCAGTATTTAAGACATACACTAAATACATGTGGAATGATGAAATGAACAGTTGCATGCCCACCATCAACTTAAGAAGCAAAATGTCACCTGTGCCATTAACCTCCCTTTGTACTCGTCCTCATCTAGACGTTGTCTTTCTGTCACAGCCAGTTTTACTTTATTATTATTTTTTAGCCATGGAGCTTGAGGGATGTTAGTTCTCTGACCAGGGATTGAACCTGTGCCATGGCAGTCAAAGCACTGACTCCTCACCCCTGGACAACCAGGGAACTCCTGCACACCCAGTGTTAGACACTTTGTGGAGCGCAGCGCTAACTGGCCTGAAAAGCCCAGTTTTCTTGTGCTCCCCATCTCTGTTGTTTCACTCTTGCCAGTGCCTCTGGCATGCATTTACTTATTCATCAAATACTTATCAAGTGCCCATTTTGTGCCAGGCACTGTTTAAAGTGCTAGGGATGCATCAGTGAGGGGTAGCAACTTAGGCCATGCCCCAGTAGAGGAGATAGACAGTAAGTATGTGGCCAAAGATAGAATCCATGTCGGGTCACTACCTGACTCTTAAGTACAATGAAGGAAAGGAAAGTAGGATAGGATGGATATAGAGAAATAGCAGTAAAGCCAGTCTGGAAAACCTTCTCTGAGGAGACCTTTGAGCAAAGACCTGAGTGAATTAGCTAAGTGAGTAGTTCAGGGAAGAGCATTTTAGTGGAAGAAATAAATAGCATACACGGAGAACCGGAGGCTAGAATCTCCTTGGGGCGCTTAAGGCAGCCAGGATGGTTGGAGTGGAATAAGGGAGGGAGAAGTGGAGAAAATGAGGTCAGAGAGGTAGCCAGAGGCCAGGTGACTCAGGATTCTATAAACCAGGGTAAAGACGTTGGATTTGAACTTAAGGATGGGGAACAGTTGGAGGCATTTGAGCAGCATAACGACACGAACTCCTGTCTTTCTTAAAAGAATCACTGTGGCCTGCCATGTTGAGAAAAAAACTATAGGAAGCAAGGCCCGAAGCAGAGAGAAGACATAGGAGTTACAGCCGTAGTCCAGGGCAGAGAGGAAGGTTGCTTAAGCTCAGTGTTGCGTTGGTAAATGTTTACACACTCTCTGAGGGGCAGAGGGGGGCCTGACTTGTAGTGTTGTCTGATTTCATGGTGTCCGTGCTCCTGTCGTGGTGATTTCAAGCTACCGGTGCGCTCCCACTGTGTATGGAGCTGGGGCAGCGGTTCACAGTCGGTCTCCTGAGCCAGTGCGAGCCACCGTGGCACCCCGCTGCTTGAACTTGGGCCTTCTCAGCCTGGGGTGTGTTTGCAAAGGGGTGTCCAGGCTTGGCTCCATTTCCTAAGGTAGATGGAAGCTGTCCCAGGAAGGGGTATGGAGAGGCTCATGAGAGGGAGTCAGTCAGTTCCTGAGGTCCATTGCCCAGGAGCCTCGCAGGATCAGCCTAGACGTTGGAAGCCCTGCAAGAGCTCTGGGCTCTCAGATCCTTTGAAAGTGGAGCTCAGCCCCAAACCTCCCTGCAAACAGGAAGCTGGTTTGAGTTAGAACATAAAATAAAAACCAGCTGATGCCCGTGAATGTTTTTCCCCTGCTCCTCCCCCTCCACAGAGCCAAAGGAAACTGCCTTTTTTTCCCCCTTGGATAGCTGCTCAGAAAGCCAGGAGAAGCCAAAACTCGTAAATCCTTTGAAAATCGTCCAAGTTTTGAGCCTGGGCGAACTCCTGTCTGTGGGGTTTCCTAGCCCGGATGTCTGCTCTCCTGCTGAGAGTCCTAGGAGGAAAGTGACAGGGGAACACAAAGATGCCAGGGACCACAGCTGAACCCCAGGCCCAGTGGGGGAGATGGGCCTTAGCAGGGTCCCAGACTGCCACTTCCAGTCTACTTATAGGTCACGAAATCAGTTAAGTGGGCCAAGACCAGCATTACTTTTTAATGAAATGGAATAGAATACAAATTGGAGTATATCACATGCAACGAGAGTTAACTATTGTTCTGTGAAACTTTCAGTTTTATGAACAAGCTCACACATGCATGTATGTTTACACTGGATCAAAGTGTAAACTGTCTCTTACCATGGGTTGTGGTCAAAATCATTTGACAAACACTGGTCTTTCAGGTCTGAGTAACGCACATCTCCTTGCTGCTTTAGATTGCTGCTGAAAACTCCAAGCTAGTTCCAGAATGAATTCTCTGTGGAACTGGATCATCTACCCACAAAACACCTACCCAAATTCCTGTCAGAGGGAAGGCAAGCTGAGAACCAACAGACTGGTCTAATTCTTTGGGACCAAAGCTGAAGCATAAGGGAGGGATTGATGCAAATATGAATTCAAAGGATTTGCCTGAAATCAGATTAGCTTGGAGAGAATAGGAGTTGAGCGGCTTTTTTAGCTCAGCCCTTGCTTTGGTGACCTTTGTCATCTATGTGGGTAATGCTGGCCTCAGGCTCCTCTTTCTCTGCTGTAGGCAGTTGGTGCAGCAGGAATGTCCCTGAGCACCCCTCCCTCAGCAATAGCCAGAGGCACAGTGCCAGGATAGGGGGTGGTGCCATGAGCTGAGCATCCCTCAGGCTTCCCCAGGGTTGTTTAGTGTTCTCTGGTCTGTGTGCAGTGCTCAGACCTTTCAGAAAGGTTGACTGGGTGCCCAGGGGTGGGGGAAGATTGTTAAGCTGAGAAAAAGTGTGTAAAGGGGCATGTTAGAGCAAAATATCAAGAATGTCTAGAGCAAGTGAAAGTTAGTTTATCCCCCACTAGGTTCAGTGCCTCAGAAAGACCCAAGGGTAGCTGGCGAGTCTGGCTCTTTCGAGGTTGCTGTGGGTCGGTATGGTGCCCTTGAACTAAACTGCCTCTGTCAGACATGTGTTGGAATTCCTGGTCTCCATCCTCAAGAAGTACAGAAGACTCTTGGGGACCTTCTGAGGGAATAACTTTAATTACAATATCCCAGTAAACTTATTTTGATCATTGGCCACCTCAGGGCATTTCTTTACAACATAATTCAAACTAAAGTGGTCCTTGGATATAAGAATTTAAACTGGCCCTCTAGGAACACTTGGAATTCTCCAGTTGGGAGAGTAAGAAAGAAGGAGAGATACTAAAGTGACTATGGGCTTTCTCTCTCCAGAAACTGACATGGTCTAGGAGCCTGTAACACCTGCTATGGATGTGAATACTTCTGAAGTGTTTCTGGTTCACCAGGCCCTGTTAAGGCCCCAAAGACTCTTAACAGAATACACTCTAGCCTGTTTACATGGCCATTCTGCATTCCGAAGCCCTGCCATCTGAACCAACGAAGACAGAGGACCTCGCTGAGGAGGGCCAGTGCGGGGGGTCCAGGTGTTGCTGAGGAGACTGGCCCTGGAGTGCCAGGCAAGGCATTCTGTGGCAGGGGGTGAGGTGGAGTGGTGAGTTACAGGGCAGTCTGAATCTTACATGGGATCGTCTAGGAGAAAGCTCAGTGAACTAATCTGAGGTTAGTCCAGCAGATGTCCCAGGGCCTGCAGACAGTGTGGGGTAGCAACAGTGACGATGAGAGTGATGGTGAATGTCTCCTGTGGCCATGTTCTCTCAGAAAATCTCTGAGTATGTTTCCCTTTCATCTTTGTGAGAGTTGTGGCTTAATAATAATAATTAGAGTGCTCTGAGCATCTGTGCTTTGCAAAACACAGCATTAAGCCATGTCTCTGCTTCTGAGGCTTATAGTCTATATGAACTGGCTGCCATCTGATGGAGGGGAAGAGTGTCATGGAATGCATAGATCAGGGGTATTATGAGTCACCTAATTGATACCTAACATTCTCCCGGCTCTGGGAGATGAGAGTGGCCTTTCTTGCATGCCTGCCAAGGCACGAAGATCAGTGACATCCCCTGAGTCTCACAGACCCCAGAGGCCAGTCTGGGGACCCAGGGCTTTATCTTGTAAATGGAATTTTCCTGGATGGGGGGAGTACTTGTTCCTCTGTGGCCATGAGCTGAGTTTTAACCACTTCATTTTCTTTTCTTTGGATCCAGCAGTTTGATCACTGTTAAAAGCTGGCGATGTACACTGGCTTTTTTTGGCATGTGATCAGGGGGCCTATGCCAAATCAGAACCTGGACAAGCCCCATTCTCCAGAAGACAGGGTCACCAGGAAAGCAGTCAGCGTGGGAGAACACCTCCTTCCCAACCCCCTCTGTCCATAACGTAACACTTCTCTGTCTTGTTCTCACAGGTGACCTTGGAGAAGGTGCTTGGAATTACAGTATCTGGAGGCAGAGGACTTGCCTGTGACCCCCGATCGGGTTTAGTTGCCTATCCAGCTGGGTGAGTGTCTTGGCAGCGGTCTTACTGCATGGGAGCTTGTAGCTATGCTAAATCAGTTGGAGCAGGCAGGGTTTCCTGGTGTCTTCTGGGAGATACATCCACGTTAATGTTTTGGTGCCATTTTTATAAATGAGATAGGGGGCCGCATAAAGGCTCCGTGTTGATTGTTGTCTTTGTTGCCATCCTGTCCTGCTCTTTGGCCGCCTACACCCGCCCACACATACAGATTTATACTTTGTATGACACACAGCTCCCAACTGTTTCCAGTAGCTTTAATAAGTACCTTTTAGTCATTTTTGTTTTTATTATTTTAAAAATTTTTGTTTTATATTGGAATAGAGTTGATTTACAATGTTGTGTTAGCTTCAAGTGTACAGCAAAGTGATTTAGTTATACATACACATAATATCCTTTTTCAGATCCTTTTCCCGTATTAGTTATCACGTACTACTGAGTTCCCTGTGGTGTACAGTATTTCTGATTATTTACTTTGTATATAGTAGTGTGTATATGTTAATCCCAACCTCCTAATTTATCCCCCCCATCCCCACCTTTCCTCTTTGGTAACTGTAAGTTTGTTTTTGAAGCCTGTGAGTCTCTTTCTGTTTTGTGAATAAGTTCATTTGTATCATCTTTTTAGATTCCACATATAAGTGATATCATACGATATTTGTCTATCATATGATATTTGTCATTCTCTGATTTACCTCACTTAGTGTGATAATAGGTCCATCTATGTTGCTGCAAACATATATGGACTTTACGGATTTTATTTTTTCATGACTGAGTAATATTCCTCTGTGTGTGTGTGTGTGTGTGTGTGTGTGTGTGCGCGCACACACACATAGGGTCCAAAAAGTCAGACATGACTGAAGTGACTTAGCGCACACACACAGATAGGTAGATAGATATAGATATAGATATAGATAGATATAGATATAGACATACCACATTTTCTCCATTAATCTGTTGATGGGCATTCAGATTGTTCCCACTTTTTGGCTGTTGTGAATAAAGCTGCTCTGATCACTTGACTGCTCTGGTCACGTTGACAGATGTCAGTGCCCTGGCAGAAAGGTCAGGTTCCAGAGTTGGTGTTCTTTTCTGTGCTGCCTCTTCACTCCTCTGCCCCTGTCCATGAGAAAACCCCAACCATAGGTGTTTGCAGCTTCTGTAGAAGTGTTTCTTGTGGAGACTCGGGGCCTCTCCTGCCTCTGGTTTACTGTCACCCTCTGTTCCTTGCCGCTGGAACATGAAAATAGGATGGCCACTTCTGTCCTCTTTCCGTCAACTTGGGAATGCCAAGATCCCCAGTATGATTTCCACAGCAACACCTGTAGTTTTTGTATCAGCTATATGATTTCTTAATTTTTTTAAATTTTATCATCCCTACCTTTATCAAGAACTTTTTCTGTGTCAGGAACTTTGTTAAGCACTTCACAGGAATTATTTTATTTAATACTCTGAGCAACCCTGTGAGGTTGGAACAGTTTTCATCACCTCTTTTAGAGGAGGGAAGCTAAGATTCAATTAGAGGAGGGAAGCTAAGATTCAAAGAGAGAAAACAGTTTGCTCCAGGTCACACGGCTAGTATTGGGATTCCAACTCAAGTCCTCTGACTGCAGAGCTCTTTTAAAACGGCTCAAGGCAGCGGGGGAGACCAGACTTATTTTTAAAAGCTGCTTTTTCCCTAAGCTGTTTACCCACTCTTCGAATGAGAAGAGTCCAATTTATGGGCAGCTCAGTGTATTCCAGTGAGCCTTCTGCCCCTGGGTTCTGGGGTCTGTCTCTTCTGCGTGGCCATTTGGCATTTGACGTCTGTGCTGGGGAACTGGGAGCTGAGCTGACTTTACCCTGCAGGGGCTGAGCTGGCCTCCTCCCATTTCCAGAAGCAGGGTGATGAATGATCTCTTTTGCTGGATACCCTGTGCAGTCTGCCTCTGGGGAATTCCACTTATGCCTGCCCCGGCCTGGGAAAGCCAGGTTCCTTCTTGTTGGAGGTGGTCCGGGGGCTGGATGTGGGACAGACTGGGAGGCTGGGGCTGCTGCTCCGGGCGTGCTGAGCCCTGTGTCCCTGCCCTGGGGAGCATGGAGCCCTGCTCCCGCTCTTCCCCACCTACTCTGACCCCAGGGGCCTTTAAGGGCGTGTGCTCCTGTTTATGGGCAGGCCCCAGCCGGGTGCGTGTGCCCGGGAGTCATCCTTCCAGGTGGTGTATGGAAGCTTCCTTGCTGTCACCTCGAGTGGGTTTCCTGCGTGTGTTTGGCTTGGGCCAGCCCTGGGCACTGCCCTGATCCACTTCCTGACCATTTGACTTCCTAGAACTTTGAGTTCTCCCTTTGCAAATGGCTTTTTTTCTGGGTGTTTGGTTTTGCTCTGTGCTAGCGCTCCCCTTGTACCTCAGTGGTATCTGGGGGAGCTGCCAAAGTCTGTGTGAGCCCAGCCGGCTCTTCCCCTCCACCTCCACCTTCCTTCTCTTCTTCCCTGGTGATCCTCACCCCCACCCCCATCCCCCACTCTCTAGTTCCTACTGCGCTTGTTGCTCCAGGAGCAGTTCAGGTATCCTAGAAACAAGGGGAGAAACAAAGCTCAAAAATTCTCCCAGAGGCCTAGAGGCAAACATCAAACCAAAACAGAGCTTTTCTGAAAGGAAATGAAACAGCTCAGGGAGGGTGGGGTGGAGAGAGACGTGTGTGAGGCAGAGGTAGGTTGAAATCTCTGGGAAGAGACCCTTCAGTTTTAGTGGCTCTTGCATCTCTTCTCCAGAGCTCTCCCTTTGCTGTTTTCCCCAGAGGAAACCCACCCCTCACCTGTCACATTTTAAGCCCCTTGCTCTAGGAGGCCGAGCTGAGCCGGTCCACGGATAGCTTTGAGGCCCTCAATTTAGTTGAAAACCCGTAATTGACTTGGACTCCTTCCCTCGCTGCCCTGCTAGAGGGTTTCAGGAACTTTAGAGCCAAACCCCAGCCCCTGTGGCTGCTGTGGAGTCAGTCAGTTTGGAGAATGGATTTCTCTTGACCCCTAATGCCAGAGTGCAGGACCTGGCTTGAGTGCAGAGCCTCTGTGCAGACCTGCTACTGGAGTGCGAGGTGTCCTGGAAAAGTGAGGGGCCCTATCTGGCAGCCAGGAAAGGACCTCTTGGTGGTTTAAGTCGGGCAGAGGAGGGGAAAGCCCGTTCTCCTGAGGAGGACCTCCATTTACTCAGCGCCTGTTGGAATCTACGCTGAGAGACCCAGCTCCAGGGCTTTGGACTGCATGTGAAGCCGCAGAATCTCCTCCTGGCCCATGTTCTAGTGGCAGCTGAGCTGAAGGAGCACGCTGCTACCTTCTTCCTCTCTGTGGTAAACACTGGGTGTGGGGTGGTTGCCAGGGAGTGTGTGGAGTGGCGGACAGACTGGGTGGAGCTAAGGAAGGAGGGCGCCTGGACTCGGGGCCCTGATGGCTGTGAGTCATGTGCAAGGCCGCCCGTAGGCACCAGTCCCCTCCATGCCTTTTCTCCTGGCTTCCCAGCAGATCTGACTCCTGAAACTGGGCCCTGTAGTTCTTCCCAGAAGACCTTGTTCATCCATACCATTACTCGTGTGTGGCAGATACTTGCTGAAAACCTAATCTGTATACTCTTCCAGCTGCGGGGTATAGAGCAGTGAATAAGACAGACAGTGCCACTGCTCCTTTGGGGTTTAAGGTGGGGTGAGCAGATAGTAAGCATGCAAACAAGCAAATGAGCACGATAATATCAGAGAGTGGTCAGTGTTCTGAAGGAGTGACAGAAAGGACAGTAAGTGACTACCCTGGAGCTGGGTGGGAGTGGGGCTACTTGAAGATTGGCTGGTCATGGCTCAGTGGGAGCCGGCCTTTGAGCTGTTGTCTGGGGGACAAAGAGGAATCCCTGTGTGAAGATCTGCACTTTCAGGTGGAGACCTCAACTACAAAGGTCCCAAGAAAGGAGGCATCGATTCACTTGTTTGAGTAGCTAAACAGCAGCCATGGTGGCTAGACCCTGGTGAGCGAGAGGAAGGGGCTCGGACCCTGCCTTTCAGACTTGACTCATGAGTCCTGTGAGATCTGCTTCTTGTCCTGGAAGGGAATATGTTCAGAGTCCCCTGGGCAGAGAGACATGTACCATGTTATTTACTAGGTTATTATCACCAATTTTCTTTTCCCATTCCTTTGAGTGGATGGCGGGTGGGTCTCATAGAGCATCTCGGAAGCAGCGACCAGTGGATCTCATGGTCTGGCCTAGGAGGGTTACTTATTTGGAAGGTATTGGATGCCAGGTATCTAAAGAGGACTACAATCAAGGATGCCCTAGGCAACATCCTAGACTCATCATCTCTTAGAATAATTAAAACCGTAAGATTTCCCCTTTGGGAGTGAATCTGGAGGGACAATTTGTAATTCCACACCTGGAGGAGGGCCCTGGATGGGAGACTGTAGTTGGGGTTCCTGTTGCCACTGCTGACCCCTGGATAGCCATTTCCTTGTTATTGATGCCCTAGGGAACCTGTCAAGAAGATGGCTAGGAGCGCCCTGCTGGTTATTTCGCATGTTCTTTTCTTCAGTTCTCACAATTGTGAGACATAGATATTATTACTCTTGTCTTATAGATGAGGAAACTGAGGTTCAGAGAAAGTGAAGAAACATGCCCAAGATCACACAGTATGTTAGCAGACAGGTCTGCCTGACCCCAGTTTTCCTATTCTTTCCATTATCACACTGCCCTCCAGCATCAGCGAGTCCTAGAAACCTAAAGTTGGGGAGAACTGTGGACCTGCCCCGGGGTCTGCTACTCAGGAGGTTTTTTGGGAGTTAGGGTTTTGAGATCTAGTAGCTAATGACTTAAAGATTTATTCACAAATATTTATGGAGTGTCAATTTTCTAGGCCTTTGGGATTTAACAGTAAACAAAGTAAACAAATATTACTGTCACAGAACTGGCAGTCTCATGGTAAAGATAGATCCTATTGCCTCCCCAAAAGAATATTATATGGAATATTACAAGTTGATGTGTGCTTTGGAAAAAGTATAAGCAATAGGCAGTGAGAGAGAATCGGAAATGTTGGGTTGTGGGGTTATAGTGTTCAAAAGAGACACAGGGTGATGTGTGAGCAAGGCTTGAGGACCTTTGGTGTGCCTCTGTGAGTCACCTTCTGATTTTACTTGGTCTGAAAGAGGAAAGTTTGGGTGCAGGGTCACAGCTCAGACCTTCTGTGTTCTCCCTGTGTGTGCCTCTTCTGCATTCCTTGCTCATCCCAGGGTTCATTTGTTTCTGCCTTCTGGAGGATGGAGAGTCTTAGGAGGCGGATCCTGTGGGAACGCTGGGCTCTTGGTGACGGCAGCAGGCCTGGGCCTCTCTGGGGAGGGGGGCAGTCGAGGGCTTGACCCTTCGGGTTCAGAGAAGTCCCTGGGCAGCAGGCCCAGCGCCTGGTGACTCCTGGCCTGAGGCCCAGAGGGACTGAGGCCTCGCCGCCTCCCTGCGAGAGGGAGCACTCTCCCTGCACCTGCACCCTGGGGTTCTGAGTTACGGGACCCAGCCGGTTGGGCCGGCCCAGCCCTGTCAGATGGAGGACAGCAGCCAGCCTTGCTGCTCTGGCACGTGCCGATGACTGCCTGTTGTGCTGGCCAGTCTCAAGGGATGTAGAGGCCAAAGGCCAAAGGCTGGTGCAAACGGCACCCTGCCCATCTCAGTCCTAGCAGACTGAGAAACTTGTCAAAGCTCAGAGAAGACTGAGGAGGCTCTCACATCAGTGTTTTTGAGGTGTCTTCTGTTGGGAGGACCTCAGCAAGGTGGGCACAGGGAAACCTTGGAGGTCTTTGCCGAGTCGTGCCTTCCCTTCACCATCTGCATTATTGTTCTCACAAGTGGAGCTGTGACCGTGGATTGGTCTCTTTCCAGCTCTTTCTCTTTGTTGGAAGGTCCCCGAATTTGAATAATTAGAAGTAAAAATTTCAGCTTAAGGGCCAGTCTCTGTGTGTTTTCCTCCTCGGCTTAACTCTCCCATGCCACTCAGAGACTTTTCCAGGCTGTGCTGGGTGGTTGGGAGGTGTTAGAGAAGGGAAAGTTTGCCTCATAGCTTGTCATCCTCTATCCACATTGTCTGTTTATGCACACACGGTGCTCTCCCTCCCACCACCGTGGAGTCAGTCAAACCCAGGGAAGGAGGAAACAAAAGATGCTACGGTCCAGCAAGGCTCAAGACTTATGTGCCGTGACTGGAGAGTGTGTTAAGCTGTCTAATGCACTGCCCTTGAAAGGTCACCATGCTGCTTTGGGTTTGAAGGCGCCTGCATCACCTGCTTT
Organism: Muntiacus reevesi; assembly: GCF_963930625.1. Taxonomy (NCBI): domain Eukaryota; kingdom Metazoa; phylum Chordata; class Mammalia; order Artiodactyla; family Cervidae; genus Muntiacus; species Muntiacus reevesi. The sequence continues at coordinate 36,018,489 of NC_089255.1, forward strand.
TTCTGAATGTGGAATGTGTCAGAATCTGTATTGATCCAATTCAAGTCAGATCTGCTCTCGGCCGAAGCCCTCTGCCGTGATTTATCTGGAGCTGATCTGAAAGCTAGGTAACCCAGAACCATTTAGACTGGAAGCTGTCACCAGAGAAGACAAGCCTGTGGAGCCCTCCTTAGCCTTAGAAAATGTCAGCTTTCTTGAAAATTTGCTGGGCTTTGCTAATGGTGTCAGGCTTGAGGGGTTATAATTTTTCATACACTGAATACAATATTAAAATCTAAATATTTAGACCTATGAACTTTGACCTATAACTGCTATAATTGTCATGTGCCCCGTTACGGTTTCCCGGATTCTGTAGCCAGAATCCCTTTTCCCTCCCAGCGCCCCAGTCTTCCCTCCCTCTTCTCAGAGGCTTCTGCCCTGGCGCCCTGTGCACGAGGTCGGTGTGCTTTCTCGGCTTGTCTCTCCTCTTCAATTTCAGTTTTCTCTTCTCTCACTTACTCCACTCTGCTTTCCTTAGAGCACAGCTCCTGCAATCCTGACTGTTTTGCTTTCGCTGAGATGCCTTGAAAAGGCCTCCGGACTCGTTTCTCCACCGTGAAGTGGGGATAATTATACCAACCACAAAACTTGTGAGGGTAAGCTAAGACCAGATCTCTCAGGTGCTTAGCAGAGTGTCCACTACACAGAACCTGCTGGATAAATGGTAACTCTTCTTGTTGGGCCCGCGGTGTGAAGAGCAGACCAGTTACTGAAGGAGGTGGAACGCCATTGTGTTGAGAGTTCACTGAAACCCTCGCGTGGTGCTTCCTAACTTAGCCGGGTGGTTTCGCCTCCCTTCTCTTTCTGTGCTGCTGTCCTAGTGCCTGCGGATAGTCTCCCTCAGCATTCCCCCCATCCCTTCCTTGCTACCTTCCAAGGTTATCGTCTTCTAAATGGATGAAGATGTAGTTACTTTCTTTCCCCAAGCTTAACCCAGTTCTCTTTCCTTGGCTGCCTTCCCAGAAGTAAATAAAGCTTCCTTTAAAGTGTTTACCATTACTCAGATCCTAACAGGACTTACCCCTGTTTTTCTGATGGAGATACCTGACACATAGCCCCTGACCACCTCATTCCCCACTGCCTGGAGTCTCTTTTGGCTTCTTGTCTGTGTCCAGGAGGAGGAATAGTAAGATCTGCCATTTGTTTGGTCCCACTACGTGTCCAAAAAATTATTTGATCCTATACAGAAGTCCTGATAGCTTGATCTTAGAGGCTCCTTTTAAGCAGATTATGAAATAGCTTGTGACTTACCCAGGGGCACAAAGCTATTCATAACAGAACAAGGACTCCAACCCTGGTGTCTGACTCCAGAGCTTACCATCTCCCCACTGCCCCTCACTGCTCTGAAGATCCAGAGATCTTCAGTGTCTCCTCCCATAGGAGACAGGTGGGCATGCTAGGGAGGAGAGTTGGGCCTACGGATACCCCAGTTGACCAAGCTAGGGGACCAGGGGAGCATTCATCCATTCAGCAAATGGTTTTGAACAACTAAACCTAACAGACTCTGCTAGACACAGGAGGCACAGCAGTGAGCAAAACCAGGCACAGTTCCCACCCTCGTGAAAGACACAGTCTGGTGGTGGAGGCAGTCTGTAATCAGTGTCCTACTGTGTAGCACAGGTAGCTGGACTCAGTATCCTGTGATAAACTGTAATGGGAAGGAATATGAAAAAGAATGTGTGTATATATAAAACTGAACCACTGCTGTTCAGCAGAAATTAACGCAACATTGTAAATCAACTATACTTCAATAAAATACATTTTAAAATGTAAAACAATGTTAAATTGCAGTTGTGATAAATGTCACAAAAGACTGGTACTGCTGTGTTGTGAGAGCATATACCGAGGCCATCTGACCTGAGATGTGAAAGAGGTTAAATGTTGACCAGTTGGGAAAGGCAGGGGGAGTGCTCTAGACAGGAAGGGGCTCTAGCAAAGGCGTGGGGTGGGAGGAGCACAGCGAGCGGACGGGTGAGAGTGGAGTGGGGCAGGGGCCACACCACCCAGGGCCGTCACACAGCCCTTATTTAAGGGCTTGCATCTTAGAAGTTCCCCAGGGATGTTCAGCAGGGGTGACACAGTCAGATCAAACAGACACAGTGTTTGATGTAGGGAGCACAGGACATCGCAAGACCTGCTCTCTAGCGGAAACTAGGTTTCTGAGCCTAGTTTCCTCACTTCAAAGCTTGGGAGAGTTGGACCAGATGATCTTTAAAGTTACCCAGCACATTGCATTTAATTCCTTCCATCCTTCCTTTTGGCTCTGAGTTTCTGTGAATCTTACCTGTTTGGGAGGAATTAGACCCCCTGCATCCTGGATTGCCCCAATAGAAGCTGGATGTGTGTGTGTGTGTGTGTGTGTGTGTGTGTGTGTGTGTGTGTGTTGGGATAGGGGAAGGAGAGTGATGGGGCACAGAGTTTCCGAAGCCATGTGATTTTGGTCAAGTTTTAAAAAACCCTCCTGACATGGTATTCTAGAAGGGAAGTAGAAGACTGGAAGTTGGTATAAAGAGAGAAGGAGAAAGTAATGAGGAAAAAGAAGCAAAGATTAGAAGATGGAGGGAGAAGAAAGAGCATTGAGAAGGGATTTGGGGATAGGTTAGAGAAAAAGATGTTGTGACTTAGGAATTCCAAGGCTTTCAGTCAGCTTGGCAGTTCTGGGCATAGCAGGTGTCCCTCAGAGATCCCAGTGTCCCCAGAAATTACCTGTGGAATTTGTATATTAAAGTCATTTATTGAGCCTGAGATGCTGAGCTGTCATTAGTGACTTGTACTCACTTTGGTTTTGAGTTCCTAGCAAGTGGTGGGTTTTAGGTATGGGGGCTGCAGTGCTTTCCCACTAATCAAGGCTGTGTCTGAACCATCTCTCCCCTCCCCTCACCTGGGGCAGCAGGCTCCCCACCTGCTCCATCAGCTAGTCACAGTTCTGATGCAGCCATGAGCAGAAGGGCGGTGAGGCCCAGGCTGCCGACAGCCGGGAGCCCAAAGGAGTGCATTGCTGGCTATGGCTTCCTGCTTCTTGCTCCCAACTCCTGCTACCTGGAAAGTCAGTCAGAGCCCAGTCCCATCCAACCTTGCCCTCTGGCTGGAGAGGGTGCTCCCAGCCTTCTTCCATTGTCTTCTGGCAGTCTGGAGGGTCCTTCTCAGGCTCCTTAGGGCCAGGGATCCTCAGGGCTGCGCTTCCCAGGCCCTCCCAGGCTGTCTCTGCCCCTCCCTCTAATCTTATCAAACCTCCTGGCAGTTCTGGTCCCTGTCTCCTACCTGCTCCATCACCTGATGCATTGAGGGGGTGTGTGTGCCGGGGCAGAGGTGGGGTTGGCCCTTGCCCAGTATACACGTGGACACACACATCAGAGGCCTCACTCCTGGGAGCAGAAGTATTTGACACACATGTGACTCCAAGCCACACTGGCTGTGTGTGCGCCTGCAGCCTGCTTTGCCCAGATCGCGTGAGTTCTCCCCTTCTGCCCCCTTCCTGGGCTTGCGAGGCTTTGGGAGGGCCTGGGTCCCTGCTGCCCTGTGGCAGAGATGGCGCTGGTGCTGGGGCACATGGCGAGCCATTTTGCAGGGAGCCCTTCCACCTCATGAGGCTGGGAAGTGGGCCCTTGTAGGTGGGAAAGGAAGCAGGAAGAACAAGTTTCCAGGAGAAAGCAGTCAGTTGCCCTCTGTGGCTAGTGATGCCCCTGTGAGCCGGTCGCCGCAGCTCTCTGGCGCTCCTGGGGGCGCCGCGGTTTGGTGCTGAAGCTGGGCTGCCTTCCTCATCTCCCCAGGTGTGTGGTCGTCCTGTTCAATCCCCGGAAACACAAACAGCACCACATCCTCAACAGTTCCAGGTAAGTGGGTCTGGGCCCTTGGGGAGCATCTCCCTGGGGAGCTGTGAGAAGGCACTGTCTGGGGTCTCTGTGGCTCTGGGGATGGGGATGTGGCTGGGCCCCCGGGCCGGCCAGGGAAATACCACCTGTACTGCTGGTTGTCTGCCGGTCTTGCCTCTTGAGGGGGCTGTGAGGGAGCCAGGCTTAGACCGGGCTGCCAGTGCCCCTTTGAGCCCACCTCATTTCTTGCAGGAAAACCATCACTGCCCTTGCCTTCTCTCCTGATGGCAAGTACTTGGTCACTGGAGAGGTGAGTGAGGAAGGGGGCTGCAGAGCTCTGAAGAGGGCAGGTGTCCCGGCCACAGCAGAGGACTTCAGCCCTGGGCCTGGTTAGGGCTGCTGCCACTCTGGCTTCCTGAAAGTGAAAGTGAAGTCGCTCAGTTGTGTCCGACTCTTTGTGACCCCATGGACACCAGGCTCCTCCGTCCATGGGATTTTCTAGGCAAGAGTACTGGAGTGGGTTGCCATTTCCTTCTCCAGGGAATCTTCCTGACCCAGGGATTGAACCCAGGTCTCCTGCATTGTAGACAGATGCTTTACCATCTGAGCCAACAAGGAAGTCCTGAACCGGTGTCAAATCCCAGTTTTGATTGCACCATGAAACAGTGATTTTGAAGTCTTAGTGGGCATCAGAATCAGCTGAGCGCTTGTTAAAGCACACATTTTGGACCTGCTCCTGAAGTTTCTGGTTCTGTGGGCCTGGGAAGGGACCCCAAAATTTGCATTTTCTAACTAGTTCTCAGATCTCACTGATTCTGCTGGTTTAGGAAGCACACTGAAAACCTCTGCCTTAAGATATTCCTTATGCCAGGGGGCCCCCTGCTGGGCACATGTGGGACACCTGTCCCTCTCAGTCTCTTACAGGGAGGCAGTAGGGGCAGAAATAGGTGTGGGTGGTAGTGGTCCTCAGCCCTGACTGCCCATCAGCATCACTCTAGGAACTTTGAACAAATACAGAGGTGCAGACCGTCACCCGGAGATACTGAACTGAGCCTGGAAGCATTTTCTCTCTGATAATGGTCGTTATCCTGAGATATTTACCATGTTTCCTCTATACCTTCGCCTATGTAGCACTCTGTCCTTGGCCAGGGGATCCTTAGAGAGACTGTGCCCAGTCACTGGAGAGGTAGGGCCCCCACCCTGAAAGGCTGGGGAGGCTGTGCCTCTGGCCCTCATCGCCCGTTCCTGCCTCTCCGCAGAGTGGGCACATGCCTGCCGTGCGCGTTTGGGATGTGGCAGAGCACAGCCAGGTGGCTGAGCTGCAGGAGCACAAGTATGGTGTGGCTTGCGTGGCCTTCTCCCCGAGCGCCAAGTACATCGTCTCTGTGGGCTACCAGCATGACATGATCGTCAACGTCTGGGCCTGGAAGGTAAGTGGCCCCGGCTGGGCTGGCCTAGCACCCTCAGGGGCGTCCAAGGGCCGGCTGAGGAGTCAGGAAGCTATTGACTTGAGTCCCTTCATTCCACTCTGCTGCTCAGGTGCATTCTAGAAAATGACCTGAAGCAGAAAAGAGGAACTATGTAGCCAAGTGTGTTGGTAGAAAGAGGCTAGCTTTATGCCTCTGAGGACCTCCGGAGGAAATGAATGTCTTCAGCTCCTCTGGAAAAGGATTCTCCTTCCTCCCCTGTTTTTCTGACCAGTAAATCCTGAAAAGTGAAAGAAAGTGTTAGTTGCTCGGTCGTGTCCAACTTTTTGCAACCACATGGACTCTAGCCTGCCAGGCTCCTTTGTTCATGGAATTCTTCAGGCAAGAATATTGGAGTGGGTTGCCAGTCCATTCTCCAGGGGAACTTCCTGACCCAGGGATCGAATCTGGGTCTCCTGCTTGGCAGGCAGATTCTTAACCACCTGAGCCACCAAGGAAGTCCAAATCCTAGAAAGAAACATTTTAAAGTACAAATTCTATCTTATCCTCTTCTATCTTCTGAGCCTCTTTCTTCTTCACTCCAAGAGGCAGAACTTTGATTCTTCCTTTGACTTTCTCTCCAGAAAAACATCGTGGTGGCCTCCAATAAGGTGTCCAGTCGGGTCACCGCGGTGTCCTTCTCTGAAGATTGCAGCTACTTTGTCACTGCTGGTAACCGGCATATCAAATTCTGGTACCTTGATGACAGCAAGACCTCAAAGGTGAGGTGCTGAGGCTGGAAATAGCCTCCAGGGCCAGGGTTTGCTCACCCACCCCAGGAGATGCTGCTCCCTTGGGCCCCCCTCTCTGCTTACTCACCAGCCACCCAAAGGTTCTGAATGAATCAGGTGCTGCTTGCGCCTAGGGATAGTCTCAAAGGGCAGGCGGTGGGGGGACTTACTGTGTCTCTTGGAACCCTCTCCCCAGGCCGAGTCTCTGGGGTGGCTGAAGGGCGGATGGGTGGGCAGCAGCGGTGTGTCTCCGCAGGTTAACGCCACTGTGCCCCTGCTGGGCCGCTCAGGGCTGCTGGGCGAGCTGCGGAACAACCTGTTCACTGACGTGGCCTGTGGCAGAGGGAAGAAGGCAGACAGCACCTTCTGCATCACGTCCTCAGGGCTGCTGTGCGAGTTCAGTGACCGGAGGCTTCTGGACAAGTGGGTGGAGCTGAGAGTAAGTACCTCTGTCCAGCTGGGAGGGGGCTGCCTGGGTCTTCGCCCAGGGCAGAGTTGCTGCCCATGGCCCCGCCCCAGGGGCGGGGCCTGCACGTGGGAGGGGTCCCCAGGAGGAGGAAGCTTGAGGCCAGCGCTTGGCCGGGTTCCAGCCCATGCAGATGGGTGTAACTGCCTCCTCTCTGCTCTCTCTCTCTCTGTCTTTCTTTCCCTTGCTCTCCTCTTCTGCTCAGAACACAGACAGCTTCACAGTAAGTGGTGCTAGACTCTTCCCCTCTTTCTCATGCTGTTCCTTTCTCTTTGCTGGGCTTTTCTTGTTTTGTCCTCTTGGCCAAAACCACTGGTGCCTTCCAAGGCTCCCAGACTCCCATCCCCAATCCGCACATGGATGTGGGCCCTCTGGCCACCTGCTGCTGGAGGGCGGGTGTCTCTAGGTAACAGCTGGGGGGCTCAGGCCTGTGCAGCTGGGCCGCTTTCCCCTCGCCCCTGCCTTGGTGGGTGTCTCCTCTAGGCAGGTGACTGTTGAGGAGGGGTTGAGGGGGTGGCCCATGCTGAGCCGAGCCCCTCTGCCTGCAGACCACCGTGGCCCACTGCATCTCCGTGAGCCAGGACTACATCTTCTGTGGCTGCGCTGATGGCACCGTGCGTCTCTTCAACCCCTCCAACCTGCACTTCCTCAGCACCCTGCCCCGGCCCCACGCCCTGGGGACAGACATTGCCAGTGTCACGGAGGCCAGGTGAGCTGTGCGGGACCCCTGCCTCCACTTCAGAACTTTATTCTGCACCCAGCCTTCTTTGCCTCTGCTTCAAGGTGAAGGTATCAGCACCCCAAAGATTACAGGAACGTCTCTGCAGAAACACAGGTTTGACTGTATGAGTACATGGAACATCGCGGGGGACCATGGAGTATCTCTGTGTGCAGGCGTCAGGGGGGGCTTAGTGTCAGATTTGGGTTTGCATTCAGTGATTTTAGGACTGGTTTCAGGGACTGAAGTTTTGCTTCGGCTGGATGCTGTGAGGATGTGGCGGGGCGAGGGGGCGGCGGGGGCAATTCCACAATTGGACATTTAATAATTTTTGTCTGAAAGGTAGAAGGAAAGGTGTGGTGCTAAAGCTGTAACTGATCAGTAAAGGAATAGCAGTCAGTCCCGAAAGATGGGAAAGGGTGATGATCAGTCTTCTCTGTGGCTGGTGCAGTGATCTTGTTTTGATCTGTCTCAGAACCACTGCAGAGTGGTCTTGTTTTTGTTTTGCTCCATTGTGGCCACAGGCACCTTGTCTGCCATTGGTGTTTTGAGACCTGGTCCGTGCTTGTCAGGAGAGCATGTGGTCCGGCAGCTCGTGCTGGGGCGGCTCCCAGCCGAGAGCTGTCAGAGCAGTGCTTTCCTCTCAAGCAGCTGGCTCCAGACCTGTGGGTCTGGAGAGGGCTCCCATGCTCTGCTCCTTGCTTTGTGGCTTGGCTTCTGTTTTCATTCCCTCATTTCCACAGCTCCTCACTCACCGCTTTGCACTGTCTTTTTCCCCACAGTCGCCTCTTCTCTGGGGCAGCCAATGCCAGATATCCAGACACCATCGCCTTGACCTTCGATCCTACTAATCAGTGGCTGTCTTGTGTGTACAACGACCACAGCATTTATGTTTGGGATGTGAGGGACCCCAAGAAAGTGGGCAAGGTGTATTCGGCTCTGTATCATTCTTCCTGCGTCTGGAGTGTGGAGGTAGGTGACCTGGCTTGGACACATTGTGAGGATGGAGAGTGAGGATACCCAAGCAGAACACTGTGTTCCTGCTCCCTCCTCCTTTTTTCAGCAGCAGCCCTGTGTATCCACATAGCCTCAGATGGGTCCTGGGGATCGATCTTGAATTTTAGTGCTTAAATGTCTCAGGCTTCTTCCAATGGGCCCCTGCCCATCCTCAGCTCTGCCTTGTCCTGGGCTGGATTGTCTTGAACAAGTTACTGAACTTACCTGAGTCTCGTTTCCTCAGTGGTACAATGATGTACCTAATTCATCTAATTGTTTTAAGAATTAAGTGAAAAACTGTGAGTGGAGTGTTTCATAGTAAGCATAGAAGAGTACCTGCTGTTTGGTGAATGTGCTTTCTTTCCCTCAGTGACTTGAAGAATATCTAGTAGTTGCAGTTTGCTTACCGTGCGACTCTGGGCTCAACCTTGGCCAACAATAGCTCTTTAGTCTCATTCCCTTCTGTCTCTGTGGGCTGGCAAGCGACTGCTGCCTACCTGGAGCTCCGACTTTGTACCCTCTGCCCCTTCAGGTCTACCCCGAAGTGAAGGACAGTAACCAGGCCTGCCTGCCCCCCAGTTCCTTTATCACCTGTTCCTCCGACAACACCATCCGCCTGTGGAACACAGAGAGCTCCGGGGTGCATGGCTCCACACTGCACCGGAACATCCTCAGCAATGTGAGCCTGGGCCCCTGCGTGCCGAGCGCCTGTGTTCCCTTGCCTGCACGCTCCTTCTCGGGAACTGGGTCCCCAGACTTGGCCTCTGAGTTCTCATGTCGCCTTCCTCTGCAAGTCAGGGCTTTGTCTTGTCCAGCATTCCTCTCCTCTTGCCCCTGTACTGATCAGACCTGTCTTACCCACTTCTCCTGACCTGCTCCACCAGGACCTCATTAAGATCATCTATGTGGATGGGAACACTCAGGCCCTGCTGGACACTGAGCTGCCCGGGGGAGACAAAGCTGATGGGTCCCTGATGGATCCCCGCGTGGGCATTCGTTCTGTGTGTATCAGCCCCAACGGACAGCATCTCGCTTCAGGGGACCGTGTGGGCACTCTCAGGTAAAGCCAGCTCTGGCATGGGTACCACCTGCCTCTGGTGGTGTGGACTGGGGGGAGTTAGGTCCCCAAGGATAGAGCTTTTGAAAAGCTTGGCTCATGAAGATTGGGGAGAAGATATTCATATACAAGGGAAAGATAATTATAGTCAAGAAACCCAGCAGAAACCATTCTAATCAAGTAATCAGGCTTACATTCTCATATCAACATCATAAACCCTATAATACAATGCTCTACAGAAGGACATAGCAGTTTTTCTGTGGTATTCTTGCCAAAATTTTAGAAGCTCGGTCCCATCATGAGAAAACATCAGACTAGCTCAAATTGAGGTACATATGACCAAGCACCTGCACTATCAGTACTCTTCCCAAGTATCCAGATTATGAAAGGGAAGCAAAGACTGAAGAACTGTTATAGACAGGAAACTCGGGAGAAATAATAACTCAATGCAGTTGGACTCTGGATAGGATTGTAGATCCAGAAAGAGGACATTGTGGGAAAACTGGTGGAATTCAAGTAGAACCTTTAGGTCCTAGTATTGTACCCATGTAAACTTCCTCATTCTGGTAAGTGGACTGTTGTTATATAAGATGATCACATTAGGGAAAGCTGGGTAAGGGGAATATGGAAACTCTCTGTACTTATTTCAACTTTTCTCTAACCTGAAAGTTCAAAAATAAATTTTAAAAAAGGTCAGGAGAGAGGATGTAACAGAGAAAGCAGAGTGAATCTGTCTTCCTGCAGCCCGGCAGTGACCTCCTCCCGCCTCTCCTTATCTCTGCAGGGTGCACGAACTGCAGTCCCTAAATGAGATGCTGAAGGTGGAGGCCCATGACTCGGAAATCCTGTGCCTGGAGTATTCTAAGCCGAACACAGGTAAAGAGGATGTCTGATACCCATGCCAGAGGCTTAGGCTCCTCTAGTCCTGCTAGTGCCGCTTACATCGATCCTGGCTGTTGGATGTGGGACTAAAAATCCTTTGAATCATTTGGTGTCTTTGCAGATTGAGAGGAGGGCAGCTCTGCCCCATCTTCATGGTTGGCTTGGCTTTAGGGATATGGGGCTCAGTTCTTGTTAGCTTGGCCCAGATAGGGGCGTGCTCTGGGCATGCATGAACTGATGGAGTTCTTCCAACCCCAGGTCTGAAGCTCCTAGCGTCAGCGAGCCGGGACCGGCTGATCCACGTGTTGGATGCTGGACGGGAGTACAGCCTACAGCAGACACTGGACGAGCATTCATCCTCCATCACTGCTGTGAAGTTTGCAGGTAGTGGCAGGGCAATTGGGATACATTGTGCCACCTACCACTGACACGCCCTGCTCCCTACTGCCCCCTGCGTTCTGCCTCCATTAGAAGGGGTGCCAGTCACGGGGAATGTGGGTCAGCAGCTGGCTGGCTTGGGGCTGGATGGGAAGACAGGTGAAATATAGACCCTTAGTTCAGGGAATCCTTATCAACCAGGCTTGCTGAGGATGAGGAGAAAGGAGGGCCCAGGTTTGAAGAGAAGCATCCTGATTTAGGGCTTCTCTGGGACTCAGACGATAAAGAATCTGCTTGCAATGCAGGGACCCAGGTTCCATCCCTGGGTCAGGAAGATCCCCTGGAGAAGGGAATGGCAACCTACTCCAGTATTCTTGCCTGAAGAATCCTATGGACAGAAGAGCCTGGTGGGCTACAGTCCATGGAGTCACAAAGAGTCAGACATGACTGAGCGAATAACACTTTCACTTTTCACTTCATCCTGATTTAATGGGTGGTCCCAGCTGTGTCGAGTAGCTCACAGAGGGAAAGTGTTGAGGGAGTCAGAGGGCAGACTGGACCTACTGTGGTGAGAGCAGTGGGAACAGCTCGTCTCCCTTCCTCTACAGCCAGCGATGGGCAAGTCCGCATGATCAGCTGTGGAGCAGACAAGAGCATCTACTTCCGCACTGCGCAGAAGGTGAGGTGACCAGGCGTCCCTGAATGGGGCAGTGGGTTTGGGGATGAGGGGTGGGGTCACTACCATTCCCCTCCCTGAGGTCCAAGAGGTGAGGGGAAGCAAAAGCAAGGCTCCTTGGGCCTGGTGAGGCATTTGGGCGTGGGGTCTCCACCCCTGCAGTCTGGAGATGGAGTGCAGTTTACGCGGACACACCACGTGGTGCGGAAGACGACCCTCTACGACATGGATGTGGAGCCCAGCTGGAAGTACACAGCCATCGGCTGCCAGGATCGGAATATTCGGTGGGCATCCCTTTCTCAGACCATCTGACTGCTCTCCTTCAGGCCCGAGGGTGTCAGCTCTCGGGTGTCTATCTTCTTGTCCAGGACTCTGTGCCCCTTGAGCCCACAGAATGAGGACTTTGCCTCACCTAAGAGGTGGCGGCCCCTTTGGTATTGGGGAGTGGCTTCCAGAGAGAACAGATCTGGGGGTGAACGCTGGCTGTGCTGCCCCCCAAGCGACTGTGAGTTCCTGCTCACGTGATGAGTGTGTGTCTTCACAGGATCTTTAACATCAGCAGTGGGAAGCAGAAGAAACTGTTCAAAGGGTCGCAGGGTGAGGACGGCACTCTGATTAAGGTGAGTGCTCAGTGGGATGGATGCCGGGCCAGAGAATGGGGGCGGAGGGTGCTGGGTGGAGAGGGACCCAGCTTCCTGGCCTCATCCAGCTGTGTGTCCACTCCTCAGGTGCAGACAGACCCTTCAGGCATCTACATCGCTACCAGCTGCTCTGACAAGAACCTCTCCATTTTTGACTTTTCCTCAGGCGAGTGCGTGGCTACCATGTTTGGCCACTCAGGTGAGTATAGCCCTGCTACTCTCCTGCGGGAACCTTCCCGTTTCTCCCTGGCCTTTTCTGGGTCCTAGCAGAGCTGTCTGTCCCTCCCCTCCAGCCAACCCCCAACCTCCACTGTTGAGAAGACATCTGGCTGGGACTTTGGGCAGGGGGGCTCATCGGCCATGTTTGTTCTTCACAGAGATTGTCACTGGCATGAAGTTTAGTAATGACTGCAAACATCTCATCTCTGTATCAGGGGACAGGTGAGCAAGAAGCCAGCTTCCCTGAGATTCTTCCTGTGTCAGTCCCCTCTCTCCACATCAGTGATGTCTTGGGAAGTAGGGCTGAACAGGCCCGGCCCTGGAGGGTGGGTCTGGTCTCCCTGCCAGCCCGGGGAGGAAGGGCGCTAGCGGTGCTGCCCCCCCTGCAGCCCCCCTGCCCCTGACCCAGCTCTGTGGCTCCACCCCAGCTGCATATTTGTGTGGCGCCTGAGCTCGGAGATGACCATCAGCATGAGGCAGCGACTGGCCGAGCTGCGCCAGCGCCAGCGTGGGGGCAAGCAGCAAGGATCGTCCTCTCCCCAGAGGGCCGCTGGACCCAACCGGTGAGATCAGAGTATGGGTGTGGATGCCGGCGGGTGGGCCTCCAGGCTGCTCCTCCTCCTCGCTATGGACCTGCCGCTCAGCAGCTCTGTCTCCCCGTACCTGTTCCTTACTCAAAGAGCCACGACGCTGACCTCTTCACCCACCGAGTCTCCTCTCCCCGTGACCTTCCTTGTCTTGGATGCAGGCCTGAGGCCCCCTCGATGCTGTCTCCCGGACCAGCTCTCTCCTCAGACAGCGACAAGGAGGGAGAAGACGAGGGCACTGAAGAGGAGGAGCTTCCAGCCCTGCCCATCCTTGCCACAGGCACCAAGAAAGAGCCAGGTCTGTGCGAGTCTGCGGTGGGGCCAGGCAGGCACCGGTTGGGCAGTGACCCGATGTACCCTCATTGGGACTGGGGGGTGAGAGCAGGGAGTTGAGGCTTTGAAGGGTGTGGGCTGGTAGGGGCTGGCACTTCAGAGTGAGTGGGTGGGAGCCATGCTCTCTGACTGCCTGTCTCTGTCTAGCCTCGGTGCCCAGCCTAGCCCTGCCCCGAAGCCTGTCCCACTGGGAGATGAGTCGGGTGAGTCATCATCGTTAAAATATTCTTCCAGGGTTACAAGGGGTGACGGATGGTGGAAGCAGGGCTCTCTACACCTGGCGAGGCATCTGGGCGTCAGATCTGCCCAGGTGCCCACCCCCTGTGTTCAAGGAAACCCGAGGGATGGTTCCGGGTGAGGGGTGAAGCCCAGGTGAGGCCAGGGGAGGTAGCCTACATCGGTCAGCCACCACTAGGGGCAGCACTCCACTTGTTCAGCCACCTGGGGCCCTGGGAGCAAATGTGAGCAAAGAACTGGTGAAGCTGGGGATTAGAAAAGGGTCAGAGCTGAACAGTTAGAAGGAAATTTCAAGAAAGTCAAAGGGCCAAAGAATGAAATCTGGAGAATCTGTAGTACTAGAGAAGGTTAGGAGGTAAGCTCAGAACTTCCAGAATAGTTAGGGGGCAAAGGCCTTAAGAGGACCAATAACTGAATGGTGACTTCCGGATGACCAGGAGGAGGAGAGAGGCTTTCAGAGGCGGCTCAGCCCTCCCTTGTTCCACATCAGGGTTTCAAGCATCAGCACCTTTCCCTGTCAGCAGCAGCTTCATGGGATGATGGTGGTGTGGGGTCTGGCGCCTTCTGACCAGGCCATGGGCCTCAAGCCTGGACTCTTGGTTTGTCCTTGGTGCTGTGTATGGACCTGGGGCTGTCCTCTGAGTGGGGGCCTTTTAGAGACTCCCAGGTCTGAGGTGTCCATGACACTGGTGAAGACAGACTGGAAGGTCGTCTAGGACAGCACATGGAGTGAAGCTGAGAGCACGCACTCTGGAGCCAGGCTACCTGAGCTGGAACCTGCAGGCAAATTGCCTGTGGAACTTGGACAAGTTACCGAAGCCCTGTATGCTTCACTTTCCCTTCAGTACCTACCTCATAAGGTGGTTGTGAGAATTAAATGAGCTAACACATGTAAAGTGCCTGGCACACACTAGGTGATGGCTGAGTGTTTGATGATACTATTGTGTGACTGTTACTGTTACTCCTCTCCCACCCCCACCCCATACCAGGCACAGGAGATGGAGGAGTTCCTGGACCCAGCTCCTGCCACCAACCAAGGACCCAGAAGGAGGGGGCGCTGGGCTCAGCCAGGCGTGGAGCTGAGTGTTCGCTCTATGCTGGACCTGAGGCAGCTGGAGACACTGGCTCCAGGACCTCGGGGCCCTCACCAGGACTCTCCGGCCATGACCCCTTCAGGTCCTGGGAAGCACAGTCAGCAGGCCCCTGAGACCTCAAGTGTGAGCCAGGTAAGCCCGCTTTCTCCCAGCAGCCTACAGATCTCCAAGCTGGCTCAGCCAGCCTTGTGCCAACAGCAGTGCCTGAGCATCCATCCCTCGGTGGTTGCTCTGCCCCTGTGGGGCATGGGTAACCTGACCTGCAGAGTCAGATGGGGCTGGTGAGGCTGTGCCTCACTTTTCCCCTTGGATGGAAAAGCAAGGGGTCACCTTTGTCCTGGGTGGGGTTCCCTGGAGGGCTCATGATATAAAGTAGTGGCTGGAGGTTGGCAGCCCAGAGTGCTAATGTGGTTCTTCCAGAGGCTCAAGAACACTGGTTGGAACCCAGCTTGGCTTTTTGGTATCTGTTCTCAGAGTCAGAGTGTCCCCCAGAGTTGGTGCCCACTGAATCCTTGCTCCCCTGCACCTCCTCTCCCAGACCCTTGCTCACATCAGCAACCCTAGTGATGCCGCTCTGTGTGTTTCCAGAATGAAAAGCTCCCCCGGCCTCAGGCTTCCCAACCCTGTTCCTGCCCCCGCATCATCCGATTGTTGTCCCAAGAGGAAGGGCTCTTTGCCCAAGATCTGGAGCCTGCACCCATCGAAGATGGTATTGTCTACCCGGAGCCGGGTGACAGCCCCACCCTGGATACCAGGCAAGGGTCCCGCAGACTTCTGGGGCCATGCATACCCCTCTCCTACGTCTTCCCTTCCCTCCCAGTGTTCTGTACTTGGGTGGGGGGCTGGCTCCAGGCACTCGGCTTGCCCACCACTGCACCCCTGCCTCATCTCCAGTCCTGCTCCTGGGGCAGGGGGAAGGCAGGAGTCCATGGGGCTGCTGCTCACTGCCTCTTCCTTCCCCTGCTGGCCTCTCTGGCAGTGAGTTCCAGGTGCAGGCACCGAGCCGAGGGACCCTGGGAAGAGTGTATGCAGATGGCAGGGGCTCAGAGAAGCACAGTCCTGACAGTGCGTGCTCTGTGGACTTCAGCAGCAGCCGCCTTTCCAGCCCTGAGCACCCCAATGAAGGTGAGGCTGCGGCCCCAGGGAGGGCCAGGAGCACGCCGGTGGGAGCGGAGGCTCTGGCGACAGATGGGTGCAGCATGATGCTTCCCTCCCCCTCCTCCACATCCAGACTCTGAGAGCACGGAGCCCCTGAGTGTGGACGGCATTTCCTCAGACCTTGAAGAGCCAGCTGAGGGTGATGAGGAAGAAGAGGAAGACGAGGGGGGCACTGGCCCCTATGAGGTGCAGGAGGGCAGTCCCCATACTCCGGACCAGGAGCAGTTTCTAAAACAACACTTCGAGACTCTGGCCAACGGGGCTGCTCCAGGTGTGGTCAGATTGGTCATTGCAATCCTCCCTTGTTTCCTCCTTGCCCAGCAGAGAGGGAGGGTCCAAAGGCAGGCCATGCCCGGGGTGGCCTTCTAGGGGAGGCAGAGTCTGGAGCCAGGGCTTGCTTCAAATCATGGTTTCTGTCACCCTGGCAGGGGGCCCAGTCCGGGTGCCAGAGCGGACAGAGTCTCGGAGCATCTCTTCAAGATTCCTGTTGCAAGTGCAGAGCCCCCCACTCAGGTACTCTCCCCATAGCAGCTTGCTTTCCTACAAGGAGCCCAAGCTCTCCTGACCTCACAGTGCTCCCAGGGTGGCCTGAGCCCTCTCCTCTCCAAGGCTCAATCTTCCTTGCCCAGCAGTACTGCGCCTTCCAGCTTTGTCCTGGCTGACTTGGTGCCTGCCCTTCTCTCCCAGCGCCCCTCAGTGCTGTGAGACCTGCTCCCTGCCTTGTCAGGGAGCAGCCCTGAGCCTTCTCTGGGCCTTCTTCCACATTTCCTCCCTAGGGAACCTTCCCCATCTTCCTCAAGCCTGGCAGTGACGTCAAGACTGGCCCAGGGGCTGCAGGCTTCTGGTGAGCAGCCAAGAGGCATTGGTGCCAGTCCTCCAGGAGCGCCCCCAGAGGCGGAGCCTTCCCCCGGAAACCCTGGCCCCCAGCAGGCAGTCCCTGTGCTACTGCCGCGACGCCGTCTCAGCCCGGACAGTGGCTGGTCCCCCAAGAGAGCGGCTGCAGCCGGCCCCACAGGTGGACTCCAGAAAGCCCAGTCGGTGCAGAGTCTGGTACCACAGGGTGAGGCGCCCGGGGGCTCAGCTCCAGGGCTGGGTGTGTGGAGCCCTTGGGCATGCTCGAGGAAGGTGGCCTCACGGAGCCCTGACGTGTCACTGGGCTTCCAGTCGGTGTCCGTTAGTGGGGGTGTGAGGGCGCAGCAGCTCCTAGGGAGCTGAGCCTTAGCACCTGGGATGTCTTCCTCACCCCCTGACCCATGTGTGTCTCTGTCTTCTCTGCAGATGAGGCCCCTCCACCAGGCCTGTTGCTCTCACAGGAGCGGGAGGCCCAGGGCTGCCTGCGCTCCTTGCCCCAAGCTGATCGCCGTCTGTCTCGGCCCCATTCGTACCAGAGCCCCACCACCAGTTCCATGGCCAAGATTGCCCGCAGCATCTCTGTTGGGGAAAACTTGGGTCTGGCTGCTGAACATCAAGCTCCTGCTCCCATCCGCATCTCACCACTCAACAAGCTGGCCCTGCCCAGCCGGGCTCACCTGGTCCTGGATATCCCGAAGCCACTGCCTGATCGTCCCATCTTGGCCACCTTCTCACCTGCTACCAAGGGCCGGGCCCCTGGTGAGGCAGAACAGCCCAGTTGCCCAGCGGGGCTAGGAAAGGCTCACAGTACAGCTGAGAGGCGGGCCTGTTCAGGGGAGGGTGCCACTCCCAAGCCTAGGACAGAGTGCCAGGCTCAGCCTGGGCCCAGCAGCCCCCGTGCCCAGCAACTGCCAGTCGGCAGCCTCCTCCGAGGCCCTGCGAACATGCAACCCCTTGAGAAGACTCCCAGCCCTGTGGAATGTGCCAGGCCAGGGGCAACCCTGAGCCGGGACTCAGGTGTGCACTGCTCCCCAGCTCTCATCTCCCACCCCATCCTCTCTCTCCCGTCTTGTCGGCCGCTCTCTGGGTCCATCTCATTTCTGTGGGTCCAGCCTCTGGCGTTTCTCATCCTGTCTGCTCCTGTTTTGGTCCATAAGTTACACCCCTGATGGTGAGACACTCTGCCTAACCTTTATGACCTCTCTATGACCCACTTCCCATTCAGTGCCCTCTAGCCCCTGGGGCTGGAGCTGGTCCTCTCCTCTGGACCGTGTTTCCTGTGTGGTATTGGGAGAGTGTTGAGAAGGAAGGAGGCCAGAGGAAGGGACTCAGGGCATGTGGTGCAGGACAGGGTTGGGGGTTGTGGTGGGGTAGGCCTCTCTTGCTCTGAGCGGCCCCTGGGTGGACAGGTTGGAAATGACAACTCTTCTGGGCCTTGCTGAGCCGCGTCTGTCCCTTCCAGAACCAGCAGTGAGCCTGGAGCAGTGCGAGCAGCTCGTGGCCGAGCTCCAGGGCAGTGTGCGCCAGGCCGTGCAGCTCTACCACTTGGTATGTGTTGGTACCCCTCTTCCCCTCTCCCTGTCTGCCCAGCTGGATGACAGAGCATGTCAGGAGTGGTGGTTGAGTATCTAGCACATAATGCTAAGGCTCTCCCACTGACGAGTGGGTGGAACAGTTAAGAACTCTGAGTAGGTGAGTGGGTTACGGACCAGGCCAGGCCTTTTGAACTTGAGTACACATCAGTCATTTCTGGCTAACAGCTGGAGGAGACATCCTCAGACAGGAGGGGACGGTGTAGAGAGCCCTCATGTCCTAGTTTGCTTAGGACCGTCCAGCTTATGCCTGTTGTCCAAGTATAATTATTAATAGTTTCCCTTTTCATATTCAGAAATGATTTGGCCATTCTGAACATAGGGGAAGGTCTTACAGGGGCCGAGATTTGAAAGAGGAATTGCTAATGAGATGTAGATGGTGCCACATCTGATAGTTACCCCCAGGGTCTGCCTCCATCCCCTAGCCTCTGGTCATACTTGCTGATCTTGACTGTGGAACTCCTGGCCACACCCAGCAGGGCATGCAGTCCCTTCTTGGAGGCAGGCTAGACACAGTCAGGGCCCCTCCCCTTTCTGCATCCGTTGACAATCCCCACCCCACTGTTCTCCAACTCACTTCAGGGGTCCCGTTGCAGGTGGCCAGCTGTAAGACACCCTCGGTGGAACAAAGTCGCATCACCCAGCTCCTCAGAAACACCTTCTCTTCAGTGCGGCAGGAGCTGGAGGCCCTGGCCGGGGCGGTGTTAGCCAGCCCGGGCGGAAGCCCTGGGGCTGTGGGGGCCGAGCAGACACAGGCCCTGCTGGAGCAATACTCAGAGCTGCTGCTTCGAGCTGTGGAGCGGCGCATGGAACGCAGACTCTGAGTTCCAGAAGCCTGTCCCCAGTGAATGCTACCCCCCTTTCAAACTGCATCTCTCCTCCACTCACCAAAACCTGCGAGGATGCTTGGAGTGGAGAGCAGGGATCCATGTTCAGAGGGGCCATGGCTTTTGCAGCTGTTCCTCACGGGACCCCTGTATTTATTAATTTATTTCCCTGACTGTTGCCTCATTCTCTTGGAACTCCTGCCTCCACAGCCATCTGGTGGCTCACGCAGGGGGCAGATCTTGGTCTTTGTCATCTTGGTGCTGTGAGGAGTCGGAGGGCAGGCTGTCCTCCCTTCTTAGAAGCCATTTGAAATTACTGCAGGGATCAGCTCCCTGGGGTGGAGCACACACAGGGTATCCAGGGCGGGTAGAGGTGAGAAGTGATCTGGTGTCCTTGCCCTCTGGCCAACGGCAGAACTTCACCTCTACCTCCATGCCCCTCCCACACCAGCTTACTCCCCTGGTTGCCAGAGCGGGGGTTGTCTGTTTTTCCCACTTGTTGGCAGTTCAGAAAGGCAGAGCCCTCTGGCCCTCTGGAGCCCACCCAGCCATCAAGAGGCTTGAGTTGGTGTCAAGGCCTGAGCCCCCACATTCCACTCCCATTCCCCCCTCCAGGGGGGCCTAGCATTGTCCCTTCCTGTGCCCCCTTTCTCTCCTGGCCGGAACTTGTGGAGCCAGCTGTGGGACGTTGCTGCAGGACAGTAAAGCCCTCTGCTGGGCAAACGTCAAGCCCTGGCCTCCTAACCTCAGCCCCTTGGCCTTCCCTGTTCTTCAGCCCTGGTCCAACAGGCTGCTGAAGCTGAGGCCACCTTCTCCCTGCATCCTGAGTGATGCTCAGTCAGAAGCCTGTGTTGGAACTTCCCTCGTAGTTTACAGGGCGTCGGCCCACCTTCTAAGGACCTTGGCCACAGAAGAAACCTACACAAATGCACACACACATGCACATACACACATTGAGTGTTCACTGCTAGACCACTTGGCTGGCTGATGTGTGCCTGCTTTCCTTTCACATCCTACCCTGGCTTCATCACCCCGGCTCCTATCAAGAATATGAAAAGGGATAGAACACGCTAAGCCTGGATTCTGGATTCTTGGTTTTCACAGCCTAGCTGATGTGTAATGGCCCAGAGTATCTGTTTTGGGTAGAAGGAGCCTCCTCAAGGGCGGTGCTGGGTACCACGTGTGCTGGATGCTGGAGGTTGAAGAGAGGGAGGCCCATGGGGCTGCAGCAGGGCCAAGAGACACACTGGTAAGGTGGTAGGTGGGCCAGGTAAGTGGTAGAGGTGAGGGGACAGAGTTAGGAGGGTAGTGTTAGGGGTGAGGGCAGGGAGCCAGGGCACAGAGGGCAAGTAGAGTAGGACCAAGTACAGAAGCAGCTGTGGAAGAGTTGGGGTGAAGAACGTGTCTCTAGGCCCTGTTGCTTCCGCTGCCTCAGGTAAGTCAGGGCAGCTCTACTGCAGCTCCTGGCTGGAAAGTGTGTCCCTATGGGCTCTGCTGGCTCTGTGGGTGGAGGCTTGAAGTTGGATTCTCAAGGGTGCCCAGCTCTGCTTGCATTAATCACCTGAACAGGTGAACCCTATTTCACCCTTACTCTTCTCTACTACCACCACCTGCATGGCCAAGCTGCCAAGAAATCCTGGCCCAGGAACTCTCAGAGCTGAGTGTGGACCCCAAGAGGCTGCAGCTGCCCTTGTCATAGTTAGAAATCCGCTCCCTATGTACCCCTAACCAGCACACCAGTCGCAGTCCACTGCAAGTGGGGCTCAGGCCTGGCCCTCGGGGCTGGGTTCCTGGCCACCCTCAGCCAGTCTGTCCCTCACGAGGATGAAGCGACACTCCTGCCGAGGTTTGTGGGAAGGTGACCACCCTTTTGATTACCCACCCCCGCCCAGCGTGGGGGGATGTGGTCGGCGCCCGTCCCCTTCTGCATGTCTGAGGCCACCGGCAACTGCCGCCCCCGTTCAGATCTGCCCTGACCCAGTTTTGAAAGCCCCTTATTTATAACTTTTATACTTTGCCCAGGCCATGGCGCTTCCCCAATATCCCCAGGTCTCACAGGGCAGAGGCTGTTTTTAACATGTCCGTTTGTATTGATGTACGAACTCGTCAATAAACACAATCATTTGCTAACTCTGGGTTGTCAGCGAGTTGGGCGGGCAACAGAATTCGTGGTCGCGTGGAGGTGGGGCAGTTGGCGGCTCCGACGGCAGCCGCGGGGCGGGACGACTAGGCGCCCTCGGGCACGCAGCCCGAGCTCAGGCGTGAGGCCGCAGGGAAGGGCGGGGCCTCAGGGCTGGGGCGGAGTCTTGAAGGAGGGGCGGGGCCTCGGGGCGGCGGCGGCGGCGTCATGGCGGAGGCGGCTTTGGACGCTGTGCGGAGGGAGTTACGAGAATTCCCGGCTGCGGCTAGGGGTGAGTGGGCTGGCTTGTTGACTGCCAAACAACCTCAAGATGCGGGAGGGGCCTTGGGCTTGCCGGGAACCGGGTTCCAGAGCCGGGTGCGCCCTGGTCCTTCCTGGGTCGCTGATTCCAGGGTGCACCCTGTTACTTGTCAAGGAGCTTGGAACCTCGTGCACGTGGATGGCCCCTGTCATCAATCTTCTTCCGCAACCCCGACCCCCCAGCCCCCTGGGTGGGTCCTCAGCTCCCCTCCTTCCGTGTTCCCACACCTTCGTGGCTTCCTAGGGTGACTCTTCACCTATTCCCAAGGCCCGGTCTAGTCTTGACTCTGGCGCTGTTCTGTTTCTCACCGTCGGCCGGCACCGAGTAATTGGGGGTTTTCTGTTGTTGCCTTTTCCACCCGTCTCTGTCTCGAAGTCTTTAAAGTTTCTCCCTCTGCGAACCCCTGCTGGATCTCTTAAGGAGGAGACTCCTCCAAGCCAGGAGCGCTGCAGAGTTTCAGGAGGATTGGAGGCGGCTGTACTAGAGATTCCTGGCTCTTTTCCCTTGCTTGTGTTTTATTTTTTCCCTCTCATTCTCTCCCTTTACTCTTTCTATTTTTAAGCAATGTCTTATCACTGAGTAGTAGCATTGGCACGTTGTTTAAAAACCAGCAGGCTTACGTAAAGTAAGTGTCCTTCCTTCCCATTCCAGGTTGCTTCCTTCCAGCAGTACTCTTATTAACATCCACACACAGACGCCTATGACTGGATATCTCCCTTTTTATACAAATGGTAGCTTGTTAAGCACACTCTTCTGGTTCCCTAAATCTTTTAGGTCCATCTAAATCTGCTTCAGTCTTTTCCACATCTGTGTACTAGTGCTGTAATTTGCTTAATTAACCCCCTCTTGGCAGGCATTTAGGTCATTTTCAGTCTGTTGTTTTTAACATAGCAATCAATACTTTGAGTATTTGTTTAACAAATCTTTAGTAAGCACTGCAGTGTGCCAGACTCTGTTCAGTATGTTTAGGATACATCACTAAAATAGATCTCTGCCCTTACAGAGCTTACATTGTAAGTGAGGGGACAGTTAACTGTAGGCACATTAGATGAATAAACCGTACAGTAGGGAAAAATGGGTTAGAAGATAAGTAGTGTGGGGTAAAAAAGTAAAGCAGAGTGAGGAGACTCAGGATGTGGCAGTCGGGCAGATTACAAGTTGAAATAAGAAACTCAGGGCGGGCCTCTGACAAGGCGACATTTGAGCACTGGCTTGAAGAAGGAGGGGAGCAGGTGAGCGAGCAGACCTGAGAGAAGAGAATTCTAAGCAAGGGCATGCGGGTCAGATGCTGTAAGGTGGGAGCGTGCCAGGTGTGTTCAGGGACCAGTGAGGACGCCGGTGTGGCTGGAGCAGAGTCTGTGCGCATGTATGTTTTTGTTGGTTAAATTCCTAGCAGAAGAATTGTCAGACCAAAGGAATTGTTTGGGTCCTTTATGAAATTCTCCCTTTGAAACCTCAGGAGAGAATACTGGCCGTTCTTTAAAGGAACTTTAAATGGTGAAAAAGTGAAACTGAAATAATTGCAGGAAATACAAAGGGTTAAAAAAAAAAAAGCAGTTTCCACATAATTTAAGAATTCTAGTGAGAATAATAGGGAGATTTATTGGGACTTCACTGGTGGTCCGGTGGTCCACTCCCAGTGCAGGGGGCATGGGTTCGGTCCCTAGTTGGGGAAATAGAATCCCTCATGCCACATGGCATGGCTGAAAAAGAAATAACACAAGTGGCTATGTAAATCAACCATACTTCAGAACAGAACAGGGAGATTTATTGAGCCCCACAAGGTGACTGCTTGGATGGGCTGGCATGTCTGGGGAGACCATTGCCAGATTCCTCCCCCTTGTTCCCATATCTGCCCGGACGTTCCATCTTGCTTTTCGAGCCGGTGGAGTAAACACACTTCCTTTTCAAGTTTTCCTGGGTCCGCCAGGGCCTTCCTACTCAGTTTCCATCTTTGATCTAACACCATTTCACTTTCCAGCTGTTTGCAAGGCCCGGATGACCGGTGTGGAGAGGCGGTCGTGAGAGAGAGCGTGAGCCCAGAGGTGAAAATGAGTGCAGTGGCTGTTGGGAGAGCGTGTCGTAACGCCCACTGGGGACGAAGACACTCAGGCTAGACCGCAGGGATGAAAATGACACAGCGAAGCCTCACGCTGTGTGTAAAAGCCAGGAGGAAGGCATGCCTGTGTGAGCAGCAAAAACAAAGTTGGGCACCCCCTGAGTAGGGTGAGTGCTGAGGGGCAGGCCCCAGACGGAAGGAAGCTGGGCTGGAAGAGTAGGTTGGGTCTCATCACAGAGCACCTTGAATATGTGCCGAGGCTGACTGTGTTTCGTCAGGAGTAGTGGTTAGCCATCAAAGGACTTTTTACTAGGGTGTGACCAGATGAGATTGTATTTTAGGAAGATGACGGGGACCTGGATGAGGGATTTTTTTTTGAGAAGGAGTGGAATTCAGCCAAGGAAACCAGTTAGTTCACTGCAGCAATCATCCAGCCGGAAGATGTTGGAGACTTACATTCACCCATTAAGCAGATACTTTGAGCACCTACTGTGAGCCAGGTACTATTTCAGGTACTGGGGATACATCAGTGAATAAGACAAGCATCCATGTCCTCATGGAGCAAACATTCTAGCAAGAAAAACTGATAAATATTTGGGATAAGTTAAATATATAGTGTGTAAGATGGTGATAAATGATAGAAATAAAAAAGAAAACAAAAACAGGGGTATAAGGATATTGAGGGCAGGTTACAATTTTAAAAATAGTGGCCAAGAAGGAAAGCCTCACCAAAGTGACCTTTGAGGACCCAAATGAGCTAACTTTGTGGATGCCAGCAGAGGAAAGGGGTGTGTGGTGTGGCTTGAGAGACATAGATAGTAGAATCAATAGCAGTTAGAGATAATCAATAGGATGCCAGGAGTGAGGGAGAAGGAAGAGTCAAAAGAGATTTTTGTTAAGGGTGACAGAGGGCCGTTATTGATACCCGCACAGGTGGTGCACCGCAGTCTGTCCACACACACATGGCAGTCTTGGGTGTCTGAGCTTGGTGATGCTGTTTGGTAAGACAGAGCAGATAGTTCAGCCCTTACTTTTCCCCTGATGGTTTCATGTAGCAGCTTGTCTCCCCAGTTAGGTTGTCAGCTTCTTGAGATGGTGCTCGGATCATCCCTTAATACTTCCATGATGCCAGGACAAGGACTGAGCACATTTTAAGTGCTTCCCAGAGATCCTCGGCCCACTCATAGCAGTGCTGGCCTTGGGGCTTCAGCTCTACTCACTCTGGAGCTCCCAGTGCCGCCTCCATAGCTGCCTTTCCTAATGGATGCCAGGAAGTTGGCTATTCCACAGTGGGAAGGCCAGGGGTCCCCTGGGCAGAGCCGGACATGGCCCCATGGGGCATTGGGGTTGGGCCCTGTGGACATCCTGGTGTGTTTATGGGTGTTTCACACTTTCTTACTTAAATTTCCCTCCTCATTCTTCTATTCCTGGCTGTCCAGGGTCCCTTGGTCTCCGATAGACCTTGATCGGTGGCACAGTGGCCTGCTGGAGTGGGCATCTCTTACGTGGGCAGTGGGGCGGCCACTGGGTTCTGTTGGTTTCAGCCCCTCCCCCAACTCTCTCTCTCTCAGAGCTCAGCGTGCCTCTTGCTGTTCCCCACCTGGATGAGCCCCCCAGCCCCCTCCACTTCTACCGGGACTGGGTCTGCCCCAACAGGCCCTGCATCATCCGAAACGCCCTGCAGCACTGGCCAGCCCTCCGGAAGTGGTCCCTCCCCTACCTCAGGTGGGGGCTGCCCTGGGCAGGGTGTGGGCGGTGCTCGGGGGCCTCCAGGGCTGGGCTGAATGTCCATTCCTCCAGGGCCACCGTGGGCTCCACAGAGGTGAGTGTGGCAGTGACCCCAGATGGCTACGCAGATGCCGTGCGAGGGGACCGCTTTGTGATGCCTGCGGAGCGCCGCCTGCCCCTGAGCCGCGTGCTGGACGTACTGGAGGGCCGAGCCCGACACCCTGGGGTTCTCTACGTGCAGAAGCAGTGCTCCAACCTGCCCACCGAGCTGCCCCAGCTGCTGCCTGATGTGGAGCCCCATGTGCCCTGGGCCTCTGAGGCGCTGGGTGAGTGGAGGTGGGGAGGAGATGGGAAGGTGGGAGCGGCCTCCTTGCTGTTTCTCTCCCCTTGGTGATGGCAGCCCACGTTCTCGGCCCCACAGATCCCTAGGCCTTGACTTCATTTTGATGAATCACTGAAGACTGCTGCTCTTTCACCTGCCCCAGGGGACAGAGGCCCCTTGTCATGCCTCTCTATCTCTGCCCCTTCTTCCCACTCTTCCCCTGGGACCCCACTGCTCCCCACGCAGCATCACTGGTGGTGACTTCCAGCCTGGCCTCTCCTAACTCGCCCTCTGACCTCTGACCCACAGGGAAGATGCCTGATGCTGTGAACTTCTGGCTGGGAGAGGCAGCTGCAGTGACATCGTGTAGGCGTCGGGAGTGCAGAGCAGGGGAGGAGGTTGTGGGGAGGAAGGTGAGGTGCAGAGTGGAAGGCTGACCTTGGATGGAAATTGGACTGCCTGATCTTTAAAATTTCTTCTGGGATTCTGGGGCTCAGATCCATCAGAGGGCCTTCCCTGACAGCTCAGGTGGGTGGAGATGCCCACGGCATTGGACCTGGGGGACACTGCCTCTGCTAGGTCCCTAGAAAGTGCTGAAGGCCAGCTGAGTCAGGGTAGACTCACAAGAACCCTGTTTGTGCGATTTTCTCTCTTGTTGAAGATGAGCCCAGGGCCTGGCGAGTGTCTAGTCCCTTGGTAGGCAGACATTTGAGATGCCCGAAGGCCTGCCAGACTCCCGTCGTGGCATCCTCTTGAGCCCGCTATGGCTCTGTGTGCTCTCTGTCACATCATAAGCTTTCTTGGGGTACAGGGCCCCAAGTGCAATCGTCTGTGCCCTCCTGTGGCCTGCTCCTCATGGCCCTGCCCACTGGGCCTTCTGTGTTGGCAGTGCATAAGGACCATTATGAGAACCTCTACTGTGTGGTCTCGGGGGAGAAACACTTCCTGCTGCATCCACCCAGTGACCGGCCCTTCATCCCCTATGGTAGGGGATACAGCCTGGGAGGGGTGGAGGGAGGGCAGTGGGGAGCCCCTGGTGGGCTGGGGACACAGCATCTCCACTGCCCTAGGACCCCTGGCCCCCGTGCCCCTGCACTCAGGGAAGATGAAGGAGTGGTGGGCACACTCCAGGCCTTTTGAGGATCCTCAGACTTTCTCCCCCTGGTTTCAGAACTGTACACACAGGCAACCTACCAGCTAACCGAAGAGGGCTCATTCAAGATGGTGGATGAAGAGGCCATGGAGAAGGTGTCTGCCTTGTTCCTGGGCCCCGGGAGAGGGGGAGGCAAGGAGCCTGGACCCTGAGGAACAGGCACCAAAGAGGTGGGGAGGTGGCGCTTTGCTGAAGAATCCCTCCATCTGGGCTTCCCAGTGGACCCACTTCCCTGGGGTCCGGGGTGTTTACCTCCAGGGACAGAGTTCGGAGCCTGGGGGCTTTGGGCCTGCTCCCTGGAGTCTGCCATGTCCCCAGGTGCCGTGGATCCCCCTGGACCCCCTGGCTCCAGATCTGGCCCGGTACCCCAGTTACTGCCAGGCCCAGGCGCTTCGCTGCACAGTGCGGGCGGGTGAGATGCTCTACCTGCCAGCCCTGTGGTTCCACCACGTCCAGCAGTCCCATGGCTGCATTGCTGGTAAGGGGCGGCCCAGGTCCCTGGCGGTGGGTGGGGAAGTGGAAAGTCTGTCAGAAAGGGGTCCCTTGTGCTCCAATTTCTGTTTTCCCCTACAGTGAATTTCTGGTACGACATGGAGTATGACCTCAAGTACAGTTACTTCCAGCTGCTCGACTCCCTCACTAAGGTCTCGGGCCTCAACTGACCGGGCCCTGGTGAACATCATCAAGAACTACCCGTGGAAAAGGCCACACCTCTCCCAGGCCGGTCAACTCTAGAGGCAGCCTGGAGTCAGAGGTGCTGGCTGTCAGCCCAGTGGGGCTTAGGGTCAGCTCCAGAGGCTTGGGAGGCGGCCTGGAGGACCAGGAGGTGCCGGGCAGGTCTGGGTGTGAGCGCCCAGGAAACTGGTGCCCAGGTGAGGCAGCATCCTGTTCTGGAAGAGGAAGGGGCTTGGGCACCACCTCTCATCAGCGCCATGACCCATGACCTTGTGCCACTTACTGCCTCAGAACAGTGACGTCCTGTCTGTAAAACAGAGATAATGATGGTTCCTACCTCACGGGGTGCTGGGGGTGCTATCTGTGAGGATGGCAGAGGCCTGGCACAGAGGAAGTGTTCAATAAAAGGCATCTGTGACTCAAGTGTGCTGAGACTCCCTCGCAATTGCCTTCCGTGGTCTGCTGAGGGCTGGAACTTACAGGTGAACGTTTTGGAGTGATGGTAGTTGGGGCGAGGGCTGGGCCTAGCCTGGGGCCGGTGGACAAGACCCCTCTGTCCACCACAGCCGTCACAGCCTCTCTGGGGCATTCAGGCCAACCCCAGCCTTGCTGTAACAGTGGCGTGGCGCTCATGGGCCCAGAGCCCGCAGAGCTCTTCCTAGCTTCACTCTGGCCCTGTTTGTTCTCCAGCTCTAGGGCAGCGGGTGGGGTCTGATGTCCTGGGGGGTCACTGTTGTTTCTCTCACAACGAGCACATTTTATGTTTTGGCTGCCCAGTATGTAGGATCTTGGTTCCCTGACCAGGAATGACCATGTGAACCTGCAGTGGAAGCATGGAGTCTCAACCACTGGACACCAGGAAGTCCCTGGCACACAGCTTTGAAGGGCTTGTTCCATAGAACAAGCCACAGCCCTGCCTGGTTATGCTGGGGCACGGGGCGCTCCTCTCAGATTGGCCAACACTTCTGTCAAGACCAGGTGGTTCTGTCACACCGGCAGCAGGAGGGTGGGAAAAGACCTGTGACGGGGACACGGCTCATAGGTCTGCCGCTGCCCTGGGGCCTGCTCCCCACTTAGCAGACCTTAGCAGTCTGGTCTGCACCCCCCACCCCAACTCCAGCCTCCTGCTCAGCCTCTGACAGCCAGCTCTCCTGGTGGCCCTTGTCACGGTCCAGGCAGGGAGAATAGGGCTGGGGCGAGGCCCAGGTGGCGCTGGCTGGAGAGAACGGGTGTTCAGGTGTGTTGAGCCCCCATCATGAGGGCATCAGTGGCTCTGTGTAGGTTTAAGGTGTCTCATCTCCTGGACAGGTGGCTGGTCCAGGAGTGGGTGTGGGGCTTGGGTGGAGCAGAGGTGGCTGGGAGGAACAGGGGAGGAGCTTGGGGCCCGCTGGGACATCACTGGCTCTGGGTGATAAAGCTGACGGTCCTCAGTCTTGCAGACACTGCCATCACTCCTTCCTCCTGAGGACGCTGCCTCATGGCTCTGGTAAGACCCAGTAGGGCACGGCTTCCTGCAGCCTGGTTAGCGCGTTTCTTTAGGAAGTGGTGGGCTTCTCCAGGTGTTTGCCGGCCTTGGACCGTGGTGGGGAGCAGAAGCCAGGGAAGAGGCAGGGTCTTGGGATGAAGGATCATTCAGTGTTCTTCCTGCCCTAGAGATGGGCTCCAGGCAGAACTCCTTGGCATGGTAGATTCAGGCCCTGAGAACTCAGGTTCCCAGCTGCCGTCCTGGGGCCCCAGAGGCAGCGGCTGCTCTGGCATTGCTTCTGACTCAGTTGCTTGGGGGTGTGGGGGCCCCAGGGTTGACAGTGAAGGATGAGCTTCTCCAGCTCTGCCCCTGGACTCGACATCAAGGCCCTTCTGAGGCAGGGCTGAAGGTCAGAGGAAGAATGGATTAACAGGGTGTCCGATCCCCAGATCCAGGGTTGTGGGTCTGGATGGAGTCACCTGGGGACCATCTTTAGCCTGACCTTGTAGGACCTGGAGGACCAGTCAGCCTGTGGGTGAGCTGATCACTGCTGTCCTTAGACCAGTGGAGAGCCCGTTTCCAGAACTTCTGGCCAGGGATGGGGAGTATGGGAACAGCTTCATTAGGGGGACCAAGGCCAGGCAGAGGCCCACCATACCTCTTTTCTTCCCTCCGTAGCCTTACATCCACACCTGTGCCACCTTGGGGCCCCTGCTACCCAAGATGAAACTCAAGACTGCTTAGTAAAGGGGAGCCGGGGATGTGGGGTGGAAAGAGTAAGGGCACTGTACTGGGAAGTGTGGGGGCTGAGAGCACAAATTGAGCTAGCCTGGTCTAGTTCTGGCCCCGATCTCAGGCAAGCACTTCTATTTCCTTGTGGGTTTGGTCATAATAAGTAGTCCCCACGCACAGAATGGCTGTGTGATTAAATCGAGTTAGGCTGCATCAAGCCCTTGGACCAGAGCCGGTGCAGAGTGTTGTGTAAGTGTTGGCAGGCGTCATCGAGAGATACTGTAGCCTCCTTTTGGCTCAGGACTCTGGTGGGGGGGGGATGGGCCTGGGGCTAGGCAGGGCTGATCTTTTTGGTTCAAGATTAGGCCTCAAGGTGTCACCCCAGCCTCCCTTTTGGGCCCACCAGCTGGCCGTAAGCCTTTCTCTCCATCCTTTGCAGGCAAAGGTGCCTGGGACCTGCTTACTCACCATTCGTGTCCTGCAGGCTCGTGGCCTGCCCTCCAAGGACCTCGGTGAGTGCTGGGCCCGGGGAGGCAGTGGTTTTGCAACTTTAGAGCCAGCCAGGGCGGTGGGGAGAGACACAAGTAGGCTGGGTGTGTGTGGGGCTCCTTGAGAGGGTGCGGAGAGGAGGCAGTGGATGGAATGTTGAGGTCAGGCCCCTGCCTCCTGACCAGCCCCGTTCTCTGGGTCTTCTGGGGCTGCCAGTGATGGAAGGATGCGGGCCCTGGGCGGCTGGGCTGGGAGGAACTCTCGGCTGCCACCCTTGCTTCCTGCCCGCAGTGACTGCCTCTGACTGCTACGTGACCCTGTGGCTGCCCACGGCCTCCAGCCACCAGCTGCAGACGCGCACAGTCAAGAACTGCAGAAATCCCGTCTGGAATCAAAGCTTCCACTTCCGAATCCATAGCCAGATCAAGGTGGATGGGCGTCAGTCCTGGCCCTGCTCGCTGTCCCCCCATTGTTGCCTCCCAGCCTCTTGTTCCCTGCATCACCCCTTCTTCCTGCAGCCCCCTGACTCTACTTCCCTTTCAGAACATCGTGCATCTTAGAGTCTTTGACCAGGACCTTCTAACCACAGATGACCCTGTGTTGTCAGTGCTGTTTGACGTGGGGACCTTGCGGGCTGGGGAGTCCCGGCGTGAGAGCTTCTCGCTGAGCCCTCAGGTGAGGCTGTGTGCGGGGCCGTGGAGGGCCTTGGCCCAGGAAGGGGCTGCTTTGGAGGGTCGCCAGGTACACGGCTCTCTTCTCCAGTGAGTGATCCAGGAGTCCCAGAGGCTCTGTCAGCCAGGAGCTACTGGGCAGTGTTGTCCCCGCCTCTGTCTTGGCCCCTAAGCCAAGGGCAGGGTTCTTGGAGCAGTCCAGGGAGGGTGGGCAGTAATTCTCCTTACTACTGGGGCTATAGCAGTCCAGGTATCTGGGGGATTTACACACACACACACACACACACACACACTTTTTCTCTCTCTCTCCCCTCAGTTTCTAACTTGCTTCTTTCTCCCTCCAGGGTGAGGAGCGCCTGGAAGTTGAATTTCGGCTGCAGAATCTGTGAGTCGGGCTGTGGGGCAGTTCCCAGGTGGGAGTGATTCCTTCTGGGAAGGACAGAGCCCAGCACACCCAGAGCTGACACCCCTTCCCTGGGAGGTGTCTGGGGTGGAGGAGGAAGGCCCAGATCTCCTTGAGGAGTGAGAACCTGGGAATGTGGATTCTTGCTGAGGGTCACTGGGGGCTCTTTCCAGGACTGATGGTGCCGAGTGCCTCTTCAGCAATGGCATCCTAGTGGTGAGTCTAGAACACCCGCCTACCCCGCCGTATCGTCTGCTTGCCTTCCTCCCAGGCCTGAAGCTCAGGCCCACAGCAGGGGTTGGGTGCAGCTAGTGGGGGGCCCTGGGATTTCAGTTCAAGAGGATCGCACCCCAAGCAAATGTTTGTGACTCAGGGCCAAAGTGAAAAGGTGTCAAAGAGCAAGAACCAGAGTCCTGGGAGGGGGTGGGGTGTCTGCAGGGGAGGGGCTCTCGTCTGAGGGGCTCTCTTCACACCCAGGCCCGGGAGCTCTCCTGCTTGCATGTTCGACTGGAGAAGGCAGGGGACCTGCAGGGTGAGTCCCTGACCTTCTGGGGCCCACCGGGATAGCCCCCCGGCTCTCAGCCTTTGTCATCCCCTTTCTGAGCAGATCTTGTATTCGTCGCCCCCAACTCTCAGTCAGGAGCAGGGGGCAGGGGATGCATCCCCACTGGGCTTTTCCTCTCAGTCCTCAGAGGGCTGCAGTGGGTCCCATCTCCCAGCCTAGCTCTGGGCCAGACCACCATCTCAGTAGGGGGAGGGACGTGCCCCCCACTCCCACTCCAGACCTCTTAAGTGAGACAGGGGCCTCTGTGGGCTGAGATCACATCCCCAGCCTCTCTGCTCTGGTTCCTGCTTCCAGAGTCAGAGAGCAGAGTTCAGCTTGTGGTTCCTGGGTCCTGTGAGGGTCCACAGGAGGCCTCCGTGGGCGCTGGCTCCTTCCGCTTCCATTGGCCGGCCTGCTGGGAGCAGGAGCTGAGTATTCACCTGCAGGTAGTGCCCGCTTCAGCCTGGGTGCCATCTCTGTGCTCACCCCCAGCTTCTCCCGGCTCCCCCGGCAGCCAGGCACCCTGAGAGGTGTGGGGCGACCTCGGCCTCCTGTCCGTTCCTGCTGCTTCTGGGTCACCCATAGGGCAATCTGTGAGGCCTTGCTGGGACGGAAGGGTAGAGAGTCTTAGGTCCTCTTCATCCTCCCTGCAGGATGCCCCCCAGGAGCAGCTGAAGGTGCCCCTGAGGGCCCTGCCTTCTGGCCAAGTGGTGCGACTCGTCTTCCCTACATCCCAGGTACTGGTCACCGGAGGAAGAAAGCCAGATGCACATTGTGGGCCCAGGCCTTGAAGACCTGTCCTGCTGTAGCAGCTCCTGTCCTTGGCCCCCGCCCTGGACAAGGGCCAGGCTAGGGGAGAGGGGGCCCCTGTGGAGATGGCTGGGGCCCAAGGGAGCATTGGGCCATCACAGGATGTGAATGGGGCTGGGATGAGGGGAGTGGGGTGGCCCATCTTCATGACTGGAGTGTTCATGGTTTTC
Source organism: Muntiacus reevesi (assembly GCF_963930625.1). Taxonomy (NCBI): domain Eukaryota; kingdom Metazoa; phylum Chordata; class Mammalia; order Artiodactyla; family Cervidae; genus Muntiacus; species Muntiacus reevesi. The sequence goes on from NC_089255.1 coordinate 36,050,912, forward strand.
AGGAGCCCCTGATGAAAGTGGAGCTGAAAAATGAAGAAGGGTGAGAGGCCACCTGGGCACTGGGAAAGTCACGGGGGACAGCTGCTGGGCACTCAGCCTGGAGGAGTGAGGGGACACAGGGCAGCCCCTAGCGGGACAGGCCACTGACAGTTCTCTCAGAGGCTCAGGGGTTTGCTCCCATTGTGGCATGCGAGGTGTGGGAGGTTTGGCCAATGACGGCTCTTGCTGACTTTTTATGCTCATTTCTAATTCAGCCAGAGGGGTGTGTACCTAGCTTGGTGCCTGGCGCCTGGGAGGCACTTGATAAATTGTTGGCTAGGAAAGCTGATGGAAGCCAGGAGAGTGGTTAGAGGTGCAGAGTGGGCAAGAAGGCCCAGAGAAGGGTAGTCACGCCCGTTGTGGGGCAGCTGTTGTGGGCGGGCCTCAGCTGAGCTGCAGGAGATGGGCAGAGTCACCCGCACTGGCCATCTGCAGGCCTGAGAGGCCAACTCCCACCAGGGAGAGGAGGGAACGTCATTTCTGCCCCCTCTGGAGCCATTTCTGGGTGGGTGAGGGAGAGGGGCTGAGAGGTGGAAGCAGATTGATGGTGTTGGGTCCCAGTGCTTTGCTGGTCTGTGACTCTGCAGTGCTGCTTCCCCAAGGATGTCCCCACCAGGGTCTGGGGTTGCCTTCTCCCCTCACATCCACATGTCACCCATCAGTCAGGACACCAGAGGTGGGGCGAGGGTTGGGGAGAAGAGAGGTGAGAAGGATGGTGGTGAGCTTTCCAGGACAGGCCCAGCTTCGTTCTCTGATGAGCCCAGGAGCTGCTTCATGTTCCCTTCCTTCCCACCAGACCCAGGGAACTGGCTGTGCGGCTGGGCTGTGGGCCCTGCGCTGAGGAGCAGGCCTTCCTGAGCAGGAGGAAGCAGGTGGTGGCCAAGGCCCTGCAGCAGGCCCTGCAGCTGGATGGAGACCTGCGGGAAGATGAGGTCTGGGGACTGTGTGGGACTAGGGGCGTGTCTTTGGCCCAGAGCCCAGCGCTGGATGCTGGCACCGGATGTGCCCTAACCAGACCAGCACTGGTGCCAAGCCTGCTCTGCCTCCTGCATTTGATGTTGTCAGGAGCTTGATTGCATCAAATGCACAGCATAGCCTGAGTCACCAGGAGCCTCTGAGCTTCCCCACTGGGCTAACCTGCCTTCTTGTTGTTCTTGGTCCTCGGCCTGGTCCAGGTGTTGAGGCTGGTCTCCAGGTGACTGACCAGTGAGGTGTACAGCCTGGGGGCCCCCTGCTGGCCTAGGGCAGTCCCTGGAGGTTCAGGGCAGACTGGGGCCGCTCCCAGGGAAATGACCTCTTCCTGAAAGAGGGACCAGAGTAGCTATGTGGGAGACTTTTGGGGTGACCCTGGGGCTTCAAGAAAGTAATCACCAGACTTCTTAGGGGTTAGGTGTGGAGATGAAGCCTGGAACCTGTCCATTTTTTCTGAGTTCTTAAAACCAGACAGGCCTGACCCTTGCAAGCCTACTTCCAACTAGAGCCTCTTCAGCAGGTCTGACTAGAACTGGTCCCAGGAGCTCCAATTAGATCTGACCAGGCTGAGCTGTGGGTGAGCCGAGTGGTCCCTTGGATTGATAGCGCCTCTTCCTGTGGCTTGACCCTTCCCTCTCACTAGGGCCTCTTCGAGCCCCGTTGTCTTCTCTTCTAGATCCCAGTGGTTGCTATTATGGCCACCGGTGGTGGTATCCGGGCCATGACCTCACTGTATGGGCAGCTGGCTGGCCTAAAGGCGCTCGGCCTCTTGGATTGTGTCTCCTACATCACGGGAGCCTCGGGCTCCACCTGGTAAGCTTGAGTGCTGGAGCCTACAGGTGGCTAGCTGGGCTATGGCAGGAGCGGGGGTGGTTAGGTTCTATCAAACTCCACAGGCCTCTCTGACCCAGTTGGAAAGGTGCTCCAGGGACTGTGGAAGGTGTCTTTCCGGCTGCTGCAGTGGGGTTCCGGTGACAATCCCTCCGACTTTGGCTTTTCCCAGGGCTTTGGCCAACCTCTACGAGGATCCAGAGTGGTCTCAGAAGGACCTGGCAGGGCCCATCAAGTCACTGAAGACCCAGGTGACCAAGAGCAAGCTGGGTGTGCTAGCCCCCAGACAGCTACTGCGGTACCAGCAGGAGCTGGCTGAGCGTGCCCGCCTGGGCCACCCGACCTGCTTCACCAACCTGTGGGCCCTCATCAATGAAGCGCTGCTACATGATGAGGTGTGGGGAGGGGCAGGGGCAGGGCAGGGTGGGGTGGCCAAAGCCAGGGCACGGTCTGGAGATGGGGAGCAGCTCTGGGCAGTAGGGGGCAGGAGAGGCCCCAGGAGACCATGGCATTAAGTTCTCATTCCCTTCCCCCAGCCTCATGACCACAAGCTCTCAGACCAGCGGGAGGCCCTGAGTCGAGGCCAGAACCCCCTGCCCATCTACTGTGCTCTCAACACCAAGGAACAGAATCTGACCACCTTTGAATTTGGGGGTGAGTAGTGCTGGAGCTCTCACAGTTGGCCGAGTGAGAGGCAGCCCAGCCTGTGTGTGAAGGTGGGCGTTACACCCCCCTCTGCTGGGCCAAGAGCCTGCCATCCCACTAGAGTCACTCAGGCTTTGGGACGGAGGCCGGGGCCGTGGGTCCTCACTCAGGGTGCCAGCAACAGAGCTGAGCCTCCTGTTCACAAGGCTGCCTGACGCGGGGCCCGTGGTGGGCGTGTTGGGCCTGAGAGTCCTCAGGTTCCGGGCCCCTCCGTGAGGGTGTGTGGCTCTTCACAGAGTGGTGTGAGTTCTCCCCCTACGAGGTCGGCTTTCCCAAGTATGGCGCCTTCATCCCCCCCGAGCTCTTTGGCTCTGAGTTCTTCATGGGGCGCCTGACAAAACAGCTTCCTGAGTCCCGCATCTGTTTCCTGGAAGGTGAGGGGGTCTGTGGGGTGAGAGAAGTTGGGGACTTGGGGAGAATGGGCCTGGGCAAGATGGTGGGGTCGACTGTCTCGGCTCAGTCATGTCCTGGCCCTGGGTGGGTGGTGGGAAGGGTCAGGTTGCGGTGAGGTGGGGGACTCTCTTCCTCTTGGGTCTCCCGCTCAGGTATCTGGAGCAATCTGTATGCAGCCAACCTCCAGGACAGCCTGTACTGGTCATCCGAGCCCAGCCAGTTCTGGGACCGCTGGGCACAAGCTCGGGCCAGCCTGGGTAGGTGCCTGGGTTCTTTCACCAGGATGGGAGAGGCAGCTTGTGGGGAATGTGGGGGTGGCTCTCAGACCTTTGTGAGTCTGCAGAGGCTGGAATAAAGGTCTGAGAGTCCCTTTGTACCCTCTTCTTGACTGCAGACAAGGAGCAGGTCCCCCTTCTGAAGATACAAGAGCCTCCCACGGTGGCTGGCAGGATAGCAGAGGTTTTCACTGACCTTCTAACGCGGCGTCCACTTGCCCAGGCCACCCACAATTTCCTACGTGGCTTCTCCTTCCACAAGGACTATTTTCAGCATCCTCACTTTTCTGCCTGGAAAGGTATCTGCTTTTCTCCCCCTGCTCTCCCAGATCTTCCCATGGCCATCTGAGCCTGATCAGACATCCACTCTGTCCAGTCCCTCGGCCCCACGCCCTCTGAGCTCAGTTCTCTGGGTCCCTTGGAGCGAGAGCCACTCTTCCTCTCCTTATGCTGGGGTCAGCGCCCATCTGTGGGACCTCAGGAGTTGAGGCTCTGCTTTGGCAGCAGACAGCAGGAGACAGAGGCTCTTCCTCCTCCTAGCAGCAACATTAGGCTAGATGGGCTGGTGCTCTTAGCACCAGTGACAGCTGCTCCCCACCCGATCCCCCAACTTTTCCAGCTACCAAGCTGGACGGCCTCCCCAACGAGCTGACACCTGCAGAGCCCTACCTTTGCTTGCTGGATGTTGGCTACCTTGTCAATACCAGCTGCCCACCCCTCCTGCCGCCCACACGGGACGTGGACCTCATTCTGTCGCTAGATTACAATCTCCATGGAGCCTTCCAGGTGGGCTGTGGGCAGGGTTGGGAGGTGGGGCAACCCTAGGCCTGACCTTAGGTGGTCTGACATCTTGACTCCGGAGAGACCTGCTTTGGAGTCCGGTTTCTGGGCCAGCTTCCCTTTGTGACCGCAATACCACATGAATGAAAGGCTGTGGATTCTATGAACTTTCTCCCCGGGGAACTTACTCTGCTGAGGAAGATGGAGTGATGGGGAAGCTGGCAAGGTTTTAAAACGTATTTCCTATTTGGGTCTCCTTTGTTGTGTCTGCACCCCTGTTGGGTTCTGGATCTTTGAGACTCTTTGTTTAGTTTCTATGTGGGTTCCAGGAAGGATTTTTGCCTCCCAGGGGCAGAACCTGGGGGTTGTTAGCAGCCCAGCTTCATTGAGCCCAAAGGAGCTGCCGCAGAAGGGCCGCTTGGTTTAGAGCATTGATCCCTGGCCTGTTGGGTTCACCAGTGTCTGATTTGATGTCTTAGCAGACCTCTACTTGTAGTCAGTCCAGTGTGGAGGATACTGGGAGCCCATGGGGCCCTCCTGCTGAGCCCACCTCTGCCCACCCTGCAGCAGCTGCAGCTTCTGGGTCGGTTCTGCCAGGAGCAGGGCATCCCGTTCCCGCCCATCTCACCCAGCCCCGAGGAGCAGCGCCAGCCCCAAGAGTGCCACCTCTTCTCGGACCCCACCCGCCCCGACATCCCTGCAGTGCTGCACTTCCCTCTGGTCAACGCCTCCTTCAGGGACCACTCTGCCCCTGGTGAGCCAAAACCTCCCTCCTCTGTGTCTCCCCCGATGTGACCCCCCAAGCCCGCCCTCCACCCCCAGCGGGCATCCCCCATGACTGGGCTACACTCTCCCCACAGGGGTCCGGCGGACAGCTGAGGAGCAGGCAGCTGGGGAGGTGAACTTATCTGCATCTGACTCCCCCTACCACTACTCGAAGGTAACCTATAGCCTGGAGGATGTGGACAAGCTGCTCTGCCTGACGCAGTACAACATTTGCAACAACCAGGAGCGGCTGCTGGAGGCCCTGCGTGAGGCCGTGCAGAGGCGGAGGCAGCGCACACAGTGCCGGCCCGAGTGATGGGCGGGAAGGGGCCACGTCCGGCCCCACGGCCCCGACTCTCTTTAAGGCTCACTTCTTGGCCGCCTTGCTGCTCTGGTTGAGTTGGGGTGATCACCAGCTTCCAGAACCTCTAGCGGTTTGAACAGCCCAGTTGTGGTCTCCAGCCCTCCGAGGGGCTCACCAGGGTGCACTGCCTGGCACTATCCAGACACTGAATTCACCAGCACCCCTGCTGTGGACACCCTGGGGTAGGTGGAGGGTTTTAAACAGGGGCTATGGCCTGGTCTGCAGGATGTGGCCAGAGAAGAGTCAGAGGTTCGGGGCAGTGTGGGCCATATTTGTGTAAGCACACGGAGCCCCATGACCTGTGTGTCCTTTTGCTTCCTTGCTACCTCGAGTAGCTGTACAGGGTGAAATAGAGCACTTTACGTATCACAGAGACGCATACAAACATGAGGTGTGACAGATTACTGTTACTGGCGCCAAAAGGGGACAGGTCATTCCCCCTCTTGGTTAGGCCTGGTAAGGATGGGTGTAGAAAACAAAACCTCTCCCGAGGCGCCTTGCAGAGCAGGCAGGTCAGCTTGGGCTTCCCTTGCAGAGCAGGCTGTGAGCTCATGGCCGTGTCTGCTCCACCCAAGCTCACTCTCTTCAAGCAGAGAGGAGGCCATATTGCTGCTGCAGCCCTGGCCCTGCCCAGATGACTCACAGGTAATGCCAGCCAGCACCCCGTCCTCCTCACCCGGGGACTCAGTCGAAGGGCTGCTTCCTGTCCCACAGTAGGGGCGGCCAGACGTGGGACCAGATGAGCCAGGTAGACAGTGCTAAGGGTGTGACTTCAGCAGGCTCTGACCTTGGTGGGGCCCATCTCCGGATGAGGAACCAGCTATTCCAGAAGTTGGTCCTAAGGGGCCGGATAGCTGGGTCTCCTGGTTCCCTCGAGGGTGTCCTCGCTTGTAGCCCTGAAGTTTGGTGCTACCTCTGCATTTGCTTCAAGGCCCGGACCTGTCAGGAGAACAGAGAGGTGGAGTGAATTTAGGGCCTAGCCGCCCTGGAATCTTTTCCAAGCACTGGTGCCCCAGGCCTCCTTTGGAATACCTCACCTCTTTCTCATGTTGACGTGGGATTTGGATACTGGGAGTGAGGAGGGACCAGGATATGCGGGGTGAAAGGGGGATGACTGGTTCCCATGATCCGGCTCACTGCATCTGTCTGCCCTGGGCGTGTGACTGGAGGCACAAACCAGGAAAAATGGCTGCCCTGATCACTGTAGAAGCCACTGTGTCCTGGACCAGGCCTGTTGACTCAGCAGCACATCATCTGACTCCTACATGGGAACCTGTAGGCCCTGCAAGAGTGGGTAATTATCCAGATACCACAATTGTGGCTGCCACCCCTGTCATGATGTGAGTGATCCCTCAGGCACAAGGCTGCCTATAGGGTCTGTGCACTGTGTCTGTGTGTATGTCTGGTCCGTGGGCGTGTGTCTGGGTGACATCCTGACTCCCAGCCTCTCTAGGACAGTAAGGCTCCTCCCCTCCCTGCTTGCAGGGAGCTAGTCCTTGGACTGGGGAAAACCAGGGAGGATGGAGGCAGGGAAAGAGTGCAGGAGGGGTCTGGCCGCTGCACCTTGGAGAGGGAGGGAGGGGGTGTGGGTGTCAGGCAGGCTTCCTGGCATGTGCAGAGGGAAGCCAGGTTCACTCACCATGGATCTGGCCTGAGCAGGACTGGCGGCGGGAGCCTTCTGCAGTTTGCTGTGCGGGGCCAGCCGTCTGTGGGAGCCCCGTGGGCTGCGGGTAGCTGTAGGTGCATGCTCGCATCTCCTGCAGCCAGGCGGGCGGGGGACCGCCGTGGAATCTGTGGGGACAGGGAGCCTCAGGTGTAGACTCTTGCCACTACTGAGAGTGGGTGGGGGTGGCCCCACACCCAAGCAGCATCGTTTAAGTCCCAGGACCTCAGGACTCCCACTTACAGATTCAGGAGGCCTACCTGAGTGGAGCTGGCATGCCGGGTACCCTCTCAGCACTGCGCTCAGCCAGGAAGCCCGAGGGTCTGGCTTGGAGCTCTGGGCTCAGACTGGGGGCTGCGGAGCAAAGAGGGAACGGTGGTCAGCCTGGCCTGGGTGCTAGGACATCTGTGGCAGCAGGCTCCACACCTGCCCCTTCCTTCTTGCCGTGGCCTGAAGTCCCAACTCAAGGTGACAGTGCTGAGAGGAGGAGCCTGGAGGAGGAGCTGTGGTCTTGAGGGTAGAACCCTTAAAGAGAGACCCAGAGAGTACTTTTGCCCCTTCCACCGTAAGAAGCCAGCGAGAAGATGCCTCCTGCAACCTCTCTCACCTGCCAGCACCATGATCTTGGACTTCTCAGCCTCCAGAGCTGTGAGAAATAAATGTCTGTTCACAACCTACCCAGTCTGTGGTCGATTAGTTAGAGCAGCCCAGACAGCCTAAGAGACGCCTGCTTCTGGAGGCTTGGCATACTCCAAGCCTTGCCCATGTGGAGGTGCGGCCCAGGCCCAGGACTCAGGGGCACGCTCCCCAGTGCATCCAGCCTCCTGGAAGACTGAATGCCAATGGGTTCAGAATGGCTTATCCTGGAGAAACTCAGGTGCCTTTGGAATTCTGGAAGGACAGCCTCAGGGGAGATCCCAGTGGAACAGAGCCAGGAACTCAGAAGGAGTCTGAAGTGAGTCCCCTAAGCAACCCCTCCATGTGGAGCCTGTTGGACCACCATGACAATAGATTTCTGGTCCAAAGGGTGCTCTCTGAGCCCTTCCAAGAGTAGAACTGGGCCTGGCCACTCTCTACAAGACACCCCAAGGGGGGTGCATTCAGAGCTGTAGGAAGACTGGGGCAGAAAAGACCTGTGTCAGAGAAGAGCATGGGAAGCCCGTGAGGATCCTTGAGGGAAGGGTTCCGGGAGTCTGACTCCACAGTGGGTGGAACAGAACCAGGAGGCCATCAGGGGATCAATCCAGGGCCCGCTTCTAATTATGTCATCTCTGGCAAGTTGCTTACCCTCTCTGGGCCTCAAATTAAGAAAAATGGCACTCCCACTTACCTCTCAGGCATAGAGGTTAGATGTTAAACATCCAAGGATGCACTAAACACCAGCAGCTGGGGGCCCAGGAAACCAGGGCCCCCCCGCTCCCCTCCCCCGCTTCCCCTGGACCTACCTGCCCAGCTGCTCAGGGCGCCCCGCCAGCTCCCAGTCTGCCCTGCAGGTGGCGCCGCAGACAGGGTCTCTCCCGCAGCCAGCCTGCCACCCAGACAGTAATGCGTCAAACTCTGCCTCTTGCGTGTGTGGGGACCCCTGCCTCCAGCCCCCTCAGCTGCTGCCGGAGGCCGAGCCTGTCCCGGACCTGGGGTCTCTCCCCCGACAGGGCCCTCACCTTAAGGAAAAAGTATGTTTTCCATCATGTTGATCGCCCGGCTTCACACTGGTTCCTGTGAGGTCGAGGGAGACGGTAGAAGCCATGTTCTGAGGAGGGACGGGGGAATGTTACCTTCTCTGCTTTTCCCTGGGGGCCCTTCTTTGCCCTCTGCCTGCCCACCCACCCACCTCCTGGAGCAGGCTCAGCTGTCCCCCAGGGCCCTCTGAGCCCTTGCGTGACTCTTACAGGGCAGCTGCTATGGAAGCGATCTCCGGGTACTCACCTGCCTCCTCCCAGGCAGGAGCTGGTGCTTAAGTTCCAAAATTCCCTCCATGGTGGGGGCACCCTTTGCATCCTGAAAATGCAGGGAGGGGTCTGGGAAACATCAAGAGCAGCACAGACGACGGGGCCCTCTCTGGAAAGTGGGTGAGGCACCTAACCGCCTTCGACCTTTTCATCCCTGGAGACAGACCCCCTGGTATTGCAGTGGACTGCGGACTCCTTACCCCCGGGGTCCCCGCTGTGCACTCCGGGGAGACGGTGGTGAAGCGTATGCAAGACCCAATGGGGACAGATGGCTGCGGGTCCCCCGTCTCAGTCAGCTGTGCTCTGGGCCACCAGCTTCCCGAGGGTTTCAGCCCCTTCACCTGCTGCTTCTGGTCCACCTTGGGGAGGGGAGCAGCAAGATGAGTCAGACCAGGCTCTGGGGGTCCACGCCCCAGCCTCTCCCCACATCCCTCCCACCCAGAGAGAGCGCCTGTCTCCTCACTGTTCTTCATCTCTTCAAGCTCAGAGGACCCCTCTCTTGTCCCAGTCCACACTGTGCCCCAGCCCACCCAGATGTGGGGTGACAGGACCCTGCAGCTGGCAAGGGAAAGAACAGGGCTTTCCCCAAGGGTCAAATGCTGGTTCAGTGCCTGGGGGGAGCCCAACCCTCAGGCTGAGACAGGACACCCCTGTCTCCCGGTGCCCCCTCACCCCAGCCTCTGCTCACCGCTGCCTCCTGCTGCAGTCGGGCAAACTTCTCTTCCTGGGAGGCCAGCAGCTTCTCTAAGTCCTTGTGTCTGCAGAGCAGCAACTCCACATCAGACACGGAGTGCTGGGGAGAAGCAAGCCAGGGTGAGGCCCCGCCGGTGGGGGTGAAGAGAGCTGTTCCCTCAAAACCAGCCCTGGAGGCCAGGGAGAGGAAGAGCAGGCTGTAGCTGCTAGACGGTGCGGGCACGGCCAGCTAAGCAGCAGGGCATTGGCTCACCCCGCAGTTGGGGTCCAGCAGGAGGCCCTCCCGGCAGGCCAGCCAGGCCTCAGCCTGGTCCAGCTCTTGTCGCAGCTTCTGTAGATGCCAGCTCTCCTCACAGCGTTCCCGGCGCAGGGCCCAGGCCTCTCTGAGTGCCCGCAGCTGCCTGTCCAGATCCTGCAGACACCCAGTTACCTGGTGGGAGAGGGTGTTGTGGGTGAGATGCCCACAGGGTGGGGCCAGGCTGGAATGCCCAGCAGAAGTGTCGAGGGAAGACCATGAGGTCCAGACCCTCCCGGTCTCTGTCCTCCTCTCTCTGCCCCCTGCCTGGCCTTCTCCTCCTGCTCGGGGATTCCGAGGCCTGGGGTAATGGGGCTGAGTGCCCAGCCAGCCCCTGACCCGTCACTGTGCTCACACCTCCAGGGACATGCAGTGGCCACTGTCCACCAGCCACTGCCCTTCCTGCTGTATGTTCTGGGCTTGAAGGCTGTACTCCTTGATTTCTCTCCCCAGCTCCTCATGCAATGCCAGGAGCCCCTCGGCCCGAGCTATATTCCCAGCCAGCTCCTCCAAGGACACCAGGGCCTGCTTCTCTGTGGCCCATGCTCTGCGGGGTGAGGAGGGGAAGCTGTTGTCAGGGCCAGGGGTGCAGACTGGGGGTGGCGGGCAGGGCATGAGCTGCACTGGGGGACGGGGTGACCCCCACCCTGCAGGGCAGAGTTGAGCCAACGACCGGATGCCACCTACAGCAATTCCCGACAGCGTCTGAGGAAGGTGTGGCCCTGGGCAGCCTCCTCCAGCTGCCGATCTCGCTCATAAACCTTTGCATTCAGGGTGGCCCAGGCCTCCTGCACCCCGGCCAGCTGCTTGGCCAGGCCCTCCTGAGCTTCAGGGTGGAGTTGGCCCAGCCGGCAGGCCTCCGTCTGCACCCGTGCCACCTCCTTCTCCATCGCTGCCAGTTCCCTCTGCCACCAGAACACAGAATCAGCCTCATCCCCCACAACCCGATGCCCACTTCTCTTCAGGAAGCAGCCATCCTGAGGAGTCAGGCTCTGCTTCCAGATGGACAGCTCCCTGACCTGGGCAAGGAGGCCCTCCCTTCCCTTCCCAACTCTGGGGTCCCCCTATGCAGGGAAAGAGGTCAGGTGGGCAGGCCCCGGGGGTTGACCCTTACCTCTAGACATCTGTGCTGTTGCTGCAGAGTCTGCACTGTTAACAGGCTAAGGTCGCAGGCATCTCTAGCCACCAGGGTGGCCTTCTCTTGCATCTGGCCCTGGAGCTCAGCTGCCGCCTGCTCCAAGCTTCGAACCTCACGGGTGGCAGCTAGGTTCTGGGAGGAGAAGGAGGGCCTGCTCTCACCAGAGTCCTCTCTCCCTAGAGACGTGGCCTCCTGGGCCACTTTTTAAACATGGAGGTCCATGGGGCTTGGTGATGCATTCATTAACCCCGGGTACAGAAAATGTCCCGATATGGCCCCTGATCAATGAGCGCATGATGTTACTGATGATGGGGTAGGGCCCTGGGGGCGTTCTGTGGGGACAGGAGAGGGAAGTGGTGGCAAAATCTTGCGCAGTTAGTCTGTGTCTTAATAAACCTGAAGTCTGCGCTTGAGGGAGCTTAGAGGGGGTCAAGAGCTGACCAAAGAGGCTTCCTATTTCTCCTTGGAGGTGTGAACTATACCAGGAAGAACCAAATCAGTGGAGAAACTTAGGGCTGGAGGTGAAAGACTGAGACTTGATCTGCTTGCCACTAGGAGTTGGAGGCATGCACACATGCACGCGTGCACACAGAGTTAGAGGCAGCTACCTCCCTCCCCACACAGACGTACACACACACACCTGGCGTGGCCGCCTGGCCCTAGCCCAGGAAGAAGGCACAGATGTCCCTGCCCCTTGTCTGCCCTGACGGGGCCCAGGGGCACCTACCTGTGTGCGGGTTTTCACTGCCTGATCCAACCTCTCCCAAGAGGCCTCAATGCGACTCCTCTGTGCTTGAATCTGGGGAGAGCACCTGGGTGCTGCCCGTTCCAGGGAGCTTGCCCGCTCCCTCAGGGCCTGCACCCTGGCCTGCCCCAGGCTCTGGACATCCTTTCTGAAAGCATCAAACTTCTCTTCCAGCAGCTGCAGGGAGGACCAGGGAGGTCATTCTGGAGGTGGTGTCCAGCAACCCTCAAAGCTGACGAAGGACTTGGCAGTATCTGCCACTTCTGATACCCCTTGGCCCTGCCCTTAGAACTGCAGGGGGTCCTCCCAGAGCCCGGAGACCCCTCACTTCCCATGTGCCCCCCAACCCCACTCTGCCCTTGCGAGCCACTCAATCTCCTCTCTTCCAGGTTCGCTCAGGAGTGACTCACCTTGACAGCCTCTAGGTCCTGCCCGTAGTCCTGGGACTCAGCAGTAGCCACCTTGCTGGCCAGCCAGGCATCCAGGAGCAGGGCTTCCCGCTCCAGCTGGTGGAGCTGCAGCTGCTCCCTCAGGCCTTGCCCCCTGCCCTCCGCTCTCTGCAGCAGCCCTGAGTGGGTGTCCCTTACTGCATGCATCTGGGCAAGCACCTTGGGGCTGTAGCAGGAAAGATAACCCCCCTGGAGCTCTTAGGCCTTGCACCTCCTTAGAGAGGCCCCTCCCTGCTACTCCCTCCTGGGCCTGGCTCCAGCCCACCTTTCTGGGTTCTGCCCGCTCTCAAGGAGGGCTGCTGTCTGCTGCAGCCTCTCAATGCGCGTGGTGAATCCCTCCAGGTCCCTCCTGGTGGTCTCCAGCTGCCGCAGGAAGGCCTGTGTGGCCTCGGCACTCTGACCCATATCCTCGATGTCCAGGCCACAGCTCCGTTCTTCCAGCCAGGATTCTGCCTCCAGGAGCTAGGGTGACAAAGAGCACACTTTTCCCTAGGCGGTGCCCTCCAGGACTCACATCTTTGAGTTCATGGCCTCAAGAATTATAGCAGTGAGTGGTTCCCAACCTGGCTGGTGAGAATCACCAGAAAGCTTGAACAACTTGCTCTGCCTCTCTCTCACCCTGTAAGATTCTGATTTGATCTGGAATGGAGCTGAGTGTCAGCACTGCTTAAAAGTTCCAGGTGATGCAGATGTAGAGCCTTTATTGAGAATCGCTGGCTTAGACAAAACAGTGAAACCAAACCAAACCAAAGCCAGTGGGCTCATTTTCTGGGAAACATGCTGAAGGAAGACCTCGGGGTCAGGAGACCACGTAGTGGAGGCAACAGAAAATGCACAGAGAGCCTGGAGCCCCACCTGCGGGTGACCTCCCAGGCCTGCCTACACTCTGGGTTCCTCACGCCCACCCTCTCATGCCGTGCAGCACCCCTTACCTCCGTCAGGAAGGACTGGGCCTCCTGAGCCTGCTGTAGCCACCGACGCCTCTGTGCAGCCTCTGCCCGCAGGCGGCCCATGGCGTCCTCCAGCTGCTGCACGCGGGCAGCCACATCGCGGGCAGCAAAGTGCCCAGCCTGCACCAGCTTGCGCCCTGTGCCCACCACTGCCCGGGTTAGAGCCTCGTGGCTGCTCATCTCACTCTCCAGGCTCTGTGGAGTCAGAGGAAGGTGGCATGGGACATGCTCCTGGGTGCTCCTTGGGGGACCTGGGAGTCATGTCTGAAGCCCAGTGGGACCCCACAGATTCCCCCAGACAGAACCCTGCCTCCTGACCAACAAAGAATCCTAGGATCCCCAGAATCTCCCGGAGGCAGAAACTCCCAGAACCAGAGGCGACTGTGGACAGCCCCGCCTGCCCCGCTAGGCCCACACCTGGTGCTTCTCCTGCAGGCGCCGCAGGGCACTCGGGCTCTGGCCACAGTCCCGGGCAGCTACCAGGAGCAGCTTCTGCTGCACCCAGGCCATCTCCTCGTCGGCATCCCTGAAGAACTGCAGCAGCAGGCTCCGGGCCTCCAGGGCTGTTCTGCGCTCCCGCAGGGGCGCCCGCAGGCTCTCGAACCTGCAACGGTGGAGGGCGGGCCCGCGGCAGGCGGGACCCCGGTTGTCAGGATTGGGGGCCAGACTGTGACCCACACACTGCTCACCCGCTCTGTGTCCCTCGCCATGGGCTGGGCATGCCCTGAGGAGCTGAGCTGGGGGACAGGGAGGAGGGGCAGGGGTTACCTCTGAAGCAGCCGCTGGGCCTGCTCTTCCACATCTCGGGCCAGGCAGTGGCTTTCCTGGACACAGGCCTGGGCCTGGGCCTGGCCCAGCAGGGCCTGTGCCCGCCCGACCTGCCTGTCCACTGCTGCCTCCAGCTCCCCCTGAGCCCCCAGGAGCTCGTCCAGCCCAGGCTGGTCCGGGTCCCCGATGGGGACTCTCAGCTTGAGCTCCACAAGCTCCAGCCAGCTCTCCAGTTCCTCCACGCTCCGTCGCAGACGCAGGGCCTGGGGCAGAAGGAGAGTGTGAGGAGGAGAGGCCAAGGGCTGTACCCAGCGCGCTCCGCCACACAGCCTCACCTCACGGGCCTCCTGTAGCTTGGCTGCCCTCCTCTGGCACTGGGCCTGCAGCTCTCCCCAGAGCTTTCTCAGCTCCTGTAGCCGCTCCTGGATGGTCTCTGAGGCCGAGTGGCCATCCTGCAGCAGCCTCTGCCCCTCCTACAGCCACAACATAGAACACGCCTCGTGGACTCAGGACTGCTGGTCTTAGGGCACTGGGATTGCCTTCAGCCACCATCCCACTGCTTCAGAGTCTGCATGCTAGCTGTGTGATCTCAGGCAAATTCCTTAACCTCTCTGAACTCATTTTCCTTATCCATATAATGGTGATAATCATGGGTATTTTGTTTCAATGGGATCAAACATTTCAGATACTTGGTAGGGCACTTTATATCAGAGGGAGGCAGTCTGGGATCAGGGCATGCCCTTTGTAGGTGGAAGAGGGTAAATTTAAAAGGTGCTATGCTTCGACTCCTACACCCATAGGACTGCTGGCTGTGCCCTGACTCTCTGTCCTCTGACATCTTTCCAAGAGTTTTTAAAACTATCACGCCAAAACACTACCCTTAAAATTCTTGAAAAGGCAATATTTTTGGAGAGGTAAGCCACTGTGTCTCACTACCCGTTGGTGCCTTGCATGGCATCTGTATACAGTATACTCAAAGGCGGCCACCCAGCTGTGACTCAGGGCCAGCTGCCAGGGCTCTGTGGGGTCAGCTCCTTCTCTGGCCTTTAGCCGGTCCCTGGCGCCCAGGGCCTCACCCTCTGCAGCCTCTGCTGGCGGTGTGCATGGGTGTCCAGTTCCGCCTGGAGATTCTGTTGTTGCTGCAACTGGGCCTGCAGCTCCACTGGGTCCCACCAGCCCTCTTCCAGGGCCACCGGGTTCTTCTCTCTCAGCCAGGCGGCCATCTGGGCGCACAGGGAGGACGCGACTCTGCTGCTTAGGGCTCTCCTTCTCTCTAACCCCTGGGCTGCGCTGAAGAAGTGTGGCTTTCCCCTGGGGCAGCCCCTTCCCCCCATCACAGCTGCTCCCCACCATGGCCTACCTCACAGGAGTCCTGCAGGAAAGACTGCAGTTGCCTGAGCTGCTCCAGCTGGTGGCAACGGGTCCTGGCTCGCTCCAGGAGTGCCTCTTTCCTGCAGAACGAGGGTCTCAGGGATCTCAGGCCTGCTTGCTGGGACCCGGAGCTGCTACACGTGTGTATGTGCATGCATGCACACACACGTGCACAAGTGTGCCCTTCCAGTTCAAGACAGCCCTTTTCCCCATTTTTTAAAAATTGCTTTTTTAAAATTGGAGGATAATAGCTTTACAATGTTGTGTATGTATGTATACATGTGTATGCATATATCCCCTCCCTCTTGAGCTTCCTTCCCATTCCCCAACCCCACCCTGCTAGGTCATCACAGAGCACTGAGCTGAGCTCCCTGTGCTATACGGAAGCTTCCCGTTAGCTATCTGCTTTACACATGGTAGTGTATGTATGTGTCAACGCTACTCTCTCAATTTGTCCCAGCCTCCCCTTCCCTCCCCGTGTCCACAGGCTATTCTCTATGTCTGTGTGTCTATTCCTGCCCTGCAAATAGGTTCATAAGTATGCATTAATACACGATATTTGTTTTTCTCTTTCTGACTTACTTCACTCTGACTCTAGGTTCATCCAGTTTTATTACTTTTTATGGCTGAGTAATATCTTATGACCCAGTTTCATTCATTTTTATGGCAGAGTAATATTCTGCTGTATATATGTACCACATCTTCTTGATACTTTCATCTGTTGATGGACATTCAGATTGCTTCCATACCAGGACAGCCTTTCTTGTGTATCAATTTACCCTGAATCTGGGGTATCCTTTATAATTTAGACACACTCTACTTCCCCTTATTAGTGCCTGTTATGAGCTGAATCGTGTCCTCCAGACTCCTGTGGTGAAGTCCTAACCCCAGTACATCAGAATATGACTTTTTTTTGAAGAAAGGTCTTTAAAGAAATAATTAAATTATACAAGGTCATTAGCGGGGGTCCCAATATGACTGGTGTCCTTATAAGAGGAGATTAGCACACAGACATGTGCAGAGTGTGTGATGACGAGAAAGGCCACTGGAAATAGAACTAAATTTCTGCTGTTTAGGCCACTATGTGGTATTTTGTTACGGCAGCCTCGCAAACTATTTCAGTGTCTAAACCACTTTTTGATCATATACTGCTATTAGTAAGAATTTTTTGGTATGTATGTGTGTGTGTGTATAGATATATATACACACACACACATATACATACTGCTTTATATATGTGTATACATCTGGACCAATATAGTAAGTCTATTACCATATGAACAAAAATAGCAGTTAGGAATGAGATCTATTAAAGAGATAGGAAAAGAAGTTCTAATACCCCCAGTCACCCCACCAGGGTCTATACACACCTCCCACCAGCAGAGTCCCCACACTGGTGTGAATGTGAACCCTTGTCTCTTCCTGCTGGGGTTGCCAAAAGGTGTAAGGGGAATAGGAGAGATGCAAAGTCTTGGTGGAATGAAAACAGCCCCCTAGAGGGTGCCAGAAGACTTAAAGGGAGGGGGTTTGGGTGGCACTGTCCCGGGGGGTGCAGCCTGGCCTGCCGGGAACCATCCAAGGGGACTAGGGGGAGGGAGTGTTGACAGAGACCAGCAAACCAATATTTTCCATCTGTCAATCAAAGACCTTGGGTACCCAGGTGAGGTCCGTGTGCAGGGGAGAGGAGAGGAGGGCACCAGCCCAGGAGCCACAACTGTGGACCCTAGTGGGCTCTTTGGGAAGGATGGAGGCCCCCGTTGATCTGGGATCCAGCTTTTTCCAAATCTGCCTTTGTCTAAAGTCTGAGGGGCTGGACAGGCTGCTGAACCATAAAGGCTCTTATGAGGAAAACAAGCAGAGATTGGAGACTCATAGCCAAGTGGGCTTCAATTAAATGGGCATAAGAAATCTGCCAACCTGCCTGCGTGCCAGGCACTGTGCCAGGACATCAAGGGTCCCTTCTCCATCCTGACCACAACCCTGAGAGGCAGGTATTGTTATCCCCTCACTGTAGACAGGGGACTAGTAAGGAATGGGTCCCAAGACCCACCATGAGTGGGCTGCACAGAAACCCAGCAGTGTCTGGCTCACTGCTGTGCTCCGTATGGCCTCTTCATGAGGTTGTCTCTCTCTCAGTTTCTCAAGCATGTGCTTCTTTGCAAAAGTCACCTTTTTCTCAGTGGACTGACCGTGTGCTGTCTGATTCCATAACAGGCTGACACCGCAGGGTCGGGACAATGGGGCCCTGGCATCTGAATTCAGCCCTTGGTAAAGGCTAGGGGAGCCCAGGCTAAGGGGAGAAGGGCAGGGGAAGAGCCTGATGCCTGCGCCAGCCCACCAACCACAGCCCCTTCAGCCTGAGCCAGAGGTACCTCAGGAGCATGGCCTGGCACCGGCTCAGCGCACCCTGGGCCTCGGGGTGTCCGCCCTGGAACAGGCTGCGGGTGGTGGCTTCCAGCGCGCTCATCTTCTCCGCTTGAGCCTCCAGGTCCTGCTCACGCACCCTCTGCTTCCACAGCAGGGTCTCCACATTGGCCAAAGAGTCCTGGGAGGCGATGCTGTCTACAGGCCTGGCCCTCCCAGTCCCCAGCTACCTGCTTTCCTATCAAACACATGCCCCCAATCCCTCCAGGCTATATCTGACTTTAGATTCTCAACCAGGAAAGGTATGAGGGACAGGGGTCAAGTGTTAGAATTGCCAGGGCTTGAGGGCTGGGAGCTGCCCTTGGACTGGAAATCTCAGGCAGCACTGGCTGGTTTGATCCCTAATGCTGCTCTGGCAAACCCTCCCTCACTCCTGATAGGCACCTACCCCCAGACCCTCACTGGCTGGGCAGGCTTCCAGGCTGCAGAGCCAACTCTCCATCTGCTCCACGGAGCTTAGAACCCGCTGTCGAGAAAGGAAAAGGCAGGAGAAAGTGAGCAGAGGGTCCAGTCACGGCAGGCAGAGTGACTCTGTTGGTGGCCCAGTGGGAAACCAGGACCGGGGCCTGGCTCCACAGAAGGGGTCACAGCAGACAAGGTTTGCAGAGGGTGAGATGAGTGGTGGGTGGTGGGGAAGGCCCCTGGCACCGCAGCCTCTCTAGCTTTGGCTTTGACCAGGGGCAGTGGGTTTAGCACAGGCACCAGTGCTGGGGGTGGGATGGAGGCTGCCTACCTGTAGTTCCAGGGCCTGCTGCAGGTGGAGCTGGTGCTCATGCCAGGTCCCTTCCAGGCCGCTCAGCTCCTGATTAAAACCAGCCAGGGCCTGGCGGATGTTGGGGGTGGATGGGTGCCCTGCAGCAAGCAGTCGTTGCCCAGTGCTTCGGGCCAGGCTGATGCTGTCTGTTCAGGAGTCCAGCTCGGCCTGTAAGAGGACTGGGCTCAGGTCTCAGGAACCTCAGAGGCTGAGGCTCCCTGAGTGGGAGTGAAGAGGGCCAAGGGGAAGGAGAGGTGGGGAAGACAACTGAGGGGGCAGGATGGACAAGGGGAAAGGCAGAGGCAGCTGACACAGAAAGAATCCAAGACAAAATTGTGGTCACAATAAGGGGGAGGAGGTCAGAGAGGAGATGAGATCTGGGAAAGGCCCCAAGGTCTGGGCTGCTCACTTTGAGTTCCTGGTGTTCCTCCAACATGCGTTGGACCTCTGCAAGGCTGCCAGGGCTTCTCTGGGAGTCCAGCTGAGCTCGCAGCCTCTGGGCCCAGACCAGCAGTTCCTGCAGCACTGCCTGCAGCTCCTGAGCTTCGTGCAAGGCATCCAGCGACTCCTTCCTACCCACAAGATTCATCAGCTAGTCACAGAACCTCCAGCCCTTTTGCCCCTGTGCCTGCCACTGCCTTCTGTCCCCGAATCCCTTCAGCCAAAGAAAGGCGCAGGAGTTGGGAATTAATGATACCGATCGTTATTAACGACAGAGAAAGACTCTTAGGGGAAGGCTGGGGATTGAGACGTTGCGGGGGCTGGCTCAGAGAGAGTGGTGAGGGAAAGAGACCCGGGGTTGGTACCACTTCTGGATCCTGCTCTGGAGCTGCTGCCAGCTGTCCATCATCTCCTGCTGCTGGTGGCCGAGGCCGTGGGCCACCTCAGGGCTTCTCTGGCAGACTCGGCCTGCTTCGCGTTCCAGTGGCTGTGTGGGAACCCAGGGTCAGGGGCTGGGACCAGGAGGCAGGGGGCGCTCAGGGGAACCCAGCCTGCAACTGAGATGACCTGGCTGTCTCTTGAGGTCCTGACAGCTCCCCACCACCACCCACCCATGGGTATCCAAGGTCCTTTGGATGCTGTACCCTGGGCCTGGGCCCACTCCCCAACTCCCCAGCTGCACACCTCCACCTGGGCCTGGAGGAGGCCCATTTCCTGCTCCAGCTCCTTGTGTTTCTGCTTCAGCCTCTGCACATTGTCCAGATCTTTCCCACAGTCCAGGGCCTGGACCAGGGCGGCCTGGGGAGGAGGAGGGCGTTACTGTCAGCCTTTGCTCCAGCTCCTCCCTCATGGCAGAGGGGTTGCTGGCCACAGGGTTTCCGTGTAGAAAGCAAGTGGCCAGCCTGATTCCCTTCTCAGTGCCTTGCATGGGCTGGAGCAGGCCGCTGGCCCTGACCAGATGTCCCTCCTGCTGTGAAGGAGGAAGATTCCCAGAAGATACTTGGGTCTGGAGGTTCCCCAGCGGCAAGAACCTCTGTGGTGTGGAGCCTCCACACGCGCTCTCACTTGACCCTCATGCTTTTGCAGGGAACCGAGACGGAACAGCCTGGCTGTGTAGGAACCAGACGGGCAGTAAGAACAGAGCTCTCTGCACGCCCAGAACAGGGTACCACCTTCTTAACAGGGTGCTTCCCAGGCTGCGTACAGCTCTCCCGCCTCTGCCAGCGTCTCCCATGTGTCGGCTGACACAAAGCCCAGCAAACCTCCCGTGGGTTCTGGCTTTGCTCAGGGACTACAGAAGACACATGGGGAGGAGGGGTTGCTCCGGTCTCTGGACTCACGGTGCTTCTGGGGGAGAAAGGAAGCATGTAGGGCCAGCCTCCGGGAAGAAAATGGGGGCTTCTAGGT
The DNA here is from genome assembly GCF_963930625.1 of Muntiacus reevesi. Lineage (NCBI taxonomy): Eukaryota > Metazoa > Chordata > Mammalia > Artiodactyla > Cervidae > Muntiacus > Muntiacus reevesi. The sequence continues at coordinate 36,071,083 of NC_089255.1, forward strand.
CCAGAGTTGACTCTAAGAGCCCCTGGCAGACCCACTGATGGCCCCCTGGTGGGACCTGCCTCCAAGTACCCAGTTGAAGAGGAGAGGTGGGCCAGGGGTGGGAGGCACTGTTCCCCGGCTGTGTCAGCTCCTCCACTGTTTACCTTCTCCCTGACCTGCTGAGTGATGTCATCAAGCTTTTGGGACAACCCGTGTATCTCCAGGGCTGCTTCGAGCTGCTGCTGGTATCTGAGCAGGTTGCCATGGAAACTGTTCCACCTGAGGGAGAGGGTGTAAGGCTGAGTCTGGGGTGGACCCTCAGCCCCCTCTCCCAGCCCCACTGCTTCTGGCTCTGGGACTGGCCTGTTGTTGAGTTGCTGTTGCCGCTGCCAGATGGTCTTGAGTTGCTCAGTGTCCTGGGTATTGAGCTGCGGTGAGAAGTCAATGATGCTCCTGATGCGGGCATCATTCACTGTGTCCTGTGGGGGCATAGGGTGCGGGCATTGGTGGCACCAGCTCTGAGCCCCTTCTTTGTGCTGCAGTCTCTACTTGGAGGGTCTGCTTGGGCCCAAGAGAGCTTGAGAAATGGCGTGTTTGGTGGTAGCTGCTTCCTCTGCGTGGTCATCCCACCCCATGACAGGTGCCCTGAGTAAGATACTCCTGGGGCAGGGAGCCCAGGGGAAGCCCACCGGGACCAGGAGGGAGCCAGAGGGCAGGCATGCATTGGTGAACAGAAGCTTTTAAAGTGAAAATGCATCTTCTCAGGATAAGAAAAACCAAGTAAGGGCCTGAATGAAACAGTGAGCACCAGCCTCCTTAGGTTAGGGTGTCCCTGTCCCTGGGAGTCACCGGGCTGAGAATGCCACTGTGTGGAGCTCACAGCCACAAGGGGAGAAGATCCTCGACAGTGGGAGGGCTGCAGGTGTCCTGCCCCAGGAAAAGCACCTTGCGTTGGTCTACATTTCCAAAGCACTTCCCAAGAGGTGTCTCATGTAAGGTGAGAAGGGAAGGGGGGTTCTCTCACAGAAGCCAAAGCAGAGCTCAGAGACCAACATGGTGAATTTATGGCAGAGTCAGGACTCAAGCCCAGCTCCTCAAGTCTATCTAGCACTCGTTCTACTAAAGCTTCTGGAATAGCAGTGGCTGTGAAATCCTACTAGTAAAGGCTCTTAGATTGAAGCACTAAAGCCTTTTACAAAGTAATATACTTCATTCAGGGGGTGAGGTTAGCAAGTCTGGGCTCGTAATATGTGACTGTGAATACACTTGGCTAATTTCTACACCACCTAAGAGAAACCGATTTTGGTGGTGTGTATGAGGGGGTTGGTGAGGAGATGTTGAATGAGAGTTCTGAGCCACTGCAGTTTATTGATTATCCATTATATCCGACCATACATGCATTCATTAAAAAAATTTTTTTTAAATAATCATAGGTGCACAGGAATTTGCACCAGTGTATAATGAAGGCCCATGTACCCTTCCCCCGGCTTCCCCCGATGGTAACGGCTTATGTAACTACAGTGCAATATGAAAACCAGGGCACTGACTGGTCTAACTGTTAACTACACTACAGATTTTATTCAGAGTTCAGCAGTTTTTACTTGCACACATCTGTGTATGTGTGGAAAAGTATCACTCTAGGCAGTTTTATCATATGTATAGACTCCTGTAACCACCACCATTCATATGTGCTCTCTTACCTATGAGGGAAGCAGTATCCCCACTTTAAAGATGAAGAAACTAAGACTCGGCAAGATGAGGGAGCCTGCCTAAGCAAGCGCAGGTCGTAAGCACAGAGCTGACATGAGGGCCCGCCTCTGGCTCCAGAGCCCACACTTGGTCACTATTTCCTGATGCAGGGCACCTTACCCTGGCCCAGACTCCTCGGAGCTTGCGGAGCTGCCTGTGGAGCTGCTGGCAGTGCTCAAGGTCCCGGCCCAGGTCGCTCACATTCACCATCACCTCCTGTGGGGGCCATGGGTTGGGAAGGCTGTACTCTGAGCAGCCAGCCCTGGGGGTACCTAGCCCCCAGGCACCCAGCTGCTAGGGGCAGTGCTGGGGCAGGTGGTGACTTGGGGAACTTCCTGCCGGGGCTCCCTCCTCCATCTGCCAGCCCCACTGCCCCACCGCCAGCTCTGTTCCTGCCCAGCAGGGTCTCACCATCTCCTGGATCCAGGCCTCTGCAGCGTCCACTCTCTGCAGGAACTCCAGGATGTTCCGCTTGTCCTCCAGGTCCTTGCCCCGGAGAGCCACTGCCTGCCTCAACTTCTCCCAGTGCTCCTGCAGCTCCCGTAGCCTCTGAGAGATCTCTCCCTCCAGAGGGTGGCTCTGTGCTAGGAGAGCCTCGCCCTCCTGGGGAGAGAGGGGAGATGCTGATCGTCACTCTTCCTCCTGCTTTTTCTCCATCACAGGCTCCCCCTGCCTCAGACCTTTCCCCTTGGCCATCCTGGAGTCCTCACTATGGGGCAGGGTGGGAGCTGAGGGACTGACTGTTACCTTGACAACAGAGGTTATGATCTCCTCCCGGGCCTGGACCTCGGCCTCGAAGGCCTTGTGTTTCTGCAGGTGTCTCAACTTAGCTTTCAGGTCCCCAAGAGGGACTGGCTCCTTCAGCTGCTGGAGTCGCTCCTGGATCCAGTCCTCGGCCTGGTGGGGGTGGGGACGTGAGTCTCACAATACTGATGGTCCACAGAGATGTCTCACATGCCTGCCCTCAGCTGTGCCCAGGCAGTGGACTGCTGGCCTGAGGGGAGGCCTGGGCAGTGCCTGGTAAATAAGATCCAGCAGTCTGGGCCCAGCTGGTCCCCCAGCCACAGGAAGGGGCTGGGTAGGGACCTTGGGTGGGACCTCATTTTGGAGGTGAGGCTCGCTGACCCCAGGACCCTGGACCGCTCTGCTCCCTCGCAGCACCTCTCTTTGCCCTGGGTCTGTGAGAGCTTAGGAAGCAGTGGGGTCTCCAAACACAGGGTCTTCTAATCAAATGTCTGGGCTCCAGCATGGCCTCTCAGAAAGCCATTTAACTCTCCAAACTTCAGTGGCCTCATCACAGGGCTGTGGCGAGGCCTGAACAATCTGCGAACGTGGACATCATCTGGAACTGGGAGATGTGGCCCAAGTGGATGGCACTGGGCTGGGGTGGTCTCTGACCTGGGTGGCGGCCCTGACGAAGGCAGCCATCAGCAGGGAGGTGTGCAAGGCATGTTGCCGACTCTCCACCAGTTCCTTCACCCGAGCTCGGCGCTCCAGCACTGTGCAAAGCAGGTCCTGTGCCCTGGGGCCCCCGAGCATCTTCACTTGCTCACACAGAGCTGCCTCCTGTGGGCAGGGTCAGGGGTCAGGGAGCAAAGCCTGCTGCTCTTCCACTCAGAGGCTGGCCCACAGGGAAGACCCACTCTCGCACTGCATGGCTTAGGGCTGGCTGGTCCTCCCAGCAAGCCAGAACCAGCCCTGGCTTTCACCAGACCGCCCCCCTTGGCTCCCCTGTGACCATGTGATACAGAGCCACGTGGGCCCTGTGTGCCCACAGTGTGGTCCACCCTGTCCCAGGCCCTGCTCCTGAGCCACGCATCCCACTTTGCTCAGTCAGCCCTGACCAGGGGCTCCTAGCCCCCCAGGCCACCCCCGTACATCAGCGTTACTATGGGTACACACCAAGCCCCCCACATCCCCCACTTGGAACTCTCCAAATTCCCAGACTGCCCCCATCCCACCTCTGACTCCCTGAATCCATTACCTTCTCCTCCTGTGTAGCCAGCACCTTCTGGAAGGTCTCATGCTTGTGGATCAACTGCTCCACCTCTTCAGCCGAGCTCCCCAGGGCACTGGTTTTCAGGAAGACCTGCTTCCATCCATGGAGAAGTCAGAGAGGTCATCAGGGATGGTCCAGACAGTCAGCCCCTGCCCCCATTTCCAGCCATCTGGGCTGAGGCAGGGCACAGCCTCTGAGCTCCACATCAGGGCAAGAGCCAGGGTCCCAGGAAGCAAGAGAGTGAGCCGGGGAGAGGAGCGAAGAGGCAGAACTAGGGAGGCTCTGGGGTGAGGGCACCTGCCTCCCGGGCCTTGAGGATCTCGTCCAGGCGGCCACACTTCCTGAGGAAGAGCTGCTCCCGGCCCACAGCCTGGAGCCTCTCCTGCTTCTGCTCCCAGGCCTGGAACACCCGCTCCCGCTTGTCCCGCAGGTCTTGCAGCCCGTCCCGAACCTGAGGATGGGCACACGGGAGCCTGCGCTCCAGAGAGCTGCCTGCATGGGACAGACGTGGGTCCCCAGGGGAAGCCTCTGAGGAGCCACTGGTGTGGCACAGTGGGGTAGGGCACAGGGATCAGGTGCAGGCTCGGTTCACGGAGGCTGGGGGGTGGCACCGGGAAAGGGGGCCTACCTCCTTGATGCATGTCCCTGCAGCCAGAAGCGCCTGCTGGCCCAGCTGGGCGGCCTGCTGGTACCGCTCCTCCTGGGCCTCCAGCTCGGCCCGAAGTTGTTGGTGGGTGCTGAGTTCCAGTGGGCCACTCCCGGGCTCCTGGGAGCTCGCCTCCCCTTGCAGCTCCTGCCACACGCTGGCTGCCCAGGAGGTGTAGTCCCGCACCTGGATCCCAGGGAGATGGAGGGAGAGCTGGGCTGGGCGGCAGAGAACTGGGCTCTGAGACACAACCACAGCCCGCCTGGATCCACTCACACACGCACTGGAGCAGCCCGAGCTGTCCCGGGTCAGACCTCAGATGAGGCTCGTGAGGCCTGTGGTCACCTGGATCCTCCACTATCATCCAACCCAATCCTCCCAGGTCACTAAACTTGCACAAGGGCCAAGCCAGCCTCCCCCTGCCCTGCCTGGCACTTCTCTCCACCCTGGGTTTTCACTGCCCTTCTTGCTTAGAAGTTCTTTTCCTTTCTTCCATCCCTTCCAAGCTTCCATGCTCATCAAAGACCAAGGCCTTCTTTCCCTTGTGGAGACTCCCCTGTCCCCTGACATCTTACTGCCTACCTTGTCCTCTGAATCTCTGGTTTTGTATTTATAAACGGTCTTCTGTTGATTTGCGTACAAACACAAGTTAGAGCTGGAGGGGCCTTAGATCCTAGTCCTGACAGCTCAGTACACAGACGAAGCAGGGGAAATGGCACAACAAGCGTGCAGGAGATTGTAACCTCCAGGCACTCACACACAGGGGTAACAAGCTGGGGTCAGTGCCTTGCTCGAGCCCACGCTGCTAGAAAGTGGCAGAGGTGGGTCTCTAAACTCAAGCCTTTTTACTGTGTTACAGTTTGAGTCTCCCAGTCTACCAGGTACTGGGACAGCCCAAGACTAGGGCCCTCTGTCAATCTGACTCCCAAGGCTCGTCTCCCAGCTAGACAAGCTCCCTGAAGGCAGTGATTCCATCTTACACAGGCTCTGTATCACCCCCTCTCCCCACCCACAGCTCCTAGCAGAGAGTGCAACACAGATGTTACAAGAGACGCTGGCTGATCCAGAGGTCACTGCCTAGGACATTTGGGTCTCTAGTTATGGGCTTTCCCAGACTGTTTTTCCTCCTGAGCTCTGGTTGGCACGCTGTGTCCTGACTGCACTGTCACACACGAGCTGGTGTCAACCCAAAACTAAGGAGTCAACTGTTGCACCCCCGTACTAAGCCCTCGACAGGCTGAGGCGGACAACCGCATGTGTTCACACCTGTTTTGCCTCCAGAGCTGGAGGGCCTCATTAATGCATGCACACTCACAGCATCACACACACATACACACACACAGAGCCCTGGGGAAGGAAGAACCCTCACCGCCACGTGGAAGCGGGCCAGGAGCCATGCCCGCTCCAGCTGGGCCCGGCGCTGCTCTGCTCGCAGCTTCAGGGTCTCCCAGGCCTGCACCAGGGCCTGCTGCCTCTGTTGTACCGCATGGGCCTGCGGCCTGGGCCCCAGCCTCTGCACCTCGCTTCCCGTCTCTAGCAGCTCCTGCAGCTGGGGGCAGGGTGGGGATAAGAGGGAAGGGTCGTGTCCTAGAGGCTGAAGGGCCTGCCCTGTCCCATAGCTCACCCTGGGGCCCTGCCCTTGGTGCACAGTGGGCCCGACTGGCAGCTCGGAGAGTGGGGAAAGCTGCAGAGCAGACGGGCAGGCCTGAGGGCCCAAGGGGGAGAGGCCCCAGACGGGCTCACCTGCTGCCCAGTGCTCGTGAGTTCACGCTCCAGCCCCTCATGTCTCCTCAGCTGGGCCTCCAGCCCACGCAGGTCCTGGGCCACGTCACAGGGGAGGCCGGTGGTTTTCTCCTGAGGAGAGGGGACAGCCAAGGGGATCAGGAATGGAGGGTGGGATGCTGAGTCAGGATCCACTTCTAGAAAGTGGCTCACACCTGGACCTGGGTGAGGGCTTCCAACATGTCTCGGTGAACCTTGAGGGTGACCTCGGCATCTCGGAGCAGGCGGCCTCGGGCCTGGGTCAGCTCCCACAGCTCCGACCAGGCAGCCCTGCTCACGGGAGACGGGTGGCAGATCAGCCATTGATTTAGCGCCTCATTTCACCCCTTGCCAGGCTGGTTAGCCCTCCTCCTCTCTGCACTTTATCCAGGACTGACCCACATCGCCCCTTCCAAACCCTCCTTCCTGTCTGGTCATAGCCTGGGAGCCTCGCTTTCTGCCCTTGCTTTGAATTCAGTCCTCTGCTGTTGTCACACTCAACACTTTACTAATTTCTGAGCTCTTTGATACTCCTTAAATCTTGTGCCTTCAAGTCTCAATAAGTCAATCAGATTGTAATTTCTCTTTTGCATGCCTGATGTACTCAGCAAACTCTCCCTGAGCTCCTAGGGCTGGGTCGGGCTAGGGGTTATGACCTGGGACGACCCTGCCTCAAATCTCACAGGTTGGAGGAGAATTCAAACCAGCCCGTGGGAGCCAGGCAGTCTTCCCACAGCCCCTCCAACTCCTAGAGCCAGAGGTTTGAAAAAGTGCCCCTGGGGGTCTGGGCAGGGCTCTCTGACCAGCACACCCCTCCTCGCTTCCCTTCACAGCCCACAGTCACCCTTGGCACAGCCCCCCAGGCAGGCCTGGCATCCGTGAAAGCAGTGCCTCCCCACCAGGGCAGACAGAGCAAGTGTGGCCCTGGGCACATGCGGCCTCTCTAAGTCCCCTGGGACCCGTCTTCCCCGAGCCCATGCCCTGGGTCCGCCTGGCACTCACTGCAGATCCTGTTGCATCTGATGGACCCTGGGGGCTGCTCTGTGCCCTCGTTCCAGCAGGTTCTCTGCCAGCTGCCGGCAGGTTGCCACCCGCTGGCCACCCATCTCTACTTTGTGCTGAAACTTGACAAACTTGGTGCAGAGGTGCTGAGGAGAGAGGGAAGAGGTGATAGGGTGGCCCCACCTGGCAAGACAGCAAGCAGCCTGGAGAGTGAGGCCCCTCACTGACATCTGGGCGATGGGGGGTTGGATGGCTGCAGCTCCTGCCCCCACTACTCAGAAGGCCTGTCCTCAGCCAGGACTCATAACCCAGGCCCCCCTTCTAAACACAGCCCAGCCGGCCCTTGCCCCCAGCCTCTTCTCACCAGGACGTCGTCATAGTCCTCCCCAAGGCTCTCTCCTCCTCCAGCCACTTGCTTCTGGCTAGCCAGCCAGCCCTGCAGGTTCTCAGCCTCCCTCATGAACTCGTGCAGCTTCAGGGCCCCCTCCAGCTCCCGGTCCCTGTGGGGGTAGCCCATGGTTCCCCCGAAGTTAGTTGCCCACACACCTGAGGACAGCTGACCCAGCCAAAGTGGGTGGCCTGAAGGAGGAGGCTATTCATGTTTCCTGCCTAAGCTTGAGGCTGGGGATTCGGGGAGAAGCAAACATAAGGCCAGAGTAGGGCAGGTGAGGGTGTAGGTAGGGGGAGGAAATGGGGAGCTGGCGGCCCAAGTTCCTGCCCAGCGGGCACTCACTGAAGAATTTATGAAAGGAAGGGAGCAATACACAGCAAGGAGCCGTCTGTCAGCTCTGCGGACCTGGGGTCACGGGCTCCTTCCAATCAGAGTTAAGGTATGGAAACAACCGTGGCCAGGTCGCCTAAGCCTAGGGAGAGGTACAGCGCCCCTCACCGTGTGGCCGCCAGCTCCTGCAGGGCCTGCAGCCGCTCCCGGAGCCTCTTCTGCACCACACCCAGCTGTGCGGAGGCCTCCGGGCCAGTGAGGGTTTGAGCTCTCCGGCCAACCTCCTCCATGGAGCTCCAATAACGAGCCAGCTCCTGTTGCAGGGCCTGCCAGTACACAAGGCTCAGGCTGGGTGATTTATTCATCTATCCATCTACCCACCCTCCTGACCATTCAACCCATTGATCACACACCCATCCTGTTCCTCCTTCCACTCACCTATTCACCCACCCCGACCCATCCGCTTACTCACACACCGATCACTCATCTGCCCAATAGTGATGGGAGTTCTTATTGCTCCAAGAAAGTGAAAACACAGTCTGTGTCTGCAGAGGGTTCACTATTTAGCAGGACAGTGAACACTGGGTCCTCTGGGCCAAGGAAGAGAGGCCATGGGAGGAAGGTACTGGGTCCCAGTCTCCCAGTATGAAAATAGATGGAGTCAAGTGAGCGGCCCAGGATGCCCAGGACATGAAAGCTCCATGAGGCTTTGGCTATGGGCACACCCCTTAGGAGTGGCCCCCCTAAAGCCCTCAGTCACAGGACCTTCAAACACTGACCACTAGGGACAGGTAGACAAAAATCCCAGACAGGTGGACACTTCAGTGGTAACAGAAACCAGGATTGCTCGGGATTCAGGGCTCACATGCGGTTCTGAGAGTCAGATTCCATGAAGGATGAGGGTGTTCCAGGCCTCTCTTACTTTAATTGGGGATGCTGATGGGGTAGGTTTCAGGGATGGTTAACTCAAAGGGTGATATTCAAAGTGTGGGAAGGAGAAGCCTGTGGAAGATGTGGGGATGGCTGGAACAGGTGACCCCCAGAGAGCAGGAAAGTGCTAGGAGGAGGAAAAGAAGCTAGAAGAGAAGGCCACAGGAGCGTGAACCACTATGGAGATGCAAGAAGGGGGTGGGCTCTTCAAAGGGGTGGTGTCTGAAAAGGGGGGACAACTGAGGGTGAACAGGGGCCACTGCAGGGTTTGGGCGGGGGGAGTGGTGGTGGTGGGGAGGGGCTGGATAGTCTCAGGAAGAAAGAGCAGGGCTCTGCCTCTGAGAAGCAGGATGTACCCTTTGGGCGTGTGATAGACCCCTTCCTCATGGCCTATCCTCACCCCAGTCCAGACCACAGCAGGGAAGCTCAGCACACACTACCTGGTGCTTCTTAATGAGCCTGACGGTGGCTGTCTCATCCCCACCATAGTCCTGGCTGCTCACCAGTGGCCACTTCTCCTCTACCCAGTCCTCCAGCTCTGATGTGTCCAGGAAACACTGGCAAGAATGGAGTCATATCACCTTGACATTTCCAGATGGACCCTCCATCACCCCTTGGGGACATCACACAGGCAGAAAAAAGGCTTCTGTTCCCATGGAGACCAGGCAGCTCTAGGCCCTGAGTTCTCACCACTGACCCAGCTCTCTGAGAGCTCCAGGTCCCACAGACCTCACCCGAAGAGGCTGCCCAACTTTATCTACTTCTCCTGACCCTGTGTGGAGAAGGGTCCACTAGAGAGTACCACTCCAGTACTCTTGCCGGAAAATTCCACGGACGGAGGAGCCTGGTAGGCTGCAGTCCATGGGGTCGCTAGGAGTTGGACACAACTGAGCGACTTCACTTTTGCTTTTCACTTTCATGCATTGGAGAAGGAAATGGCAGCCCACTCCAGTGTTCTTGCCTGGAGAATCCCAGGGACGGGGGAGCCTGGTGGGCTGCTGTTTATGGGGTCGCACAGAGTTGGACATGACTGAAGTGACTTAGCAGCAGCAGCAGCCTGACCCTGTGGCCTCTGCATCATACCTGCTGGAGGGCAGCAGCCTGCTGCAGGTGCCGGGCCTGGGCCTCACACGCCTGCTCCAGATCCGCCCAGCGGCCTTCCAGCTCCTGGCACCGCTCCACGATGTGCTGGGCCTGGGGGTGCCCGGAGGCTACGAGGTGTCGCCCGGAACCCAGCACCCGTTCCACTTGTCCCTGGTGGGCTCCCACCTCCGCCCGGAGCTCCTGCCACAGAACAGCGGAAGGGCTGCCGCCTCAGGGCACTCCTTAGCCACAGGGGGCCCAGAACAGAGCTGTGGATGCGGCTCCAGGGCCCAGGATGACTTGCAGGCAGAGAAGGGCTAGGGGCAGAGACTTGGAAATCAGGACTCCCTGAGTCATGGAGGAGGGCATCTAGGCTCTGGGAAAGGCTGTCAGGGATCCTGGGAGGAAACAGGGACCATTACCTTGTGCTTGTGGAGAAGGCGGTGGGCACCATCTGGGTACTTAGCAGAGCTGGGGCTGGGCACAGGCATGTGCTCTGCCACCCACGTGAGCTCTGCGTCGCTCAGGTGGTGGAAGTGGTACAGCTCAACCGAGGCCTGCAGCTGCCATCGCCGGGTGGCCAGATGTCCCTGCAGGGCCTTGAACCTGGGTGGACAGAGACAGAAAGGCTGGGAACAGGCGAGGTCCAGTGCTCAGCGCTTTCCTCATCCCAGTCAGGGGCCCACAAAGGAAGAGGCAGGGACCAGGGAACATCATCTGAAGATGGAGAGGCAGCTGGAAAGGCCCAAACTCCCACCTGCATGACCTCCCTGGCTTCAGACTGTGGGGTGCTTGGGATGCCTGGCTGGGGTCTCTGACTCTCCTACCTCAGAAGTGACTCCACTCATAAGGGAAGGAGGCACGGACAACCTCAGGGCCTTGAGGTGCTGCCCTGCTGGGCCACTGGCTGAAACGCCCTCAGGTTCATATGGTGGCAGTTACACACAGTGGGGTGGAGGTGGGACAAGCAGCTGAGTACCTCTGGAGGTATTTTTCAGTCTCCTCCACGATGGCCTGGGAACTGACCACCTGATGGGCCTCGGGGACAAGGGTAGCCATCCTGCTGGCCAGCGCCTGACTCTCGGCCTCCAGCTGGCGGTGCTGTTTCTGCAGCCCCCGGCTGGAGCCCAGGTCCTGCCCCATTTCTGCCCTCTGCAGGGTCCCCTCTAGCCATTCCATCTTCTCCTTGGCTTCCTGGGGAGGGATACAGGGCGCTGCCTTAGGCTGCCCATGTGCAGACTGGCAAGTGGCCCTTCTTGGATGCTAAGGCTGCAGGGCTAGCAGCACGCCAGATTCACCAAGGACCGTTTGGGGACCTCTGTCCCCGCCACTGTCCACCTCCAACCCGCGGTGCCCAATCCTTCTCCCAAAACCTCATGAGCGCCCCCATCCTCTCTCACTTCTGCCTCTCAGGGAGACTCAAGTCGTGTTGAGCACGCCCAGGCACACAGGGAGCAGTCCTGGATCGGCCAGTGGTGGGTAGCCGGGGTCAATGGGCCACAGGCTAGAGGCCTCCAAAGGCTGCAGGACTTTACAGGGCTGCTCCAGAATCAGCAGGGCACCCCGACTCCTCCTCTCCCCACTTCCTCTCCTGTCTACACAGCCCAGCCTCGGGCTCCCTCCTGGGTCTTCCTCTCTCTTGGACCCACCTGTAGCAGCCGCAGGAGCTGGTCCTGCTGCTGAGCCTGCTGGAGCTGCTTCCCACGCTCTGCCGTCTTGCGTCTCAACTCTTCCCACTTGCTACTTAGGCCCTGAAGCCTGGCCTGCACGTCCTCCTGGGCACGGGGCCTGCTGCTCAGCAGCTCTCTCCCAGCCTGCAGTGGACACAAAGGCCTGGAGCGTCTGGTTGAGCTGCTGTTACTGGGAGTGGCCGTGGTGGGCTGGGGCCAGGGGGCAGCCGTGGGAGTGACTGGTTGCAAGCTGCACTTCACAGGCCGCAAGGACTCCTCTAGCTGTTCGCGTGGCCCCAGATCTGTGGGCACTGGGGGGAGGGCTGTACTCTGATGCCTGGAAATAGTGTGGGGTGAGCAGGCACTGGACAGCTGGTGGGAGGACTGTGTCCAGGTGGAGGCAGCAGGCTCTGGGGCTGCCTCTTAGACTTGAGGGGAAAGGACAAGAAAAGCTCTCTGGGCTGGTTTGCGTGCTAATACTGAGGATGCCTGCTGAATGAAGGAGGAAGCTAGGGGATGCTAATGCCCTGGAGATTGATATCCATTCTTCCTGCAGTGACTGTGCTCCATGAGAATGTGCTGTGTAGTGGAAACATGAAGCCGAGCAGACCCCGCACCCTGGGCCCAGCGTCCCTTACCTGCTGCAGGCTCTCCACATGCCCCTGGGTGGCCGCCAGCTCACGCGTGGCTGCCTCGTGCCGCCTGAGTTTCCTCAGGATGTTGCTGGGCTTTCGGGATGGCTCGTCCACCAACATCCGCCCCTTCTCCTCCATCCACAGCAGCACCTCCACCACGTCCTGCTTCCATTCCTGCCCGGGAACCAGGGGAGGGGGTGAGGGCTGGTATGAGGACCTCGTGGAAGAGGGGTCTGAGGGTGCCCCAAGGGGAAGAGCAGGATGCGGAGCCAATCCTAGGGTGTAGGAGAGGTGTGGGGCAGGGGTTACTGCTCCCAAGTGGGAACAAGGAAACAGAGATGGGGAGAAAATTGTTTCAGGGAAAGCAGCAGAAAGAAGCCTGGAGAATCAGGGTCTGGCCTCACAGCGCCCAGTGCCCAGAGAGGAGGGGTGTCTGGCCAGGTGCCCCCTGATTCAGCGTATCAGATCATGGATGGTCCTCTGCGTCCAGGAGGCCTGTGGACTAGCCCGGCTTTGAGCCCCCATCATGGGCAGAACAGACATCCAACAGAGTCAAGCTCTGCCGCTGGAGCCCAGGGCCCATGCAAGAGCCTGGAGCATGGCCAGAGATGCTGGGACTGGGGAGCAGCTGGTCGAGGGAGGGTCCTAGGCTTTGGGTCCAACCCTGTCTCTGAGCAGAGTGGCCTGAGCCTTGGTTTTCCTCAACTGGAAAAATCAGAGTCATAATACCCATCTCACAAGAGGTGCTGGGAGGCTCAGTAAACACGTGGGAAAGTGCTTTGTAAAGTGTGCAGCGCCCCGCCCATCACACAGCTGTAGTTCAGTAGCAGACTCTGAGGCATTCCTCCCAGGACAGTCTCGTGCACTGGGGCGGGGGGTAGGGGCAGCCCCTCACCTGGAGCTGGAGGGAGGCTAGCAGCTCCCTCCCCCTCTGCTCACACCTCCCCTGGACCCTGGTCCACCGTGCCTGGATGCTCTGAAGCTGCTCTCTGACCCTGGAGGGCAGATGGAATTGGGGAAGGTAGGTGGAGGCTCCACTCTGCCTGAGGCCCCCCACAAAGGTCGGACCCACCACAGCCCAGGGTTAACCCTGCTGTCCCCCCGCTCCCCGGGCACTCTCCCAGCCTCAGGGTAATGGGCTGTGTAGGCCCTGCCCAGATAGGCCCAGGCTCACTTGTATGCAGTGGGGTGTCGGCTCTGAACCAGTTTCTCGCCACGCGCCCGTAGATCCTCTGCTCTAGAGCCAAGGGCTTCCAGCAGCCGTCCACGCTCCTGGTGTTGCTGCAGCAGGCTCTGGGTCTCTACCACGCCCTCCTGGAGACACAAAGACGGGTCAGGCTGAGAAGAGAGGAGTGGTCAGCACCATCTCACCCACTGCCAACCCAGGGGCCCCGTGCCCAGCCTGGCTTCAGACTCCTACTTCCTGGGGAAGGCGCATCCCAGCTGCACACCCCCAGCTCCGTACCTGGAGGCCGTCCAGCTGTAGGAAGGCCTCATGGTTGGCACAGGAGGCAGTGAAGCCATCCACGTCTCGAACAAACTTCTGCAATTCCAGCCCCTCCTGCAGTTGCTGCTGTCTTTGCTCCCAGGCGGCCTTCAACTCCTGGCCTTGGTGGCCCAGGAGCCTCAGGGCACTAGCCACCTCTTGGAAGTCTGGGGAGCCCGAGGCTGCCATGGGCTGGCCCTTTGTCTCCAGCTGCTGCAGCCTGTCCAGGACGACAGGCAGAGGGTCAAACCCTGTCTGCTTCCTGGGCCAACCTTCTTCCCCTCTGGCCTCCATGGTTCATTCATCTGGGAGCTCTGAGGTGAGGGTAACTGGCAGGGGTCTGAGGTGGGTAAGCCCCAGCGATCCACTCATCCTGTGGGTTAGCTATGCCCTGGGCCACTGGTGAGACAGCAAATATAACAAGCCCAGCCCAGGACTTGGGACTCACTAGTTCCCATGCTCCCTGCATGTCACAACTTGCTCTAGCTGGCCATGCTGATGGCGATGCCCAGGCCAGTGGATGGCTGGGCAGCGCACCCAGAAAAAATCATTCAGACCGCCTACATACCTGACTGTGGGATCATCGCAACCCTGGGTAAAGCCTGGAGTGATTAGGAAAGGCAGCCACCCCTCTGCCGGGTGTGCCCCTCAGGCTCACAGTTTGAGAACAGGTGACACCTTCGTGTGAGTTAGGAAAAGGCTCCACTTTTCTGAGCTGGTGCAGCCCTCAAGTGGGTGGTGGAATCTAGTTAGCAGGGGATGGGCTGGATTTCAGGGTCCACTGGGCCCCCTGTTAGGCTCCTTCATATGTGGCATAGGCTGCAGACTGCACCCACCCCCGCAGGACGAGGGGGAGGCATCTCCATACTGAGGAGGATGGACACCAGCCTGGGCCACACCCCTGCTGACACACTGCTCCCCATCTGTCCCTTCCTGGTGCCCCGTCCCCACAGGCCAGGGCCAGCCTAACGTGTGCCCCACCTGCCCTCTCATCCTGACCTCTCCTGCTGCAGGTGGATCTCCTCCAGCAGGTCTCGGTGCTTCCCCAGCAGCTGCTGGGCTGAGGCCACATCTACTGCCTCCTCCTCGCTGTGGAGCTTGGCCTGGATACTGTCCGCCCACAGCAGCAGCCACTGGCTCTCCTGCAGGAAGCTCCGGTGGGCCTGGGCCTGGGCCCGCTGGGCCACTTGCTCCCGCACTTGCTCCAGCAGCCCCTGCAGTGTCTCCACCTGTCCCTGCAGGGACGGGCTCTCTGCGGGGCCCATCTCCTCAACCCTGTGGACAGGACCCACCACCCAGTCAGTGCCCCGCCCCTGGCCCTGGGCCCAGGCGTATGCTCCCTAGGGCAAGTGGTGGCAACTCTGAACTGCCCCCTCGCCCTCAGTGGAGGGGCAGTGAGCATGGGTGGCTCTCTGGTTCACCATGAGCATGTTCTCACACCGTTTCCCAATCTGTGCCCTGCCCTTCCGATGGCATACCCCACCCATCCTCCCACCTCAGTTTCTGTCCTCCTCCCCATTCCAGAGTCCTGCTCAGGGCATTGCTGTTCTGAATCCCAGTCATACTTGCTAGCTGCCCTTTGCAGGTGGCTAATGTTTTTCTCCAGCACCAGCATCTTCTGCTGGCCCACTCGCAGAACATGGTGGCCATCCTCTGAGTTCCCCAGCTCCAGGGTTTCCAGCTGGAGTATCAGGTTTTGCAGCTGGACCCGTGTGGATCCACACTCCTGCAGAAAACTGCACATGTGCGTTGTGCATGCCAGCTGCGTTTCCTTCTCTTTCTTCAGGGTCTCCAACTGCTCCCACCTGGGCCGAGGGAACAGGGTTGTCTCAGGGATGTCATGTCACAGGGACACCTCTCCATCTATCCTGGGGCCTTGGCCAAGGCTTGCGTGACAAGAGCTGGCTGGCCAGCCATCCCCATACCCTCTCCATCCCTGATGCCTCTAGTCTTTCTTCCTGGCATCTCAGGAGTCAGGTAAGCAAGTACTCAGGCCTGGGCATTAGCCAACCTTCTCCTCTCAGCAGCACTCCCTCTTCATTCTCACCTCTGGCTCAGTTCCTCCTGCTGTAGCTGGATTTTGGGGGAATTTCCAGGACACCTCTGCTTCAGCTGCTCAGCGGAGCTGTTAACCTCAGTCCAGAGGCCTCTTCCCACAGCCAGGGCAGTGAGGAAGTTCTGGGGAAAGGAGATTCCAGGCCTGGAGGGGGTCTTTTGTCTTCCTACAGTCCCCTTAATACTAGGAATGACCTCAGATATGCACTGCTACAGAGATGTGTGAGCTGCATCCCTCTGGAAGGACAGGGGTCTGTGTCCTTAAAGGGCTGGGAGGGCCCTTTAAAAATTCAAGACCAGACATCCAAATTGGAAAGGAAGAAGTAAAAGTGTCATTATTTGCAGATGACAAGATTTTATATATAGAAAACCCTAAAGAATCATGTGGTAATGCAGGAGACACGGGTTCAATCCCGTGGGGCACAGGAGTGAATAAGGGAGAGGCAGGAGGAGTGAGGAGGGGGCAGGACAGGAATCACCCGAGGCAGCAGGACCAAGCAGGCAAGACCCCCTCAGCAGCAAGGTACCTCATACTTGAGCTGTGTGACTTCCAAGTTGTTGGCCTTGGGCTGCAGCGTTTGCAACAGCGTCGTCTGTTTGGTCAGCCAGGACTGCAGCTCCCCACATGAGCCATAGAAGCCAAACAGGGCCACTGCCTCCTCCAACTGGGCCCTGCGGCGCTGAGGAGAGACCAGCCCAGAGGCTGGGCTGAGGGCCAGTGCCTGCCATGGGGCGCTGAGAGCAGGTCCCCCATCACCTCCCAACCCGCAGAGTCCACAGCGAGGCACAGAAACAGTCCCTGTCCCACTGCTGGGCCCTCCATCCTCTCTGGCAGAGGGCCCAGCAGAGCATGCACATTGCTCTCATCCTACTCACACCCTGTGCTCTTGGGTACAATCTGCGCTTCTCCCTGGGTCTGGCCCTGCTCCCTGCCCCTTCCTCTGCAGGCTTTCCTCTAGCTGCTCCCAGGCCGCCCTGCTGTGCTCCAGGCACCCCGGCCCTTGCTCCTTCACTGGGCCTCTTTCCTGCCTTTGCCCAGCTCCTGCTTAGAACACTCTTCCCCACCATCTCCCCCTGCCACGCCCCTGACTCACCTGCTCCCAGCTTCTCACTGTTCAAGTCTTGGCCTAAATGTCCAGCCCTCAGAGATGCCTCCCCTGATTCCCCGCCCTCACCTGGCCTCCCCTTCATGCTCCCATTGCACCCAGATCTGTCTAATGACTTGTTTCACATCTTCTCTGCCCTGACCCAAGCTCCTCAAGGGCAGGGAACGCGTCCTGTCACTGCTCTGTCCCTGGGCTCATGGCCCAGGATCCAGACGGAAGGAGTGAACGTTCCATGAACAAGGAGTGTTACCTCTGCCTGGGCCCGCAGGCCCTCATAGTCCTGGCTCAAGCGGTCCTGTGTCTGGAGGATGGTGTTGGGGTCAAAGTCAGGGTCAGGCTCATCTGGGAGGGCCATCTTCTGGGTGCCCCACAGACCAGAGTGGCAGGAAACCTCATGCCAGGCCCCTGGGTTTCTCGGGTCTCTCTTCGGAGAGCTCAGGACAGACACCACCTGTGCCCACAGGACAGAGGTCAGCGTGTCTGGAAGGGCTCCCAGCAAGGAGCAGAAGGCTTGGCAGGGTGGGCCAGCAGCTGTACCTGAGCTTCCGGTCCCATGATGTGACTGAGGGGCACTGAGGCCTGGCAGCCCCCTGGGGTGTCGGGGTCTGTCTGGCGTGGGGACTGCCGGGCCTCTCCCGGGAGCTGGGTGAAGTGCAGTCCTGTTGGAACACAGGTCCTCAGGGCCGCACCGGCCCTGTGCCTCTTCTTGAGCCAGGAGCTGGCCTCTGGGGGTGGGCAGGGGAGATTATTCATTACTCAGTCCTGTGCCAGGAGCCTGCAGGCCAGAGGATGAGGGCCAGAGCTTCCTGAGCTCCTGAAGGCCTTATGCCCACAGACCTAGGACACTTCCCAGGACTGTGCAAGGATAAGCAGAATGCACATTGTGTGAAAGGAATACTATGGGGGCCCAGGGAGTGGAGGACGGCCAGAACAGGCTGGGGTCGGGAAAGATTTCAAGGGCAGGGTGAGCCTGGCTGGGGGAACAGCATTTGCAGAGGGGGAGGCAAAGTGGTGCTGGTGGCAGGAGCTGGGGCATAGAGGGGTGGCGGGGGGAGCCCAGGCTGGCCTTCCAGATGGGGGGGTCTCTGTCCCTCTGTGTCTCTGGCCTGGGGCAGGGGTCAGACACTGCAGCAGCAGCAGCAGCCAGGCTGGCCACTCAGGGGTTGAGGAAAAGGAAGAGGCACAGAGAAAGACTGGAAAGGGAGGGGAACAAAGGAAGACTCAGAATTTCAGGCAGCTTCATATCTTTCCTCCTCTTCTTAACTTCTTCCCTTCAGTCTTTGGATGCCCCCAGGAGCCACACAGATTCCTGATGCTCTGTTAAGGTGCCCACGTAAGGTCTTGGCCTTATACCTCTGTAGATGAAGCTTGTCTTGACCTGAGGGCATGGTGGTTGGCTGCCCTGCAGTGCTAAAATTTGGGTCCCATCCTCAGGTCTCCTGGTGACATCTCCATCAGTTCTGCTCCAGCCTTCTGGGTGTTCCCTCTGTGTGGAGGAGGGAAGGCTCTGCTTAGCTGCCAAAGTGACTCCCCACCCACAGGAGACGGGGCATCTCTGTACCTCCCCACCACCACTGGGCAAAGAAAGGGTCTGAAAATACCAGAGATTAGAACTAAGCCTTCTATCAATGCCAAGGCTGGCTGGGCAGTAGAGGCCACAAAAGAAGGATAAGGTGTCTCCTGTCATTCATTTAAACAATTCAGACTGGAGAAGGTGGCCATAGTATAGAAGGAAAGCAATACCAAAAGCAGCCTGTGTTAATATAATGCAAGCGCCAGGAGTTACACATTATAGTCACACAGGGAGGGAAAGGGGAGACAGTCCTGGACAGGAGCTGGGCTCCAGCAGGTGTGAGGGCTGTAACTTGGCCTCTGTGAACCTTGGTTACCTCATCTGTAAAGAGAGGGCGCTGGACCAGACAACTGCTAACATGTTGTGGTTCTATTTTCAAAAATTGTTGATTATATGGTCCAGGGAACAAATGCAAAGGAAAAGAGATAGCTCGACCTCAGCTAAGTTAGAACCACAGAACTTTCAGACTTTTGGTAGTCTGGTCTTGGTGATTAGTACCGACTATGCCACTAGGCCCCCTTCCAAGACACGAGGACCTGTGCTGCAGGTCTGCAGGCGCCCGGGACGTGGCGCTTCCTTGGCATGAGGGTGCATGCATGTTAAGTCACTTCAGTCGTGGGATGAGGGTAGACGGACCAAACATGAGTGCAGGACCTGAGGGCTGTGACTTACACATCCTGAGCTACATGTACAGCTTATTGAAAGAAACTGCATACCCTCAGAGGCCTGAACCATCCTGCCCAACATGTAGGTATGTGGTTTTCTTTTTTTTTTTTTTTTCTTTTTTAAACTGGAGGCTCAATAAACTGAGGGAGGGGGTTCAGAAAGCAGTTTGGGGTAGGGATTTGGCCACCCAAAGCCTAAAAAGTCCTGGTCAGGAGAGCTGAATAGGGCTGAAGGGCAAAAGGACAGCTTAGGCCCGGTGGTCAAAGTAATGGGACATTGCTGGAGGAAACTGCTCATTGCCTGGGAACTTGTGGGCCAAGTGAGCAATGCCATACTACCCTCCGATGTCCTCCACCATGGGCAGACTCTACTAACTCTACTAACTACTACTCTACTAACTCTACTAACTCTACTAACTCTGGGCTAGGACAGCAGGGGAGATGATGCTGAGGAGTGGGCACCTCCAACCCCAGGGGAAGGCACGTCAGGGGCCACAAAGGCCATCTCATTTCCACCCTCTGTGTGGTCAAGGGTGCAGTGTGCATTTGGTGTCGGGGGCCCGCGGGTTTGGGTCCCTGTCCTGTCTCTATGTACCAGGAGTGCTGCCTGGGCTGTGGCCACCCATGCCTGCTCGTCTAACCGATGCAGCTCGGTCCCAAAGGTGCGCACAGAGCGTTCCAGACGCAGGTGTTGCCGCAGTAGGGCCTCGGTGGCCACCTGGTCCTGTCCAAAGGACACACTCTCCAGTGTAGACCGCTGCTCCTGAAGCCACGAGTCCGCCTCCGCCACGTCCATGAAGTACTGTGAGGAGGAGGGCAGGCTGGGCACACATGGGCTGACCCTGCACTCCCTGCCCGGCCACCCAGCTCCTGCTGCCCTGCTACCTGCTGGACGAGCAGGGCTGCCTGCAGCCTCATGCCCTGCTCATCCATCCGGGCCCAGAGCCGCTGCCACATGCCCTGCACCACCTCAGCCCGCTCCCAGGGATCCGGCCGCGTCGGGGGCCCGCAGGCTCCCAGTTTGCGTCCCCTCTGCACAAGATCAGCGCACACGGCCTGGTGGCGATGGAGCTCAGCTCCCAGGGCCTGGAGGAGCACAGAGGAGGGAGCTGGGTGAGGGAAGGGATGGATGGCAGGGAGAGGGGAAGAGGCAGGATGCAAGAGAGAGGGCACCTTGTGTTTCTGCAGGGCCGCTGCGATCTGGCTGAGATCCAGGCGCATGGACGCATCCACCAGCTGTCCGTGCTCCCTCAACCAGGCTTCCTCCTCCTCACAGCTGTGCAGGAACTCTGCCTGCTGCAGGGTCTGCTCCAGCGAGGCCCGCCTGAGGGACAGCAAAGGCCACAGAAGGAATCAGTCAGTGATGGGGCTTAGGGAGGGATTCCCCACCAGGCCCAGATACCTCCCCTTAGACAGGACTTCTCCTGTCCCTGGATCACTTAACAGAGGAGACTAGGGTCAGGGCAGAGGAAATCTCCAGGCAGCATGTTTAAACCTGGGCAGGAGGTAATTTGGATTACAGAAAAGTTGTGGAGAGGGTAGAGGAGTTTGGGTGGGCTCTTACCGGGACCTGGCAAGAGACATGAGGCTCTGGTAGAGCTGGGCCAGCGCCCTGGCCTTGGCCTGCAGCACCTCCACAGCAGTGCCCGTGGAAGAGTCCAGCTTCATCGTCTGGTGGGCCAGATGGCTCACGTGGGCTCCAAGGACTGAGATCTGGGCCTCCAGCAGGTCATGCCTCTGCAGCAGCCCCTCTACCTCTGTCAGCTTCTGCCCACAGGCCGAGGAGCTGACCATCACCTGGCCAGGGACAGATGAGTGGTCATTAACGTCCCAGAGTGCTCGCTGTGAGTGCCAGGACTGGCGCATGCTGCTATGTTCTCCCAGGGGTCCACTGGTCCAGGGCCCACCTGCAGCTCATTGAGCTGGTCGGAGGCAGTCTCCACCTCCTGCAGCAGGCTCAGCACAGCCTGCATGCCCGCTATCTGCTTCCTCTGCCCTCGGAGCCGCTGGAGGAGCCGCTCCCAGCGCCGGGTGATCTCCAGCTGCCTGGGGGATGTGAGAATAAGGGTGGTGTCCATTGGGCCATGGCAGGGAAGCTTGGGGTCCACAGTTGGTGGTTGGGGGGCTTGTCTGTACTGGAGGAACATGAGTACTGTGGCTGGGGCTGTGAGCATCCTACCCTGGAGTGGTAGGGGCAGTCTCCCTGCCTTTTAGAAACAGGCAGAAAAACTGAAGGGAGAGTCTGGGAGGTTCAGGCCTCCTCTGGCCCCCAAGCCTTCCTTCCAGTCCTCAATACAGGTGGCCGCAACTCCATCCTTCCCAGTGCCCTGGCCAGGAACTGGATGACTCATTTTGTCACATCCCACTTCTCATCTGTTTGCAAACTCCCTTGTACTCAAAATAAATGCAGAACCCCTCCATTTCTCATCACCTCCACTTCTCTATTATTCTAAGTGATTACTGCAGTAGCTTCCTGACTGTTCTCTCTGCTTCTGCCCTTGTCCCTTCAGTCTACTCCTGTCGTGGCATCCAGAATGATCACTGTAAAATAAAAGTTAGACCGTGTCACTCGTCTGCTCAAGTCCTGCCATGATTTCCTATCTTCTGCTGAGTAAAAACCAAGTCTCCACTGTGTCCTGCAGGATCTCTGCCACCACCCCTGGCCTCCATACCTCCCTGACCTCAACTACAACCTGCTCACTTGGCTTCCATGTTATTTTTCAAACATGCCAGGTATGTGCCCCTTTGGGACACTGCCCTAGTATAGTCCATCATCATATCTGCCTGGTTTCTCACTTCTTTCTGCTCTTTCAGTTCAGTTCAGTTGCTCAGTCCTGTCCGACTGTTTGTGATCCCATGGACTGCAGCACACCAGGCTTCTCTGTCTATCACCAACTCCCAGAGTTTACCAAAGCTCATGTCCATTGAGTCAGTGGTCTTTGCTCAAAAGTAAACCTCCTCTGACCACTCAGTATAACTCCCTCTGCCCACGTTGGCACCTCGTATTCCCCTATTCTGCTTTATTATCTTTTAAAATCACTGTCTCACAGACTGTATATGTTTCTGTTTTCCTTAGTAGCATGTAAGCTCTATGAGGGGAGGGATTTTTGTTTGCCCTTTTCATCGCTAAATCTCCAACACCTAGAACAGTACTTAGGACAGAGTAGACACTCAATAAATGCTTAGTTTTAGTGAATAAATTAATAAGAGACTATCTAGAAAGAACAGAGCTTTACCAAAGGGATCAATGACAGAGGTTGGAGTTTTAGGCAACAGTGGGAGCTAGATCTTTTTATTTACTTATTTATGCTGTGCCACGCATCTTGCAAGATATCTTAGTTCTCTGACTAGGGATGGAATCTGGGCTCTGACAGTAAAAGCGCCAAGTCCTGAACACTGGACTGCCAGGGAATTCCCAAGAGATAGATCTTTTAAAAGGGAGCCCCCCCCCCAAAAAAAAGGGAGCCCCAAATCCATAAATCACCCCCACCTCCTCATGGTAGGAAGGCCTTAGCCTGTTTTGAAGACTGTCCCATGCCCGGGGCTCACCTGCTGGCCACCTCTCTCCCACCGTGGTAGCGCTCCTGCTGGAGGACGTCCGCAATCTCGGCCAGGGCCTGGAAGCGCCCCTCCTGGGGCAGGATACTGGCCTCCAGCATGCCCAGCCTCTGGGCGGCCGCGTCCACCATGGCCGGGCTGGCCGGCGGGGCTGCGGCCCGGTCCAGCACCTGCTCTGTGTCTGTCAGGAAGCTCTCCCTGAGGGCTGCCTTACGCTGGAAACGCCGGGCCAGGGTTTCCAACCGCTCTAGTTGTAGGAGCCTCTGCTGCAGGGCCCGGCTCCGTGAGGCCTCCGCCAGCTCCAGGCTTGCCCAGCGCCGGGACAGCTCCGTAGGGCCCAGGCCCTCGGGTGGCAGGAAGGGCCTGCGGTTCTGGGCTCGGAGGGCTGTCTGCAGCCGAAAGAGCAGGGCCTCCGTGGCCCCTCGCTGCTGCAGTCTCGGTGGCTTCTCCTGGGTGCGGAAGGAGGCAAAGGCCACCAGTAGCTGGCGCATGGCCGGCAGGTTGTCTGGGAAATCCCGCACCTCCAGCTGCACCTGCTTCTCTGCAATCCAGCACAGCAGGTCGGCCACCAGCTCCTCGTACTGGGTCTGCAGCGCCTCTGACTCTTGCAGCTGATGCAGGATCTGGTGGGGGGCATGGGAAGGGCTCAGACCAGCACCTGGGGGGCCACCCTGGCTTCCAGGCCCTGGAGGCCTCCCCCTTTTGGGTGCTGAGTGCCAGCCAGGCTTGCCCAGGTGCACAGTAGTTCCTGCTCTTAGGTGAGGATACGCTAAAGTGGGGGTGCTCCCAGCCCCCAGAGAAGCAAGGTCTGTTTCCATTCCATACTCAGACCCGAGAGTGGGGCTCCCGTCCTGCCTTCCTCTATCTTATTTTACCCCGTTTGGCCTCAACATTGGAGGTGCTCTTTTCTCCCTCTCTGAGGCCCCCACACCCCTAAAGCAACTCAGTGCCTTTGACCTGGATGACCTTCCCCACTCCCAGCTGAGACACCAACCCTGAGAACAGCCCTCCCAGGCCTCAGCCTCTGCCATCGTGCCCAGAGGGTAAGAAAGCCCTCCAGAAACATGGACTTGGCCCAGCAGAACTGCCCCTTGTTTGTCCTTGCAGAGTCCAGCTCTCTGTGCCTTTTAATCCCATTAGGAGCTTAACAACCTAAGAGCCGAGAGGGAGGGGGAGGGGCAGGGAGAGGCGTTGCTCACCCGGCTTCCCTGTATGCTGGGAAGTCTGCTCATGCTCCCTTGAACACTCCCAGCAGTGTTCTGTTACCCAGAATTAATTGCGTTACCCAGGCATCATCATTCCCATTTTACAGATGAAGCACAGGAAGGTTGGATGATGTGGCCAAGGTCACACAGGGAGGAAAGGTCACAGGGTGTGCTGACTCCGGAGCGCATGTTCGCCCCACCTCTCCGCAATGCCACCTTCCCTTTCTGTCCCCAACCTTCACGAGTCTCCTCTGGACGGTCTGCTCCTGGTGCAGGCGGGAGAAGTGGTGGTAATAGAGGGAGACGTAGGTCATGATGGAGCGCTCGTCGGGCTGTAGGGCTGCCACGTCCTCGGGATCCAGCAGCTGAGCAATGCCCAGTTCCTGCTCAGCTACGTGGAAAGCACAGCGGAGGTTGTGCAGCGGGCGGTCGGGACGCAGGGAGCTGTAGTCAAGCAGGTCTGGCCTGGGCAGAGAGCAGGCAGAGCTCTTCACCAGAGTTAGGGACTGCTCAGCTTTATGTGGACTTGTTAAGAGGGTCATTCCCACCTTGCTGGGCACTAACTTCCCCCTGATGGTGATCTAAGGCCCTGGTTGAAGGAATAGGACTAGGAGGGGGAGGGTTAATTTTGCTTGGGGCTCAGCCTCCTGGGTAGTGGGGGGAAGCTCCAAAAGGGACAGGTGCTTGCCAGAAAGAGGACTGAAAAGAGAATCAGGGACACAGAGAGTAGAAGAAGGCAGGGGTCAAAGGCAAACCTGGCTAGTTCTATGGAAGGGGGGAGGGGTGTCACAGACCAGGAACTCAGGGTCAGTGTCTTTACTTCTGTGCCCAGTGTAAGGGGCCAGAAGGATATGGGATAACAGGTGGGTTGAGGACCCAAGTCCTGGAGAAGTTAGCTCAGCGGGTGGAAGGCCTCTGAGAAGGAAGCAGAGGCCTGCCTCAGGCCAGCCAGGGCAGGAGGTGCTGGGTCCCCTCCCACACGCCCACCTGTGGGCATGGATGAGGGCACTGAAGCTGAGCCCATCACTCCAGCTGCGGGAGAAGTCCGTGATGTTGATGTTGGCATAGCCGGCAGTCTTCCGCTGGCACCAGACCAGCAGAGCTTCCTTGGCAGACAGCAGGGCTGCGCTGACACCAAACTCCTCCTGGAAGGACAGGACAGTGGGTCACCGTGCAGGGATGGGATGCGGAGAGGGGTAGGCTGCAGAGGCCGCAGGTTGTGGGAGAAGCCGGCTGGGCACAGTGCGATCCTGCTCCCCCACTTGGAGGCTGTGTGGACGGCCTGTCCTTCAGAGCATCTGACTGCACTTGCTGTTACTCGTGCTGTGCAGGGATTGGGAGTGCGAGAGAAAGATTGTCCTTACAAAGAAGTGGGTCAGTCTGAAAGTTGTCACCTCTGAGCAGCTGGTTTTGAGTCACAATTGGTGACAACAGCCACAGTAGCTCCCATTTCTCTCGGCCTTCCTTTCTTTTTTAATACTTATTTATTTGGCTGCACCAGGTCTCAGTTGTGGCACTCAGGATCTTTAGTTATGGCATGTGAACTCTTAGTTGCATCATATGGGATCTAGTTCCCTGACCGGGGATCGAACCTATGACCCCTGCACTGGGAGGGCAGAGCCCTAGCCACTGGACTGTTAGGGAAATCCCTCTCCAGCCTTTCGACTGGGCTGGGCACTGTGCTAACCAACCCTGGACCACACAGAATTGAGTCTGGGCTTCATTAGACCGACCCCAGGTCACCATGGGCTTTCTGCCAGCCAGGCACCAGGCCCGCACGCGTGGCTCTCCACCTGGCACAGCCCCCAGATGTAGGCACTGTTAGCAGTTACATTCTAAGGAAGCACAGGAGGTGCAGTAAGAGGGGTCAGGAAACTGCCCGGGGTTTCCCAGCTATTAGGGGAGGGTCTCTCTTGATCTAGAAACCTCTGATATGCGGAGCCCATCTGTCTGCCTCACAAGGCCTCCCTCACACAATAGCTTCTTCAGACTGGGAAATAACCATCTTCAACTGGTTTCTGTCTCCTTGATAATCTCTTTTATTCTGCCACTTTCGGTTTCCGCACATTCCCCCTCACCTCCCGCGCCCCCATCCCATCCCTCTTTTACTCAGTGCTTCTTGCTCTCCGCCTTCCGGGCTCCACTTCTTTCCCTGCCTTCTGTTCCTTGTCCCTGTCCTGCCCTCAATGGTCCTCCCCTTCCATCCACCCCCTCCCTTGCCCCTCACATCCTGGAATCCCCATCTCCTTTTTTTCTCTCCTTTTCTCCCTTCTTCATCACTCAACTAGAGCCAGACATCCTGGAATGTGAAGTCAAGTGGGCCTTAGGAAGTATCACTACAAACAAAGCTAGTGGAGGTGATGGAATTCCAGTTGAGCTATTTCAAATCCTAAAAGATGATGCTGTAAAAGTGCTGCATTCAATATGTCAGCAAATTTGGAAAACTCAGCAGTGGCCACAGGACTGGAAAAGGTCAGTTTTCATTCCAAACCCAAAGAAAGGCAATGCCAAAGAATACTCAAACTACTGCACAATTGCACTCATCTCACATGCTAGTAAAGTAATGCTCAAAATTCTCCAAGCCAGGTTTCAGCAATACGTGAACCGTAAACTTCCAGATGTTCAAGCTGCTTTTAGAAAAGGCAGAGGAACCAGAGATCAAATTGCCAACATCTGCTGGATCATCGAAAAAGCAAGAGAGTTCCAGAAAAACATCTATTTCTGCTTTATTGACTATGCCAAAGCCTTTGACTGTGTGGATCACAATAAACTGTGGAAAATTCTGAAAGAGATGGGATATACCAGACTACCTGATCTGCCTCTTGAGAAACCTGTATGCAGGTCAGGAAGCAACAGTTAGAACTGGACATGGAACAACAGACTGGTTCCAAATAGGAAAAGGAGTACGTCAAGGCTGTATATTGTCACCCTGCTTATTTAACTTATATGCTGAGTACATCATGAGAAACGCCAGGCTGGAAGAAGCACAAGCTAGAATCAAGATTGCCGGGAGAAGTATCAACAACCTCAGATATGCAGATGACACCACCCTTATGGAAGAAAGTGAAGAGGAACTAAAGAGCCTCTTGATGAAAGTGAAAGAGGAGAGTGAAAAGTTGACTTAAAGCTCAACATTCAGAAAACTAAGATCATCACATCTGGTCCCATCACTTCATGGTAAATAGATGGGGAAACAGTGGAAACAGTGGCAGAATTTACTTTTTTTGGCTCTAAAATCACTGCAGATGGTGATTGCAGCCATGAAATTAAAAGACACTTACTCCTTGGAAGGAAGGAATAATACAACCTAGACAGCATATTAAAAAGCAGAGACATTACTTTGCCAACAAAGGTCCATCTAGTCAAGGCTATGGTTTTTCCAGTGGTCACGTGGATGTGAGAGTTGGACTACAAAGAAATCTGAGGGCCAAAGAATTGATGCTTTTGAACTGTGGTATTGGAGGAGACTCTTGAGAGTCCCTTGGACTGCAAGGAGATCCAACCAGTCCATCCTAAAGGAGATCAGTCCTGGGTGTTCATTGGAGGGACTGATGCTGAAGCTGAAGCCCCAGTACTTTGGCCACCTGATGCGAAGAGCTGACTCATTTGAAAAGACCCTGATGCTGGGAAAGATTGAGGGCAGGAGGAGAAGGGGACGACAGAGGATGAGATGATTGGATGGCATCACCGACTCGACGGACATGAGTTTGCACAAGCTCTGGGAGTTGGTGATGGATAGGGAGGCCTGGTGTGCTGCAGTCCAGGGGGATGCAAAGAGTCGGACATGACTGATCGACTGAACTGAACTCCCATCTTCCATTTCTTCTACCAATTTCTGTTTATAAACTCAGAATGTCTTGGGAGATTGGGATTGACATATATACACTCCTATGTATAAGACAGATAACTGATGAGAACCTACTGTGAGCACAGGGAACTCTACTCACTGCTCTGTGGTGACCTAAATGGGAAGGAAATCCAAAAAAGAGGGGATATATGTATACATATAGCTGCTTCACTGTACAATATACTATAATACAACCTTGTAAAGCAACTATACTCCAAAAAAACCCCCCAAAGCTCAGAATATAAAAGCACAGCAGGTTATATTCCCTTCCCCGTCCTCTGGGCCTGTGAGCTTAAATAGAAGGGACTAGTATGTAGCAGTGCAGGGGGAAGGAGTTTAGGGCCTGGAGCTGGGCTCTGCCAGTGCCAGGCCAGCCCAGAAACCCTGAGCAGCTTGGTTAGGCTGGCAGACATGAGCCAGGAGTGATTCTGGGGGTGAGTACATATGGGCATGGGGTCAGCCTGGTCCCAGACACATCTGAGTTTCGCAGGGAGAAGGACCTGAGCTGGCTGCAGACAAGAGAGCCAGCCGTCCAGTTGGTGGCCAGTCAGGGGACAATGTAGACCTGCTGCCCCTGAGGGAAGGGGTGGCAGGGGCACTTGGAACTGGCTTAGGGGGGTGGGGAGGGGAGTGTGGCTTCCTGGAAGGGCTTGAGGTCAGCTAGAAGTTGATCCATCCACTCATTAGCCAAATGGGTGCTAGGCCCTAGGGATGCAGGCAGGCAAGGCCCCTGCTCTCCTGGGGGTCACAGTCCCCTCAAGAGTGTCAAGGGTCCTCCCGGATTTGAGCCAAATCTGTGGCTTCTTTTCTTTAAGATTGCATGTTCCAAGTTGGTTTCCCTAACCTACTGGAATTGAGTTTTTGGTGGGGTTTTGGAAACCATGAAATTATGAACATTTATATAGGGACTTATATGTGTTCACTCTTCCTGATCCAGTTGTAGAATGGAGGAAGATGAGGAACCATCTCTTTGGTTTTTAGGATCCTGAGGATTTGGAAATCTTCAGGGCTGGGGCTTTCTCGTATGTTTTATTTCTCCCAATAGTACATTATGGGGTAATGAAAGTTACAGGGATTCAATGGCAAGTAGAAAACAATAAATTAGCAGTGAAAGGCAGGTGGTGGGCAGGCACCTTGACCCCCTTCACTAGTAAATGACTTGTCCCAGACCCAACTTGAGGCCCATAAATCCATTAATAGTTCTTACTTCAGCATATTACAACCTCTCTGACACTCTGAATCCTTTGCCTGCGATTGAAGAGTGAATAGAAGTTGTGTGGATGCCGAGGATCCGCTGTGGGCATCCTAACGGTCAGGTGGAACTGCTCTGTCCCCAGGGCCCTGAGGGGAGGCCGGGGCTGGGCTGGGCTGGGCAGCTGGGCGCGGGGGCTGAGACATACCCTGTCCAGGCAGATGTGGGAAATCTGGAAACGCAGAATGATGACCCAGATGAGTCCCAGGATGAGCGTCTGGTCTCCATCCACGATGTTCTCTGGCCCAATGAGGGGTATTGGCACCTGTGGGCACATTTTTCTGACCTCAGTCACAATGCCCATGTACTAGAGAAGACGCATAGTAACCAAAGGGTTGGCTGCCGGATGGGAGGGGTTCTGTCTGTCCTGACCCAGGAGGTCCCCAGGGGAGAAGCCGGCAGGCCCAAGGCCAGGCAAGCCCAGGCTTTCCAAGCGATAGTGGAGACAAGGCTGTCACCTTCATAGGCTACGTATCTGTGACACATTATGTCTCTGAGCTTGAAGGGTGCT
The DNA here is from genome assembly GCF_963930625.1 of Muntiacus reevesi. Lineage (NCBI taxonomy): Eukaryota > Metazoa > Chordata > Mammalia > Artiodactyla > Cervidae > Muntiacus > Muntiacus reevesi. The sequence continues at coordinate 36,100,516 of NC_089255.1, forward strand.
GAGTAGCTTCTGACAAGGGCTACAGGACTTGCACCTTTCCGAGGTTCTAGAGAGGAGGTGATTGGCTCACAGGCCATTGGCCCTGGGACCAAGTAGTGTGGGCTTGCATTGTGTGGCTGGCAGCTTCCTGTTCTTCCATGAGTGTAGGGACCACAGTGCTCCATCCCTTGCTCTGGCCTCTCACCTTCCTGGCCTCGCTCCAGCACGCTAGGCTCCCAAGGGGCTGCCTGTGACCCACATCCCAGGACTCAGGCTCAGCCCAGCCAGTTTCAACTGAAATTTCACATCCTCCAGGCTCAGCTGTCTCAAGCTCCAGTACCTGAAGCCAAGAGCCCCCAGGCTTCCCAATTCCTGCTTCTCAATATAAATGACCCCTGCACATGGCCCCCCAACACGGGCCATGAGGACCCTGTTTCTGGAGCTCCCCCATGGAGCTCCCACCCGAAGCCAACTTGAGACCATCCCATGGGACTCTTGTGTCTCGGGCACCAGAGTGTGTCTCCTCTCCTCTTAGAGACGACTTCTCTGGGGCTGTCCGTTCCTCTCAGGATCCCTCCTGTTTGCGGAGGCCCCTCCCAGCTGCCTAGTCCAGCTTCTCCCAGGCAGCCCTACACCACCTCCCTTCCCTGCCTGGCTCAGTAGTGTCTGAGGCTTTCCCCCTGTGTCTGACCCCCACATCCAAGATCTGCTGACCAGCTGCTCATGGGCCTTGCCTGGAAAATATTTTCCTCTTTTATGAAAAGAGAAGGTTAAGAGTGTACTGAATCTTTCAACTTAGACTCCACAATCTCTCATTGTAGGCAAAGGCAGATTTCATTCCCGTCCACTGGGGACAATGGTTGTTCCAGCTCCAGCTGGGTGGGTGCCCTCTAAGCCAGGTGAACTGTGCAAAGTAGGGTTTTGCTTCCTGGACTCCGTATCCCAGCTGCTCCTCCTGGATTCTGGCTCCAAACCCTCTGCTCGGCCCTGTGGCCAGCCCAGAAAAGATGATCTGGTCATCCGGCCTGTCCCCACCGCCCACCCCAGCACCACGCCCAGGAGCCCTCTCCCCAGTGCCCACCTTGGCCCTGAGGAAGGCCAGAGCTCGGCTGCTGTTCTCCAGAAAATGGACGCGCATGCGGCCCCGGTTGGGGGGTGGCAGGGCCTCCCCTGAGATGAGCTCCAGCAGCCGCAGCAGGTGGGTGCCGTCAGCCAGCTCTGTGCACAGGTTCTGGATCTCAATGCCCACCTGGGAGGGGAAGAGGAACAGGCACAGGGTCAGCCCAGCCTCTCCTGTCTGCTCCATCCCAGGACCTGGGCGGTGAAACCTAGAGCACCAGCCTGGAGGGAGGAGCACTGGCCTTAGCCAGCTGGGCTCACAGTCGGCCCCCTGGGTCCACCTGCCGGGGAGCTGGGGGCACAGTGGAGGCAGCTGTGGGGCGGGCCCAGCTGCACTCACCCGGGCGTGCTGGAAGATATTGTTGATCCACTTGGTGAAGGTCTTCTCCTGCATCTGCATGTGCCGTGCCTGCAGCTTGCGGATGTGGCCCATCTCGTATGCAGAGTCCATGGTGGGACTGGACCGGGAGAGCCAGCCTGGGGTCTGCGGCTGGACTCTTGCTTCAGGTGCCCTGTAGCGCCAAGGAACTGCTGGGGGTTGTGGGGCTAACTGGCCAGCAGGCCCGGAGCCCTTTGGAGATGAGGAGCCACTGAATATTTCCCTAAGCTGGAGACATTGGGGGCCTGGAGGCTGGGGGAGGAAGGTGGATTCTGATGACTCCCTGGAATAGGGGACCCCTCTCTGCCAGATTGCCCCACGTGTGGTGGGTGGTTGCAGTTTGGGATTTAGCCAGGTAAGGTCTTGGGCTCCTGGCTGGTGCCCTACACTTAAGTGGCCCACCCCCTTTTCCAGATTCTTCTAGAGCTCCTGCTGCCAGAGGTTTCCCCTGAGCCACAGCATTCAGCTGCTGCTGCTCGGAATGAATAGGGCAGGTGGAAGGAAAAAAGAAACCGCTCACCTTGCTGATGTCCTGAGAGGAGACCTGGCTGGACAGTGGAGATGGCAGATAGCAGGGGCTGGGCGGGGAGGGAGAGACATCAAGAGAGGCTGAGGCTGAGACTGGGGTAGCGCCATGGCCCTCCTCTTGGGCCAGCGAGGCAGGGTGACGGCACACTGCTGGCATTGTCCTCCCACCTGCCACAGGGCGTGGCCCGGGCCTGGAGGGGGCGGCTCAAGAATGCTCCAGATTGATGCTCCAGGGTCTCCTCCTTCATCATCTCCCTGCTGCCAAGGCCTTCAGGATCGGGTGGAGTCCTGGTGCCCGAGACACAAGAGTCCCATGGGATGGTCTCAAGTTGGCTTCGGGTGGGAGCTCCATGGGGGAGCTGCAGTCTGGGTTCAAGAGCCTCTGGTCAGAGCCTCTGCACCCACACCCCAGGCTGAGGCTGCCCTTCTGCACCCCATCAGGGTCTGTGAGCACCTGCAGGGCCGGAGATGGGAGTGAGCCCGTGGGGCCACAGCCCTCACACCCTCTCCTGGGGGGACTCACCATAGACCACAGGGAAGCTCTGGATCAGGGCTGGGCTTTCCAGGCTTGAAGGAAACACACCCAACCCAGGCCAGGGCTGCATGACGGGGTCCCTTCCACCTGGGAGCCACTTTCTGAAGGGGGCTCCCTCTGAAAAGGGGTAACCCACACCCACAAAGCCTGCCTGTGGGAATGAAAGAATCTCCTCCAGAGCCAGAGATACGGTGTTCACTCTTTGGGGCCCCAGCACCTGTGCTCCGGCTGGGCCCGAGGCTCGGAAGCAGGGCTGTGTGGGAGCCAGCCAGCCCCTCTCTCCAACCCCACCACCCCCCGCTGCAACTGTGGACTGCACGACACATGGAGAGCAAGTTCTAATTCAAGGGGCTTCACAGGACTGTCTGCTTACAGTCACGGGGCTAGGCTGTGTACCTAGGTTCATCCACCCCGAAGCCCAGCAACCATCCTGAGGGAGGCATCCCTCACAGTCCAGGCCAGTGAGAGGGGCAGTGGCCAGAGCCTGCCCTTCAGAGCTGGGTGGGATCCATTACACCTGAACCTTGGCCTGTGGCTGGGAGTGAGGGGCGTGCTGCCCTTGGGTGGGGGGCAGATCCCCTGTATTCAAGAGGAGCTCCCGCCCCTGTTGTCCTCTCCCTGGGAGGTCCCTCCTGACACTGATTGGCTTCCCAGCACTTGGGATGAACCTGAGCTTCCTCCTTGCCCGCAGCCCCAGGTCCAGTCAGGCACCAACAGCTGTCACTGCTGTGCCCCACCAACAGGCACTCCACAGGGCACCCCCCACCAGATTACTCCCACTGCCCCTGCAGGTCCTCATCACTGTCCCCAGCTCAGCACCCTGTCTCCATGTCAGCCTACGCCCAGCCCACCATACCTTCATGGTCCCCATCCCCATTGTCAGGTGGGGACCAGAGCTACCTGCTCACATCTGAGCATCAGTTCTTCCTCAGCTTAGAATGTCTCTTCTGCATCCCATCATCCACAGTCTCATATCAGCCCCAGTTAAAAACCTTTCCTATGGCCAACAAACCCATGAAAAGATGCTCAGCATTGCTCATCATTAGACAAATGCAAATCAAAACTACAATGGGGAATCACTGCCACACCTGTCAGAATGGCTATCATTAAAAAATATCTACAAACAATAAATGCTGGAGAGGATGTGGAGAAAAGAGAACTCTCTTGCACTGCTGGTGGGAATGTAAGTTGACACAGCCACTATAGAGAACAGTATGGAGATTCCTTAAAAAACTAGGAATAGAACTACCATGTGACCTAACAACCCCACTGCTGGGCATACACTCTGAGAAAATCATAATTGAGAGACACATGTACTCCAATGTTTGTTGTGGCACTTTTTACAATAGCAAGGACATGGAAGGAACCTAGACACCCACCAATAGATGAATGGATACAGAAATTGTAGTACATACATACAGTATTACTCAGCTGTAAAAAGAACGCATCCGAGTCAGTCCTAATGAGGTGGATGAACTTAGAGTCTATTATACAAAGTGAAGTAAGTCAGAAAGAGAAAAAACAAATATTAAATATTAATGCATGCATATGGAATCTAGAAAGATGGTACTGATGAATCTATTTGCAGGGCAGCAAGGGAGATGCAGACATAGAGAACAGATTTGTAGACACAGTCAGGGAAGGAGAGTGTGGGACGAATTGAGACACTAGGATAAAATCATACATTACCATGTGTAAAACAGGGAGCTCAACGCAGCTCAACCTAGAGGGGTGGGATGGGGTGGGAGATGGGATGGGTTTCAGGAGGGAGGAGACATCTATACCTATGACTGATTTGGGTTGATGTGTGGCAAAGGCCAACACAATATCGTAGAGCAATTTTTCTCCAATAGTTGTATTTTGTTTTATATTTCTCAATATTGTACAACTATAATTTTTGATATTAAAAAAGAAATCCTTTCCTTCTAGGAAGTTCCCCTTCCTCCAACCTCTATAAGTTTGTTTCACCTCCCATCAAGAGCCTTGGCCCAGGCGTCCCATGTGATGTGAGCCCCAGAGGACAGGATGGAGTTGCTTGGCCCTTTGCACACAGATCTCAACAGAGGTGGTTGTACTTGAGGTTGTTGGGTAGGTTGTTAGGAAACTGCTCTTCTTTTTCCCAAGTGCAACTGTAATAAAGCGTACTGTACATGATACCAGGACCAGCTTCTCCTAGGCTGTGACTGACTGCAACCCCTGGTGAGAGTCTTGTTGGTCATACAAATTTGGAATGTTTATGCTGCAAGTAACTGAAGTTTCAAGTCAAATGGGTTTAAACAATATAAACAGAACATATTCGTCCATGTAACTGGAAAGTCTGGCAGGAGGAGGACTTTAGGTGAGGTTTGATCCAGCAGCTCAAATGATGCCACCACAGGTTTGGATTTCCTTCGTCTTTCTCAATGCCTCCTTCATCTTCATGCTCCATGGGGTAGTTGCTGCCAGCCTAAATCCTCCAGCACTACTGGGCACTTCAGTCAAAGCTATTTATATTGTTGTACTAGTAGGCTCACTTCTTTGAACTGCACGGTTTAGAAAAGAGAGAACATCTTCCTGAGAGTTGGAACAGAAGTCTGAGGGACCTCTCATAATCCCATGTCAATTTCTGAGCCATTTCTGTGACCAGGTGGATGAAGTACTATAATTGGCTCAGCCAATCAGGATCCATCCTGGAAAGGAGTGGGAGCTGTCTCCGCAAACTTCACCATTCAGTTTGACAGTGGGGAAGTAGAGAGTGGCCTGCAAAAGGAAATTCCAGGTCTGGATCACTAAAAGAGTAGGTGGGAGCCAGTGTGAAAACTCTAGATGTCTACTATGGGTGCTCTGCACCTGCAAGGCATGGCAAGAGGTAGGAGCAGTGCCAGCCAGCCAGGGTTGTATCCTAGCACCATGGCATCCTCAGGTGTCCGACCAGCCTCAGTGCTAGAGAGGCCATCTCCTGTGAGTGCTCAGTGATGCCCCGTCTCCAGCCTCAGAAGAGTCTCCTCAATGGTCCCTACTAGTCTTGGCTTCCAGTCACTCTTGGTCGGGGCATAAACCTCCTTCGGTGCCTGCTCCCAGACTTGGCCTCTGCCCACATCAGATGGGGCTGCTCTCCTGCTGAAGAAGCCCCCATCTCCCACCTAGAGAACATGCAGAAAGAGACAGCGTCACAGGGATGGTGTGCCAAGGGGCACACCCATCCCTTAACTCCTCTGTCTTGTTTCAGAATGGTTCCAAGGGATGCCTGCTTTGTTCCCAAGACAACTGGCACACAGTCATTGAAAAACCAGAGCCAACGAGAAAAGTGATTTTTTTCAGTAGTTTATTGATCAGTAGACTTTTTTTTTTGACGTTTTGAAACAAGATTACAAAAAAATAGAAGCATTGTGTATTAATAGCATTTTTTGGCTAATTAACATATCGCCTGGTACACTTAAAATTCAGCCCATGTTTACCTGGAAAAAAAACTCAGTGGTTATCTGTCCTAAGAAAGTTACTCTCCTGTCACATTCCCTGGAGGAAATAAACAGTGCCTCTTTAAACACTTTCCTTATATCCAAGGCAATCTGTCCATGGCATGCTCTGGGCATCTGGAAGGAGCAGAGCTGCAAAGTGGAAAGGTCCCGGTGGTGGCTATCAAGCCATGACTCTGGTGGTTAAACCCCATCCTACATGGTGGACTTCAGTACAAGACAATCCCAGTGTGTTACAGGGGTGGCTATTGAGACCCAGTGGACACAGTGAAGGACCGTGGTCGGAGCAGCGGGGCCAGGGCTCTGCTGAGGCCTTTCCTGTGGGCTGTAAGCGGGGTGGGGGTTGGGGGAGAGCACAAGGCATTTGGTTTCTTCTCACATGCTCTCTGACCCACCTGGACACCAGTCCCATGATATGGAATAAGAATCCAACTCCTTAAGGCCCACCGCTCTGTGGGAGGAGCCACAGCCCCCAATCCAGGCGTTACTGTTGCACGATGACAAGTGTTCCAGAGAAGCCAGTTCAGCCCCAGAGAAGCAAAAGTCAATTGAAATGCACGGCCCTCCCCACGGAAGCGTGGCCCCACCCCAGGCCATCCAAGCATGTGGCCAGGAAAGAATCCATGTAGGAAGCCAAGCAGGCTGGACATCAGCGTGTGGCCACAGAGCTGTACTCTGTGATCATGAGCTGCACACAAAACAGACTCGAGATCCTTAGGTTTTCTTCTGTGGAGTCATGGACAGCATGGAGAGTTTTAGAGTTCAGCTGCTTCCAACCCCCAGCCTTGCATGAGTGCTCTAGGGAGGGGGTTCTTGGGCAGTCGGGTGGTCCTGGGAGGACAGCACAGTCGGCCAAGGTGTCCAGATCCTGAGGGCTCTGTGTTACCAGCCCTGCTGCACAGGGTCAGGGGTAACGGGTGCTTTGGATCCAGACTCAAGGTACTCTGTGCAGGTCCTGGGGAGATAAGGGTCCTCGCTTGGCCACCATCCCTAATGGTTTCCAGTGTTTTCCTTTCCAATCAACTTTTCACAATGGGTGACTTCAGGTTTCAAGAGAAGATATTAACAAAAATGGACATGCGAATTCCTTTCTCTTCATTTTTTCTTAGCATTTAGCTGATAGATGATCTCCTGCCAGAGGTCATGGGGTGGTGGGGTGGGGATCATCCATGAGGTGTTTCTATCCTCATAGCATCAGAAACCTCCTCTCCGGCTCCTCTAAAACAATATTCCTTTGTGTCAGTATATAGACAAAATCTACATATACACACATTAACAAGTGTCAAAAATATGTACTCACGGGACATGTGTATATATTTATCTTTATATATGACAGTTGAACATAGCAAGATCAATCTGAGTGGAAATCAGCTAACTCTGGCATCTCCAAACCTCTGGACAAATGAACTCTCTCTCCTCTCTCAGTCTTGTCCTTTGCTGGATCAACTGTGCTCACATGCCTGGGTGGTCCTCAGGTGTTCGCAGAACCATCTGCTCAGATTACAGTCCTAGAATCACAAATGTCTCTCTTCTGTGTGTCTAATTAATATAAAAGTGCTCATTAAGGCTAAAACCATGTTATGTATTTACTTCTCTTAAAGCTAAATTATTTAGAAAGTAAGCTAGGGAGAGTGAGGGCTGGGATCTGGGAAAATGTTTCTCTAAATAAATAAATATCTTTAAATCTGCAGTTCTGCCCTTGATGACATCAGGGGAAAAAAAAATGTGGCTTTGGGAAGACTTGGGTGGGTGGGGCTGTTTGGATTTCTTTCATTTTGGTGCCGGCAGGGTTCCAGGCTATGTGGCCATCACAACAGTGATGAAATACCATGTCTCTCTTATTGCATAAGTAATGGTGATGGAAAGCCACCTGCGTCCCGCAGCTGGAGCCCACATAGAGGCTGATCTCCACTGGTCACAGGCATTTGGGTGAGTGGTCCAGACAGGTTCACACAGGGCCCCTGGGAGAGAGAACACTCAGGAGCTGATATACAGCGAAGTGCCCAAACCCTGCCTCATGAGGCATCCGTGGTATGAACCACACAGATTCTGAAGAAAAGGCTTTATATGAGAGATTCCATCTTGTTTCTGCATAAAGGCTTTTATCCTTCATACAGAAACTGTATTTAAAAAACTGGACATGATAAAAATGCCCATTTTCTTGTTATAAAAATAGTTTCTAATACTAGTAGACCGACTTCTTCTACCTGATAGCCAGTGAGGGTGGGTTGGCCCCTCATTCCCTTCGTAGTGCATGCACCAAGCCATGTTTTTGTTGAATTTAAATCCTGCCATCGACCAAGGAGCCTTAGAGACATGTGACCATGCTAACTGAGGACTGGGGAAAGCCGCCTCTTTTCTTCTTCTAGTTTAAATGATAGTCTTTGCTACAAACTATTGGACAGACAAGAAAAGCTCATCTTCAGATTTCAACGTGACTAGAATACTAGAAATCTCGCCAGGGGTTAGTAAAGGTTGTGAGTTCCAAATTCCTAACTGAATATAACTTTGCTGGGAAGGCTTTGGGGTTGGGGGAGCCCTGGAAAGGCCAGCCAGTGGATGCTGTGGGGGACACTCCCTGTGGCCTGGCTGCCTGCTCCGCGGGCCAGCAGAGGGACGGGAACATGCAGACAAGGTGTGTCCTCCCCTCAAAGCCGGGACAGCCCTCTTCTCTTTGGTAGATAGTTTGGAGAGAACAGAAACCTCTGTTGTTTTTTTTCACTCTAAATAAAGCAGGGAACAAAATAAATAAGCTGGTCTTTGCTGCCTCCCGGTGCTGAGGGAGAGCCGGGCTCATAACAATGAACAGTCCAGCGGGGCCTAGCAGTGCCCCTGGCTCACTCCCTGCGGTTCCTGGGATTCCATATCCGCGTTTCTCCAGGCTTCCAAGGACTTCCTGGACGCATTCCTGGAATCTCCCTTTGTTCTCAACCCTTCAAACTTCATATCCATTCCCTCTCCCCAATATTTTAATAGAAACTCAGGGAATTTTAAGGTAAAAGGACCTGATCTAGGGTCCAGTGTCTGCCCTTCCCATTCTACAGATGGGGAAACTGAGGCACAGGGCAGGCAGTGTCTCACCCAGGGTCACTCAGTGAGTTGGTGACAGGGTGGGCCTCAGGCCCAGGCTCCCCTGATTCCCGCCCCACATTGCCTTCCCTGTGTGTCATCTGTCCCTTAGTCGGCCTTGGACAAGGACTTCCTGTGGGAGGGCGGCACAAGATGGGGGGGCAGGCTGCTGGGCAGCTCGTAGCCGCTGAGCTTGATCTTTATGAGGTGCTTGGCCAGCGCGAACTCCTCCTCATCCAGCATGCCATCGCCGTCACAGTCAGCCAGCTTCCAGATCTTGCCTAAGACGCTGTTGGGCAGCTTGGAGGTCACCATCTCCTTCTTGGCGTTGATGCCTGATATCTTTCCGTTGATGGGCGACAGGGTGTAGAAGAGCTCGTCATAGACGGGCTTGTCTTTGGCCACGACCCACTCCTCCTCATCGGCACCCTCCTTGGCGCCCTCCCCGTAGCCCTGGTTGAAGGGGCTCTCGGCCGTGCCGTCGAAGGCGCCACCCTGCACGAGTGGCGGGGGCATGCTCATCTCCTCCTGGCTGATGAGGTTCATCAGTGACGAGATCTTGTTGGTGAGCATGTTGTCCACGGCCTCGATCAGCTTGGGCTTCAGCGAGTGGAACTTGGTGAAGTCGTAGTTCTCAAGCTTTTCCTGGAAAAGGAGAAACCACAGACTTGGTTAAAGCCCTCCTGCAGGAAGCAGATAGGAGAGGGGTGGCTGGAGGGACAAATGATCCCTTAAAGCCGGAAGCCCATACTCTGGGCTGTCCAGAGCTCTCTCTTTGGTATGGTTCCCATATCTGAACTCACCAGGAGTTGCTTTTGGAACAAGAGGCAATGTTTTCCTGCAGTAGCTGACCTAGGCTGGCAAGAGCATGAAGGACAGTGAACCCCTAGGGCTTTGAGACAAAAGTCCTTCACCCTGCCTTTTTTAAGCACTCTAGAGATTTAGTATTTTAGCTTGTAAAGAATTTCATATACTTTACATAGTTCAGTTGATCTTTACAACAATGCTGAGAGGAAGGGCAGGTATTAGTAACCTACAGAGAGCACAAGGGGTGTGTGCACTGGTGGAGTTAAGACCAGAGCCCAGGCCTCCTGCCACTTGGCTAGCCTCTTAGTGCTGTAACGTGAAGCTGTGATAGAGCTGTCAGTAGAACTTATTTAAGTAAAAATGATTACTGAAAGATTATGGTGACCAGCTAAAAAAAGGTAGTTTACGGTACAAATACATATAAGTTGAAACTGGTAAGAGAGAGAGGAGGAGGGATAGTGTTAGTCACTCAGTTGTGTCCGATGCTTCGCGACCCCATGGACTGTAGCCTGCCAGGATCCTCTATCCATGGAATTCTCCAGGCAAGAATATTGGAGTGGGTTGCCATTCCCTTCTCCAGGGGATCTTCCTGACCCAGGGATTGAACCCAGGTCTCCTGCATTGCAGGCAGGTTCTTTACCATCTGAGCCACCAGGGATGGGAAGGGCAAATGCAAACGCAGCCAACAGAGCTGAGAGGTATTAGTGGGATGAGGGTGAGTCTCAGCTCCATCTCCCAGGAGAGCTGGGTGGAGCAGACAGACCACAGGGTCTGGAGACGGCCCTAGTGGATGTGGCCAGGACGGGAACCGACTGTAGATGCCACAGAGGCTCTGTGAATGGCTTTGTAGAAATAGTCCTTCCTGCCTTGGTTTTCTTTGGTTACTCACCTTCCTTCCATCCATTCATCCATCCATCCATTCATCCATCTAATCCAACACTTACTGACCATTTGTTACAGGCCAGGCCCTGTTCAGGAATATAAATATGAAAAGCCATAGTCTCTGCCTTCAGGGAACTCATATTTCAAAAAGGGCTTGACTTAGTTTACAGTGAAACAATGATAACATAAAATACAATAAAGTCACTAACAAAGGGAAAAACCAAGAAACTGAAAGAAAGAGGGAAGGAACCATCACATCAGACAATGAAGGCTGTGAAAGGCTATGTTCCTCAGCTGCCCTGGCTGGGGCCCAGGCATCATACCCCTTGGCTATTGGAGGGGAGAAACCATCTGATTATCACAAGAGACAAATCCTCTCTGGTCCTGAACTGTGAGAGTCACTCAGGGAATTTTTAAAAGGGGCCTGAAAAATCTAGTGAAAATGTCTTCAACAGTAGTTTTGCCAAATAAATGCAAAGAATTCCATATATGGCGGTTTTTATTTGGGTTCTATGTGAAGTATTTCTGTGTGGACAATCCCACAGGGCCTTGGAGGGGCCATTCAGGGGTGTGGTTTTTTGGACATGGGGCAGGGAGACTCCTGAGGGCAAGAGTTTTCACATACATACCCCGTGGACCTGACTGTTCTGGACAGAAGTCATGGGACAGGCAGTTAGAAAAAAAAATGCAACTTTGTGTCACCATAAATACCATACTTTCACTGTAAATAACTAGGGAAAAACTAGTAAGCAAGAAAATCTTAAATGACTTATAATACCATCACCCAGCAATCACCTTTGCTAACATTTTGGGGAGGATACACTTATGGCCATTTTAATAAACACACATACACACTCTTTAGTTGAAATAAGATAAAACTATTTAACAACCTGCATTTTAAAGAAATAATGTATCATAGATTTTATGATATCAATTTTATACAACCTTTTTAAAAATTTTAAATTTTATCTGATTTAATTTTCAAAGTTGAACTATGGTTGACTTACAACATTGTGTTAGTGTCCAACAAAGTGACTTGATTTTATATACACACAACCTTTTTCAGATTCTTTTCCATTATAGGTTGTTATAAGATATTGAATGTAGTTCCCTGTTATCTACAACAAAAACGTGTTATTACTCAGCCACAAAAAAGAAATATTGTTATTAGTGGCAACAAGGATGGACCTAGAAATTATCACACTACATGAACTAAGAGAAATATAAATATCATATGAGATCACTTATATGTGAAATCTAAAAAATAATACAAGTGAATTCATTTGCAAAACAGAAAAAGACTCAAGATATAGAAAACAAACTCATGGTTATCGAGGGAGAAAAAGGGAGAGGGATAAATTAGGAGAAAGGGAATAACACTGCTATATACAAAATAAACAACCTTATTCTTAATAGCAACATGATAATGAACTGTATAGCTGGGTCCTTCCTCCTTTACCCTGTCCCATGTAGCTGGACACTCAGGTTGTTTTCAGTGGAGAATCAAAATTGGGGTGTCGAGGGTATGTTGGAAGGGCAGACATTCTGTGCTGTTATTCAGAAGTGGAGTCCTGAGCTTCACACGGTGGAGAGGACAGAGCTGGCAGATCTCAGGAGTGGCGCCTCCAACACGCTTCTCAGCAGCACACTCTGTAGCTGTCAGAGCAGGCTGGGCTGGGCTGACACCCGGCCAGTGGCCTGCGCTCAGCTCAGAGCAGCGGGTCAGCACAGGTCTGGTTTCTAAGCTACCTTCCAGTTTTCATGTCCTCCACCCTCACTGACAGACCATAGTCACCTGCACGTCACCCAACATCAGCAGCAAATAATGCTGCCAACACTTTGGGCTCCAGCTGCTGGCATCTCGGTCGGTCAGCCAAGAGGACTGAGAAGAGAAAGCAGGCAGCCTACACAAAAATCCCAGTGCTGCTGGGGTAAACAAGTCTGGATTCCCCTGAGTGCACAAACACCTACCCTATTTCCTCATGAATGAGCCTGAGCTCTGGGCACACACAGAGCCTCTGTGTCTGGCCAAGCGGACGAATGAGGGTGGTGCCCGCCCAAACTTTCCACCCGCCTGCAGGGGATGTGGATTCAGACTGCAAATCTCTGGAAAACATGCCAGGGGAAATGGCCACATATTTGCAGAGGTGGACAGGAAGCAGCAGCAGCAGCCATTCCCGGGAGGGCACACAGGAAGTAAGCTCTATGCTCATGTGTGTGGTACCCGCCTGCCCAGTCCCGGCCGGGGATGGGGTGCGGTCCAAGTTAAACGACACCATCCCTGCCCTCCCCAGGGTAGCTCCAAGACTTGTTACTGGGATGAACATACAGTGGGAAATTTATAAAGATTTACCCATCAACAACTGTATCCATCCAAGCCACCAAGCCTGGGATCCTGGAACTCCCTCCCAAGAGACAAAGATCAGTCCCAGCCCAGCTTTCGCTGGGCTCTCCCCTGCCCACCCACTCCCAGCATGTACCAGAAGCATTTTGGAAAGCCCTGGGAGGGTTGAGGCAGATGGGGATGGCTCTGCTGCCCTCTGCTGTTGAAATGCTGCCAACTCATCTGCTGTGGGGACCCAGTTCTCCAAGAAGGATAACTGTGCCACCCACCAAGGTGGCCCTGCTACCGCTCCCTTCATTCTGCAGCACAGATGGATATGCTGGTGCAGCAAATCAGATTCCCTCACCAGTGGGTGTAGGGTGAACATAGGCCGGTGCACTGCAGGTCACCAACCTCCCCCACCACCAGGCAAAAGCCTGCAAAATACAATCAGCTCTTGGCTACGGAGAAGAGTCACTCTGTCTAGCTTGGTCCATGAGAGCAGAGGGAGAGCAGAGACCTAAAGCTGGCCCTGGTGAGCTCTCTGCGAGACCCTGGGACGTGCCAAGACCATTATCATCTCCAACCTTCTGCCCCTGCACTGTCCCATACACGGGAAGGCTGACTGCCTGTGATTGGAAAGATAGATGCTCAGACGCCCTGACCCACACCTGGACCCTCAGAGCTTCCTGGGTGACAGCAAACTAGCTTGTGTAGTAAGCATGCCCTCGGAGCTCCAGGCCTGCCTTGCTTCTCGGGGATTCCCTGAAGGACTGGGGTGATGTGATCAAGGCCTGGCTGGCTTCTCAAGGAAGAATCCTTGGCCACCTTCCAGGAGTCTGCTTCAGAAACCACTGGTCTATAAGCCCTGTGAGAGTCAGGTCTAGATCAGGGTCTGAGAAACTCACTGCCCTACAGCTTGCTACAATATAAACAAACATACACTAACTTATTAACTCACTCAACACATATTCATCGAGTGCCTGCAACACCCCAGGAGCTGGGGATATGGCCAAAAAAAGGACACGGGTCACTGGCTTCATGGAGTAACAGCCGTCTATGGGAGGCACTAAATAAGACACTGAATAAATTAATTATACCAAAGCTCAATGACACTTATTTTGTAACAAGGAGCACACGGCCCAACAAAGGGCTTTGCTGCCAAAACGTCACTGCTGGTCACAGCCACAGCAGCACAGGCTGTAACCCAGACTGGACCTCTGTAGGGGGGACAGAGGTGTTTTTTTTTTTTAAATTTTATGCTGTTTATTCACTGGTTTATTCCAGAGGCCTAGAACAATGATCGGCCATAGTAGACTGAGTTGCTTTTCTTAGGTGAATGCATAAAAGAACACAGGTGACGGGGCACCCAGGTGTCCAGTGATGGTGCTAAAGCGCCTGGGATGGGGCTGACCACACAGTTCTCAGGGAAGGTTCCGGCCCTTCCACTGTCACCCAGCGACATGGGCCACCGAGACCCGAGGTGAGGGACTGCCCCGGTGACCAGCTCAGAGGGGCCTGGGGCCCTCTGACTGGCCAGGCCCAGGTGAGCATGCTCAGGAGCAGCTCTGGTCGCAGAGTTCGCTTGCTCTGTATGGAAGTTCCCCGGGGACAGGTAGGGGGGCCTGGCAGGGAGACCTCAGGTCTCGGGAGCAGTGCTTTGTGGGTGGAGCATCGCAGGAGCCTCAGGAGACAAGGAAACACGGATGCCCCATTAGGCCATTGTGCGCACAGTGTATTTATTCACAGCTACCATTTCAGTCAAGAAACCGATTTCCCTTTCAAAATATCTGAAGGACGCAAGGGAACCGTTGTCCTTCAGTTTGGTCATGGGGTGCAGGGCATAATCCAGTTAAAGCAGCACCTACTCAGGAAGAGGCCCCAGGAGCCCTCAAATTATCCATCTTGTGACCAGAAAAAAAAAAAATCCAATCCATTGTCTCAGTACAGGAGTATCAATTTCACTTCTAAAAAAAAAAATATATATATATATATATATATTTCTATATATCTTTTAAGCTGACTAAACCATATTTGACCAGACCTTATATACCAGATGCATTCACCTTGATTCCAGGCATTGCAACAGTAAGTGTGACCCACTCCAAATTTAGCGTGTACTTAGTGGGTTGCCATTTCCTTCACTTTTATGCTTTGGAGAAGGAAATGGCAACCCACTCCAGTGTCCTTGCCTGGAGAATCCCAGGGATGGGGTCGCACAGAGTCGGACACGACTGAAGTGACTTAGCAGTAGCAGTTATAGATAAAGAGTTAACAGTAACAAACCCCTCAGGATTGACGCTGCCCCTCCTGAGGCCTGATCTTGCCTCCACTGCTGATTCTTCCTCCTCCCATGTCCCTTCCTCCCTGCAGGCTGGCCAGAGGCTCACAGGCCCAGAGTCTCCAGGGGGCGGCCAGTGTGCTGCAAGCTCTCTTTGGCCCAGATAGTGTTCTTTCAAATTCAGAGCCAAAATTTGAAAACCAGGGGACTTTACATACACATCCAGATCTCCAGCTTTTCATGAACCATCCAGGTCTGCACTCTCATAGGGCAGTGACCACCAGGGAGGACAGGGCCTCCCCACTGAGGAGGGGGTAGGTGTTCCCCTATCTGCCCCGCCATGGGCCCCACAGATTCTCATCGCACTTGCAGAACCGTCTTCTGCTCAGTAGAGACATATTCCTCAGAACCCACATTTCTACCAAATGTGAGAAAGTAAGAGGTGGATGGCCCGGTTTCCTTTCGCTTGGCCTGCCTGCCTCACTTGTTCCAGTTACTACTGGCTGGTGGTTGCAGGAATCTGAACTGTGTTGCCTGCTTTCCAGAGAGGACTGTGGCCTCCAGTGCAGATGGGTCCTTGTACCGGACAAGGAGATGGTCCGGCTCTCTGAGGAGCCAGGTGGGGCGGCCTCACTGGCCTCCCCCCTCACAGGTGGGGAGGACAAGGTCAGTGTTGAAATCAGTGGCTACCTAACACCACCGCCAGAAGGTGGACATACTGGTCAGGCCAGGGTGGTAGGATTCATCTGGGGTCATCTGGGCCTGCCCAGACACAACTCAGTGAGACTCTGAAATTAGGACAAAGGCTACCTGAAGCTGGCCTTTCAGTGAAACCTTCAGTGAGCACAGCTCGCTGTCCCCAGTGGACTCCAGCCACGGCCACAGCCCACCATGGCTTCTCGCTGGGCTCCTGAGCCTGCAGCGGCAACACTGCCCAAGCACATAATCACGTGGGGCAGTGCTGGGGAGAGCCGGTTTGAGGAGACCCCTGGAACTGACCTCCAAGGTCACGCTCAGCTCTAATTCCCTAAAGGCTCTGGGATTCTAATAAAACAGCTATCACCTCAGTATTAAAACAACCTTGAACACAGCCTAAGGAAGCTATTCAGAGGATTTTTTCAGGCAAGCTTAATTTACTTCTTGAAATGTTTCCCCTTTTTGTTTAAATGTTTCAGGAGGCAGGCAATTTCTGCTTTATTCACAGGCGCCTATAATCATGGATTACTAGGAAGACGAAAACACTGTGTTCTCCATTCTAAACCATGAAACCCACATATATACCCAGCAACCAGCGGGACAAGGTGGCATTGCCCCTCCAATCCCACTGGTGATGCTGTGATGGGCCTCCGTACCTGCATGGCCTTGACCTTGGGGAAATCCCCTGCAGAGATGTGGTATTCTCGCTGCAGCTGAATGTAGATTTCTGGCAACCTGCTGATAAGTTCTCTCTTCTTGTTTTCTTTTCCAAACATACTTGGCATCTCCTTCTTCAGGAAGCTGATGATGTAGGCATGTACCTGAAGGGGTATATGTCAGTGAGGACATGTCATTTAGAACAGAGATGCAAACATGATGGCATCTTCATGCATCGTAACACATAACAGGCACCCCAAGGGTTATGGTCCTTGGGACAGGAGCAGGGCGAGAACCTGGTGGAAAGGGATGGGGGTGCTCGCTGGGAAAGAGCCTGGTTCTGGTGACTAAGCTGAGAAGACCTAAGAGAAAGGTTCACCAGGGCTGGTGTACAGGAGCACCAGGTAATGAAGCTGAGGCTGATGGAAATGGCTGATCGGCACGGAAATCTGTGCCCAGTGAACAGTGAGATGAGGACTCCCATAACCTCCCTTTAGACAGTTTATTTATTTATTTATTTTTTTAGCAAAGCTTTGTTTTTATTTATTTATTTTTATTAGTTGGAGGCTAATTACTTCACAACATTTCAGTGGGTTTTGTCATATATTGACATGAATCAGCCATGGAGTTACACGTATTCCCCATCCCGATCCCCCCTCCCACCTCCCTCTCCACCCGATTCCTCTGGGTCTTCCCAGTGCACCAGGCCCGAGCACTTGTCTCATGCATCCCACCTGGGCTGGTGATCTGTTTCACTATAGATAATATACATGCTGTTCTTTGAAAACATCCCACCCTCACCTTCTCCCACAGAATTCAAAAGTCTGTTCTGTACTTCTGTGTCTCTTTTTCTGTTTTGCATATAGGGTTATCATTACCATCTTTCTAAATTCCATATATATGTGTTAGTATGCTGTAATGTTCTTTATTTTTCTGGCTTACTTCACTCTGTATAATGGGCTCCAGTTTCATCCATCTCATTAGAACTGATTCAAATGAATTCTTTTTAATGGCTGAGTAATATTCCATGGTGTATATGTACCACAGCTTCCTTATCCATTCATCTGCTGATGGGCATCTAGGTTGCTTCCATGTCCTGGCTATTATAAACAGTGCTGCGATGAACATTGGGGTGCACGTGTCTCTTTCAGATCTGGTTTCCTCAGTGTGTATGCCCAGGAGTGGTATTGCTGGGTCATATGGCAGTTCTATTTCCAGCTTTTTAAGAAATCTCCACACTGTTTTCCATAGTGGCTGTACTAGTTTGCATTCCCACCAACCCTTTAGACAGTTTAGATCTCAAGATCACTGAGGTCATTTCTGCACAAGACCAGCTGCCTAGGACCAGGCCGAAAACAGAAGTGCCCTGTGGGAGAGGGACCTGATACATGAAGAGGGGGGGGCCCAGAAACCTTGGTTACTTAGGGTTAGCTGGCCTGGCATGTTACCCAAAGGGTGGTGAATCCTGATGGGAGGGCTCTGCTTGGCCTGCGTCACCTCCTTCCCTAAAATCTCTACCCTTCTACTGATTTCCAACTTTAGGATGTTAAGAAACGCGCATAACAAAGGTTCTCTTTGTATATCTAGAATTCTACAGAGTAATTTAGAAGCCAAGAAAATAAATAAGATGAGAAACAAGGCAGTGATTACAAAAAGAAAATGACTATGTAGCTATGGAAAATTCTATTAAAGAAAACAGATGCCTACTATAATCTTGTGGAAGAATGGAAATTGAATAGAGGGGGTAAGCAGATACATTCCAAGGCCCAGTTGAGGGCCTCTGTGTATGGATATACGCCAGGCACAGCCAAAAACATTTTGCTAAGATTTGAACAGTAAAATAAGTGCACAGTGCAGATGCTACATGCTTGGACCAGACAACGCTAACTTCTCCTCCTGTGTAAAGGTCATTATAACATAAGCACATCCTGTGCTGCCTGGCTATTTCTGCAAGTATGATGGGGACAGATGGTTGGATAGCATCACCGACTCAACGGACGTGAATCTGAGCAAATGCTGGGAGGCAGTGGAAGACAGGGAAGCCTGGAGCGCTGTAGTCCATGGGGTCATAAAGAGTTGGACACAATTTAGCAACTGAACAACAGCAGCAACAATAGATTGGGAGAGATGCTTTCAAACCTTCCTGTCACTGGTAAACTTACTTTTCAAATTAAAACAACTTAAAATGTTCACACAGTTCTTCAAGATAACTAGAGAAATCCAAGGTTTGGGAATCCTTTTGTTTAGAATGATGGGCTTTAACTGTGTTCCTGAAGATATGATGAATAAGTATTAAAACTTGTAAGACAGGTAATTTCCTTGGCTGGATTAGTGAACACCTGGCTTGGTTTGGATGGGGTGGGGGAGGGCCATGTGTAGCTCCAAAGGACTTGGAGGGGTTGTCAAATTCCACTGGGAAGAATGAGCTGTCACTAGCTGTCCTTGCATTATTTCCTGGGCCTTGGCCCTCCTGGAACTTCTGGACTGGACCTGTGGACCCCTCTCTCCACCTGCCCTGCTTTGGCGGTTCTTCCCAGCTGAAGCAGCAAGTACCCCCTCCCACCCCCGCTCAGCCTCCTATCCACAAGGGCGTCTTTGCAAGACCCCTTCCCAGAGCCCACATCTGGGGCAGCTGCCAGGGCCCTGTCCAGGCAAGGCTGACTCTCCACCCAGTCCGTGGGAATGGCACCTTGGTCTCGAACACCGCCTGATCCCCAGGGGCCTGTGTTCCCTGGGCTGGGCTGCAGGTGATATGCCCCCGCCACAGCTCTCTCTGCCCCCCCGCCCCGCTCCCCATCTCTGCCCTCGTGGTGCTCACTGCTGACGTCTAAGGCTGTTGGATAATGGGCTCCCTCGGACGCCAGGTCTCAGGGCCCTCCTCCCCCCACCTGCCTGGCATTACCTGAGTCATGACCCTCCGGTGACCTGCTCATGCTACATGCTGCTCTCAGCCTCAACCTCCACTTCCAGGAAGTTCTAATGGCTTATTCTGGGGAAGGCTCCTGTGGTCCTGCCTCTGCATGGTCGTCCCCTCCTGCATTTCCCTGGGCATCCTAAGACAATAACCCGTGGTCAGATTCGATGCATGGGCCCTGTCTTTAAGAAGATTATCATGTTAGGAGGTAAATTACAATCCTTAGAATCACAGAGTATTAAATCTAGAAGGGGTTTCTTTAAACTGATTGAAATTCTGGTTCCAGGAAATTCATATGACTCAAGGTCATACAACTAGTTAGGATATGCCAAGCTGGCACTAGCATTCACCTGCCTCATCCCCTACCTTACAGAATTAACTTTTTGTTAATTACTTTTTGTGGGTGTGAATGAAAAATTATACTGATGCTGCTGAAATCCGGAATTCACACCGAACTATGTCCAATGGAACAACTTTGAGGCTTGGCTTCTGATTGTTCCTAACTCACAGGGAAGCTTTGGAAAGATCACGTACTCTTCTCTCCCCAGACTCAAAGAAATGGATGCATCATGGCACAAGATGTGAGTAAAGACTGCAGTCTTCCAGTAGGATTGAGTCTTGTGAGTTTCTAAGAGCCCGTCGTAAACAAGGGGCAGTCAGGGTGGCTGAAATCCCCACTCAACTCGAAAAGCTCCCTCCTGCCCTAATGTGTCCAAAGGTGTGTCCCCAAATAATGCAGGACCGAGGGCCAGACCTGGCAGGGGTCCTCAGAAGGAGGTAGAGACAGTCTGACTCTTTGCTGTTTATAATAAGAGAAAATTAATCAAGAGGAAGAGGAATAGGATAAAGCGGAGGTGGGCAGGATGGGACCTTGTTTTGGGAGGCTGGGTCAGGCCCTGCCACTGCTGCCCACTTGCTCACTGGACAAATCGGGGCGAGCTGTCCCCTCCCTGGCATCAGCTTGCTCACCCACAAACCGGAGCTGACAACCCTTACCTCACAGGTTTGTGGTTATGAGAATCAAGAGAGAGCATGTATTTGAAAGCATGTTGTCCACTAGAAAGAAGAGTAAAAATGTTAATTGACCAATGACCAGACACTTGTAGTTGGAGTGGTAGTAACACCAGAGGCGGCTTGTGGCTAATTAGTCCTTACAGAACAATGAATAAACTCTCCATATTTAAATAGTAACATGATTAATCTGGGTTCCAAGTTCTTTATTCACAAGCAAATGGCACTGAGCCCTGTTGAACTTCTGAACATTTTTATCTTGTCCAATTCACTCTTTCACTTGTATAAAACTGGAAAAGTCCCTACTCATCAAATGGTGATGACCAAGGGTAAGTCAAATGGCTCAAAATGTCAGGTTTTTTGGGGGGGCTAATAATGAGCAGAAAAAGATGGATTAAATGAACATGGATTTATAGTTCACATCTATACTCTGCCACAATCTCATGAACTATGTCCAGTGATAAATGTTTGTATATCCAATGCTGAGAAGCATGTACACAGAGTGATACCAGCTATATCTACCGTGGGCTTGGAGGGCAATCGCAGCAGTGAGTGTGGGAAGCTTGCACTATGCATGGACAGTAAGAATGGAAAGGCCCATGGAATCTGGACACTGGCGAGCGATGTGGAGTCAGTCAGGCTGGGAAACATGGTTCTGCACTGGGCAACCTCAGGGTTGCCAAGGTTTAATATTACCTGATAGAGATCTGTACCTTTGCAGGCCCAGCTGGAAACCTGCATAGAACATTTAACCTCTGGGGATCAGCGTATTTTAAAAGTGGGTTTATTATGATATAAAAACTTCAGTTCATAAACTGAAGACCCAGAAGATGAACCCATGAGGAAGTAAGTGTGAGGCTTTAACATGCAGCTGATTGGCTCCCACTTGGGTTCCTTATTCTGTTGAAATCAAAGCCAGGACCAATAGTGGATGTGATTCTGAAGAGCCTTAAAGGGGATGCGAGGGGCCCACCCAGTCATCTGAGTCAGCCTTCAAAGAGATAGGCTCCTCTGTGTATGTGGACTCAAGCTACTGACACACCCCCAGTAGCTTGAGGCTGCTGACTGAGCTATTTTTAAACACTGCCTGGAAGACTATGCATCAAAGAGAGAGCTACCAGCCATTGTAGAACGACTCTTACATAACTCAGCTTGGGTCCACGTGGTGAATTTCAAAATGTCTAATTTCTTCCCCAGAAGGAATGGGCGGTACAGACAGACTGGAAAGCTCAGTCCCCCAAGGCCACACATGATGAAGAGGAGAACACGCTTTGAAGACGAAACTAAATTCCACAGAACTATACTAAATGCACCAAATCACTGACCTCTCCTTTCCTTTCTCATTTTTAGTTTGTTCCTTCCTCAAACGTTGACTCATTTTTTTACTGAACAAAGGTCTCCAAGTGGGTGGAAACCTTTCCTATTTATGAGTAGTGTATTTATAAAAGGTGGGGTGCTAGAGTAAACTTGTCTTGCTTTTTACCTTTGTGCATTTATCCCACAAACTACTATGATTTGGAGTTTGAACCTTATTTCATTAAAAAAAAATTTTTTTTTTACAGTGACCAATTTTTTCAAGTCTTTATTGAATTTGTTATGATATTGTTTCTCTTTTATGCTTAGGTTTTTGGTTGCCAGGCACGGGGGATCTTACCTCCCCAGTCAGGGATCGAACTTGCACCCCCTCCATTGGAAGGCAGTCTTAACTACTGGATCACCAGGAAAATCCCTGAACTTTATTTAACTTGACTATTTTAATGATACTGAATAAAAGTAAATTCTTATCTTCTAAACCTTTGGTGGGGGCTTTCTCCAAACAGATTACTCTAAAAAATCATGAAATGAAACTTGAATAGCATCTGAGATTATGAACAGTCTTCAAAGAAAGATGTCTACTGATATCATAAGATAGATACTCTTCGAGGCTAACCAAAAAACCCAAAGATTTTCTGTTCCTTGAAATAAAGGATTGGAGAAAAATGTAAATAGAAAAAGTAGGGAAATCATTAAATTTCAAGAGATCTTTAGTTAAGAGTGCCATTTTTCATATTATGGAAAATGTCATATTTATGATACTTTGATTACTGCAGAACTCAGCAGGACATTAACAATGCCATTTCTGGCTTTTATTTCTGGATGGGCCACAAATTCTACCTAATTATGGTGGTCTATAAATAGACACATTCCACCCACCAACTCAGAGCTTCCCTGGTGGCTCAGTGGTAAAGAATCTGCCTGTAATGCAGGAGAAGCAGGTTCAATCCCTGGGAAAAGGCCCTGGAGAAGGAAACGGCAACCCACTCCAGTATTCTTGCCTAGGAAACCCCATGGACAGAGGAGACTGGCAGGCTATAGTCCATGGGGTCACAAAAGAGTCGGACACAGCTTAGCAACTAAACAACAATATACCAACGCAGATCTGACACCTGCCAGGTGATATCTGGAAACTTATCCTTCGCATGCTTTCAAAATCACAGCTTAACAAACTTCTAAACTTTGTAGGGTTTATGTGGATGGAGAATATTATAGAATAATCAGAATGACAGATTAATGCAGAAAGCAAGGGCATGGTAAAGACCAACAGATGCTGTCCATGCTGCACTTCAGCTGAATGCTTTCTGGACCAGGGGGTCAGGCCCACTGGAGTTTGAATCTATAACTTCAGGCTGGGAAGTCTTGGGTAAGTAAGGTCACCTTTCTGAGCTTCATTTCCCTTGTATGAGAAATGAATGTCTAGCTTTGCGTACTGTGAGCAGGATCAGATAAAACAACACATGCAATGCAAATCGTGGGGCTTCTAGAACATTATAGACCTTCAGTCAAGGTTGGCCTGCCAAAGGAAAACTGGATCAGGAGAAAGAGAGATGAATATATCAAAACCCAAGAACATTTTTATGAAACAGGAACACTTCAAAGAGTAAAGCTCAGGTGACCCCTTGTCCATTTCAGCAACAAGCTCACAAATGAACATAAAACTGCAGACGGTGTATGAAGTGGATGGCACTGGTTAGTGGTCAAGGCTATTGTGCTGAGTTTAGCTTCTTCTCTGCCTGAGACGGTTTCCTGTCCCCCCTGTCAGCCTGGTGCCGCCCCAGGAACACACTGGCACAGCTCAGGCTGGAAACATCCGTACTTCAAACATTTTCCTTTATGAAAAGGAACAAGCCAGATACTATTCTTAGGAAGAAAAAAATAAAAGACAAGCTTTTTTCCTAGAAGTAAGCTCAGCAATTTGACTGCCCCCTGCCCCACCCCCCGCCTCTACACAAGGGCTTTCATTATTCCCGTGTCAGTACACACAGCAGTATTCTGTGCCTCTAAACCCAGGCCACGCCGGCCCCTTCACAGGGCCCAAGGTGCCAGGATGGCAGCAGAATCCCATGCACTTGGCACTCCCAGTGAGCCTTTTGCCTTTTATTTATTTATATGATCAAACATAGCTGCATCTTGAGTTACCAGGCCCTCAGCAATGCCTGGTAAATTAAAAAAAAAAGTCCATGGGCATTTAAAAATAGTTTAAAAGATCTTGAAATCTGCAAAGGCTATGACATCATTTACCAGCCTTGGTTATACCATCATTTTGGGTATTACGTACCCTGAAGGTGGAGTTCAGTTACATCAGCCAGAAAAGAGAAAGACCACATGCCAGGGGGTCACCAACTGGGCAAAAGCAGACTTCCTGCCACTGAGCCAGGGAGGGAAACCATCTCAGGAGAGCTGCAAATTAGTGGATTTACAAACCTTGCAGAACGGGAACAAAAGTGGCTGTTCCGGGAAGGAAGCAGCTTGTACCAGAAGAAAAGACAAAAAGCTGTGACTCAGGAGCACAGGTGGCTGCAGATCAGCAGAACCACATGGGTGGAGGGTGTGAAAAAGCCTTGGGGGGAGGACAGGAAAGAGCAGATCCAGGGATGATGGGCGGGGTCGCAGCCAGGAGGGATGCTGCCCTGCAGCACACCAGCATGCAGGCAGTGAAGAGGGGCTGGACGGCTGGTCACCTGCACGTCGGTCACCCTCAGGAGCCCTCCCCGCTGCCCACCCCAGCCAGGTCCCTTCTCAGAGCACAGAGTCTACACCTTGGCACTCACAGCTCATCATTCTGAAGAGGGGAGTTTGGCGTCCCCTCCTTCACCTGACTAGGCTGCCCAGCCCTGGCCTAGGGTGCTGTTGACTAAAGCAGGCAAAGTAATGGTCGACTCTAGACGGCTGGCCTGTGGGCCCCCAGACCAGAGCAAAGCCACTCATGGTGCAACAAGAGGAAGTGGAGAGACGCAGGTTCTCTGCCATCAGAAGCTGAAGGAAAAATGAGGCCTCCTGACCAGGGATCTGGAGAGGCGGGCCCAGGACTGCTTCTAGCAGAAGGAACAAGGCCAAAGCAGAAGGCTAGACTGGAAGCCAGGAGGGCTGTCTTTCGTCCTTTGTCACTAAAGATCTCTGGTTCCCAAACTTGACTGATCATCAGAATCACCCGGGGAGCTTTACAGACACACAGACAGACAGACAGACAGACAGACAGACACACACACTCTACCCCCAATCAGAGGCTCTGGGGCAGGGCTTGGGAACTTACATTGCTTAAAGCTCCTGAGCACTTCTGATGATCACTGGGACTAGATAAACTCTGGAGGCACTTGTGGTGTTAGAGGTGTTAGAGGTGTACATTTTATGAAATGTACATATAGGCTTTAAAGAACCATTTTTTTCCCTGTACTTTTTCTTAGAGGAGTCACATGCTCCCCTCTCTTCAGAGGCACAGCAAAACAGACTATGCTGGTAACACTTGAGGGTGGCCCAGCATCTGCAGGCACAGGCTCCTGGGGCTGCTAAAAGGCTCAGCCGCGAGGTTGGAGAGTGGGAACCACAGCCCAGAATGGGGATACAGTGTGCCCCCACCCGAAATGGCATAGTTAGTGGGCTGGGCTGAGCCAGCCTCTTGTGGCCTCTCTGCGCCCTC
Organism: Muntiacus reevesi; assembly: GCF_963930625.1. Lineage (NCBI taxonomy): Eukaryota > Metazoa > Chordata > Mammalia > Artiodactyla > Cervidae > Muntiacus > Muntiacus reevesi. The sequence goes on from NC_089255.1 coordinate 36,126,105, forward strand.
GTGTGACACAGGGCTCTATGCCCGAGGCACAGGGTGATGAGTACTGGTACCTCAGCACCCCACTGGTCCCACCAACGCCACCTCTTTCTGGTTCGGCGGGTCACCTTCCTACCATCCTAACATAGCAGCAGCATCCAGGTGGTGAGTGCATGCATTTCCCTGAGTGCTGGGTGCTACGTCAAGCACTCTGCAAGCCAGGTCACACTAAACCCTCCCAAGCATCCTGGGATGTGCTCTTACTAGTTCCATTTTATAGGCTGAGTCAGGCTTGGAAAGGAGTCATTTGCCCAAGATCACAGAGGTAGGAGCCAGAATCTAAAGAAGATACTGATTGTCAGGCTTGCTTCAAAGCCCTTCCACGTCCTGTTCCCTGAGGCTCCTGGAGTAGAACCTCCGCCTATTTTCCCTTACAGAGGTGCCTGCGGGAAGAGTCCCTGCCCAGGCTGCTGCTGGGGGTCTCCAGCTTACCTTGGCCAGCCGCGCTCGCTTGATGAGGTCGTTGAGTTTGCGCACTGCCGCCTTCTGGGGAAGGCTCTGGATGTCTCTGAACAGGTCCTGGGCCTCGGCCTCGAAGAGCCTTCGGTTGTCAGTGTTCTGCAGGGGCTGCGTCCAGAAGGAGCCGATGTAGACGCGTAGCACCTCAGGCGTGTTGATGACCTTGCCCAGGGACCACATGAGGGCCCCGTAGACCCGCATCAGCTGTTGCGTGTCCACTTGGTCGGCCTTGTTCAGCACCACACGGATCTTGTCATCCTGGCCCCGGAAGGCCTTGATGGCCTCTGAGAACTCGTCCGAGATGTCCAGCTTGTGAGCATCGAAGAGCAGGATAATCCTGTCCACCCGCTCAGCGAACCACTGAAGGACCTGGCAGAAGTCATACCCTGTGGGGAGGGAAGGGGCACGTCAGTGTGGCCGCCTGCGGGGATGTGCTGGTGGGGGCTCAGAACCACCTGGGTCTCCAGCAGCTGCCAAGGAGAGTGCCCTGTCCTCAAGCTGGAGGAAGGGGAGGACTCATGATATGTAAATTCTTTCAAATGGGGCCCTCTGGGCTGGATGCATCAAGTTAACACTGGGGATGCTGGGAGTCCTTGCATGGGCAGTAACAGGGGATATTGTGGTCACTCTGATTGGGCAATGCTTGCTTCCACATCTGTAATTTCTTTTAGCCCCCAGGAGTCTCTTGTTTCACCTAGTACCATCTTTTAGTTTAATGGAAAAATTGAGTAATGGCCCTGAAAAAATATAGGCCATGGGTCAAAAGCTCTCAATTTCTACCAAAGTCTCACTTTTCTGAAAGTACCAGGGCTGGAGAAGGAAGAAACCTAGTGGTCACCTGAAGTCTCATGGAGTGGACAGGAAGTACCACAAAAGAGAAATTTCCATCAATCTAAATTTTTAAGAGTGTTAAGGAGATCAAAGGTTGACCTGGCCAAAACCATGACCTATATTTATCATTTGGACTATTTATATCTTAAGTATGTTGTAAATATTTTTAAAATTGTGTTTCACAGCCATTCCATGAAATGGTCTCTTGCCAATTTTTTTCTAAAAATGACCAGACCATGACAATTCTGTTTATTTTACTTTGGCTGTGTACCAACACACTCCAAATCACACCCAAATCAACACTCCTCTCGGCTTGTGGTCAAGGCTTTTGAGCATTTCCCAGGGAGACAAGTCCCATGAGAAGAAAACAGAAGGGGCCAGTCTCCTGGGCTTATTTTTATTCTCAAGTCTGATTAGCTCTAGAATAGAGCCTCAAAGCAGTGCAATCAGAACCCAAAAGGGCTATTTCCTGATCCTATTTTTCACGCTCTTGCCTCTTTTTTTAGATCTGGAAAACTTCCAAACACATTTAACAGTCTAGAGAATAATGTGATGAACATTGACGTGCCCACCTTGTACCTTTAAGAAATTTTCACTTGACCTTCTTTGCTTCAAATACTTAAAAAAAAAAATTGAAGTGTAGTTTATTTAAATAACAAAATACCACATAGCAGTGAGGGTGAACTAGATTTTCACTTGTCAACACAGGCAAATCTCACACACACAAAAATCAGTTTCAAAAGGACATGTATAGCATTATAACAATCACTTACAATGTTAAAAAACAAAGCACCCCTCAACAACCTATGGATATGTACTACAGCTCGAATACAAACATGTTACATGGGTTTGTGGATGCTGGTTGATTCTGGGGATGGAGGAAGTGAGGAATCTAAAGTAGATGAGTGCCTAAAGGAGGGTGAGCTATTAGACAGAAATAAAGGGGGTCCATGGACTAAAGTTTCCATGAATTGAAGAACAGGTGTAAGGGGAGTAACTGAGCAAGCAAACTGGATTCAGATACATTTAAACAGGGACTTCCCTGGTAGTCCAGTGGTTGGCAATCCGCCTTCTAACGCAAGGGAGGGGGGTTCGATCCCTGGTCGGGGAACTAAGATCCTACATGCCACAGGGCAATTAAGCCCAGGGGCCACAACTAGAGAACCTCACGAGAGAACCTCATGAGCTGCAACTATGGAGCCCACGCACCACAGCTAGAGAAAGCCCTATGTGCCACAGTGAAGATCCAGCACAGCCAAAACTTAAAAAAATAAAAACATACATTTAAATAAAGAAAACATTCATGAAAGTGCTGAAACCCCCCATGACCCCCTCCCCAAGCCCCGTCCTCAACCTCCACCCCAGAGGAAACCACAGATCCTGGATGCAGGGCTTTATGTCACCGCGCATGTGCGTATGCTGCCAGCTCAGGCCTTTCACTTCTCTTTTCTGTCTCACTGAGGGGCTCCCTGATTCCCTGGGGGAAAGGAGACCAAAGGCGGTTCCCAGAATGTGGGCTAGAGCTTTTCATTGCTGTCAGCAGCCAGTTTAGATCAGAGGAAAATCAAAGGCCTATGGAACAGGTCATAGAATAGGGTATGAAGGTTCTGAGTTAAGATTTCACTTGATTCTGTCCCTATGAGGCCAGAGCAAACCTCCTCCTAAGGTAATGTGGGTTCTGTCATTCGAGACTGACCTGTGCACCATAAAGCCCAGATCCTGGATAGGAGATGCTCAGCTAATGAAAGACGGCGCTGTTCCCTGGGGGCCGGGACGACGTTCTGAAGCCACCCACTGAAGGCCCTGTGTGTGGATTTACTTTTCCAACAGGGAGGATGAACTTGTCTCTCCGACCCAATGCCTCTCTCATTTGGTAACTGAAGGTTCATAAACAGATTGAAGAAAAGGCTGTGTCTGGCATGCACACTGGGAGGACACCAGTTGTCCTTTGCTGAATGCTCTTCCTGTTGGATGGGGGTTAGCGTGGGTTCCTTGGAGACCACAGACGCTGAAGGTGTGGTGGACAGTCTCTTGTACCACTCATTAGCAGGCTGGGGTACAGATAGGTGATTTAGAATCAGACAATCATCTCCTGGGCTTCCCAGGTGGTACTAGTGATAAAGAACGCGCCTGCCAATGCAGGAAATGCAAGAGACACAGGTTCAATCCCTGGGTTGAAAAGATCCCCTGGTGGAGGGCACGGCAACCCACTCCACTACTCTTGCCTGGAGAATCCCCATGGACAGAGGAGCCTGGTGGGCTACGATCCATTGGGTTGCAAAGAGTTGGACACGAGTGAGGTGACTTAGCATGCATGTAATCCTCTCCTACCAGAGGATGGTGTTGAATCTTAAGGGAATGACGCAAAGACACAGGGAAAATGAGAATTTATCTACGGCAGAGATGGCTGAATTTAGACGGTGATAGGGTCTTCCTAACCTAGTTTTTGAGCCCAGCTCTCTGTCTTCCTTTCCATTCTGTGAACAGCCTGATTTTCTGAAAAACTCTTTTTCTGCTCAAGTTAGTCAGCTTCTTTGGTTTGCTACCAAGGACCATGATTGGTAAATAATCTATCCCCACATTTGAATATTTCCAAACTATGGATGCTTTTACAACCAGTGCCAAAAGAAACTTGCCACACCCATAGCTGTCACCTTCTCTGTATGCGAGCACCGTGTAAATGCAGCCATGCAGACACATCTCTCTTCCTCCATGGGCCACCTGGGTTGATTGTTTCAACTTTAACTTGGGTTCCTAAAAGTTATTTTAAAAAAGACTTCATTTCAATGCTTCAGTGAAATAAAAAGTTACTGGGAACAGAGCTGCCAGATCTAAGTGTGCTAAAGTGAAGCCAGTACTCACCTCTGGAGGAACAGCTGCATGTCTGTATTCTTTTGTTTTAAAGTCATGATGAAAAGCTTGGTACGGATTAAGCTGCATGGGTAGGTAGAACTGCTTTGTTTGTCATTAAGAGGTGTAAAAGAATGGCTTGTCACATGTTAGGCAGCACAATCAAAGGTGAAAAAAAATCACTGTGTCTCAGAAGAAAGCAAAGAATTGTCAAAGCTGGGAGAAGTTGGTCTGCTCAATTTTTTCCTCACATGCAGTTATTGTTATCATTATTTTACCATTTTTAAGTGTACAGTTCAGTGGCATTAAGTGCATTCATATTCTTGTGAACCATCACAACCATCCATCTCCAGAACTCTTTTTTCACCTTCCAAAACTGCAACTGTGCCCACTAAACAATAACTGTTGATCCCTTCCTCCCTCTTCTGGGCTCCCAGAGCCCTTTGTTGTTCTCCTATCAAATGACTTTACACAGTGGATTATAACCCGACGGATGTTCAGGGTTCTGTCAATAGATCATAAATTCTTTAACCGTAGGGACCACATCTTCCTCACAGTGGCACAAGTCAGTGATTATCAAAAGTGTGGGCTCTGGACTCAGGCTGCCTGGGATTCTAATCCTACCTCTGTCACTTACTAATTTTGTGACCCGAGGCATGCTGCTTTCTCTGTGTCTCATTTTCTCATCTGTAAAATGGGGCTAATAATGGTATCCATATACTTCACGGGGCTGTGGAGTACATAGGTGAAGCATTTAGAATCATCTTGGCAGCTGGAAAGTTCTCTAAAATGTTTTGACCTGGTTATTAAAAAAATCCTTGAGTCCAATTCCCAGTGTCTGGTGGGGGCAAAATAAAAGATTTGCTGAAAGATTTCTGGCTGGGGTGCAGTACAGCCTGCAGCCATGGAGAAAACAAATTTCCCTAATTAAACTGGGTAAAGGTGACAATGCAGTGATGCTCGAGCCACGTGAGAGAATCAGTGCTCAGAAGATAGCTGATAGAGTATACTGACTGAGCAGAGACTGCTTGTATTTTATGAATAGAGCCAGTGAACTTTCTTTCCTTGCTTGTGAAACAGAGGGAGTTCTACCACGTTGGCCTTAAAGACCCCGCGTGCCAATTCACTTCTGTCAAGTCCAACTCTTTGCAACCCTATGGACTGGAGTGGGTTGCCATCCTTTTCTCCAGGGGATCTTCCCAACCCAGGGACTGAACCTGTGTCCTCTTATGTCTTCTCCACTGGCAGGCGGGTTTTAACCACTAGTGCTACACGAGAAGCCCCTCAAAGACCCTGGGTTACTCCTAAAACAAGGCAATGATCCCGCTGCAGGATCCTCCTTGGCTTAGCGAAGTCCTGTGCAGGCCTGTGCGGGCCAGGAAAGCTCGGGGCAAACCTTCATGCTCAGCAGGGGGACAGCAATGAACTCCCCCCGAGGTTCTGTCACGGAGGGCGGCCAGGGACCTGTCACCCCTAGAGTGAGCCACGCTAGACTAGTGAGGTCTGTGACAACGTTACCCCTTAAGACAACGCTGAGGGCCAGTGGCCCTCAGACTGAGCGTGCCCTCAGCTGCTGTTCTGTTTGGCCTCCAGGGTGTCCCTATGCTCTGAGCTCACTGCCTTTGGTCTGGACAGCACTGGCCACCGGGTGCCCACTTTTGAGTGGAAACACAACAGCTCAGACTCTGCCTAGAGACCCAACTGTGTCCTCCAGCCCTCCTGGGCCCCTGAGGGGCACTCCTAGCTGCCATCCCCCCCAACCCCCAAAGAACTGCATGGAATGACTTCACAGGCGCCTCCCACCTGGTCTGGGAATGTCTGAGGGTGGCGGCCTCCCTATCCTGCCCCTCCAGCCCAGAAGGGTGCTTGCCAACACAGCCCTTAGGAGTGCTTCTTGATGTATTCTGTGGGAAAACGTTCAGTATTCCCTTTTTATTTTTTGGCCACCCCATATGGCTTGCAGGATCTTAGTACCCTGACCAGGGATCAAACCTAGGCCCTGTGCAGTGAAAGTACAGAATCCTAACCATTGGATTGCCAGGGAATTCCCCTAAACTTCCCTGCCTTAAACAATTTCTCAAACATGTCTCTTTGGAAACCAAAAGTACACTAAACATCCTGGAATTAGTAAGACATATCAAAGACAAAAATTTTTTTTAATGGATTAATAAATAATTATCAAGTTCCTAGGATGTGCTTGGGATTGCTGCTGAGGGACATGCTGCCATAAAATTGAGGCTGCTAGCTTTACCCAGAATAGCCCCAAACTGGAAATAATCCACATGTCCTTTGGTGGGTAGGTGGCTAAACAGTGGAATACTACTCAGTGATAAATGGATGGGCTACTGACGCATGCAACCACACGAATGAATCTCAGAAACATGCCAAGTGGGAGAAGCCAGGCATTAAAGAACACATAACCGTACAATTCCATTTACGCTAAATTCTAGAACAGACAAAGCTAAGGTCCAGTGACAGAGAGCAGATGAGGGGTTGCCTGGAACTGAAGATGGGACTGGGACTGACCACAGAGTGCCAAAAGCAAAGAAGGAACTTCTCAGGGTGATCTAAAGTTTCTGTTTCTAGAAGATGGTGGTGGTTACACAAGAAACACGAGTAAATCTGCAAATTCATCAAAACTCAGCAAGCCGTACAATGAGAGTGAGTGCATTGTAATGTACTGTACTTCAATAAAACTGACTTAAAAAGTAAAAATAAATAAGAAAGAAAAGAAAGGATGGACAGATGGCTGGAAAGAAGAAAGAAAAGGAGAAAGAAAGGGAGAAGGGAAAAAAGGAAAAAAATCCAAGGTTGCTGAACTTGCTTGAAGATATTCATCTCCACACACTGCTCAGTGGACCAGGAAGCTGAAATCTGTTCAAGGGAACTATGTCACGAATCTGGCCATGTGTGGAGTTGGATTTAGCAACAGTTCCAACAGTCTTACCCACAAAGGTTAATGTAAAATTTGGCTTGACCACTGAAACTTTGAGAGTCGTGAATTTCACAGTGTCTTGCCTCATGGCCAAGGTGCTTAAAGTCTTTCACTGTGACAGACCAGGGACGAGAATGCTCTGAGTTTATGAGAATCGGTTCCAGCTGCACAGAATGCAATAAGGACCAGGGCACACGTAGATCTGGGCGTGCGTGTGCACACCCCCAGGTGAGCATGCCTGTGGGTGTAGGGTATATACGTGCACATGTATGAGTGTGTGTGGAGAGCATAAAACTCAATATAATAATAGAACTGTCCCCATGGTACTCAATATATTTTAAATATGTTATCAGTCAATTATATATAGGGGCTTCCCAGGTGGTGCAGTTAGTAAAGAATCACCTGCCAATGAAGAAGATGCAAGAGATGCAGGTTTGATCCCTGGGTCAGGAAGATCCCCTGGAGGATGAAATGGCAACCCACTCCAGTATTCTTGCCTGGAAAATTCCATGGACAGAGAAGCCTGAAGGGCTATAGTCTATGGGGACTATAGAGTTGCAAGAATTGGACAAGATTGAGCACATCCACAGATGTAGAAACAGAGGCTTAATGATGTAAGACACCTGCCCAAGGTTACAAAGCTAGAAGATGGTGGAACCTGAACTAAAACCAGGCCCCTAGAGGAGATGCGGTGATGACAGACATTTCAATTCTGTAAGACGTTCCAATGGAACTTGTAACAGTCTGGAACAAAACAGAGCTGTAATCAGCTCAATTGTTTAAAAGTACAGCTTCTCTTTTTGTAAAAGGACCCCACAGCTATATGGCTTTCGGAGCTGGGAAAGAGACTTTGTCCTGTGGAAGATCCCAGCTTGGCATTCCTGGTTCCACGTTCTGGGAACAAGGAGGAGGCAGGAAGGAAGGGGCCCTTTCCACCCAATTAGGGGGCTTCCGTCACAGCCCTGTGGAGGCCGTGGTCTCCGTCCTTGCTGAAAAGCCTCACCAGGAAATGGCATCTGAGGTCAGGACAGTGGCCCCAGGCTCAGGTAAACACAGGGCGGGGACCACAAGGAAGCAAATTTGACTGATTATTTTTAATAGCACAACAGAAAAAAATGCTTCAAGTTACTTCCCAAAGCCAAGTTTTCTATTACGTGAGTTTTAATCAAGATGTGTGTCAACGAAAGAATGCAAGATAATGGTTCTCTCTGCCCTTGCCACTAGTGGCATTCTTGGGGTGGATAAGGCCCCCTGAGCAGCTGGCCAAGTCCCAGGACTCTGCCCAGACCTTCCCTTCTGCCTGGAGCACCTTCCCTCTCTCCCGTCTCCACCTACCCATGGCCCCAGGAGGCTTCCCCCACCCAAGCAGAGCAGCGTGTCCCTGCCTCCCTAGAGGGTCTGTTCTCTGCCACAGCCCGTGCTCTAGATGAGATTGTTATCATCATATCTGGAGTCCAAAAGCCCACTGCAGCACACCTGACACTACCTAAAACCATTCCCCTGTGATCTATTCTTCCAGCACCAGTGGTTTTCCTTTTGGAGCACTGACTCTCTATAATGATGTATTTATTTGGTGATTATGTGACAGAAACGCTGAAGGGAAACTTCACCCCTCATCTGTTCACCACTGTACACCCAGGATCCACCACTGAACAGAGTAGGTGCTCAGTAAATCTCGTTTGTGCTAAGTCACTTCAGTCAGGCCTTACTCTTTGGGCCCATGGACTGTGGCCCACTGGGGTCCTCTGTCCATGGGACTCTCCAGACAAGAATACTGGAGTGGGTCACCATGTCCTTCTCCAGGGGATCCATTTATTCCCCCCCAAAATTAAAACCAAAACTACCATATGATCCTGCAATCCTACTCCTGGGTATCTATCCAAAAGAACTTAAAACTGGGATCTTAAAGAGATGTTAGCACTCTTGTGTTTACTATAGCATAATCCCCAGTAGCTAAGATGTAACAACCTAAAAACCCATCGGCAGATGAATGAATAAAGAAAATGCGGTGTATATATACACCGGAATATATATGTGACAAGGGTGAACCCTGAGAACATTATACCAAGGGAAATAAGCCAGTCACAGAAGGACAGATACTGCATTACTTCACTTAAATGGGGTGTCTTTTTTTTTTTTTAATTTTTTTTTTATTAGTTGGAGGCTAATTACTTCACAATATTTCAGTGGGTTTTGTCATACATTGACATGAATCAGCCATAGAGTTACACTTATTCCCCATCCTGATCCCCCCTCCTACCTCCCTCTCCACACGACTCCTCTGGGTCTTCCCAGCCCACCAGGCCCGAGCACTTGACTCATGCATCCCACCTGGGCTGGTGATCTGTTTCATCATAGACAATATACATGCTGTTCTTTCGAAACATCCCACCCTCGCCTTCTCCCACAGAGTTCAAAAGTCTGTTCTGTACTTCTGTGTCTCTTTTTCTGTTTTGCATATAGGTTTATCGTTACCATCTTTCTAAATTCCATATATATGTGTTAGTATGCTGTAATGTTCTTTATCTTTCTGGCTGACTTCACTCTGTATAATGGGCTCCAGTTTCATCCATCTCATTAGAACTGATTCAAATGAATTCTTTTTAACGGCTGAGTAAGCATACACACTGAGGAAACCATATCTGAAAGAGACACGTGCACCCCAATGTTCATCGTAGCACTGTTTATAATAGCCAGGACATGGAAGCAACCTAGATGCCCATCAGCAGATGAGTGGATAAGGAAGCTGTGGTACATATACACCATGGAATGAGGTGTCTCTAAAACAGTCAGACTTGGAGTCATAGCGTGGAGTGGGGACTGCCAGGGGCTGGGGCGAGGGGAAACTGCCAAGCAAAGGGCATAAAGCTTCAGTTATTGCCGAGCGAAAGTGAAAGCTGCTCCGTTGGTTCTGGCTCTAGGCAACCCCATGGACTATATACAGTCCATGGAATTCTCCAGGCCAGAATACTGGAGTGGGGAGCCTTTCCCTTCTCTAGAGGATCTTCCTAACCTAAGCATTGAACCCAGGTCTCCTGCATTGCAGGCGGATTCTTTACCAGCTGAGCCACAAGGAAAGATGAGTACATTCTAGAGAATTGCTATACAACCCTGTCTGTAGTTAACAATACTGTACACCTAAAAATTTAAGAGGGTAGGTCACATGGTTAAGTGTTCTTACCACAGTAAAGTAAAATAAATTTGGTTTAATGAAGTATATTGCCTTAAATAAGAAGTATAACAATTTTTAGCAAGTCCAAGGGTATAGTTGCTTAAATAGTGCTGTGAGTGTCTTAAAAAAGGGCTGTTACTAATTATAGGGAGTACAAATCATCTCAAAATAAACATCAGTTATCCAAGGGGTCACTCAAGTATTAAATATATATTTTTAAAAATAGTCACTTCAGTTAACAATACAGCTCCTTCAATTAAACATGTGCAAGGAGTCCTTGTATTGTTTCCAGGACGAGTTTACTTCACAACTGGAAAAGGCTGTTTCTGAAAACGTTACTGGGGTTAGATGCAGAGTGACTGCTATAAATAAAGAATTGCAAAAAATATTTACTGAGCTCTCGCAACATTCCTGCACTGTCAGGAGAGCTTCACATGAATATCATCCCCCGTAATCCTCACAGCAAGCCCGTGAAGCATGTACTATTATTATCTCCCTTTTACAGGGGCTTCTCTGGTAGCTCACATGGTGAAGAATTTGCCTACTATGCAAGAGACCTTGGTTTGATTCTTGGGTTGGGAAGATCCCCAGAGTAGGGAATGGCAACCCACTGCAGTTTTCTTACCTGAAAAATCCCATGGACAGAGGAGCCTGTTCATGGGTCACACTCAGACACGACTGAGCAACTAATGTGTTCATGTTTACAGGTAAGGATATAGAGAGTCAGAGAGGTTAAACAACTTACCCAGTGTCATATAGCTATCTCCCAGGGGTGCCAGAATTCAAACCCAGGGATGCCAATCCCAAAGCCTGCAATTATACCCACTGCACCGTGTATACACCAGGATGGTGGGATTAAAGGTGGTTTTTGGTCTTTTTGGTCTTCTAAAAAGTAGTTTTTAAGGGTTTTGTGATGAAAATATATTATTTTTGTAATAAGAAAAAAATAAACATGGACAAAATCACTTGTTCATGTATGACTGGGCTAGCAGTATCATTTAGGAGGGTGTTCCCTTCCTTCTGTACTGGTGTTTACAAAACTAGGGTCTGGATTTCTAGCACTTTCTAGCTTATCGCCATCTCAGGAAACCCGGGGAGTGAAGTGATGCCTTTGTAAATACACAACTCCCTGTGAGCAAAGGCAGCCCCGCTTCACTGGGGCGAAGCAGCGGGGAACACACTGGTGTGAAGTGAGTCGAGACACTGCTGCTGCTGCCCTCCCCACCTCGCTTCTCTTCTCTAGCGGGATTCCTCCTCCTCCCAGCTGACCAGACACGCAGTTAGGCTGGGTGGGATGGGGATGAAGGGGTGTGGGCGGGTCCAGGCTCCTGCTGGGTATTGGGGGAGCTGATATTAAACCCCTCCCTGGATCCAACAAGACTCTCCAAGAAGATGAACGCTACAGCATCTACATCTGCATGCTTGTGCTGTGCTGTCATGTCCAACTCTCTGCAGCCCGCCAGGCTCCTCTGTCCATGGGACTCTCCAGGCAAGAATACTGGAGTGGATAGCCACTTCCTGCTCCAGGGGAACTTCCCAAACCAAGGATTGAACCTGAGGCTCCGGCGTCTTCTGCATTGGCAGGCGGGTTCTTTACCACCGAGCCATCAGCGGAGCCCCTACATCTGCATATAGCATCACCTTTTTGAGGAGGTTCAATGTGTATCCCCCTCAGTTTTCAGATGTTAATGGTCACCTCTTGGAGAATGTAACTGGCTACAATAAGAGTCCCATAGTTACATAGTTCTCGACCTCCCTGTGCCTGGTCTGGCCACTAAACGCACCACTATTTAAATTAATAGTGGACCAAGGACTGAGCGTGTCCTGAGATGGGCTTGGTGTTGTTTATCCCCCAGCTCCTCTCCCCACTCCTCTCCCTTTGGGATTTAGTCCAATACCTTGTGAATTTATTTTTTATGCCTGTTTCCTCCTAAAATAAACAAGCTAGCCCCACAGCCTGTCTCTCCTTCCTATGGAGGATGTTGTAAAGATAACGATGAGGCAGACAGTGCTGTGTGACCCCAAAGACCCCAGACATCACGGAATCACAGCACACGGGTGGAGAGGAAACAGAGAAATGCTCCGCTTGAACTGTCAGCACAGCGAACGAGGCTTCTCCTGGTCACGTGACCAAGTCAAAGGGAAAATTGGGTTTCATATTTCACTTTCCATTCCAGGTTAAAAATTAGGTTAAGAAGCAGATCTGAGCCCTAGGGAAAGACAGCACTAGTACATGCCATTGGAGGCTCTTTGCTGGAGAGAGAAATTGGTGAAAATCTATTAAGAAAAATCTACATGTCTTGGAGCTTGGTTCAGCTGCTTCACTGTGCCTGCCATCAGTTTCTGTATCTATCAGATGGGTCAGATGCTCAATATGGATTCCTTCAAATCATAAAGATATATATGATGGTTCTGAATATTAAGCTTTTCTGAAACAAAAAGTCAGATTCTCAGGAAAATCAATTTACTGCCTGTATAGAAGGTAGCATCAAGTTCTAGTATCAGCATAAGAATGTGAAACCATCTGGATGGTTACAGGAATATTCAGTGACTAACTCTCGGGGATAAGATGAACAAATAACATGTTTCATGTTATTATATTCATTTCACCGGACTCATGTGCTGTGGCATTTTGGGGCTGATTTGAAGGTCCTTGCATGTTTCCATAGGGGCAGTTAGTTGCCCTTCAACAGTAATTTCCTTGTCATTTAATTCCAAACACCTCTAGGCTGAAATAAATTAACAGAAGAAAAGTCACAGAATTTGAGATTTTCAAGGATACTGAAGAAGTCATCAGGTTTAACCTTCTAATACTATAATTAATAGAATTCAGGAATTGAGTGTCACGCACACGGAAGCTGTCCCTTCCTCACCCTCAAGTGGGCTTTGTTTACCTCAGGTGAGAAGGTCTTACACAATATGTCTATAAATCAGGCAGTTTGTACTTGTCCTGGGTTTTCTTGAGGCAAAATGCCAATGGTATACAGACTCCACCCAAGGATGATGAGGCCAAATACTCACAAGACTTCCACCTTGATAATGCATCTTGTCATTTTTGTGGTTCAGAAGGACAAAGAGACAATGTCTCTTCACGTCATAATTTTCCACAGAGAAATGTTAAACCCAGGGGGTGACAACTTTGGATCAACAAATGACTTGCAGAGTGACCTCTCCCCTCAACCCCTTCCCTGCCCTGTTCCTTTTAAACATTCCCAGTGTTGAGTGAGTGTTCTGTGAACATTTGGACAACAGCCAGTCATGAAGAACAGCTCCAGCAACTAAGCTATCAGATAACCCACGCCGAAAGCCAAACCATTATAGTTATTTCTGGATTTATGTCACAGATAGAAAGACAGATCAAGCCAGTGGGGACCATATTAGTAGTAGTGTTAGTGGCTCAGTCATGTCTGACTCTTTGTGACCCCATGGACTGTAGCCCGCCAGGCTCCTCTGTCCATGGAATTCTTCAGGCAAGAATACTGGAGTGAGTTGCCTTTTCCTTATCCAAGGGATTTTCCCAGCCCAGGGATCTAACCTGGGTCTCCCACACTGCAGGCAGATTCTTTACCATCTGAGCCACCAGGAAGATACACCTATTTTATTAAATCAGAGTTCGTGTATTTAATAGTTATCAACAGTATTTCAAAATGGTCAAATATTTCCAGAAAGGAACTTCTTTGAGAAGATTTGTAAATATGAAATATGCCATCCACCTAGCAGACAATGCAAAGATAAAGCGAAGATGAAAACAAAAATTGGTATTGCCCTAAACTGGGGAGGATGTGTGGAAGCAGGCACTTTTGTAATTTTTGGCCACAATGTAAACAGGCACACCTTCTAGAGAGGTATTTGGGCATCAGTTAACACAGTAAAAAGACCACAGTTCCTTTTGCTTCAGCAATGCCACTGCTGGGAGTGTATCTTTCAGTTCCATGACTGCACAGACTGTACATACTTGCACTGTATATGCAAAGCTGTCTGTATTCTGTGGCACTGTGTGTAACAGTGAAAGATTAGAAACGGCCTCAATGCCATCAATCCAAAGGACACCAGCTATTAATTCTGGCACAGCTCTATGATGGAATATGAAGGACATGGCTCTAAGGCTCCAACATGGATGTGCTCCAAGATTCACTAAGTGGAAAAGTCTTAGTTTGGAACAGTGAGCAGAGGACCCTCCCACTCAGAGGAAGAGGCTGCGGCTCCTCTTTCTAGGAGAGGACCTGGGGATGTGGCTGCGACAGATGTTCTTCACCATTTAACTTTGTGTAACTTGACTTTTTCATTCTAACATGTACACATATCTGCACAGAATGGTGGTACCTCCGAAGAGTGCTTCAGAAAGGCGACCTGTGGAATAAATGGTCTGACTTGTGCTTTTAATCATGATTTGGATTCAAACAGGATGGTTTTGAGAAAGAGACAATAAAGAATCCAGGTGAATTGGCAGTTTCCATAGGAAACTGTATCATGGCACATGTGGGAAATGTCCCCAGATACCAGAAAGGGGATTATGGCAGAAAGAACTGGAAGAGTGACAAGAGCTGGGGCCTCACCACAAGAGGACACCCCTCCGGTCACTCTCTGCAGTAGGTTCCCCAACATCACGTGCAGCTGCATTCTCCTCGCACCCCTTCCACAGCTCTACTGTCAAGTCCCAATATTTCCTTTACCCTTCCCCTCCTTTTTCAGGTCCCTGGAAGTGCAAGGTCCTTGTCTGCCTAAGTCCCAGGACTCAGCTACCACCCAGCTGACCAGGGATTCTGGTGGGTTTTTTGGGGACCACTCCAGTTCCATGAAATGAACAAGACCACCAGTTCTTCAACACCATTCTATGTCAAATGGCTTGTACATGTTATGTCACTTTATCTTTAAACAACTGGAGTGGGGGGTTTCCTCACTTTACACAGGTATACACTGAGGCTCAGAGGGTCCCACAGTGAGGTGGGGTGCTGGAATGTGAGCTCAAGTCAGTCTCGTCCAGAGCCCACAGCAATGAAAACAAAGACTCCCTGAAAGCACCACTATTTTCAGTGCGTTTCCACTACATGCTTCAGAGCTAACGCCTATGGAGCACATGGGTATTTGCATGATTATTCAGTTCTAACTCTGTGAGGGAAAGCACTTCTCCCATTTTATAGAGCAGGAAACTGAGTCTCACAAAGATAGAATAACCTGCCCAGGTCACCCAGCTGGTCAGTGCCGGAGCCAGGGAAATGGAAAAAGTCCCAGGCCGGTGTTTACTGCTTTTCCACTTAGAATCCTGCATTTACAATCTACCTCTCCTACTCTCCAGCCCCCATAGGGACACAGTGACAGGGGAGAGACCTTTTGCCACACATAACATTAGAGATGAAGTCTGTATAACAAGAAGGTCCCTATTATAGCAGCGATGTTACTGAATATTTGAAAATATAAATAAGTCTTTAAAAAAATCTGTTTTTTTTTTTCTAGATAGGCAGATGACATCACCCTAATGGCAGAAACTGAAAATCAGCTAAAGAGCCTCTTGAGGAAGATGAAAGAGGAGAGTGAAAAGGCTGGCTTAAAACATTCAAAAAACTAAGATCATGGCATCTGGCCTCATCACTTCATGGCAAATAAATGGGGAAAAAATGGGAACAGTGAGAGACTTTATTTTCCTGGGCTCCAAAATCACTGCAGACAGTGATTGCAGCCATGAAATGAAAAGATGCTTGCTCCTTGGAAGAAAAGCTATGACAAACCTAGCCAGCATATTAAAAAGTAGAGACATCACTTTGCTGACAAAGGTCCGTCTAGTCAAAGCTGTGGTTTTTCCAGTAGTCATGTATAGGTGTTGAGAGTTGGACCATAAAGAAGGCTGAGTGCTGAAGAATTGATGCTTTTGAACTGTTGGAGAAGACTCTTGATTGAGAGTCCCCTGGATAGCAAGGAGATCAAACCAGTCAATCCTAAAGGAAATCAATCCTGAATATTCATTGGAAGGACTGATGCTAAAGCTGCAGCTCCAATACTTTGGCCACCTGATGTGAAGAGCTGACTCACTGGAAAAGATCCTGATGCTGGGAAAGACTGAGGATAGGAGAAGGGGGTGACAGAGGATGAAATGGTTGGATGGCATCACTGATTCAATGGACATGAGTTTGAGCAAACTCTGAGAGATGGTGAAGGACAGGGAAGCCTGGTGTGCTGCAGTCTGTGGGGTAGCAAAGAGTCAGACACGAATGAGTGACTGAACAGCAACAACAAATTTTTCTCTGGAGGTTCCTAAAAATGTTAACTTCCATAGAAGTCTGAGATAGTTTGGGGGTGCTCCTACATGGAGTAAAGGAGCAGGCAGAGGACAGCAGTGTTAGGCCAAGAGTCCCTATCAGATGCTCGTGAGCCAAGAGTCACCCAGTGACTTGGTGACCACTGGGAAGTAAAGCTACCTCTGCTCCCTAAGTCCTCACCTGGGGGGATGCTGGTTGGTCACAAAGCCTTGCCCAGTGCTGTGCTGCCTTTCACCCCACCCAGAGACCACCCCGCACCATTTGCATCCTCTGCCCTGTCCTTTCACACTGCTGACAGATGTGAAACAGAGCTCAAGTCCATTTGGGTAGGTTTTCCAAGCTTGTGACTATTCACTTGGTTTGGGGGTGGCAAAGCACAAAGGAGGGGCTTCCCAGGTGACTCAGTGGTACAGAATCTGTCTGCAAGGCAGCAGACTCACGGATTTGATCCTTGGGTCGGGAGGATCCCCTGGAGAAGGAAATGGCAACCAACTCCAGTATTCTTGCCTGGGAAATCCCATGGACAGAGGAGCCTGGCGGGCTACAGTCCAAGGGGTCGCAGTTAATCAGCAAAGCATATAGGAGGGGGCAGGCTCAGTGATACCACAGATTCCTCAAAATGGGTCCTATACCAGAAGGCCTGGACATGCAGGTTTTTTGGGTCTCACACCAGATGCCCCCAGTGGTACTTGAGGCTGGGAAATAGTCTCTTAACAAGTTCCCTGGAGCCTGAGAATCACAGCTCTAAGGCTTCATTGCATCATTTACAGGGCAGAAGGGGGGCAGAGGGCAGGGGGCACCTGGGTGTGACAGAGGAAACGAAAGGGCCAGCCTGGCATTGAGAGAAGAGCAAACCAGCTGAACAAAGCCACAGAAACCGAGTGGCAGAGCCAGGCTGGCCTGTGACTGTCGGGGACGAGAACCGCTGGCCGTTCACAGGGATTCTTCCCGGCACTCAAGAGAAGGCTGAAAAAGATAATCCTTCCGTTCTCAAAATAAAATCTACATGCTTCCTTAAGGCCAGCAGCTTCTACCAGCAGGTCCTTCAACCGCACTGCTTATGCCTCCAGGCCACTCCCTAGCCTCCAGCCTTCCCTGACCTGCCGGCTCCAGCACAGTTTGGTCTTTGCCTGCAATCCCCTTCTCCCAACTCTCTGCCGGGCTAGTCCCTCCGTTCTGTGGGTCGGAGCCAAAATGCTCCCTCCTCAGAGACACCTCCCCTCACTACCCATCTAAAGTAGGACCACCTCTGCTGTGAGACTCTGCAATTGCTTCCTTCAAGTCTTCATGTCACCTCCATTTGTTCTGCATTTTATCTTCCATCCATCTACGCCAACCCCCCTCTACCCTCTATGCTTCAGGAAGCAGCAGCAGGTTCTATCTTGGTGCTGGTAAGACGAAGCCACCTGACACATGGTATGTGGGGACACGGTGGGCCCAGAGGGCCTACCAGAGCATGGAGTAGGGTAGACATTCCACATAAGGAAGCCTCTTCCCCTTCCCACTGTCCCTTGGATGAGAACGCAGGGCAGTGTGTACTATATTTCCTAAAGGCCACGATCAAAAACCACTAAAGGAAAAAAACCCAGGAGGTTTGGTGTGTGTGGGGGATGTGCCAGTTACATGGGAATGTGCCCCATGTGGTAGCCTCCCACAGTGCTGTCTTCTCAGTGTGTGTGAGACAGACAGACAGACTGGCAGGGGTGTTTCCCGGTTTATGTCATTGGCCTCTACGGTTAACAGCCCATCTGAGGGTTGACTGGGCTTGGCTGGGTGGTCTCGATTGGAGTTTGTCATGAGGTCAAAGTCAGGCAGCAGCTGGGGCTGAAGACCAGAAGGCTCAGCTGGGCTGGTCACTCACAACGGCTTTGCTCCCATCTCAGCTGGGCCAGTCGGAGGCAGTCTGAGCCTCTTGGCCACCCGTGTGACTAGCTTGGGCTTCCCACACAGTGTGGTGGTCTCAAGGCAGCTGGATTTCTTAGATAGTGGTTGGCTTCTCCAGAACACACATGCCAAGAGCTCTAGGTGGAAACTTCAGGGCTTCTTACGACTCAGGAGGTCATAAAGCATCACTTCCACTGAATTCTACTGATCACAAAGTGAGCCAGAGGTCATTCCAGATTCAGGGCCATGAATACTGGAAGGCACAGGTGGGAAGGCATTGGTTGGCAGTGGTGGGAGCAAAAGGCACTTTTTGAGACCAGTTACCACATTTGCTGTTAGACTGTGGTCTTAACCTCTGTGTGCCTCAGTCTTCTCTCCTGTAGAAGCGGATAACAGTTCCTATCTCACAGAACTTTTGCGAGGAGCAAATGAGTTAAAAAAATATGAAAAATACTTAACAATGCACCATGTGTCAGCTATTATCACTACTCACAAGAGTAAGGAGCAAATCTTTTCTCTGATTAATCTCTGTGTCCCAAGGTCTATGAAATATTTTATGATCATGAGTTGCTCTCTGTGTGAAGAGAAGTACCCAATCTCCACTAAAAAAAAAAAAAGTTGTTTTTCATTTAAACACCTAGGTAGGTTTAAAGTTTAGCTAGAAGTATCCCTTTCTCAAGATCAAGTATGCATTTAAAATATCGACAAAAAGTAAAAATATCTTGCTGGACTTGGTGAGTGCCATTCTGAGTCACAGCGATGACGTGCTCACTTTAGGGGCAGAGGCAGCCATATGCGTAGTGTGGAATTTCCCGTGGCACCGGCGGAAACAGAGCCCCGAATGTGTTTGTCAGCAAACTTCCCCAAAACAAAAAGAAACCAGGATTTCCTGCTGGAGGCCCAAGAATCAAGTGATGTCCAGGACTTCACAACCCAACCTCAGACTGGCCTCAGCTCTGGCCAGAAAACAGGATCTGCCAACAAATTATCAGTGGTCAGCCCCAGGCCCTGGGGATGCACACTTTTCTATTGTTGCTAAATTCCAACAAAACTCAGAGACAAGTCATTGAGCTCAAGCTCTAAATATGAAAATGGCTTCACGATCTGAGCCTGTGGGCATACATTCTACTCTACAGAATTTTCTTCCATGTCATCCTCTACCGCATACCCCTGTGTTCCCATTCAGCCTCCAGGATAAACCCAGCCACCAGACACACACACTCTACCACACGCACAACTCACGTTACTTTAAAGGGCCCTGAGCTCAGACATCTTCCCGTTCTTACAACCTTTTCCTGCTGTCTGGAAGGACATAACAGCAGCAAGGGCAGACAGGTTATCTGTCCATTGATTGTGCACCAGACAGGTGCTGTGGTAAGAGTGCCACATCACCTCACTTTATCCTCAACCCATCCTGAAAGGCCCCGATTTTGCTGGTTGGTGAACTCACCTGGAGTCCATATGATCAAGAAGAGCTGCTTCATAACGTCAGACATATGGATCAATGAAATAGAATTGAGAGTCCAGAAATAAACCTCCACATTTATAGCCAACAGATTTTCAATAACGATGCCAACACAATTCAGTGGGGGGAAAGTACTGTCTTTCCAACAAATGGTGCCAGGACAACTAGATATGCACATGCATGAAAATCAAGCTTGACCCCAACCTCACACCAAATACAAAAATTAACTTAAAATGGAACAGTGACTTATTGTAAGTGCTAAAATTATAAACCTCTTAGAAAAATATAGGAGTAAGTTTTCATGAGTTTGGGTTAGGGCAAAAGCTCAAGCAGTAAAAATTTAAATAGGTAAATCAGACTTCATTAAAATTACAAACTTGAATGTCTCAGACTATACCATAAACAAAGTGAAAAGCCAATCCAGAAAATGAGACAAAATGTTTGCAAATCATATATTTGACTAGTACATAGGCCATACAGTAGTGTTAGTCACTCAGTGGTGTCCAACTCTGTGACCCCATGGACTGTAGCCCGCCAG
Organism: Muntiacus reevesi; assembly: GCF_963930625.1. NCBI lineage: Eukaryota > Metazoa > Chordata > Mammalia > Artiodactyla > Cervidae > Muntiacus > Muntiacus reevesi. The sequence goes on from NC_089255.1 coordinate 36,146,529, forward strand.
GCTCCTCTGTCCATGGGATTCTCCAGGCAAGAATACTAGAGTGGGTTGCCATTCCCTTCCCCAGGGCATCTTTCCTACCCAGGGATTGAACTTGGGTCTCCCACATTGCAGGCAGATTCTTTATCACTGCGCCACCTAAAACTCAGCAATTAAAAGACGAATAATCCAGTTAAAAATGGGCAATGGCTCTGTACATATATTTCTCCAGAGAAGATACAGAAGTGGCTAACAAAGTACATGAAAAGATGCTCAGCATCATTAACCATTAGAAAGTGAAAGAAAGTGAAGTCGCTCAGTCGTGTCCGACTCTTTGCGACCCCGTGGACTGTAGCCCACCAGGCTCCTCTGTCCATGGGATTCTCCTGGCAAGAATACTGGAGTGGGTTGCCATGAAATGCAAATTGAAACACAGTGAAATACCACTTCATACCTACAATGATGGCTCTAAGCAAAAAGATAGTGTTGATGAGGATGTGGAGAAACTGGAACCTTCATACACTATTGGTGGAAACAGAAAATGATTCAGTCACTTTGGAAAACAACCTGGCAGTTTTTCAAAACACTAACTACTGAGTTACTATATGATTAGGTGATTCTGCTTCTAGGTTTATACCCAAGAGAATGAGACAGGGTGCTCGGGGCTGGTGCACTGGGATGACCCAGAGGGATGGTATGGGAAGGGAGATGGGAGGGGGGTTCAGAATAGGGAACACACACACAAAAAAAAGAATAGGGAACACATGTACACCTGTGATGGATTCATGTCAATGTATGGCAAAACCACTACAATATTGTAAAGTAATTAGCCTCCAACTAAAATAAATAAATTTATATTAAAAATATATATATAAGAAAAGAACATGGAAAAAAAAAAGGAATGTATGTTTTCACAAACACTCATACATGAATGATCATGGCAGCATTATTTAAAATAGCCCCAAATGTGGGAAAAACCCAAATGCCCATCAACTCCTGAATGATAAAATATGGTACAGCCATATGGTGGAACACTATTTAACCATAAAAAGGAATGAGGCACTGTTCAACACAGATGAACCTTGAAAACATTATGCTATGTGAACAAAGCCAGACACAAGGGCCATATGCTGTATGATTCCATTTATACGAAACGTTCAGAGGATGCAAATCCGGAGACAGGAAGTAGACTAGTGGTTGCCAGGGTCTGCAGGGAGAAAAATGGACAATGATTGCTAACAAAGTCAAGGTTTCTTTTTAGGATGATGAAAATGTCCTACAATTCACTGTGGTGATAGTTGTACAACTCAGTAAATATACCACACACACAGACACATAAAACCCACTGAATTGTTTAAAGAGAGAGATAGAGAGAATGCAAAACTTTTTTAAAATGGGGAAGAAGAGCCTTTTTCCTTTGCAGCTTTGCTGACAGCTTCTTCCCATGCCCCGCTTCTTGACCAGAATTCCTGTAAGGCCCAGGGTTAGAGCGGCTTGTACACAGGTCCATTTATTGCAGCCAAGTGTGAGAACACGGACTGGAGCCTGTGTCTCATTCATTTTGATTCTTGGCATCCAGGACAGTGCTTGGCACTCAGTAGGAATCAACATAAATGTGTGTTGAATGAATAGTGTGTGTGTGTGTGTGTGTGCGCGCGCGCGCGCGCTCAGTTGGTCAGCTGTGTCTGACTCTGTGACTGTAGCCCGCCAGGCTCCGCTGTCCATGGGATTTCCCAGGCCAGAATACTGGAGTGGGTTGCCATTTCCTTCTCCAGAGGATCATCCCTGACCCAGGAATAGAACCCATGTCTCTTGCGTCTCCTGCACTGGCAGGCAGATTCTTTACCACTGCGCCATCTGATCTCAAGCATGCCCCTTATATTATTCATTCATTTTTATACCATCACTTCTAAAACAAAGGAGTGCCAAAAAGATCACACATACAGTATCTGTTCATTATTTAAAAATTCTTTTTCCACTAAATATTTTTTTTAAACCAGACAATCAATTGATGTTGTCCCTTTTCTACTTTCAGAGAGAGATGATTTCAAATTTTAAAAGCTAATTATCAATAAAATGATAGAGATACATGGGGGAAAGGTAGAAACAGTCAAAAATAGTATATTCAGTCCCTGAACAAACTCTGCATTTCAAATAACTTGACAAAAATTACCCCTATTCTGAGACAAAAGACTTTAAGAGGCAAGAAACCAATATCAACCAACACAAAAGGCTGATTAAATGCAGCTTTTGAAAACTCTTTGGCCTTCAACAACAATACATTGAGATGATGAAAGTAATAGTAACAGCTAGCATTTATTGAGCATTTACTATGTACTAGGCTGGGTATTATATTCTGCTTTCTAGGTTTTAACTCAGTTACACCAGCATAGCACAATAGTAGGTACTGTTATTACCCTCATTTCCCAGAGAGACTCACAACTTCTCCATGGCTGCATGACTGATAAATGGCTGAGCTAAACTGGAACCCAGGAAGTCTCCTGCCCATGCACTTCCTGCCAAAGGACACAGGGAAGCCTATAGGGACTTAAATCCCTTGAGTGGACCTAGGAAAGCAATTTGTTTGATTCTAGGTTTACAGACTGAGTAATGTAGGTTATAAACAAAACCTCAGGAAAAAACATGAATATGCAGGAATTGAAATCCATGTGTGAATATCTGATGCTTGAAAGCCTATTTTTTTCCTGTTTTATAGCTCCTTTATACAACAGGTGGAAAATACCTGAATGGACAACATGGTCAGACAAAACCTGCAAAACCTTGACCTGCCCCACTGTGGAAGGTTGGCACCTTCTGAACTTTCAGCCACTAGGCCTCCCAACCTTCTGAGACTGTAGCCCTCCCACCTCACCCCCATCACATTGAGCTCAATGCCTTATCTGTTTCCTTCCGGGCACTCACCACTATTTATAATGACTTTGTTTACCTGCTCTTCTTGTCTTACTCTCCCGTCAGAATGTAAATTCGGTAAGAGCGGTGACCATGACCATCTTCTTTGGGGTTTTTGTTTGCCAGTAGTTTGTTCAACGAATAATAACTGTCTATGTAGGTGACACCTTTCTTTTAGAACAATTCAGGAACATCAGTGACTGGCTGGATGACCACACTAGGCCGAAGCAACTCCAGGGCAGGGATGGTACCTGGTACCTTGTTCCTCTTTATGCTCCCAGTTCCCAGCTCAGTACCAGGCACAGAGGAGCTCACTGCATCTTGACTGAACTTGTTCATTAATGAAACACTGTCAATGTAGAGGGTAGTCTCTGTTTGGAGTACCTCAAGTACACTCAACTTCTGGATTCAAGGGTGAAGGTGTAAAGGCATGCTGATGAAGCCCGGGGATGCCCTAAAGCTGGGAGGAGCCACACAGGGGATAGGGAGAGGAGTTAACAGAGTTTGAATAGTCTTAAAGCCAAAATCCCAGAAACACAACAAAAAATTCAAGAAACGCTGTACCAGGGTGGGAGGAGAGGGAATTAAGGTAAAAACTTCCAGTCAAAAGGTAAAAACTTCCAGTCAGTTCAGTCGCTCAGTCGTGTCCAACTCTTTGCGACCCCATGGACTGCAGCACGCCAGGCCTCCCTGTCCATCACCAACTCCCGGAGTTTACTCAAACTCATGTCCATTGAGTTGGTAATGCCATCCAACCATTTCATCCTCTGTCATCCCCTTCTCTTCCCACCTTCAATCTTTCCCAGTGTCAGGGTCTTTTCCAATGAGTCCGTTCTTCGCATCAGGTGGCCAAAGGAGTTTCAGCTTCAGCATCAGTCCTTCTAAAGAATATTCAGGATTGATTTCCTTTAGGATGGACTGGTTGGATCGCCTTGCTGTCCAAGGGACTCTCAAGAGTCTTCTCCAACACCACAGTTCAAAAGCATCAATTCTTCTGCACTCAGCTTTCTTTACAGTCCAACTCTCACATCCATACATGACTACTGGAAAAACTTCCAAGTGTAAGATAAATAACTACTAGGGAGGGATTCATGTACAACACAGTAGAGATAATTAACTTTGCTATATGCTATAAATGAAAGTTAAGAGTTATCACAAGGAAAAAAATTTTTTCTATTTCTTTAATGTATCTATATAAGATGACGGATTCTCAATAAATCTATTGTGGTAACCATTTCATGACATATGTAAGTCAAATCATTATGTGGTACTCTTCAAGTTTATATAATGACATATGTCAATTCTATCTCAACAAAACCAGGGTGAGAAAAAAAAAGTCCCTGTAAGAACTATTAGGATGGGAAGGTGGGGACACGAGCTGCACCTATAATGATGGTCACATGTCCAGTGAGCTCAGGGGACCAGGTCTGAGATGCTGGGACGATCCTGAGCCGTGTCTGTATTGTGTGGTGAACAGAACGAAGGAGAAGGGTACTCCCTTGCCTCCCCCTTTATTTAATTATTATTTCTATGGCTATTTATAACATTATACAAGTAAGGCCTGAACTTCTCCTAGAGGGTATTCAGCAGGCATTAGCAGGCCCCCTCAGAAACTCTCCATGAAGTTCCACCTTGGGTTGTGCGGTCTACTTGAAGGACAGGCTGCACTTGCTGCCTCTGTCCCACCCTGGGAGCCGCTGGCCTCATCAGCCTCCAGCTCTCAGCTCTCCAGGTGCTTCTTAGAAGGATCTTTGCTCGGTCAGACCTGGCTAACGTCTTGCTCCAAGTCTCGTTGCTCTTTTAAGGAAGAAGACTCATTCCTCCATGTAGTGTTGTGTTTTCTGCTCTCATGCTCCCTGTTCCCAAAGCCAGAGAGCAGACGTCATTCTTTTTATTTTTTTTTTTACATTTTAAACCAAATTTGTTTGATTTAGCACATTTAGATAAAACAAACACTCAGACAGAAAGACACACTCACCCCATAAGCACAGTGGGAATTAGCCTAAAATCCTTGTCTTCTTTTCGACTTTATCTATGCCAGTATTAAAAACTCTCCTCCCTCGCATATTTCCTGGTCACACTATGTTAGGACAAAAAGCAATTCCCTAGTAACTGAAGACTGCAACGACCTTGATTTTAACACTAACAAAGTAGCGTTCAGTAAGTCACCCAAAAGACTACGCAGACGTCATTCTTATCAGGACATCTCTAAACATTCTCTCCCCTGTCTCGGGCAGCCTTCAGAATCTGGTCTTTTGTCTTTCAAGTTCAAAAAATGGACTTCCCTGATTACAGTTTGTTTTCACCATCACTATTTTTTCAGCACCTTTAATAATTACTGGCTGGATTTCCATGCCCTGCTTCACATTCTGTCAATTCTTTCGTGCTATTATGTTTGGGTACCTCCGCTGTGTTGGCAGCCTGCTCATGTGTACCTGTTAAGTCTTCAGAGGTCTTTTTTTAATTCTTGAAGTCATTCCTTACTATACTTCCAAAATCAGGAAGACATAAGGATGTCTATACGTAAATATTAAGACATTAATCAACGATTGTGAAGCTAATGTTGTTGCCTGTTATGTTATTTGAAGTGTGGTTAGATCTCTTCTGTTTCATGAATCATCATTAATGATTGCTTTTACTAGCAGGACATTTTCTGCCCTTCTAATTTTCACTGTCTTCTCAGTTCTATTCACTGACTTATAATGAGAAAGACTTATAGAGAGAAGGGATTAGACATTAGACGAGGCCCTCAGACTTTCATTTGACAAGCTGCTGGTTCTACATCCTAGGTCCGACCTGCTGGCAGATCTGTTTTCTGCTGGAAAATTCAGATCAAGAGTTTTTTTTCCCCTTCTTCTAGAGTTATTTACACTTTTTAAAAGGGAACATTGTACTATTTCTGTTATCAAAATCAAAGTCTGTTGAAGGCTATACAAAACCCCACACTCTCAGAAACCACAATTACTCGCTGCTAAAACAGCACCTTCCAAATACTTATGTGTAAACAGATGAACAAGCATACCAGCGGCCACTTTAGAATTTTCCCAGTCTTCTCCTCATCAGACAGGGACATCATGATTAGAGCCAGAACCCAGAGGTCTGTACCATGCAGTTGGGAACACACTTGTGTTCATGCCAGGTCCAAAAATAAATCCTAGATGATGTTTAGGTTTGGCACGACATAGACAGTACTTTAGGAAGCAAACAATTCAGGAGCTGGAATAACAAGAGATTGGGAATGAAAAAAAGGATGTGTGGATAAATGCTCTTTTCTCATCACATAGAATCAAAAATCTGGATGCCATCTTCTAGGCAATGGATAGTCTCAGGAGTGAACCTGGTTAGATTTCACCCACCCGCTTCAAGAAAAGAACTTAGAAAATCTTAAGAATTTTAGAAAAATTGTAGAAAATTTTAGGTAGCTTTTACTTCAGTAGAATAAAATTATTATTATACATCAGAATATTTATTTTTTTATTGAAGGATAATTGCTTTACAGAATTTTATTGTTTTCTGTCAAACCTCAACATGAATCAGTCATAGGTATACATATATCCCCTCCCTTTTGAAACTCCCTCCCTTCTCCTGCTCCATCCCACCCCTCTAGATTGATACTGAGTCCCTGTTTCAGTTTTCTGAGTCGTATAGCAAATTCCCATTGGCTCTTTTACTTATGGTAATGTAAGTTTCCATGTTACTCTTTCCATACATCTCACCCTCTCCTCCCCTCTCCCCATGTCCATAAGTCTGTCTGTTTCTCCATTCAGTTCAGTTACTCAGTCATGTCAGACTCTTTGCAATCCCATGGACCACAGCATGCCAGGCCTCCCTGTCTATCACCAACTCCCAGAGTTTGTCAAACTCACGTCCATTGAGTTGGTAATGCCATCCAACCATCTCATCTTCTGTCGTCCTCTTCTCCTTCCCACCTTCAATCTTTGCTAGAGTCAGGGTCTTTTCAAATGAGTCAGTTCTTCGCATCAGGTGGCCAAAGTATTGGAGTTTCAGCTTCAGCTTCCTTATAATGAATATTCAGGACTGATTTCCTTTAGGAGGGGCTACTTGGATCTCTCCATTGCTGCCCTGTAAATAAATTCTTCAGTACCATTTTTCTAGATTCCACATATATGCGTTAGAATACGATATTTATCTTTCTCTTTTGGACTCACTTCACTCTGTATAATAAGTTCTAGGTTCATCCACCTCATTAGAACTGATGCAAATGCATTCATTTTTATGGCTGAGTAACAGTCCATTGTATATATGTACCACAACTTCTTTATCCATTCATCTGTCAATGGACATCTAGTTTGCTTCCATGTTCTAGCTATTGTAAACAGTGCTGAAATGAACAAGGGGATACATGCGTCTTTTTCAGTTTTGCTTTCCTCAGGGTCCATGGCTAGGAGTGGGATTGCTGGGTCATATGGTGGTTTTATTCCTAGCTTTTTAATAAATCTCCATACCATCTTCCATAGTGGCTGTATCAATTTACATTCTCACCAAGAGTGCAAGAACATACCCTTTTCTCCATACCCTCTCCAACTTTATTGTTTGTAAAGCAGTTGTATTGTATTGTATTGATGATGGCCATTCTGACCAGTGTGAGGTGATATTTCATTATAGTTTTGATTTCCATTTCTCTAATAGTGAGTGATATTGAGCATCTTTTCATGTGTTTGCTAGCCATCTGTATGTCTTCTTTGGAGAAATGTCTGTTTCGGTCTTTTTCCCATTTTTTGAGTGGGTTGTTTGTTTTTCTGGCATTGAGTTGTATGAGCTGCTTGTATATTTTGGAAATTAATCCTTTGTCAGTTTCATTTGCTATTATTTTCTCCCATTCTGAGAGCTGTCTTTTCACCTTGCTTATAGTTTCCTTTTCTGTGCAAAAGCTTTTAAGTTTAATCAGGTTCCCCACTTGTTTACTTTTGTTTTTATTTCCATTAGTCAAGGAGGTGGGTCATAGAGAATCTTGCTTTGATTTATGTCATTGAGTGTTCTGCCTAGGTTTTCCTCTAAGTTTTATAGTTTCTGGTCTTACATTTAAGTCTTTAATCCATTTTGAGTTTATCTTTGTGTATAGTGTTAGGAAGTGTTCTAATTTCATTCTTTTACACATAGCTGACCAGTTTTCCCAGCACCATTTACTGAAGAGACTGCCTTTTCCCCACTGTATATTCTTGCCTCCTTTGTCAAAAATAAGGTACCCATAGGCATGGGTTTATTTCTGGGCTTTCTGTCTTGTTCCATTGGTCTGTATTTCTGTTTTTGTGCCAGTACCATACTGTCTTGATGACTGTAGCTTTGTAGTATAATCTGAAGTCAGAAAGGTTGATTCCTCCATCTCCATTCTTCTTTCTCAGGACTGCTTTGGCTATTCAGGGTCTTTTGTGTTTCCATATGAATTGTGAAATTTCTTGTTCTAGTTTTGTGAAAAATGCCATTGGTAATTTGATAGGGATCTCATTGAATCTGTAGATTGCATTTGGTAGTATAGTCATTTTCTCCATCTGCTTATGTCATCTTTTGATTTCTTCCATTAGTGTCTTATAGTTTTCTGTGTACAGTTCTTTTGTCTCCTTAGGTAAGTTTATTTCTAGATATTTAATTCTTTTTGTTGTAATGGTGAATGGGATCAATTCCTTAATTTCTCTTTCTGATTTTTCATTGTTAGTATATAGAAATGCAAGTGATTTCAGTGTATTGATTTTGTATCCTGCAACTTGTTAAATTCACAATCTAGTAATTATCTGATACTATCTTTAGGGTTTTCTATGTACAGTATCATGTCATCTGCAAACAGTGAGAGCTTTAATTCTTCTTTTCCAATCTGGATTCCCTTTATTTTTTTTTCTTCTCTGATTGCTGTAGCTAGGACTTCCAGAACTATGTTAAATAATAGTGGTAAAAGTGGACACCCCTGTCTTGTTCCTGATCTTAGGGGGAACGCTTTCAATTTTTCACCATTGACAATAATGTTTGCTGTAGGCTTATCATATATGGCCTTTACTATGTTAAGGTAGGTTCCTTCTATGCCAATTTTTTGAAGAGTTTTAATCATAAATGGGTGCTGAATTTTGTCAAAGACTTTTTCTGCATCTATTGAGATGAACATATGGTTTTTATCTTTCAAATTGTTAATATAGTGTATCACATTGATTGCAGAGTATTTTAATTCCTGCTTGATGAGAATTCTCTATGTCAGCCAAGAAAGCTACAGGTTAGTACCTAAGTTCACTCTTTTTTTCCTGAAGATTTTTTGTTAACTATAATTAAACTGAGAAACATCACAGTCATAAGTAGTATTCTAAAAATTGCCCCAAAACCAATTACTCTAGTGGGTTTTATTTATAGAGCTACCAAGGCGGAGATCTAGATATTTATTTCCCCCAAGGCAGACCTTGCATTCTTGTTTTACTCTGGGTCATAGAGCAGGACCTGACTTCTAGGGTCCATATTAATATTCTGCTGATGAGAAGGCTGTGCTAGGACACGTTCCAACTGGTAAAGATCACTTCTAGCATAAGAGTGGATTTGCCAAGTTTGCCTCAAACCAAACACCCCAAAATATGAATCATCATGTAGAAATGTCAACTGTTTTTCTGGTCACCTCTGACTTTGGCCAAGAGAAGAGCAATGACCATGAAATGCCACGTCCTCCTAGTAATCACACTTGCTCTCTTTACTCAACGGAGTAGAAAGGATGCAGGTTTATGATGGCACAAGAGAGAAGAATGAACGAGGAAGAAGGGAGCCACAGGGGAGGGGAGGCACTTGACTAAACCCCAGGTTCAGGACTCCTTCCTGGAGATATATCCGCACTGGGCCATCTGGTTCCCAGAACTCTGGGGTGACTGGGCAATGCCCTGGGGGCACCTGAGGACCACCAGTGATGATGAAGTCAGCTCCCCAGCTTAGGTCACTCCTTCCCTGTTTGACCACCAGCAAAGCAACACTATATTCCACTGCCCCACCCACCATTTGCCTCATTCCATGCTGACGGGAGAACTCTGAGTGTGATGCAGTCAGTAGGTCTTCCTGGGGGTGCTCTGCAGTCACCCCATGCTCATTACCTCTTCCTGCATCTGCATGGTCTGCCCAGGATGTGCCCATCTGGGGCTGCACAGCCTGCAGGCTAGAGGGTGGATGGGGTCCACTCAGCAGTGTCAGCCTGCAGCCACTGCCTGAAGTATACATACCCCCAGCCTGTTCTTCAAAAGTGGTGCCTTAATAGCTTTTGCTTTGTCCACTCCCCAGTTGTCAAGCCTGGTCGCCCACCTGCCCAGCTACTGGGGAAGGAATTCTTACAAACTCTGTTAGGCTCGGCATCCCCAGAGTAGTGAGGGTGAGTGGTTCCCTGGTTAGGGCTGGGCTCCTGTCTGTGCATGACTGTATGCAGGTTTAGCTTAGCAAATCCTCAGTGAAGAGCACCGTGCAGACACACAGCAAGGGTTCAACCTCTGGTGGCTGTTCTTATACTGCTATTAGGAATATACACTTTGAGGAGACACTATGTGTGTAAGAGGGACCTGCTTGATGAGACTCTGCCTGCCAAAGGTTAATCAATCAATCACACCAAGGGACAGGGAGGAGGCGAGACAACCACGCCTTTCTCTTTCACAGATGAAACATCTGTCGGGGAGGCAAAGCCCCACTAGTAAGGTCAATGGTGGATGTTTCAAACGTTCTGCGGGGTCACAGATTGTCTCTGAGGCTCATCCAATGTTGACATAGAGGACTGACAAAGGTGGGGCTGTGATCTACGAGCTAGAGGGACAGCAGCAGATAGGAACATGTGCGAAAATGCAGCACTATTTGCAATAGTTAAAGCTGAAGCAGCTTTAAAACAGCACACATTCTTTGGGGTTAATATGTTGAAACTGTCAACTAAGTGACCCCAACCAGCAACGATGCCACAGCACGGTATGGTACCAGCTGCTGTCTGTCAGGGTGGCAGGGACTGGCCGACTGGCTGGAACCATATGTGCTATTTCTGGGCATAGGATGTGAGTAAGGACTTGTCACAGTAAGTCAGACTAGGATATGAGTCAGTTATTATAAAGTGCTGAAAAGAACTGTCTTCAAGGCATCCTGAGCATATCACACCATGCTAATTTCTCTGAAGGAGCTACAGGTTGAAAGACACTTAGAATCACTAAGCCAGGGAGAAACCCTGAAGAATATAGATGACTAGTATTGGTCAGAGGCCTACCAATAACAAGGAATAGATAGGGCTGAAGCTAAAATCCAGAGGTCCTAAAATTTAGGACCAACAACCAAAAATCAAGTTGTATAGGATGTCCCTGGTGGTCCAGTGGTTAAGAATCCACTTTCCAATGCAGGGACATAGGTTTGATCCCTGGCAGGGAAACTAAGATCCCATAGGTTGTGGGGCAACTAAGCCCGAGCACCAGAGCCCATATGCTGTGAAGCCTATGCACCACAACTAGAGAGAAGCCCCCATGCCACAACTAGAGAGCCCACACCCTGCAATGAAAAGTCCCACATGATGCAAATAAGATATGATGCAGGCAAATAAATAAACATATTTTTTTAAAAAGTCAAGTTGTAAGAAATGTGCACGGTAATCACATTTCTGTTAAAACAGTATGTTTGTACACACACAGAAAAAAGTCTCTAAGGAGCTGGAGAAAACAAATAATAATGGTTATTTGTGGTCTTTTCTGTAAGTACAACATTCTTGGAGGCCTTGGGGAAGCCTAATGGCCCACCAAGTCCCTGAACACATGGATGAAGGCACAGCAAGGCAGTCAGAGACTGCAAAATCAGCATTTCTCAAATGCCATGAGAAGGGAGGGCTGACAGACATGGGATGCTCTTTCTTGACCCCTGTCATAGGACCCTTGCTTTCTGGCTCCCGGGTGTGTCCCAGGGCTGGTGTACTGCACTTCTGTTCCAGGAATGCTGGGGGAGTGCACTGTCTGGCCATAATCCTGTGAGTCCTGTTCAAGGGGCTGTGAAGAATTACCAGTGAGGAGTGACAGTAGAAACTAATCCACTCTGGCTTCTCCCTCCCAGCAAAGCCTCCAGGAACTGCCCTTAGTTTCAGAGGCCAGCACAAGGCCTCTGGACCTGCCTCTGGGACCACAGGAGTCTATCCTAGTGCTCTCCCTGTCAGGAATTTCCTCCCTGTAGGTAAATGGTCTTCTGATCTGCTTCTGATAGCCCCTTCACTAGGAGGGTGGGGGAAACCACAGGCTCATTGGTTGAAGCACAGTGCATGGGTCTGGAAACAGCATTGCCTTAGCCTTGCATTGTGAAGGTTGAAGAAGCCCAGATGTCACTGTTCTTTACAAGCATTTTCGGTCTTTCACAGATTCCCTTTGAACGCCTCATCATCTCTCCTTTCCCATCCATGTACGTGCTAAGTCACTAGTTGTGTCTGACTCTGTATAACCCTATGGACTGTAGTCCACCAGGCTTCTCTGTCCATAGTATTCACCAGGCAAGAATACTGGAGTAGGCTGCCATGCCCTCCTCCAAGGGATCTTTCCAACCCACAGATTGAACCCATGCCTCTTATGTCTCCTGCACGGGCAGGCAGGTTTACCACTAGCACCACCTGGGAAGCCCAGAGCTTCCCTTAGGTGATTCCAATTCATCCCCTGGGTTCCAGCTCCAATGTCTCCTCTGGAGAGCCTTTCCCAACAACCCAAGGCCAGATATCCCCCTTACACCCTGACAGACAGTTCCCATCATAGAATGATTATTCCGACTCTTGTTTTCTATTTATTTCTGTGATAAAATAACTAATATCCATCTTCCTCATTAGAACACAAGATCCTCCAGGCCAGAAACTGCATCTGTTTTTTCCACATCCCCAGTGTGCATTACAGAGTCTGGTGCCAAATATATGCTAATACCAATAAAGCCTCATTCAATGGAAGGCTGCTGCAGAGGCAACTGGGGTAGAAGATGTGCCAGTATTCTGGGGAAGTAGAGCAGCAGGGAGGGCTCTCTCTCTTGGGGTGACTGGTTGGCCACCTTTATTTCTTGTTATGTGTCCAAGTGAGTGGTTAGTAAGTGACAGGCCCTCTCTTAAAGTCTGAAGATTTATGTGAGGCAGGTACTAACAGTAGATGACAATACTTAAAGGAATTAAACAGGGGCAAAAATCCTCTGCTGACATCACACAGAGACTTAGTCGGCCCTGGGGGTGGAGGTGGGGGTGGGGGGACTTGGATGGGCGGGGCAAGCACTGACCTCGGCTGATGCGCTGTTTCTCTCCAGACAGGATGCCGGGGCTGTCGATTATGCTGATGCTCTTCAGGACCTCATTGGGCAGCTGGGAGCACATAAATCTGGAAGAAAGGAATCAAAGTTGGGATCAGAGCCTGCTCGTTGCAGATTGCTCTAATCTCATAGCTCCTTGGCCTCTCCTGGCCTCTCCTCTCTTTGGAGTCAGTGTGATGGCAAAGTCCCTCAGCCCCACCTGTCTCTCCTCTATGCTGCTCTTCAGACAAGCGTCCTGGGCTTCTCCTCCCAGGGAATCCCATGCTTCCTTCAGGGTCACTGCCTCACTCGGCTGGAGTGTCCTGAGCCTTGTCCAGTCCGTGCCCACTCCCCAGTGTGCCAGCAGAGGTACTAGGGCCTGTTTTCACTGGTGCCCCAGGGACCATGCTATGGCTCAGGGTGTGGCAAGCTCCAATGGGCAACACCCCAAATCCTCCAGGTGCTTTGGTGTGCTAAGAACAGACAAAAGGGCAGCTGTCAGCAGGGCCCTGGCCAGGCATCTCCAAGCTGCCTTTGTTGTCCTTCACCTCCCTGATACCACCTCCTCCTCCTCATCCTAATCCCTCTGCCATGCTTCCAATCAGCTGCCCTGGTGTAGGCCTTGGAAGCAGCTGATTGGAAGCATGGCAGAGAGATTGGGATGAGGAGGAGGAGGTGGTGACCACAGCCTGAGGGTCAGCAGACCTGGGTTCAGGCCAATAACCTGCTTGGACCCTGGACAAGGGCTTCCCCAGGGAATTGGGCCTCAGTTTCATCATGTGTAAATAGAGACACTTGCCAGGGGCTGGAGAGGCTCTTTTAGCTTTGACACTGTGTAACTCCAGAGCACCAGAGGGAAATGCTCTGTTACTTCCACCCCAGGCAACCCAGGGGGATCTCTGTTAGGAATTGTGTATGTTTTAAGCCAGAAACTGTAGAGGGTCTCTCCTTTTCCTGTATTGTAAATGGCTAACTTCAGGGTCTGTGTAGGCAGAAGGCTCGAAAATCCTCGGGGAAAACTCAATTCTTCCATTCAGTGGAACTGGTGGGATTACTCAGCACGTAAACATGCTGGGAATGCACGAGAGGGAGGCCTGCCCAGCCGTCCCAGCCCCAAGTGTGGACAGCACAGCCCCCTCACAGCTCAGGGTCGGGAGCCCTGAGCATGAGATGGGATCACTGACACAGCAAGTGAACTTTTGTTCAAGGTGCTCAGGACAAGTTTCTCAGACATTCTTTCCCACTTTTTTCAAGTTAGCCCAGGAAGATGTCAGAATGATGACTATGATCATTTTACAGCTGGAAAAGTTGAAGTATAGTGCAGTTATGACATGTGAGGCCATGCCTCTAATGGGTGGTTGGCTGAGGACTGCAGCCTAATATTTCTGATGTCAGTTGAGTTGAACTTAACCCCTAAAATAAAAATTTCATAACATTAAAAAAATAAGGGGTCAATTTCATTTATGAGAAGCCCCTCATTTCTGATTTTCTCCTGTCCCTCCACTTTTATAAACCCCACTGTCCGACACTCAGACAGAACCGTGAGAGTAAAGTGCACCGGGATCACTAACTTCTCTAAGTTCACAGAGAAAAAAATGCCATATTTGTGTCTCTAGAACTCGGGTAGAAACAGAATTCTGAGCATATCTGTGGTAGACTGAATTTCTTGTGGGTAATCTGGTCTCTTATCACAGTCCGATCCTTTTTATCAGGTGGCTCAAGACACCTGGTGATGCTAAGAACACTGGACATATGTAAAACCATTTCGCAAAAAGTACTTCTGTGAGAGGTTAACCTTTTTCCCAGACCACAAGCTCACACTAAATATCAATTTTTCCAAAACACAGAAGCCCTGGATTCTCATGTGAAGTTAACAGAGGGATTCAAAATTTATAAACCACCACTCCCTCTGTGCAGTGCAGAGACAAAGCTTTAACAACTCACATGCCTCCTGAGGCAATAGCAGAGCCAAAATGTGTGAGCCACAAAACAAGACAGTCAGATGGTGTGACATCATCACACAACGTGTAAGAAAGCAGGCCCAGGGCCAGGAAGGATGACTGCAGATGAAAGGGGGTGGAAAAGAAGAGGGAGGGGAAGAGGAGGAGGAGGGTGCTCTCCGGGGGCACCCCAAATAGGGTGACGAGGGTTGAATGTGTAAAGTTGAACTTAGCATAGCCTGCCCAGTATGCACTGGGGGGCAGCTTGGGGAGGTGGGCCAAGGAGCACAGAGCACAAATTAGCTTTCAAGACCCTCATGTGGGAGCACAGCCCACACTCTAAGGGCTAGAACCACACTCATGTTTTCTTAAATAGTTATACTATAATCAGAAAAAACCCTAAGGCAATGCTGCTAGAACAATCTGGTCTTCCTTTCATGAAAGGAAGGTGAAACGTGGGTTATTTATCGGGTATAACACAGCCAGCCTTGGGTCAGGCCTTTCCCACTGATATGTGTCTCCTGAAAAGTTTCCAAGCACAGGATTTGCTGTCCCGGGATGGATTTCCTACTTCTTCCGGACTTGCCTTGTCTTGTACATTTCATGTGAAACATGCAGCCAATTAAGCTTCATATAAGCTCATGGGGAGCCTCATATAAGCTTTATGAAGTATGTCCCTCATCCAGGGCTGGTCTATTTTATTTTCTGATAAAAGGAGAGAAGGAAGGGATCAAACCTACAGGACCCCCATTGGCTGTCACCCCTTCAACCAAGAAAGGCTGAGTGGTAGTAGAGATGGGGTGCATAAAGGATTGGCCCAGCTGTAAGGTCTCAGGGCAGGGGCTAAGAGTCTGACCACACTGTAAGACAGCACAGAAGGGGGGTTCTGGTTCTTAAAAGTTACCTCCAAACACTAACATTCCAATCCAGTGATCAACATTTTAAAAGAGCCAGGCAGTAGCTTAATAGAGATTCCATTTCCAGTGCAGCGATACCAGTAGCCGCAGCAATCGTCAAATGGCACAAACATCACTGACCACTTACTGTGTGCCAGGCACTGTCCTGAGTACTTTCCATGAACTCACATTAACTCACTCAATCCTGGCCACGACCCTCAGCAGTGGGGCTGTACATCTCCATTTTACAAAGGACAAGACTAGGGTCAAAGGGGGCAAATGCGGCCACCCCAAAAATATGTCTCACTGGCATGAAGAATAATTTAGGCTAATTATTTTTAAGGCCCCCTGAACTCAGGAAGCATCTCTGACCTCCCTTCTAACTGCCTAGGGAAAGCAGACAGAGAATCTGTTCCAGGAAGGGAGCTGTCACCAGAGATAAATATAGTATCAACGAGGTGAGGCGATAGGAACCTTGCACAGTTTTATTTATTAAAACTCCTCACTGTGTCCCATTGTCTCTGCACAGGCCAGCAAACACTTGCTTACCAAACATTTGTTTTTCTAGCTCCATGTCACTGCCTTCCTCTTCTCCTTGAGATTCCAAACCACTGCCTCCAACATTCTCCTCTGTCTTTAACTGGAGATGGTATTTAGAAAGCGAAGGGCTTCAGCCATTTGGGGGAGTTATTCCATTTTCCTGGGTCTCTCTCATGTATATACATAATTAAAGTTTTGTTTGATTTTCTCCTGTTAACCTGTCTTAAGTCAACTTAATTCTTAGACCAGCCAGATGAACCTAGAAGGGTAGAGGAAAATTTTTTCCTCCCCAGCAGGGGCACAGAGGGGTCACATGCCATAACTTGCCAAGTCACATAGCTGGTAGCTGACAGAGCTAGGATGCAGACCTGGCAGTTAGGCTGTTGTTGCCATTTCATGCATTTGAGTCACCACTGTGTATCTTTTTATACACAGAGGGCAACATCCTAGAACAGAGAAGTGATGTGCCACAGCCCTGGAACTCCACCAAAGAGGCCCCTTTTGTGGGACTTGCCCTCAATTTACTAGTGGAGGGTGGAGCAGTGACTGGGAGGCAAAAGATCCGGTTCGTAACCTCTTTTTTCTCACTCACCCTGTGACCTCGGTCAGGTCTGAGCAACTCTATTGGCCTGAGGACTCCCAGGTAGACCTTTAGGTTCACCTAGGTTTACCATGGAAGAGAGTATGACACTGTTCCTGCCCAGGCTCACTTTACTGATAAGAGCAAAATCAGAGAGATGAAATACTTCCTAAATTGACAGTGAATAGCACCCAGAGTGCAAAAAGACCTTGACAACTAACATGCAGAAATTATTATTACATGGTCCTACCACAAAGGCCTGATCTAAACTTCCACTGCCCAGGAGGAATTTAATTTCACAACCAGACTGTAAAAAGCCTGTGGTTACCCCTTTGGTCGAGTCTTATAGAAATAGCACTTTTGAGAGTAAAAGATGGTTGAACATTGGCAATCCCATGCAGCTCAACCCCCACATGGCCTTTTCTAAATCAGGTCTCCCTCTCCCAACCACCACAGGGGGAAAACTGGTTTTCTGGGCTGACAGGACCAGGGCTGTGCAGGCAGCGGCCGATAAAGAACAATGGCTTAATGCCGTAAGAGCCATTGCAAATCCTGAGGATAAAGGTTAATAGGATGGGCTTCAGGGAGTTTATTAGGGAAAAACACACCACCCAAAACAAAACAAAATAAAACCCTGTTCCCCAAACCAGTTACTCTCTCAGCTTAAAAAAAAAAAAAAACACACACACAGTTTTGCTAGTGAATCAAGAGTGATTCTTGGCAAGAGCCTATTTTCCTTAATCTCTGCAGCTCAATTATCTGGTGGAGTCAGCATGTGTCTGGACCAATGCTGTTTACTTGCATTAAGTCAGCTTTTTAAATAAATTCCCAGCAGTACTAAGTGACTGTGCAATATTCATAGTCTTTAAAAAGTCCATTTAGTGAAGTCTCACTTAATCAAAAGCATAGAGGTAACAAGCAGAGTATAACTACAAAAAGACACATATGTGTTCTATTATTGCTAAGCCATTTTGCAAATTCAAGACTGGCTGTTTTTTGTGTTTTGATCACACCGTCACCCCCATCAGGCCTGGCCAAAATAACAGGAGCACTGGAAGTACTGTTCAGATTCCTTCAACTTAGAAGGAAGTTTCAAAATTTCAATCCCTTAGGGCCAGTGATGAGTTATTTTAGAAAGAGAAACAGGAGAAGTAAATGAGATTAAGGACTTCTTCTGTGGAAGGTGACAGTTTAAAATCACATTAGCTCCTAAACAGAAAATGATGCCTGTAGCTATCTGGATTAAAAAAAAAAAAAGAACACCATTTTCTGAAAAGTAGATTGAGGGAAAATAAAATAACTAATCCAAATGTAGGAAGAAAGGTCAGAGGCCAGCTCGCCAACTCCTGCCCTTTCTTCAACTAACCAAACATGTCAGTGTCTCAGAGGACTCGTGCCCTCAATGTGCTGTTGGGGCGTCCCCTCCTCTGTGATGTGGAACTACCCCCTGACAACAGACTTTGAAACCTAAAGAACCACACTCCCTTGGAGCAACTCCGAGACACGCTTGCCTGTGGAATTTTCTTCTAAAGTAAAGCAGAATGGTGAAGTCTCAGAATGTCTCATTAAGGTATTTTAGAACTCTTTGTTCTAGAAGCAACTTCTTTTCATTGCTCAAGTGTGTGTGCTTGTGCTCAGTAGTGTCCAACTCTTTGCGACCCCATGGACTGTAGCCCACCGGGCTCCTCTGTCCGTGGGATTTTCCAGGCAAGAATACTGCAGTGGGTTGCCATCTCCTCCTCCAGGGGATCTTCCTGACCCAGGGATAGAACCCTCGGCTCTTGTGTCTCCTGCATTGCAAGTGGATTCTTTACCACTGCACCACCTGGGGATTCATTCAAGTATGAAATTTCTGTAATTCAAAACTGTCTTTGGGGGAATTTGTCTTCATTTCTCAGAAGCCCACTGAAAACTTTCCTAGAAACCAGCATTAGATTGAGGCTCAGTTCCACTGGTTTGCTTAATGCTTCCAGGCTGGTACCATTTTACAAAGAACCAAACTCTTTTAAAGATGCCCCAAGGGGCAGATGCCCAAGCCCTGTAATGGGAGGGCCAGAATAATGAGACCTATCCTGTGGAGGTGGAGGAATCAGTGGTTGCTCAATGAGGTAGGGGGTGAAAGTTCTTCATAGCAGACAACCAAATCTATTTCCTGTGAAGTCTGGTTTTTTACCTAGTTCCCATAAAGTATGCTAAGTAAAAATAAGTTTGCCTGCCTTTAGAGCCACGCCTGCTGCTGTTCCCAAAGGGACGCTATCATTATGTATACAATCTGAGCACACCATACTAAGTGACTCTCTTCTTTATGCCGGTACTAGGTAAAATAGCAGCACTGTCATGTATACATACAACTTAATCAGGCTATTTACTTTTAAATACACTATTAATTTCCAGGGGGTACATCCATGACAGGTTTCTCAGGTAACTCAGTGATAAAGAATCTGCCTGCCAATGCAAGAGATGCAAGAGACTTGGGTTCAATTCCTGGTTCAGGAAGATCCCCTGGAGGAGGAAATGGCAACCCACTCCAATATTCTTGCTGGGACAATCCCAATAACAGAAGTGCCTGGTGGGTTACAGTCCAGAGTTGGACACAACTGAGTGGCTGAGCATACACACACATCCCTGACATGTGAGCCTCATGTATACATAGCCACCAGGTGGCTAGAAGGACAGAAACTCGTCTTTGCTGGTGTTTTGTGAGGTGCGGGGTGGTAGATAAAAGGGAACAGGGAACCTGAATTCTAGCCCAGTCTCTGACTTTTCTTGAGCAAGTAATTTTACTTCTTTACTCTCAGTGTTCTCATCTGTAAAATGGCCCTAGTATCATCCATTTTATTAGCCATGAAAAGAAGATGCATGTGAAATTATTAATCAATGATTTGGCTTCCTGAATATTCATTGGAAGGACTGATGTTGAAGCTCCAATACTTTGGCCACCTGATGCAAAGACCCAACTGATTGGAAAAGACCCCAGTGCTGGGGAAGATTGAAGGTAGGAGGAGGAGGAGGCAACAGAGGATGAGATGGTTGGATGGCATCACTGACTTAATGGACATGAGTCTGAGCAAACTCTGAGAGATAATGAAGGACAGGAAAGCCTGGTGTGCTGCCAGTCCAGGGGTCACAAACAGTCAGACACAACCTAGTGACTGAACAACACATTTGGGACATTGTTATTATAATCCATATCATTGTTGGTGGGCTATATAAAGGACAGCCTTGAATGTTAGATAGAGGGGAGAAGACAGTGATTCTCAGATCAACGTCCTCCCGTTTGGCTGCTGAGCACAGTGGTCACTAGCAGGCCTTGGCCAGACGGCCTGGGTTCCAACCCCAGAACTGCCACTTATCAGTTGAGTGGCCCCGTGGAAGCTAAATGGGCTTCTATGTCTCAATGTCTTCTGTTTACATTGGGGAAAATAGCCGCAGCTATGACACAGGATTTTTGTGAGAATTTAGAGCTAATTCACCAGGAAAGTTTAGACAGATAGTAAATGCCATATAATTATTCACTATTCTTTTTCTGTGTATTCTGAATTCAATTAATACTTGATGGGTGGATTATTTTCAGCAAGTTTTAAATTCTGAGATAAAGAATCTTGCCATTCAGAATCTTTCCCGAAAGCTTCTTTTTCATACTCATCTGCTGTACACTTGTGATTTGAGAAAAAATAAATATGTTAGGGAAGTAAATCATCTGCCAAAATAAAGCCAACAGCCATTCTCCCTTGTTTTTCCCTTGTGAATAGAGACTTAATAAAGTGGGAATTTGGAAAAGGTGGCAGCTTCTTTCTTTCTTAGGCCTTTGTCAGGCAAAAAGAGAGTAAGACTAAGGACAGTAGCAATGGAACCAAAGGATTCCAGGTAGACTTTCACAGAGAAGGATCTTGTGCTCCGCACTTGCAGGGCCTCTGGAATCTTCCAGGGCCAGTTCTGGGACAGGAAACCTGGCTGTTGCCTGCCCGGAGACCATGGCCCCTGGGAGGCCCTGCTGGGGGAGCTTCTAGCCCCACTCCCCCGCAGCTGTGATCCACTCGTCCTGAGAGGCCCCTGGGGGTCTCCCTCCACGGCTCAACCCCTACTTTTCCTACAAGGAGACAGGGTGGTGCCAAGCAAGGTTGCTCTGGAGTTGAGCAGCGTGCTTCTTCTAGGGGAGAAACTCTTAATGTGGAAAAAATCATCTGGAGAGTGTTCTGTCAGTCACCGTCAGCAACAAGATGGAATTTCTCTGTGACTCCATCTACATTATCTGTATATTTCTATTTAATCTGCTGCCAAGTTCTCTTGCTGCCACTTGGACGCCTTCTTTGATTTGCTCTGGGAGCATAAATTAGCTTTTAGGGGAGAGTACCGATCCCTAGAGAGTTGGGTTTTTCACAGAGGGCACCTGTGGAGGTTGCCTGGGCCGCTCTTGGCAGAGCCACCGCACAGCACTCTGGCACATCATTCATTCCATGGTCCTTGTGAATGGCACTCCCTGGAGTTGTGCAATCAGGCACAATTCTCAGCCTCTGGGAGAACAGCTGTCAGCTGGGAGGATCTTTTCCGCTTTTTTTTTTTAATCTAAAAAGCAGAAGTGTAGTTTCAAGTCTTTCATCTGTCATATCTAGTTCCATGTCTCCCTAAAGGCGTTTGGAAGACCACTCCCTGGTTCTGAACCTCCCATAGCCCACTCCCTGCAACTAAAGAGACTCATGTGGTAGATTCATAAAAGAGGGAAATGGGGGAGTGAGGGGAACTCAAGAAAGAAGAGAGAGAGACAGGTTTTTAAAAAAATAGGCTAGGAGTGACAAAAAGGAAGAAGGAGGGGGAGGTGGGAGCAGATGGTGCCTGAAAGTGCAGAGCTGTGTCCCGGAGAACCTGCTGGCTTGTCCTCTGTCCTGGACCTCACTGCGTCTTGGGAACTCTGGAGAAAGGCAGTACAAATTTAACACTGCTGCAGTCCAGACAGAGCCTCAGCTATCCTACAACCTCACCTCTGTGAAATAATGACCATGCAACAAATGTAGTGTTGGGCTCTCCTGCCTGTTTCCCCTGCCTGGCACTAACGAATGAGGATGCAGCTCAAAGCACGGGACTGAGAAGCCAGAGGGCCACCCAGGGTAGGTATAAATGATCACTTCCTAAGAGAATCTCCCCAATATTTGAATATGATAAGCGTATTTTCTTATAACTTCTCTCTTTCAGAACACACATATTCTGTTTTTCTGGTTTTGACCTTTTACACATAACTGACAAGGATTCAAAGAACAGCTTTAAACAACTGGTCCAAAGATGGCGGTCTGCCGGTCCTTACCGATTGAGGAAGGCATTTCCAAAGCGACCAAGCTTTCGAAAGGGCTTTTTGGGGTCCACGACTAAAGCGTTCCCTGGGGTGTTGCCCTCGGTTTCCCCATACATCACAGCGATGAAGGAGTCGGTGGTGGGCTCTGGCCCAATCCTCATGCCTGGGAAGTCTTGCTCCAGCAAGTATCTGAGAGAGGGGGAAAAAAAAAGAAAACAAATTGAGCATGGTGTGACACAGCAGGGGGCTAAAAAGCTTTCTGGGGCCACTAACTTGGAGCATAATCATTTAAAAACCCAGAATATAACCCCCAAGGAAAAACAGAATGATTGGCATTGTACTCTTTTGCAAATAATGGATTTTCAAAGCTTAAAATCTGCAGACCTACTTTCTCTCCAGTGTAAGGAGCCTAGTGAAAGAGGCAGATGTGCTGCAGACTTGCTGGGCTTCTCAAAGTGGACCTTAGTTCAGCATAGCAATTCCCAGTCATGGTTCCATTGGCACAAAAGCTACTACTCCAGAGAAGAGGACCCAGTCAGCTCCTATGCATCCTGGAAGACCCTGCTCAGGTCCACCTCCTTTAGGGAAGTGTCCCTGTCCCTCCAGCATGTTGGGGTCACCTGCTCTGTGGGCCCTGGGCACCCTGTGCCTGTAGCCATGACTATGGATGTTGCACTTCTCTGTTCGTAGGTCTTGAAGGCAGGCCCATGTCTATGGCCAGATGTATTAATACATTCCCAGCACCCAGCACCACGCCTGCCCACAGAGAGCAGCCAATGCAGCAAATGAAATAAGGAATCACCTCCTTCTTGGTCCCTGGCAATCAATGTGGCCCCACAGCCTCTCTTGAGCATTTTACAGCTCCCTTGGGATCCTGGAGGTGGTAACCATGGAAGACAATCTCTATAAAGAATTCAGTAGCAACCCAAAGGCTGATAAGAGGAGGACTCGGATTAGGTATCACCAAGGCCAGTTCTAGCTCTCTGTGCAAATTGGAAAAAGATGCACCTTCCTTTAGGCAGACCCAGCCCTGCACCATGGCTCACAACTTAGTGAGCAGAACTCTAAGCTGGATTTTACCCTCACATATCCTGTTGCCCAGGCGCCCGCATGCAGTTTAACCAGTATACAGCAGCCTTGGCAGATGCCATTGAGGGGTCTCCTTCAGGGGCTGAGGAGACAAATTGGTGTGCCACAGCAGCAGTCTCCAACCTTTTTGGCACCAGGAAGCAATTTTGTGGAAGACAATTTTTCCATGGAAGGTGGTGGGGAGGGGGGATGGTTTCGGGATGATTCAAGTGCATTACATTTATTGTACACTTTATTTCTATGATTAGTACATTAGCTGTGCCTCAGATCATCAGGCATTAGATACTGGAGGTTGGGGATCCCTGTGCTAGAGTGACATGGCTGGGGTGGAGCAAGGGAGCCAGAGGTAGAGTGATGGGGAAAGTGCGCTTTCTGTGGGAAATGGTTGTGTCCCCGCATGGTTCCTCCCCACCCCCACCAGCATGTCATTCAGTGGCAGCCATACAGGGCCCCTCCCTCCCTCCCCACCAAGACTTCCTTTCCACGATGGAGGAACACACTTAGGTGTGTTTATCACATACGGAATGGTGGGGGTGGGGGTGGGGGGCTGCAATGGGGACCACTCCCTCCTTTCTTTGCAACCAAGGAGAACATAAAGGAGGGAGGTTTTGGAATACTTTTTACTCATTATCAAGCAACAAGTAAAAACACAACACCTTCAGAGGACACTTGGCAGGGACAGTGAATGGGGACCAGGGATGCGGACAGTGAAAGAGAATCCCCGCTTGAGGTAACAGAGCTGTGTCCCTGCCCTGCAAGGGAGACGATCCTTCCCCCTGGGAGGAGGCTTAAGGGCAGAAACCTGTACAACATTTTCCAGCTCCCCATTCCTACAGCTCACAGTCTACTTGGTCCTAAATCATTTCGTTTCTAAAATGTCTTGATGGATCAAATTGAGGTCCAGAACCTGTGATTTTATCCCCAGGGATAGAAGGAAAGAAGGGAACTACCAAACATCCAACACCATCCTGCCATTTTTCTAAGAATAAGGAATTAAGTCACCCTTTAGACTCATGTTTTCTTTGTAAACAAAACTGAAATTGTTTAACACTCTCATCAGGCTGTACTTGAAATATTTCATTGATCAATTTTTTTTAACATCATTCAAAGTTTCAACATTTCCATGAACTTGTGGAGCACCAGAATAGATACATCATTTAAATACATCCCTTAAATTTAGAATAAATGCAAAAAAATCAGATAATAGTACCCAGCATTTACGAAGTACAGTCAACCCTTGAATAACATGGGTTTGAACTGCACAGGTCCACTTACACATGGCTCTTTTTCAGTAGTAAATACTATAGTACTATAGTACATGAATGAGGAGATGAGGTTCAAACCCAGCAGCCTTGAAAGGAAAAATCTGAGCAGACCCTGGGGTGTGATGCACCGAAACAGGTTACCCACCCAGCCACACGCACGAGGCTGAAAAACTGTGACACTTTTTTCTTGGACACCTTAGAGGCATTCCCAAGCTACAAGTTTAAGGGGCTTTGTGGTGTTTTCTGCCATAGCAAGAATTCAAAGGAACAAGAGGCCACAGGAAGACTACAGAAAAGACTCTACCACAGCCCCCTGCATGGGCATCCTGTGCGCTGGGCTGGGTTTTGTCCCCAGTTCCACCTCGCTGTCCTTTTCCTGTGTTCTCAAGGAGGGCTGCCAGCTCTAGCGGTAACTGCTCTAGGAATCTCCAGCCAAATCATCACGAAAAACAAGACAGACATTTGGATTCCAAGCAGCTGATAGAAGCGGTGGTGGGGAAGACAGGCAAGAGACCTGATATCACTTTGTCCCTGTCTGCTGAGGGTCATGGTTCAGCCTTGTCCAACTGACTCCTGGCACCCTGCTCAGCCTAAGTCAAGGAGTAGCTTTCATGTAAGGATATAGGTGGACAGTGCCTTTTTTCTTCCATTGCTGAGGTTTGACAATTTCTCTTTGACTTCATAGAAAAAATTGTCACTTGTGACACGGGGAAGAAAAACATCTTCAAGACAATAAAAAGTCCTTCAACATCCCCAAGCACCATCTTCTCAATGATGGACTTAAGAATAACTAAAAAAATAAGCAAATAAACTAAAAAAGGCACATTATTCAATGACAGATATCCAAAATTTGAGCCATAAACTCCATCTCCTCTGAGTATTCACCCATGCATTCTGTCTGGGTTTTGTCTGAAACACTTGGGCTTGGAATAGTGGAAAAGGCATTCATCATTTTAGTAATAACACCTAATGTTTGAGAACTTGTTATGTACTAAAGTCTTTATATGAATGTAACCTTATTTTATCGTAAGTCCCTTATGGGGTAGGTACTATTTTTACGCCCCTCCCCCCATTTTACAGATGAGAAAACAAAGGTTCAAATAGATTAAATAGTTGATTAGAACCTAGGATTTCTTATTGGTCCTATGAGAGCACTCCCTGTCCTAAATCAGACTTGAGAGGCTAGCAGTCTCCAACAGGCGCATTTGTAGGAATGGGTTCTGTGAATCATAACAAATACACAAATCTAAGACTTTTTAGTTGGTATTTAATCATTGAGTAAACACTCCAAAAAGCAACAAGGCACATATATTTGGGGTGCTTTATGAACATTATTATTGATATTATTTACTTGTTTATTTGGCTACACCGGGTCTGAGTTGCAGCACATGGGATCTAGTTCTCTGATCAGGGATTGAACCCGGGTCCCCTGAATTGGGAGCTCAGAGTCTTAGCCATTGGACCACCAAGGAAGTCCCATGAGCTTTACATTTTCATTCTCAAGCCAAATTCTAGAGAAATGGCCTGTGTCGTGCTAAACAAGATTTTGAAATATTTGTGCATACATTGGCATCTGTGCAGAGAGTTTTGAGGCTCAATTCATTGCTGTTTCTGGGACATTTTTCAAAAGCGCATTTAACTCCAACAATTGTTCCTTTCAGTATCACTAAGGTTTTAAACCATATATGAAGTACAGCTTTTGAGTTCAGCAGAGAAACAGTTTTATTTCCTGATTTTTAAATCCAGGTCTGTGAGTTAAAATGCATAACGATTTTTAACGGGCTGGAGGGTTTTACACAGTGTATTTTCTATTGATAATACCTGATCCACCATTTCACTAGGAGAGAGACTGAAAAGAAAAAGTTTGTCTTTCAACTCTGATTTGTCCTGAATCTGGAAATGATGCTTTTAAAGCAATTTCCTTTGTCTATCTTCATTTTTAATACCAAGAAATGGAAATGGGAGAAGAATCAAACATTTATTATTATAAAACTCTTATTAAAGTGGTACAGAATATATATTTCCTAGCAATGAGTTCTACCACCACCACTGCTTACAGATACCACCAAACAATGGACGAAATTACGTCGTACAGTTTATAAGGCAATTTACACATAGGCTTTATCACTTCACCCTCGTTGCTGCAGGAGGTATTTTTATCCCTAGCTTATAGAACAAAAAAACTGTGTTTATGACAAGATAAGCAACTTTCACAGAATATTAATATAGGATAATGATTAATTCTTAACATTTTGATATATTTCCAACCCATCATTTTCTGCAAGTATTATTTTTTCATTATAAAATTGAGATCAAAGCATTTAAACAACTTTGCATCTAGACTTTTCACCATTGTTATTCTTCATGCCATTAAAAATTGGAAGAAAAAAATTTTTAATGGCTGCATACTATTCTGAGGTATGTATCAATTTAGTTTGCCATTTCCTTATAGTTTTGTATTGAAACAACTTCTTATTTCTTGCTATTATAAATAATGTTGATAGAAAACAAATTTACAGTTACCAGAAGGGAAAGAGTGGGGGGAGGGTAAATCAGATACATATTGCTATATATAAATATATAAACAACAGGTGCTATGGTGCACCGCAGATAACTATAGTCAGTGGTGTATAAAAACATATAATGGAAACAAATCTTAAAAAGAATTTGCGTGTGCACATGTGCGTGTGCACACACACACACACATACATACATAAGGTCTTCCCAGGTGGCTTAGTGGTAAAGAATCCTCCTGCCAATGCAGGAGATACAGGTTTGGTCCTTTCGTTGAGAAGATCCCCTAGAAAAGGAAATGGCAACTCACTTCAGTATTCTTGCCTGGAAATTTCCTTGGACAGAGAAGCCTGGAGGGCTGCAGACCATGGGGTCGCAAAGAGTCAGATGCAACTGAACATATACACGTACATATAAAAATATATATTGGAATCACTTTGATATACACTAGAAAGTAACACAACATTGTAAATTAACTATACTTCAAATAAATAAAGCTGAGATAAATATCTCTGGGCAAATATCCACTTAAAAATTTTGTTGTTCAGTTTCTAAGTCATGTCCAACTCTTTGCAGCCTCATGGACTACAGCATGCCAGGCTTCCCAGTCCTTCACGATCTCCAGGAGTCTGCTCAAATTCAGATCCATTGTATCAATGATGCCATCCAACTATCTCATCCTCTGTGGCCCCCTTCTTCTCCTGCCCTCAATCTTTCCCAACATTAGGGTCTTTCCCAAAAATAATTTTAGCCTATTTATTTATTTTTATTAAAGTATAGCTGATTTACAACATTATATCAGTTTCACGTGTACAGCATAGTGATTTAGTATTTTTACATATTATAATTCATTAAGTTCAGTTCAGTCACTCAGTTGTGTCTGACTCTTTGCGACCCCATTGACTGCAGCACGCCAGGCTTGCCTGTCCATCACCAACTCCAAGAGCTTGCCCAAACTCATGTCCATCAGTTGGTGATGCCATCCAACCATCTCATCCTCTGTCATCCCTTTCTCCTCCTGCCTTCAATCTTTCCCAGCATCAGGGTTTTTTCCAGTCAGTTCTTCACATCAGGTGGCCAAAGTATTGGAGCTTCAGCTTCAGCCCTTTCAACAAATATCCAGGACTGATTTCCTTTAGGGTGGACTGGTTTGATCTCCTTGCAGCCCAAGGGACTCTCAAGAATCTTCTCCAACACCACAGTTCAAAACCATTCAAAACCATTAATTCTTCAGCACCCAGTTTTTTTTTATGGCCCTTAATACTTCATGAAAGGTTATTACAAGGTAACTTTAAATATTTAATCTTCTTTGAGTTACTGAAAAACTAAGTCAGGCCAGACTTCACTTCCATTTTAAAACTCTATGTCTTCCTTAAGTGTGAAACCTAAGTTTTCATTTCATTTCTGTCTTTCCCTTAACTAAAGCATTGACATATTATTACCAAGACTGCTTGTTCAGATGACATCACCCTTGTAACTAATCTACCTACTAAGAGAGTGGAGCAGGAAACTGGAATGGCCTGTTGGACCAAGAATCTGGAATTTGCTAGGTAAAGCCTTTTACAACTCTATTTTCCCAGCTGTGAGTGGAATTTAAATTCCTTGGGGTTGGGATGTGCTGAAAGCACGCTGATATCTAGTCTATGCCATAATCTGGAACTATTCCTCTCCACCTTCCATGCTGCTCTGGGAGGAGGGTGGGAGAAAGGGAAAGGAAGGAAAGGAGAAAAAAGGGAAAGGAAGTCTACTGGAATCAAACATGCTTCCATGAGGAGGGCCCGCATCTGCATCTACACTCCCTGTCAAGGGGATAACAGCCAACACATGCCAAGGAAAGGGAAGGCGAACATCCAAACCAAAAACAGTCCTCACACCAAAAATATATTAAACCCACACAAGTTATGCAGGGATGCTCCCTCATATAAATAGCCCTCCAAGACTACAGAAAATAACTGTTTCTCCTAAACTCATGGAGTAAGAGAAATATAAGCACACTAAAGAAGCAGAGGAACCACTCCCAGTTAATAAATTACTGACCAGAGGATTTATTCAGAAACTAATGCCTGTGGCCAGTGATTTGTTATGTGAACATTGAAACATCTCTGGTCAATAATGTTCGGGTAACAAAAGACATATTAGTATGTCTCTGGTCAATAAATTTTTAAAGACCAGGAGAATTCCCCTGTAGAAACACACAATAAAACAGACTTCTTCAGTCTAGCAGACACTGGGTTCAAAAAAGAAATAATGAAAATACTGAAGAAATTAAGAAGAGCTATCTTCAAATTTCTTAAGGAATTAAGAAATGACGATTGCTGTAAAAAGGACCTAGAAACTACAAGGAGATGACAAGAAAAATTAGATAACTAATTTTCTGAGACAAAAGCTGAGCTAAAGGCACTGAGCAGCAGAATGAATAATGCAGAAGATCAAATAAGTGATCTGGAAGATAGAATAACAGAAATTAATCAAAACAACAGACAGAAAGCCAAATGAAAAAAAACTGAAAGCACTATAAGAGACCTATGGGATAACATAAAGGGGGCTAGTCTGCACATAATAGGAATTCAGAAGGAGAAGAAAGAGAAAGAGGGATTGCAAATGTATTTGAAGAAATCATGGCTGAAAACTTCCCAAACCTAAAGAAGGAAACAGATGTCCAGATACAGAAAGCACAGAGGTCCCAAACAAGACAAACCCAAACAGACCTACACTAAAATATATTAACAATGGCAAAAATATTAAAGATAGAGAATTCTAAAGGTAGCAAGAGAGAAAGAAGAGTTAATTACAAGGGAACCCCCATAAGGCTATCAGCTGATTTCTCTACAGAAACACTGCAGGCCAGAAAGTGGAAAAATATATTCAAAGTCTTGAAAGGGAAAAATTGCAACCTAGACTACTCTACCCAGCAAGATTATAATTTAGAATAGGAGGAGAAATAAAGACTCTCCCAGACAAGCAAAAACTAAAAGAATACAGCAATACTAAACCTGTCCTAAAAGAAATATTGGAAGGCCTTCTCTAACTTGAAAAGAAGCAGAAAGATATAGGAAGGAGGAAATCACAATTGGAAAGTAAATCACTCAAATTAGCCAGTATTCAGATCAAAAAGAGAAAAGAAAAACTATTTGTAGAAGCAATGATAAACACAAGTAATAGCAAAAAGATAAACATGAAGATGTAAAAAAGGGGATCAACATCATAAAATGTGGGGGAGCAGAGAAAGAGAAAACAGATTTTCTTTTTAGAATGTGTTTGAGCCTATATGACTATCAATCTAAAGCAAGCAGATATAGGAAAGGGTTAATATTCTTGAAAAACAGGACAACCACAAATCAAAAATATAAGATAGATTCACAAAAACTAAAGAGAACAGAAGCATAAAAGGAAATCAAACCACAAAAAGAAAAAAAAGAAAGGAACAAAGAAGAAACAAAAAATCAACTGGAAAAGAAGGTTTAAAAATGAGAATAAATACATATGCATCAAAAATTACCTTAAACGCCAATGAACTGAATGCTCCAATCAAAAGACATGGAATGGTAGACTAAATAAAAAACAAGGGCCTACAAACACTGCCTACAAGATACCCACCTTAGGACAAAGGACACACACAGATTTAAAGTGACAGGATGGAAAAAGAAATTTCATACAAACAGAAATGACAAGAAAGCAGGAGTTACAATACTAATATCAGACAAAATATACTTTAAAGCAAAGACTATAAAGAAAGATAAAGAAAGACTATATAACGATAAAAAGATTAATACAAGAAGAGGATTTTACACTTATTAACATATATGCACCTCATACAGGAGCACCCAAATATATAAAACAAATAGTAACAGACACAAAGGGAGAAATTGATAAGAATACAATAATAGTAAACTTTAACACCCCACTCACATCAATGGACAGATCTTCTAGACAGAAAATCAATAAAGCAAAGAGATTCTAAGTGATACAGTAGAAGTTAGACTAAACATATTTTTAGGACATTATATCTCCCCCAAAACACAATACACATTCTTTTCAAGTGCACATGGAACATTCTTTAGGATTGACCACATACTAAGGCACAGAACTAACCACAAATAATTTAAGAGTACAGAAATGATTTCAAGCATCTTCTCTGACCACAACAACATGAACTAGAAATCAACCACGGGAAAATGAGGAAAAAACAATTACATGGAGACTAAACAACATGCTACTAAGAAAACAAGGTGTCAAGAAAGAAATCAAAAGGGAAATTAAAAAATACCTTGAGACAAATGACAAAACACAGCTATGCAAAATCAATGGGACTCTGCAAAAGCAGTTCTTAGAGAAAAGTTCATAGCAATACAGGCTTTCTTCAAAAAACAAGAAAAATCTCAAATAAACAACTTAACACTTTAAAAGAAACAGACAAAGAAGAACAAACAAAACCTAAAGTCAGCAGAAGGAGGAAATAATAAACAATGGGGAGGAAAAAATAAAATAGAAATTAAAAAAAGAACAAAAAATCAATAAATCAAAATGGGTAAACAAAATTGACAAGTCTCTGGCCAGACTTACCAAGAAGAGAGAGAGAACCCAAATAATAAAAGAAACGAAAAAGGAGAAATCTCAACCAATACCACAGAAATACAAAAAACATAAGAGAATACTATGAACAATTATACGCCAACAAATTCGATAACCTAGAAGAAATGGACAACTTTATAGAAACATACAGCCCACCAAAACCCAATCAAGAAGAAACAGATAATTTAAATAGACCAAATAGATTCTAAAATAAACTCGCTACAAAAGTCCAAGACCAGATAGCTTCACAAGCGAGTTCTACCAAATAAACAAAGAACTTACATTGATTCTTCTCAAGCTCTTCCAAAAGACTGAAGACTAGAGAACACTCACAAAGACATTCTATGAAGCCATAACACTCTGATAGTAAAACCAGACAAGGATACCACCAAAAAAAGAAAATTACAGGCCAAGGTCTTTGATGAACATAGATGTAAAAATTCTCAACAAAATACTAGAAAACTGAATCCAACAACACATAAAGAAAGGTCATATACCATGACCAAGTAGGATTCATCCCAAGTTCACAAGAATGGTTCAACATACACAAATCAATCAATGTAATACATCACATTAATAAAAGTCAAAAACCACATGATCATCTCAATATATGCAGAAAAAGCATTTGACAAATTGTTTTTTGCAAATTCAACATCAATTCATGATAAAAACTCTCACCAAAGTGGGTAAAGAGGGACTATACCTCAACATAATAAAACCCATTTTTGATAAACTTACAACCAATATGATATTCAATGATAACAAGCTAAGAACCTTTCCAATAAAATCCGGAACAAGACAAGAATGCCCACTTTCATGTCTGTTCAACATAGTATTGGCAGTCCCAGCCACAGCAATCAGACAAGAAAAAGAAATAAAACGCATCCAAATTGGAAGAGAAGAGGTAAAATTGTCACTATATGCAGATAACATGATATTACATATACAAAGTCCTAAGGACTCCACACAAAAACTACTGCTCTAATAAATGAATTCAGCAAAGTAGCAGGATAAAAGATTAGCATTCAGAAATTGATTGCATTTCTTTACACTAACAATGAAATATTAGAAAGGAAGTATACATACACACACACACACATATACACACCTAGGAATAAACCTGACTAAGCAGGTGAAAGAATTATGTGTTGAGAACTATAAAACATTAATACAAGAAATTAAAAAGGAGTCAAAGAAATGGAAAGATAGTATCATGCTCTTGGAAGAATTAGCATTGCTAAAATGGCCATATTACCCAAAGCAATCTACAGGTTTAATACAATCCATATCAAATTACTCATGAGATTTTTCATAGAACGAGAACAAATAATCCCAAAATTTATTTGTTGTTGTTTAGTTGCAAAGTTGTGTCTGACTCTTTTGTGACCCCATGGAGCCCACTAGGCTCCCCTGCCTACAGGACTTCCCAGGCAAGAATACTAGAGTGGGTTGCCATTTCTTTCTCCAGGGGATCTTCCTGACCCAGGGATTGAACCTGTGTCTCCTGCGTGGCAGGCAGATTCTTTACCACTGAGTCACCTGGGAAGCCCCCCATGGCACCATAAAAGACCCAGAATTGCCAACGCAATCCTGAGGGAACTCTCCCATATTTCAGACAATACTATAAAGCTACAGTAATCAAAACACTGGTTTGGTGCAAAAACAGCCACATGGATCATGGGACAGAACAGAGAGCACACAAATAAACCCACACATCTATAGTCAATTAATCTTTGACAGTCTCTTCAGGAAGTGGTGCTGGGAAAGGTGGACAAATGCATGTAAATCAATGAAGCTGATTTACAACGTGCACACAAAAAAAACTCAAAATGGTTTAAAGATCTAAACATCAGACATGATATCATAAAACTCCTAGAAATGAGTATAGGCAAAACAGTCTCTGACATAATTCAGACCAATGTTTTCCTAGGCAATAGAAATAAAAACAAAAATAAACAAGTGGGACCTAATCAAACTTACAAGATTTGCATAGCCAAAGGAAACTCTAAAAAACAAAAACAACCAAATGAACAGAAAAAAAAAAAAAATGGAAAGACAACCTATGGAATGGGAAGAAATATTTGCAAATAATGTGACTGACAGGGGCTTAATCTCCAAAAAATACAAATGGCTCACACAACTCAACAACAACAAAATACCCAACCCAATCAAAAAACAGACATTTCTCCTAAGAAAACAAACAAATGGCCAGTGGGCTTATGAAAATATGCTCAACATCACTAACTATTAGAGAAAAGGAAATTAAAACCACAATGAGGTACCAACTCACACCAGTCAAAATGTCCATCATTAAAAATAAATGCTGTCTACAAATAAATGCTGGAGGGAATACAAATACTATTAGTGGGATAGCTGTGAAAAGAAGAGAAGCAAAAAGCAAAGGAGAAAAGGAAAGATATACCTATTTGAATGTAGAGTTCCAAAGAATAGCAAGGAGAGATAAGAAAGCCTTCCTCAGTGATCAGTGCAAAGAAATAAGAGGAAAACAATAGAATGGGAAAGACTAGAGATCTCTTCAAGAAAATTAGAGATACCAAGGGAACATTTCATGCAAAGATGAGCTCAATAAAGGACAGAAATGGTATGGACATAACAGAAGCAGAAGATATTAAGAAGAGGTGGCAAGAATACACAGAACTGTACAAAAAAGATCTTCACAACCCAGATAATCATGATGGTGTGATCACTCACCTAGAACCAGACATCCCGGAATGTGAAGTCAAGTGGGCCTTAGGAAGCGTCACTACAAACAAAGCTAGTGGAGGTGATGGAATTCCAGTTGAGCTACTTCAAATCCTAAAAGATGATGCTGTGAAAGTGCTGCATTCAATATGCCAGCAAATTTGGAAAACTCAGCAGTGGCTTCAGGACTGGAAAAGGTCAGTTTGCAATCCAATCCCAAAGAAAGGCAATGCCAAAGAATGCTCAAACTACTGCACAATTGCACTCATCTCACACGCTAGTAAAGTAATGCTCAAAATTCTCCA
The DNA here is from genome assembly GCF_963930625.1 of Muntiacus reevesi. NCBI lineage: Eukaryota > Metazoa > Chordata > Mammalia > Artiodactyla > Cervidae > Muntiacus > Muntiacus reevesi. The sequence goes on from NC_089255.1 coordinate 36,181,339, forward strand.
AACCAGGTTTCAGCAATACGTGAACCGTGAACTTCCAGATGTTCAAGCTGGTTTTAGAAAAGGCAGAGGAACCAGAGATCAAATTGCCAATATTCGCTGGATCATCAAAAAAGCAAGAGAGTTCCAGAAAAACATCTATTTCTGCTTTATTGACTATACCAAAGCATTTGACTGTGTGGACCACAACAAACTGTGGAAAATCCTGAAAGAGATGGGAATACCAGACCACCTGACTTGCCTCTTGAGAACTCTGTATGCAGGTCAGGAAGCAACAGTTAGAACTGGACATGGAACAACAGGCTGTTTCCAAATAGGAAAAGGAGTACATCAATGCTGTAATATTGTCACCCTGCTTATTTAACTTATATGCTGAGTACATCATGAGAAACGCTGGGCTGGATGAAGCACAAGCCTGTATCAAGATTGCAGGGAGAAATATCAATAACTTCAGATATGCAGATGACACCACCCTTATGGCAGAAAGTGAAGAAGAACAAAAGAGCCTCTTGATGAAAGTGAAAGAGGAGAGTGAAAAAGTTGGCTTAAAGCTCAACATTCAGAAAACTAAGATCATGGCATCCGGCCCCATCACTTCATGGCAAATAGATAAGGAAACAGCAGCTGACTTTATTTTGGGGGGGCTCCAAAATCACTGCAGATGGTGACTGCACCCATGAAATCAAAAGACGCTTATTCCTTGAAAGGAAAGTTATGACCAACCTAGACAGCATATTAAAAAGCAGAGACATTACTTTTGCCAACAAAGGTTCATCTAGTCAAGGCTATGGTTTTTCCAGTGGTCATGTATATGGATGTGAGAGTTGGACTATAAAGAAAGCTGAGGGTCGAAGAATTGATGCTTTTGAGAAAACTCTTAAGAGTCCTTTGGACTGCAAGGAGATCCAACCAGTCGATCTTAAAGGAAATCAGTCCTGAGTGTTCACTGGAAGGACTGATGTTGAAGCTGAAACTCCAATACTTTGGCCACCTGATGCAAAGGACTGACTCATTGGAAAGGACCCTGATGCTGGGAAAGATTGAGGGTAGGAGGAGAAGGGGACGACAGAGGATGAGATGGTTGGATGGCATCACCGACTCAATGCACATGAGTGTGGGTAAACTCTGGGTGTTGGTGATAGACAGGGAGGCCTAGTGTGCTGCTGTTCATGGGGTCGCAAAGAGTCAGACACGACTGAGCAACTGAACTGAACTGAAACTGAAGTTCATAGAGCCACTTTGGAAAACAGTATGAAGGTTCCTCAGAAAACTACAAATAGAATTATCATATGATCCAGCAATTCTACTCCTGGGCATATACCTGGACAAAACTATAATTCAAAAAGATATATACCCCTATGCCCATAGCAGCACTGTTCATAATAGCCAAGATACGTTAACAACCTAAATGTCCATCGACAGATGAATGGAGGAGAGGATGTGGTACGTATATAGAATGGAATACTACTCAGCCATAAAAATGAAATCATGCCATTTGCAGCAACATGGATGCAACTAGAGATGATCATGCTAAGCCAAAGAAAGAAAAATACCATATGATATCATAAGTGGAATCTAAAATACAACACAAATGAATTTATGTACAAAACAGAAACAGACTTACAGACGTAGAGAAGAGACTTGTGGTTGCCAAGGGGGAAGGGGTTGGAGAAAGAATGGAGTGGGAGGTTGGGGTTAGCAGATGTAAGCTATTACATACGAAATGGATAAACAACAAGGTCCTACTGTATAGCACAGAGAACTATATTCAGTATCCTATGATAAACCATAATAGAAAGAAATATAAAAAGAATGTGTGCGTTATAACTGAATCACTTTGCTCTACAGCAGAAATTAACACAACACTGTAAACAAATTCTACTTCAATTTAAAAAATGGGAAAAAATTAAAAACAATGTTCCAAGCTGTACAACAGAATATGATGCAGACATTAGCTATTTTTGAAGATGACTTAATAACACAAGAAACAGTTTATTATATCATCATAAGTGAAAAAGGCTGTTTATTAAATTGCATTTATTGCATAATCCCCAGTTTTATAATCATGACTTCTATGTCTTCATCTATGTCATCTGTTAAAAATGTGAACAGAGTTTGGACCACATGCCATGGAAGGTCCACCAGAGTGAACCTCTCTCTTCAGGCTTGATGGTTCCAGTGTCATAGATTTCACCAACTGAACATTCATCCAGCAATAGTTCCCAAACATTTCTTGGGAGAGGCTGCCTAAAAATCATCATGTGAGGTAGTTTATAATAATAAAAACAGATTTTTCAGTCTGACCCACAGAGGTTCCACTTCACAAGGTCTGGGGTGAGCCCCTGGAATCTGTTTCAGAAGGTCTTCTGGGGACTCTGACCCCCAGGCAGATTCAGGGCCCACAGCTTTCTAGTTCAGAATTCTCCAAGGTTTTGAAACGTGTTTTGAGTGTCCTTTAGAAGTAAGTGTCTAGATGTCACTTCTAATCCTTGGGGACTGCTGCACTTTGTCAGGTAGATAACGTAATCAGTGGACAAGAGGCCAACAGACAGCATCGCCCAAGCAGGGACTGCTGCCACCACCCCCATCCCTCAGAACCCTTGCTCCAAGTCCTGCCTCCTCCTGGGCTTCTGAACCACCAGCTGCTCCCCCTCCACACACCCTTCTATCAACTTCTAACTCTGCAGGATCATGATCATTAACCAAACCTCCAGAATGCCTGTGGCCAGGGCATGGTTCCTTGCCTTCAGTGCCCAGCTGCTGAGAGTTTTCTATATTTGATGCTTCACCTCCCACTCATTCTTCAACCCACTGTCACCTGGCTTCCATCAGCAGCACTTACTGACTCTTGTCAAGGTCACCCTGGCTTCTGATCGCTAATCCACTGGTTCTGTTTTCTCAAGGCAGCTGACGCTGCTGACCACTCCCTCTCTTTCCCTGGCTTTTGTGGGGACCACCTGCTGTTTCACCTGCCTAGCATCCATTTCCCCTTTTCAATAATTGTATTCTGAGGAGTCACCTCTCCCCACCATCAAGCCATGTGGTGTGGGGGCTGATCACCCCACTCCAGACACCGATACTCATTCCCCCCAGCTTGAAGGACTGGCTCAAGGATGGGCAGATGGCCAAAGCCGAGCCAATGAAACTCGAGTCAATGAAACTCAAACTTGAGACTTGTTGCTCAAACTATGGGGGGAGGGGTTCTCTTCTTTCCCACTGGGGTTGCTGAGTTGGCAGAATGTGAGTCTGCAATTGGAGAGGGTCTGCCTGCCCCATGAGTAAGTGCCTGAGAAGGAAGCCAATATGAGAAGACAGCAGAGCTGAGAGACCAAGTCCCGGGACCATGGGGTCCCAGGCTGGGTCTGAAGCCAGCACACTCTGGTCCAATTAATTTCAAGAGAAAAAATGTATCTTTTTACTTAAGGTTTTTTAAGTTGAGTTGCTGTCACTTGCAACCAAGAGAGTCCTAAGATGGCTCTGAACCACCATCCTTCCCTGGCATTACCTCCACCTCCGTGGTAATATTTTCCCCAGCACCTCCCCTAGGTCCTCTTCCTCTCATTCCAGACCCACATGTGCGACCTGTCTTGGACTCTACACCTGGGTGTCCACTTATGCACAGGCTTAAACCTAAACTCCTAAGTATGCCCCTATTCTTCCTTGCCTCAGTGGACAGCTCAATCACTACCTGGTTAACCAAACTTGGGCCTCACCATGGATAGTTTCTCACTTTCACTTCCCTATCTCCTTGGGGCTGTGAATTTTTGCTCATTCCGCAGGGTTTGGCTTCCAAGTTGTATCCCCAGATGCCTCTTCCAATCTCCAAACCTGCGTGAAGGGTCCCAGCCCACCCTGTGCTTTAGTGTCACAGCTCTTGTCACCCAGAGCCCTGAGGGCTCGATTCTTTTCCATAGTCTGTGATAGCTGGGCCCACCCCTGATATCAATACTATTTGAGGAAAGGAACGCTAGGCTGTGTAGGTATGAGCTTACACTGTATATGGTAAATACCGTCTATACAGTGAAAATTAAATATTTCAGTATTTCAGAATGAACTGCAAAAGGCATGGTATTTGGCACAAAAGACTATGATTTTTGGGATCTAGCACTTGAATGAGGGTAAGAACCACCCAACTGTACTTCCCTAAAGGAATTTTTCTTTTTTAATGGGTGAACCAGCCTGCCTTCTACTGAGTATCTTCACTTCTCTTTAATAGCTGAGTCTAGGGCTTATCAAAGGAACAGAGTAGAGCTTTGTCCTTAAGATCTATTTCTTCCCTTTTTAGAAAACCGGAACATCTGCCTGCTTCCAACTTTCTGATACTTTTCATATTCTTCATTATTTCTTACAAATCACAGAACACAGTTTTCTTTGAGCACAACTGCAAGCTCTTCCTACAAGGACCTCCCATCCATCTATCCATCTGGGTATTTCCTGGGTCTTGCCTGTGGCAGGCCCTAGAGAGCTCCTCGTTGTCTGGTTTGAGACCCTCTCAAACACGCCTTGGCTCCCTTCTACCATCTCTGGAGCACTTTCTTTGAGAGAAAAGGAGGAAGCAAAATAATAGCTGAGTAGTTCTGCTTTTTGTTGATGTTCCAACAAGAGTCCCAGGCTTGAGCCTATCGCTTCCTGATTCTTTTTTCTTGTTCTGATCATACCTAAAAAGACCTTTTTTTACTGAGGCATTTTTTTTTTAATTGTCTAAGGGGGCATATTGTCTCAGCCCCCTAACTTCAGCTTCTTAATGCTTTGTGCTATCCACCAACCTTGTTTTCATCTTTGTCCATGGAACCCCTGCCCCCACTTTTCCCTATTAATGCTATATTTAATATTTAAAGGTTTAAAACATAATGGCTTTATCAAGTATTTTATAGGAAACATCGCACCGTGATTTTACTAACCTGAGCATTATGAAGAATGAACGTTTATACATTGACAAGGATACACAAAGAAAAAAACAAACAGGGACTGCATGGTGGCTATTTGTACACTGCTTTTTCTCAGGTCTGCTTGGTTCCTTTTGTCCTTGGTTTTCTTTTAGCTTATTTCCACTTTTTGCTTTTTGTTTTCTTTCTGGCATCCATTTTAAATTATTGCACATAGATGCAGAAATTACTTGATGGGCACTAATTATAGAATTTATGAAAATTAAATCATAGGATGCTTAATACTGAAAGACTGAATTGTTTCATATTTTTATTGAGATATAATTCATATACTATAAAACTCACCCTTTTAAAGGGCACAATTCTGTGGTTTTTAGAATCCTCGCAAAGTTGTACAACTAAATACCTCTACCTAATTTCAGAACATTTTTATCACCCAAAAAGGAGACCCTGTACCCATTAGAAGTCACTTTATGTTCTTCTTGCAATGTGGATATTCAATTGCCCCACTATCATTTAATGAAAAGTATATTTCCCCCCACTGAATTGTCTTAGAACCCTTGTAAAATTTATCAAACATGTATTGGCTTATTTCTGAATTCTCAATTCTATTCAATTGACTTATATGTCTCTCCTTATTGTCACATTAGTATGACACCGTCCTGTTTACTGTAGCTTTGTGGTGAGTTTTGAAATCAGAAGTATGAGAAATTGAATATTGTTGTTTTTCCCCCCAAGACTGTTTTGGCTATTCTGGACCCCTCACAATTCCACATGAATTTTGAGGATCACCTTGTCAACTTCTACAAAGAAGGCAGTTGGGATTTTGCTACGGATTACAGTGACTCTAAAGACCACTTGGAGAATTACTGCCATTCTAAAAATATTGTCGGAGCTCCTCTAGTGGTCCAGTGGTTAAGAATCTGCCTGCCAATGCAGGGGACACAGGTTTGATTTCTGGTGCGGGAATATTCCATATGCTGTGGGGCAACTAAGCCCATACACCACAAATACTGAAGCTCATGAGCTCTAGAGTCCATGCTTCCGGACGAGAGGCCACTGCAGTGAGAATCCCTTGAACCACAACTACAGAAAGCCCTTGAACAATATCAAAGACCCAGCACAGCCAATAAATAAATGTGTAAAAAATACACTGTCATTCAACCCATGAACATGGAATGTCTGTCCTTTTAAGTTTTTTAAAAATTTCTTTCAACAAAGTTTTACAATTTTGCATTACTTTTGTTAAATTTATTCCAAAGTATTTTATTTTTTAAGGTGCTGTTATAAATGAAATTGTTTTCTTATTTTCAGATTGTTCATTGATAGTGAATAGAAACATAACTGATTCTGTATATTAATCTTGTATCCTGACAACTTAGTGAACTTGTTTTAAGAGTTCTTGAAGGCTTTTCCTAATCCTTAGGATTTTTTTCTATATATAAGGTCATGTTCTCTGTGAATAGAGATGTTTTTACTTCTTTCCAATCTACATGCCTTCTATCCCTTTTTCTTGCCTTATTGCCTTATTCTCTACCCTTTAAAAACCTATAGTGACTTCCTTCTTTTTTCCTCATTAGAATAATTTTTTTTGAGAGAACAGGACAAGAGTGTAGGAAGGAGAGAGAAAGTGGAGCTCTTAAAAATCAGAGGTTGCAATTGTGTGGCTTGAATTGATTTTTGGTGAACCTCACATTCTCTCATGGGAAATGTCTTCCCTCAAAGCATCTGGGCCCAGGGATTTTCTGGGGGAATCTCTGAAATCTGTTTTCCTCAGGTTTTGGACACAGGTCTGGCTGAGCCCAATATTCAGCCTTCACTGGCTGTTAAACAGTCTGCCATGACTTGGCCACTTTTCCCATACCCATCTCCTCCTTCTCTGGCCAATTCTTTCTTGCTGCCCAGAGGCAGAGCACCACCAGTTCCTCCCACTGCATCCTCAGTCTTCTGAGAAATAAAACTGTCAATGAGACAATAGCCTGTTTTGCTTCCATCCCAAAAGGACTTTGACAAACATCTCCTGAAGTTCTGGGCCAGCTTTGTGACCCATGTGAGGAAAGTCCATTAAAACTCTCCTATCTTTCCTCTTCCTTGCACTTGGGCCCCTCATGGTCATCTTCCATAGCAAGCAGAGCTTCTTGACACTCAGACTCTCCATCCACTCTATTTAGGAGTTTTTTTGTTTGTTTGTTTGTTTGTTTTTGGCCAGTCTGCATGGCATGCAGGATCTTAGTTCCCTGACCAGAGATCGAACCCGCACCCCCTGTAGTGGAAGTGCACAGTCTTAACCACTGGACCACTAGGGAAGCCCCTAGGAGACCTTTTAATTAGAACACAGCACACACTTAAAATGCCTCACTCCTGGTGAAAGTCCTGGCTCACCATGTTTCAATGGGGCTCTTAATTCTTCCCAGCTATGGGACAAAAGGAAAGAAGAGTAAGGTATTATCAAAGGTGGAATGTATATCAAAGGCTTTGCTGAGTGACTTCACAAGGAGAGAAGTTTCTCTCCATATTAGTGTAGGCTCTGTATAACCAGTGACCTCTGGGGATGTGCAGGAAGCCAGGTGGATAAGAATCTCTGACTATGCAGACAGGTTCATCCTATAGCCAATTATGAGCTTCCAGTGCTTACTGGCTAGAAACAAAACACCCAGGCACTGAGCAGCCTCAGAGAAAAGACAGCCACAGATGCAGGCAGGTTCCAGGATGGTCAGCACCTGGGTCAACATTTCCGGCCCCCAGTACCAGTGTAGTACTCTAGAGGGCAGCTGCCCTTTTGCTTGGATCTTTCCTTCCAGAAGCTGAATCTTTTCCTCCTAGCCCCACTCTGAAATCAAACTCAGGTCTCTGGTGCCTCACCAACCTTCTGGTATACCCTGAGTTTCTTCCGCCCTCATAGGTTCACTTTTATGTCTGGTGCCTAACAACCAAGTCACTTAGGCCAGGGAAGGTTTCAAGAGCAAGTGACTTCCTGATAGGGTGACTCCTTTCTCACTGTGGTGTTGCATGGGGGGCTCCAGGGCCTCCTGAGAAGTGGTTCATTTGGATGGAGTCATTGTTTAGTCGCTAGGTCGTGTCTGACTCTGTGACCCTATGGACTGTAACCTACCCAGTTCCTCTGTCCATGGGATTTCCCAGGTAAGAATACTGGAGTGACCCAGGGATTGAACCCGCATCTTCTGCTTGGCAGGTGAATTCTTTACCACTGAGCCACCTGGGAAGTCCTTGGATGAAGTTACCAAATCCTTCAAACTATGCTTAGCTATTCCACAAAGTTCCCCCAAATGATGAAACAGAAAAACAGTAAGCTGAAAAAAAGATGGATACATGTTTCCATGGGTTTGTTCTCCTGACTTAGGTTTGCTTATTATGCAGGCTGTGGGAGCAGAGAGAGGACCAAATCATATCCAGGCTGACACAGTATTAACAGAGGCTCCCTAAGCACACAATAAAGCTCTCATAGCAAGCACAGATGGGAGGAACTACCCAGGGTGCTCCAAACAGGCCATCACCAGTGCTGAGACTATTTTAATTATAACAATGCTTACCTTCTTATCCTTCATCTGTATATTTCAAAAGGCCTACCTCCTACTCTTGTGCTACATAATGTTTCATAGCCCTATATACTTAAATTGGTTAGTATTACTGAGCCCTGAAGTGTCTTTTACAACATCTTTCAAGATATCAGTTTATGTGATATTTCTAGGTTCATTTTGAGTGGCTTAGGTGACATATTTAATGCTATTTTCAGCTTACTAATAAGCACCAAATAAAGCAGTTTAAAATTATTTTCTTCCATCTTCCTTTACATTCAACTTACTTTCAAGAACTATATTTTAATATAGTGTATCAGCTTTGCTGAATTAATTCATCATGTACCTGCAGGCTTGGATTGAACATCTTTTCTGTAGTGACAACTACTCTATTTGTAGGAACTATTTAGGTCACTGGAACCCAGAAAAAGAGGCCGCTACTTAATAGAAATGGCATATATCCAAATATAGAAGCAGTTTTCTGAACACCTGTTGATCATCAATGATGAAGAAACTTAGGATTTCCAAAACCCTGGCCCCAAACCTAAAATGATCACTTTGTTTCAATGGACACACAGTTTAAGCCAGGAAAACAAGTCTCCTAACCAACGAGAGTCTTAATATGCCAGCTGCTTTAAAAGTAAAATAGCTTCTTCAAAAAGCAATCTGTTACCATGTAAATTATTTTCCATTAAAAACCACTTCCGAGGGACCTATATGATTTGAATGTCAAGGCATCCACAGTAATTGTTTGCTTTTGGAGACAGGCAAGCATGACAAATATTTTCAGTTGTCAAGGGTGACGGAGAAGGGAATGACCCACCTAAGAAATGGAAACTAACCAGTAGTAACATGACACTCCCCCTGAGCTCCATGGGCGCTGGCTGGTTCGGCGGCTACACACAGCTAACTTCCTATGGCAGGATAAAGAGAGGCTGTGCACGAGCAGAATGAAGGCGGCCTCTCAGCCCCGTCCCCCTGAACCCAGTGTTGGGGGCGGGATGCAGGGCCGCAATGGGAGGGGGCGTGGGCAATACCCTCTACTGTTGCCATTCTTTCAGTAAGTAGTTATACGCCGGGCACTGTGCTAGGGCTTAACTTTCCAACTTGACTCAATAATCCATTCTGATACCCCACACTTTTGTCCCCATTTCCAGCCCTTGGTCTCACTCGCTCGTCAAGAAGGTGCTTATTATAGCCTTGCTTTTCCTCCCATCCCGGGGCTCCCAGGCTAGGGTGACAAGATAAAGCCAGCCAGAGGAGTGCCTTTCCAAACGCAAGGAAGGCGGGCTCGTAGTACGCAGAGAAGGGGCGGGGGGCCGTTCTGAGGACCCTCGCGGCCGCGTAGGGAGAGCCTGCCCTCACTTCGGCGGCCGGTCCCGGGGCGGGGCTTCAGACACCCGGGCACCGCGCTCGGACGGGGACCCTGAGGCCGCGCCGATGCTGGAGAAAGCGGCAGAGAGGGGATTCCTCGAAGGAGAAGGGGGCGCTGCAGGAAGCCGGCGGGAGGCAGGTGACAACAGGCGCGCACGTGGGGAGGAGGACCGCCTCCACCTAGGTGACGGGGACAGGTGTGCAGGCAGGAGGGCGGAGGGGGCGGGGAGGGTTACCTGATGAAGGTGGTCTTGCCGGTGCTGTACTGGCCCACCAGCAGGATCATGGGCTTGTTCTCAAAGTCGGCGTCCTCCAGCGCGGGCGAGTGGAACTCGTGGAAGCGATACGCCTCCTCCAGCGGCAGCACCTTGCGCTGGTAGAGCGAGCGCAGGCCACCCGTCACCGTCTGCACCGGGTCCGCGCCCGTGCCTCCGCGCCCGCCCGCCTGCCGCCCTAACCAGCTGAACATCCTGCCGCCGGCCCGCTCGTCTGTGCGCCGCGTTCGCCCTCTCAGTGCCGGTCCCGAGCTCCGACCCCACTCCGGGCTCGACCCTCCCCGGCTGGCACTGAGCAGCCCCAACAGCCCTTGCCGCCGCCCGAGCTGGCCCCGCCTCGCGCCATCTCAGCCAGTCTCCGGCCGCTACGTCACGGGAGTGTGTTCATTATTCAGAAGGGCTCTCTCAAGTCCTTTCTCATTGGACCGCTGCCGGCGCGAGTGGAGGCGCCAGCCAATGGAGACGAGCGTCTTAATGAATTATTGATGACGGAGTCTTTCTGGAGAACTGGGCGAAGAAGAGGGTGTTTCTCCAACTTGCCAGTGCAGACCGGCGAACCGAGGGGCCGGGTGTGGTTGGTAGCCCGCGCCCCACCTTTAGCCAGGCGGCGTAGATTTCCGGGCAAATCTGAGCTGGCAAAGAAACACACTCACACAAGCTGTCAAAGGAACACACACCCGCGCGCCACTGGAAGCTGCTTAGTCTCCTGGGATGTTTTTTTCATCCCAGCCCTACGATGCTGGGGACAAAAGTTAAAAAGGTTAACAGCCGGTTCTTTCTACCTACTGGCAGCTTATTGTTACTCTGACTTTATCTGTGACGAAACCCTGACTCAAGGACGTAATTGACCAAATTTGAAGTTGGGATGGTAGACTTCAGTCTACTTGGGTAAATGTTTCTCCAGGCTGCCTCCACTTACTTCTGGCTCGAGTGAAGGCTTTTTGCCCTTAGTTTAATTTATGTGATTTTCTGTAAATTTGAAGGTTTAGTTATCCTCATTATTACAACCTCATTGCCACATATTGACATAAAAAGAGTTACTGTTAGCCTGTAACAGTGTCTTTTCAGATGATAAGAATACATCATTGGAGAAGACTCTAGAGAGTCCCTTGGACTGCAAGGAGATCAAACCAGTCAATCCTAAAGGAAATCAGTCCTGAATATTCTTTGGAAGGACTGATGCTGAAACTCCAATACTTTGGCCACCTGATGCGAACTCTCTCATTGGGAAAGAGTCTGATGCTGGGAAAGATTGAAGGCAGGAGAAGGGGACGACAGAGGATGAGATGGTTGGATGGCATCACCGACTCAGTGGAAGTGAGTTTGAGCAAGCTTGGGGAGTTGGATGGACAGGGAAGCCTGGCGTGCTGCAGTCCATAGGGTTGCAGAGTCGGATGCTACTGAGCGACTGAACTGAACCGAACTGAAGGATGCATCTAAACTGAGATAGGGAGAAATAATCAGCCATCACTTTCGGTGTCCTCCGTTACAGTTTTAGAACGTCTCAATGGTTTCAGTGCAAGAGAAGCAATATTGTAACAAAGTCAATGAAGACTTTTGAAACAGTCCACATTAAAAAAAAAATCCATAAGCCAAAGTAAAGGTCAAAAGACAAATTGGGTAAAATATTAAAGACATATTATATAATATATATTTAATTAAGGAATTAAAACCTTAAAAATCTATATGAAAATTATTAAGAAAGAAGATACTCAATTAGACCAATGAGCAAAGGACATAGACAACTAGAAAAAATAATATAGTTGGCCAATAAACTAAATGATGCTGATCTCCATTAACAATCAAATAAATTTAAAATGAACAGGTAATGTTAAGAATTACAGACTTTTCATTTTCTAAGATGATGTTTAATGTTAGCCAGGGTGTAGGAAAAGGTACCTTCTCATACATTGCTGGAGATGGTATAAATTGGCACTTTTCTGGAGTCCATACTTACCAAAAATCTTGAAAATGCACATTCAAGACTTCTGCTTCTCAACATCAAACTTAAGATGAAATGACTGTGTGCTTTCCTTCTAAGATCAGAAACGGGGCAAAGATGTCTGCTTTTACCACTTCTATTTAACATCCTGTGCTGTGCCTGTGCTTAGCCGCTCTGTCTTGTCTTACTCTGCAACTCTATGGACTGCAGCCCTCCAGGCTCCTCTGTCCATGGGGCTTCTCCAGGCAAGAATACTGTAATGGATTCTCATACCCTCTCCTCCAGGGGATCTTCCCAACCCAGGGATTGAACCCAGGTCTCCTGCATTTCGGGCAGATTCTTTACCAGCTGAGCTACCAGGGAAGCCCATTTAGCATCCTACTAAGATTCTTGTCAGTACAATAAGGCAAGTAAAAGAAAAGCTATCTAGATGGGATAGGAAAAAGTAAAACCATCTTTATTTGCAGAAAATATGACCATCTATGTAGAAAATTCTAAGGAATCTACCAAAAAAGCTGGGGCTTCCCTTGTGGCTCAGCTAGTAAAGAATCCGCCAGCAATGCAGGAGACCTGGGTTCGATCCCTGGGTTGGGAAAATTCCCTGGAGAAGGGAAAGGCTACCCACTCCAGTATTCTGGCCTGGAGAATTCCACAGACTGTATAGTCCATGGGGTTGTAAGCAGTTGGATACAACAGACTTTCACACACTTACTTCACCAAAAAAGCTAGTAGAACTAATGAGTTTAGCAGGATTGCTAGGTGTAAGACAAAAACCTCTATTTTTATACACTAGCAATGAATAATTGGACAATGAAGTAAAAAATCAATATAATTTGCAATGTATTAAATATATTAAATACTTAGGGGTAAATCTGATTAAAATATACAAGGTCTATACACGGATAGCTACAGAGCATTTCTGGGAGAAACAAAGAAGGTCTAAATAAGTGGAAATATATACTTGTGGGTATGTATATATGCTTGCGGATCAGAAGACTCAAGATGTCAATTTTCTTCAAACTTATAAACATATTCAGTGCAATCCTAGCATGTTTTTATTTTTGTCAATTGACAAGTTGATTCTAAATTCACATGTCAATGCAAAGAATCTAAAATAGCCAGAACAATTTGAAAAAAACAAAACAAAACAAAGTTGGAAGACTTACACTACCTAATTCAAAACTCATTGTAAAGATACAGAAATCAAGGCAACATGATATTGGTATAAAGATAGACTAATACATCAAAAGAACACATAGAGTCTAAAAATAGACCCACACATACTGGTTAACTGCCTTTTGACACAGTGCAAATGCAATTCAATGGATAAGGAAAGTCTTTTCAACTAATAATGCTAGTTGGACATCCATATGTGAAAAGATGAACTTTGATCTATACCTTCCACCATATGTAAAAGTGATCTCAAAATGATTATAAATGTAGATGTAAAGAACAAAACAAAGCAGAAAACCTTTGTGAACTTGTGTAGGGAAAGGTTTCTTAGATGATACTAAAAGAATGATCCATAAAAGAAAAAAATTGATAAATTAGATGATCAAAATTAAGAACTCCTGAACTTTGATAGATATGTAAACAAAATGAAAAGAAATCACAGACTAGGAGACTATATTTTCAGATATCTGATAAGGACTTGTATCCAAAACATATAAAGACTTCTTAAAGTTAATATTAAGAAAACAGGGAGTTCCCTGGCAGTCCAGTGGTTAAGACTTGAGCTTTCAATGCCATGGCCTGGGTTCAGTCCCTGGTTGGAGAACTAAGATCCTGCAAGCTATGTCACATGCCCAAAAAAAAAGTGAATTAAAAAAAAAAAAACCAAAAAAACCACACCAAGATACCATTATACATCTATTAGAATGTCTGAATCACACCAGTTGTTGGTAAGGATGTGGAACAACTAGAACTCTCATGCATTGTCAGTAGAATGTAAGCTAGTAGCAATCACTTTGGAAATAGTTTGGCAGGTTCTTAAAAGGTGTAGCATGCACCTATCACATGACCCAGCAGGGGAGGAGCAGAGGGAAGGATACAAAGGGCATGAGAAGGCTTGTTGGGGTGAAGGGTTTACTCATTACCTTGACTGTTGTGATGGTTCACAGTTGTACACCTGTGCTGAAACTCATCAAACTGTGTACTTTAATTATGCACAGTCTATGATATGTCAATTATACCTTTCCTAATTGTTAGAAATGCTCACACTTCTCAGGAATTTTATCCTGAAGGAATAATGAATATAAAGCTCTATCTAAGGAATGTCTAACAGTGTATCATTGTAACAGTGAAAAGTTGTGACTAGTTGTTCTCCCATGAAAAGACTAGTTAAGCAGATGATGGATTCCTATGTAGTCTCTGAAAATCGTGTTATATGAGAAGAGTATTAATCATCTGAGAAAATGCTCAGAATATATTTTTAAGTGGAAAAAACAGATGACACAAGTGAATCCATGCAACTGCTATGGAAAACAGTATGGCAGTTCTTCCAATAAAGATAGAACTACCATAGTATCTACCAATCCTATTTCTGGGTATATATCCAAAAGAATTGAAGGTAGGGTCTCTAGGAAATATTTGCACATTCATGTTCATAGCAGCTCCACTCACAATAGTCAAGAGGTTAAAGCAACCTAAGTGTTGACTGATAGATGAATGGATAAACATTTAAACAAAATGTGTATATATACATACAATGAAGTGTTATTCAGCCTTAAAAAAGGAAAGAAATCCTGTCACTTGCCACAATCTGGATGAAACCTGAAAACATTATGCTACATGATATATGCTCTAAATCCTTTATCCTTTCTGCTGCCTAGAATGCGGGTAGAGATGCAACAACCATATTGGACCAGAAGGAAAACTTGAGGATGGCAGAAGCAACAGCTGAAAGAGCCTGGGTCCCTGATTAGAAATAGAGATCTTTTAGATCGTTAGATCTTTAAGCCTCTTTAGATCTTTTAGATTATGTAGCAAAACCAATGTTAACTGATACAGAATTTGAATACATGAATCAACAACTCAGGACATTACTTTGGCTAGAAATAAAGGTTTAAGAGTTTTCAAAAGAGAAGCAGTAGTAGAAATTCTCGGTGTGGATGAGATTGCTTTAAGGAGGGTATAGTGATAAGGGGGCAGAACTGAGGAGAGAGCCTCAAGTAATGTCAGCACTTAAAGGAGAGAGGGGAGGGGATGCCAGGGAAGGGATCTGAAAGTGGGAATAAATCCAGGACAGAAGGAGTCCAGCACATTAGGCCCCTCTCCTCGAGGGCTGGGTCGGCAGTCCCTGATGTGTGCCCCTTGCGTACACAGCTCATACGGAACTTCCTCTGCATAGTGCAAGCCGTGTTTCCGTGTAGGCCTCCTGCATGGGACCAGAAGGAAGCTCCTTGAAGTGCTGGGTCAATTGTTCGTCCTTTTTATTGTCCCACAGTGCCTACAGCAGTGACTGGCACGTTGTTGGGAAGGCAATAAATATTTGCAAGCGGAACTGAACTGAACTGCTGTTGGCAAGGAAGTCTCAGGAAGGGAGGGTTTCAGGAAGGAGGGAGTGGTCTGCAGGGCCAAATGTGGAGAACAATCGAGTAAGATAAGGCCTGTAAAGAGCCGGTGCCTTTTGGCTCAGTGTATCTGGCAGTTATCTGACGACATTGGTGACCTTGGGGAGAAGTGTTTTCATGGGGACAGAGGGGCAGAAAACATCTGTGGGGCAGGGCGCCTGGGCTGCATGGCAGTGTGGAATGATGGCTGCTCTTGGGAAGACTGGGGGAGAGAGGAGTTTTATTTTTCTATTAAATCGAGTTGCAGCTACTGAGACCATGTGACTAGAACCCGTGCACTGCAACAAGAGAAGCCCCCACAGCGAGAAGACCACGCAACACAACTAGAGAAAAGCCGAGCGCAGCAATGAAGACCCAGTGCACCCAAAAATAAAATTAAAAATAAAATGTGTTCTAGGTGGAGAGCAGGGAACCTTAGGAGAGAGCCTTCTTGTCCTTCCCAGGACCCTAGGCCCTCACCCTTCTCGGAGCTGATGACACAGGTCCTTATCCTTTGTGTGGTCCTTAGCTCCAGCTCTATGACATCGCCAGCATTGTTTCAGAAGCTAAGTCACTATTTAACTTCTCACATCTGTTGACAACATAAAAAAGCATAAACTATGTTTTCATGTTTTCTCCTGAACCCAAATCTAAGTTTCTAGGAAGCAGAAGCTTCTTGTGGACTGCAGTGTACGGGGTAGGTGCTCGGCTGATGCTGGCTGCCCTTCTTTCCTCCCCATCAGTGCTTCATGAAAACCATCTGAGCTTCAAACAGCACATATCACAAGGGTGGTTCTCCGCTGGCCACTGACACAGCTTCCTAACAACAGAGGGGCACCCCACCACAAGAAAGGAGGGACCCCTGAAGGCAGGAGGGCTGGCATGGCTTTCTCATGCCTCTGGCAGAGCATGCGGGAAGCCCAGGCAGGGATGAGGGCAGGAGTTATGCATAGATTGCAGCATTGTGAATGAAAAGCTAGTGAGTTGACAGCATTCACCCACATGGCTAGTTTATTCCAGGTTCAAATAACACAATGATTTTATAAACCTTGTTTTACATATTTTGATGAATCCAAGGCAGGGCTGCCTTCACCTTACAATAAACACACAGGTCTTTTGATAAACACAGGTTTTCTGGCTCACTCTGATAATTTGAGGAGAACCTGTCTTGGCAGATGGAAAGAAAAGACGGCGGAGTGGAGGCAGCTGGCTGCTCTGGTGGAGGAGAGGCTGGGGTCCCAAGTCAGCAGGACCAGGTCCAGTTTATCAAGGGCTCAAGGGAGGTGATGGACTCATGGTTTCCAGCTTATGGGAGAGTACAGCTGAATTCACTCATCTCAGACTTCAGTATGCATAAGTATCACATGGAGGCAGGGGAGAGGAGGTGAAAAATCTTAAAATGTAGATTCTGAGTCAGTATGACTTGGGGGTGGCCTGAGACTCTGCATTTCTAATCAGATCCCCTTGAGTAGCAAGCATATAAATCAGAGGACGATTCTGGTAAACTTTTGGCACCTGTCACCACGCATCTCCTAACATCCAAAGGACTGCTTAGGGAGCACAGTGGCTGTGTCTTCCAGATGTGCTGGGCATCATGGGGGCCACATGCCTTTCTGGTCACATCTCCCATGGCCCCGGCTTCTCAATGGCTCAGGTTACACATTTCTTCACTTAAGTTCCTGGCCTGATTGGAGACCTGGATACTGTGAGTTTCTGTGTTCCGGGGCTTTGCCAGTGATTCATCTGGAAACCAACTCCACGGATGAGTGTCTTCCTCAGGGTTAACCTGGTCCTTTCTGGGTTGATCCTTTCCAGTTTTGTTATCTCAGAGAGTCTCTTCAAGAGCTGGGATGCACTGGCCATGGTGTTTACATAATAAATAAGAGGAACGCAACTCAGAAATAAATAATCCCATCTGGGAACCAGACAGGAGGTGGTAAGAGGATGGGGATATGCTCAGGCAGCAGGCTGGTCAGCTAGTGGCAGCCACACTCACCTGATGCCTGATGTACCTGCCCAGACCTTGCTGAGCTGTATCGCAGATCCTTGTTCGGGGGACCTGAGCTACAGACATGGACTTAGCCTGGCATAACACTGAAGCTGGTTGCTCAGCAAGGCTTTCCAGTCCGGATCACAGGGTGAATCATCAGTCCTGGGGCTCTGAGTAGCTGCAGGGGGGCTGCTGAGACCCCATCAGTTTTTCGTGTTTGTTGCTGAACAGACCAGAATGTCTCTAGTGTTCCATCTAGATCTTCAAGCATTACACTTCCTATTAATACGAGGCTTCATAAAAATAAGTCACAAAATACAATTGTCTATGAATATCACAAGAATACAATTGCCTTCACTTAAAAAAAAAAAACATTTTCCCAGAGAACGCAGAATGCTTCTCAAGTCCTCTGGTGCATTCCCCGAGCAGAGTGGAGTAGTGAGGGGAGGGTTTTGAGTTCCCGCTGTGAGTTCGAGATTACTGGCGAACCAGCCTCTTCTATAAAGTCAGGCCATGCTATTATTATCCATTCTTTAGGTGTATGTGGGCGCCTGTGGCTTTTGGAACCCCTTCCCTGTAGGGAAGGTTTTAAACAATTCCAGTGGATATAAGGCCCCCATACATCCCCTTATTATTTTCCTTCATCTTTGTCTCTCTCAACTTTCCTTTTTAATTTTTTTGATAGAAAGCCCAGGCCAGCCATGCTAGACAGCAGAGCCGGCTGTGTGGCTGGTCAGCCCTGGTGGGTTCTACACCTCTGATGCTAGAAGCATACACAGGATCGGTGAGGTGCCCTGGGACTTTAGGGGGGACACTGGCTCTTCTGGCGTTTCCTCTCTACCGCCAGTCGCAAGGCCTGAAGGAGCTTGTCCTTGTTATTCAGGATGTTATACTCGGAGAGCTTCACCAGCTTGTCGAAGGCGGCCTCAGTGTATGTCAGCTCCTTGGTGGCGTAGGGAGTTTTGGGACCGTAGATGTCAACCTGGCCCTGCTCCAGCTCCTCGGGGCTTCGTTCCACACCTGGAGGAGCAGAAGGAATCACTGTAGCCCTTTATGTGTGAACTTGTAATGGCCTGTTTCTGGCCCTCTCTGCGAGGCCCACCCCAGCACATTCACAGGAAATCAGGCACAGGTTGCACACTCACACACGCACATGCGCACACACGTCTCCCAGTCCCCCAGGGCAGGGACACAGCTTGCCCATCTCAGGATCGCCATGGTACTAGCACAGCTCCAGGCTGTGAATGACTGCAAGAGTGGAACTGGACATCGCTGGGGCCTGGGGCCTGGGGGGTTGTCCTTTCTGACCAAAGCCAAGGTTGGCTCAGACTGGAGCTAAGCCAGGCTCACTCTGTTAGGGCTCTCGGAAGACCACACACATCTAAGAGCTCACCGTCCAAGGTCGGGGGCGGGTGGGACCTGAGCTCACCGCGGCTTACCTGGGGCCTTGTAATTTTGGAAGGTGTCGCAGATGAGTGGGAAAAAGGTCACGATGGGGGTGTCGGGCTCCTGGGAGTTCTCCAGCAGGTAGCACTCCTTGAGGTTATCCTCCTCCTGCTGCAACTCGTATTTGAGGAAGGGGATGTTCTGCACAGCGCAGTACTCGCAGGTTTGCTTCATGGGCTAGAACATCACAGGAGGACACTGGGTGAGTATCAGGAGGGGTGAGGGAGGACCAGAAACACAGAGTTCTTAGCTCCAGCTTCCTGATTTCCCCAGCTAACAACTCAGGTCTCCCACTGCTTTGCCTATCTGTGCTATTTTTAGGACAAAGCTGGGTCAGGATGAAGAGCCTGAGGCAGTAGGTTGGCGTGTATCCAACCACAAGCTCCTGCCCCAAGTGAAATGGACAGAAGCCCTTTTGATGATGCTTCACCCAAACACAGACCTGGAGATGTGGGTGCCCCCGGAGAGGATGACAGCCATGGCCGGCCAGGCTCCTGCGGGACATGCATGGGATTTGAAACTGACAAAGTGCCACAGGGCCAGAGAGAACTCTGAAAGGGCGTCTTTATAAACATGATGTAACAAGAACAGCAGACTTTAACTCAGAGCAGTATCCCTTTCATTCTACTCCCTGTTCTATGTTCACCAGCTGTATGATCTTAAGCAAGCCACTGACTCTCTCTGTGCGTCACCTCCCTCTTCTATAACATGGGAAGAACAGCAGTTACCATCTACCTCCAAGAGCTGGCACAACGATCAAGTAAGCTTTGTTTACAAACTTCAGTCATTATCACTGATGTCATCCTTGTCATCTGTCTACATGCCCCTTTCCCTGGCCTCAGGATAGGACTGTATTAAGGTAGACCCAAAACAGTGTCTTTCCCTTGAAAATCCAGAAATTTTCAAAAGGAAATAAAATTTTAAAAAGTCTCTGGTCCTAACTCTTTGGTGTAATCACATGGCGGCTCATACTCTGGAGTTGGAGGAATCGTGTGATCATTTTGAAACTAGGATATTACAAACTCCTAGGGTGGTACAATTCTTTAGAATTGACTGGGCTCTATTAAGGTTATTTTTTAAAACTCTTTTTTTCTCTTTGCAGCTGGAAGAATTTCCAAATATGGGAAATACTTCAATGTAAGAATACAATTGGAATTAGTTTGGGGAATCTAGTAAACCTGGGTCCCATCCCATGAGGGCCAGTGGGCTGCCCCTGAGGTTTGGATGTCTAGCCTGCATCATAACCTCCACCTAACCCCTTGCATAGTGGCCTGAGCGACTCTGATGCTAAGTGTAGGAGCCTGTGGGGAGTGGGCCGGGAGCCTTTCTCTGCTGCACTCACCTTTGTCTGGGACCCAGCACAGTAATTAAGGTGGATGATGAGGTCAGCTTTTCTCTCGGGCCTGAGGAGGGGCGCATAGCTGGAGTTGACAAAGAATGCGGTGTCCAGCAGGCACAAGTGGTTCACAGATGCTGTCAGCTGGTTTGGGAAGCCGTCCAGCACCGTGTCTGAAAGTCAGGCTTCCAGTTATCCTCACTCCTCACCTCCTGATCTCAGCTGGTGGTCAAAGGCACCTGGTGCCCTGCCCGGAGCCCCTCTACTTCAGCCTGGCCTCCCGCCCTCCCTCCGCCAGGGTGCCCCCTGAGTCCCAATGCTCCCACTGGGTGGCCTGAGGAAGAACAGCCTTATCCATGGGGTTTTAGAAAAAAAAAAAAGCTATGGTTTTTCCAATAGTCATGTATGGATGTGAGAGTTGGACCATAAAGAAAGCTGAATGCCGAAAAATTGATGCTTTTGAACTGTGGTGTTGGAGAAGACTCTTGAGAGGCCCTTGGACTGCAAGGAGATCAAACCAGTCAATCCTAAAGAAAATCAGCCCTGAATATTCATCAAAAGGACTGATGCTGAAGCTGAAGCTCCAATACTTTGGCCACCTGATGTGAAAAACTGACTCATTGGAAAAGACCCTGATGCTATGAAAATTGAAGGTGGGAGGAGAAGGGGATGACAGAGGATGAGATGGTTGGATGGCATCACCAACTCAATGGACATGAGTTTGAGCAGGCTCCGGGAGTTGGTGATGGACAGGGAAGCCTGGCATGCTGCAATCCATGGGGTTGCAAAGAGTTGGACACAACTGAGTGACTGAACTGAACTGAACTGAAAGGGTTTAGCAAGTCTTTTATGGAACATGCACAGAAAGCCCGAAAAGCCTCAGCCACAAAGCTTGTGAGAAGCAGGCGCTTAAGAGGATCCTATAAATGAGTGCAGACTGTGGACCAGGAGCCAGCTGCCCTTCCTGCCCCAGACAGGACAAAGATTATTAGGGCAGGCTCAAGCAGCCATATGCAGACCATGGCCAAGTAAAATACCAAAGATGGTGGAACATCAACCTTAGAGCCTTGGCAGCGTGGGATGGGGCCTGGAGTGGAAGCTGCCAGACCACAGTTTAAGATCCAGCTCTGCACTCACCATTAGGAGGATCTTGCACTGGGCCATCACCGCCCAACTCTGGGGGCCACACCCACATAAAAGGGGCCCCCAGAACATAACTGTAGAAAGTCAGAACCCATGCACTCCCCACCTGTAAAATGGGGCCAGTTTCTACCTGCTGGGGTTCTTATATAGATGCTATATAGAGATATAGCATAGATTCAATTAATTAAATAGGCCACTACTCCACCCACTGTTCAAAGCTTCACCAAATTCAGAATACACCATGGGGAGACCCTGCCACTCGGCCGGATGAACGTGGGCAGACATGTTTTCTCATCCTTTCTCCCGGCAGCCTCCATGCCCACTCCTCCTTCCTCCAAACAGAGGCAGCAGCTGGGATACCTTTCCACATGGAGAACTGGCTGTTCTGGAGGTAGTCAGCATGCAGCTGCAGCCCCAGCAGGAAGTTGTGGAACTTGGAGACGAAGGCCCTGTGGGTGAGGATGTCGCGGAAACTGTTGGACAGCCAGGATGCTGGTGTCACCACTGTGGTGTCCAGGACGTTGGCATCACATTTGGGGATTTCAGGCAGGAGTGGCTCATCTTCTGCAGGGGAGGGGAAGATAGAGGTCACAGGGCTGCTGTCCTCAGACTGCCCAGGTGAAGCATTGCCTGGGTGCCCCGCACCCAGAGGTCCATCTGTGAGTGCAGTGCACACCTTTCTTGCTTAGTTCTCAAGGCTTTGGCATTAGAGCTAGGAGGACCCAGGGGAGAGACATGCAACAGGAATAAGGTAGTGGAGAGGGAGCCAGGGTGACTGGCAAGGAGGTGTTCCCGAGAGGACAGAGTCAGGAAAGGCAGCCTTTAAGAGCATTCATATATCCCCATCCTCTTCAGCTTTCCTGGGTGCCGTGCAACTCTGCCAAGCCTACTACATGGTGTGTCCCCCTAACCCCCACCCCGGCCAGGCCAGAGCTGGCACAAGTGTATCCACCTACCTCTCCAGGCAGGGAAGACTCTCTAGCCCTAGCTGCCTGATGATGAAACATGTGGCAGGTGGTCTGGTCCTCAGTTTGTGACCCACCTCCCCACCCCTATGTTTCCCAACCAAGAGAGGAGGCTGGCAGATCACCTACCAATATCATGCACTCTATCCCTTGTCCACTTGTGAAAAAACTCCTCCGAGGTGTGGGATAGGTTCCAGGCATCAAGCAGGTTCAGAGAGAAGATGCTACTCCACAAACCTAGGGGCAGGGCCAGTCATGAGCAGCTCTGTCCAAGAACCCCCAGGCCCATCCGAACTTTGGCCTTGATGACTCTCCAAGTCAGGATGCTTGGGGAGAGGGACAGGCTTTGACTTCCCTCTCCTTGCAGAGCAGCTCGACATAAGTGACTCAGCTCTTTTCCACTCTCCTCTTGGAACTGGGAGAGAGCAGTTGGGGCTTCCCAGGTGGTCCAGTGGGTAAAGAATCCACCTGCCAACTCAGGAGACATGGATTAGATCCCTGGGTTGGAAAGATCCCCTGGAGGAGGGCATAGCAACCTATTCCAGTATACTTGCCTGGAGAATCCCCATGGACAGAGCAGCCCCAAGAGGGCTGCAGTTCATGGGGTCACAAAGCGTCAGCCACAGCTGAACAACTGAACTGAACTGAACTGATAAGGTTGGTTTTACACTTAAGCTCAATTGAGGAAACTGAAGCTCAGGAAGGTTAGGTAAATTGGCCAACTTTGAGTGGCTAATAAATGAGAAACCAAAGTTCATGCCCCAGTGTCTTACCTATAGACCTCTGAGCCACATACTGGATAGCAAAGGTGTTCAGAAAAAGGAGAGGCTGCTGTGGGCTGTGGGCTTCAGGGCGGACTTCCCTTAAGAAACAGGGCTTAAGTGGGACTTTCCAAGAGGGCTGGATTTGGGGTAGATGGAAGGGAGGGGGAGGCAGACAACCAGCCTAAATAAGTGTGTAACTCTTGTTGAGGCTGTAGAGATGGGTCTGTTTTCTGCAGTCTCCCTTTGATGTGCATAGTTCAGGCTATGAAGGGGATGGCTCTATAAGTGGACGTCACAGTCAGGCCCTTGCACTCAATGGGCCTGCCTTCTGGAGGACCTGGGAGCATTTGAAACTGGGCAAGGCTTCCCCAGAGACTCTGTCTTCACCCTAAGGTCCCCTCTGGCCTCTTAGATCCCAGGGGCTGAGTCAATGCCTGGAAACAGGCACGTTGCTGCCTGGAGATGGAGATGGAGGAAAGGGGCAGAAGTTCCAGAAACTTTCATCTCAGCCTGCCACCTCCAGTCTGGTTCTGAACAGACACCAGGGAGACAACGGAGACGAAGACATTGGGAGAGTCCCCTTTGGTCCCCAGTGACCCAGGGACCCTGCTAGGTCCTTCTGGGCCCAAAGGGTCACCGGCAGATCAAGGCAGTCTGGGGGGCTAGTCTCAGGGTAGGTCAGGAGCCTCTCTTGGGATGAGGGGATGCTGGCAGATGCCAGGAGGGTCATATGTCCAAGGAATATCCCACACTAGGCCCCGCACCTGGGACAAGATCCTAGAGGAGACAGTGTTTCTTTGTTAGTCCTCTAACCAAGGCGGAGCCTGTTCAGCGTGGGGCGGGGTTCCCAGGGGCCTCCCCCAGCCAGGAGTCACCTAGCATGTAGCACATCCGTGACTCTGGGATCCTCTTCATCAGCCGCCCCATGAAGAACTCGGAGCCGAAGAGCTCTGTGGGGATGAAGGCTCCATACTTCTGCATGCCCACCTCGTAGGGGGAGAACTCGAACCACTCTGCGTACGAAGGGCAGATGTCAGTCTCCTGCCGGGACGGCCCCGCCCACCCTGCTTCAAGGAGCCTGGGACCTGGAGGCCGCAGTTCTCCTACATGACACAAGGGGGCGCCCGTGGCCGGCTTCTGAGGGTCGGTAAGACAGTTTTGCAACCTGTACAGGCTCATTTGCTCCTCAAAATGGGATAAACCAGGATCAAAAACGGACCCGGAAGCAGGGCAGGTCTCTAGAGTCCCTCCACCCAGTAGCTTAAGAAATATCTAGAATTCTTTCCCTTGACGACTTTTATTTCCTCTGTCCCATCAAATCTCTGCTCAGGGAAACCCCAGGACCCTGCCACCCATCCCCTACATGCATCTGAGCAGAAGCAGGGAGCAAAGTGGATTTCTTCAGCTGTCAGCACAGTATTTTGGTGCGGAGGTTGGCAAAGGTGTGGTGGAGAGGTGTGTGCTGGGGGTACTGAGTGCCTTTGCCTGCTGAGAAGGGACCCCTTCGTAAAATTGCTAGTCACCAGTGTTACCTCTGAAATCCTGGTTGCTTACATCATCCTTGACATTGATGGTGAGGTAGATGGGCAGGGGGTTCTGGCCCTGGCACAAAGCAGCACGCTGATCTGACAGTTTACATTCATTTCTCTGTGGGGAAAAATAATGGTTAAGGGGAAGAAGACCAGCTGCCTGGAAGCAGTGCAAAATAGAGAACAGTCTGGACCTCCAGCAGCCCATTTCCTGGCTCCTGAGCCCACCAGGCTTCTGTGGAGGTCTCAGCTGACACCAGTCAAACCTGCTCTGAAAATGCACCCGGAGAATGCTCACTAGTCCTTGGGCTGTTCACCACCCCAGACACACAGACCCGGTGGGACTGGGTCTGCAGTTTAGGGTTGACCCTCAGAGTCCCAGGGTTCTCCTCGTGTCTCCGGGACCACAGAATGAGAAGGTAGGGGTAGAGGAGGCCACCACTGCCCCCCTTCATCCTCATCATCTTCCATCCCACTCAAACTAGACCAGCTCCATTAAAAATAAGAAATCTGCTTTGCATGTTGGGATCTCAAATTTGTTTGAGAAGAAAAAAATACTTTTCTTTTTTAAAAACAAAAGGCTTGGAACCTGGGCACCAGATGGTAGTCAAGTTCCACGTCCCCAAAGCACAGTGCAGTCTAATCAGAGTGGGTGTCCTGCAGATCCTCCTAGACCATAGCCCGCCTCCCAAAGTGAGTCAGCCTGTGTAGACAAGGCCAGGCTCTAACCCCAGACCAAGCAGCTGCCTGGTGGCTGACATCCATAGTTGTTCAAGTGTGTGAAGACCATGGAACCTGTATGGGATGGTAAACACACGTGTGGGTCAAACAACTGTTGTTCAATCACTCAGATCCCATGGACTGCAGCATGCAAGGCTTCCCTGTCCTTCACTATCTCCCAGAGTTTGTTCAAACTCATGTCCATTGAGTCGTTAATGCCATCCAACCATCTCATCCTCTGTCACCCCCTGCTACTCCTGCCTTCAATTTTTCCTAGCATCAGGGTCTTTCCCAATGAGTCGGCACTTTGCATCAGGTGGCCAAAGTATTGGAACTTCAGCTTCAGCCTCAGTCCTTCCAATGAATATTCAGGGTTGATTGGAAGGACTGATGAAAGCCTCCTTTGAAAGGCCAACAGGATACCTATCACAACTGGGCCCATGGAGCTGACCATCCTGGAAGGAGAAGACACTGCAGACTCAGGGAAGAGCCCAGTCCACACTCACTGTCAAGGGGTCCTGAGGGAAAGGGGTCCCTGCCTTGGACAGAGTGGAAGAGCAGAGGCCTCCTCCCTTCAACCCTAGACTTGCTTTCCTGGAAACCTCGGCTCCTTCCCACACCAAACCCTGGACGATGCTCAGACTTCTAATGTCAAAGGCCTTGGCACATTCCTCCTCATCACATGGGACAGTAACCACTGTTAGAAATACTAACTACCACTTAGTGATGAAATCCCCATTCAAGGAATAGTACAGAGCAGAGCTGGAATTCAAACCCTGTCCTGCTGGAAACCAAAAGCCGACACCCTCAGCCTCTGCCTGCCCTTTTCCATCATGGGGACAGAGTAGATGGTGGGTTATCAAAAGGGGCAGGGATCCACTGAAAGCTGTAAGGGCCCCAGTTGCAGGAGGTTCTTAATTTTGTTGAAAGAATGAATGAGGGAATGAATGAATGTTGAAGATGAGATTTGGGCCATCCTTGGTTGCTCAAATTTTCTGTTTTATGGAAGAGGGGGTCTACTAGAAAATAATTCACTGTCCCTCTTCCTTCTGGCAAGTTCTTATTTGAATTCAGAACTCTTCAGACACCTTCGGGAATGGGGCAGACAGTCCTAGGCCTGAATAGAAATTAGGTGGGAAGACCTATTTTGGCGTCAAGCAACAGCCAAAATTGGTTCCTCCCTGGGGCCCATGCTGTCAGAAGTGTCCAGGTGGTAGCTGAGCTTCCTGCAATGTCTGGGTCCACAGCATCCCACTGGCATCCGACTGCCCCACCATGGCAGACATGGCTCTCATAGCAACTGGGTCTCAGTCCAAGTAGGTTCTCTTCATGAGCACACATTGCTCAGATCACTGGATGGCAGAGCTGTAAGGAACCTCCCTGAGCTCATCCTCTGTATGGTAGCCACGAGAAGGGGCCCAGGCCATGACCGAGTGCAGCAGGGATCCTGAGTCAGGCCCATTCTGTGGGGGGTGGGCTGCCAGACTCCTCTGACAGCCAGCTTGGCTGGAGGACTCTCCAAGGGACCACACAGTGGGCTAGGATGCTTCCACCCAGCCTTTCTGCCCTCTCTCTTCCACTTGGGGTCAGGCTTGTATCACAGTCTGACAGCTCCCTCCCCATTTTCTCTCACAGGTTCTCAGAGGAAAGCTGCCTCTCTGCAGGGTTGCACCAAAGCCACCCTCAGGGGAGGGTCTCAGTCATATTTAAAAGGATTCGGGAAGACAATCCCACCGTCTTCCTCCCTCATGCGTTCTGATGCCTCAAACTTCTTACAGCCCAAGGTGCACCCACACGCAGGTCTAACTCCCTCACACTGTGACATATCTCCCGATGCCCTGATGAAGGCAGAAGGCTGGGCATCAGCCCCGGGCAGGTTGGGCCCCAAGGGAAGCTGAGCACCTACCTCATCCCCCAGACAGGCCTCAATCAGCAGGCCCCAGAAGTCTGTGAAGGTGACCTTGTAGCCTTCCTGCCTGCGCTGCTGGAGCTCCTCCTGGAATTTGAGGAGCTGGTCCGGGAACAGGGCAGGCATCTTGTCCTTGACCGCGTGCCTCCGTGCCTCAAAGATGGCGTGCTCCAGGTTTTTGGAGGACCAGTCAGGGTCACGGTACAAGGTGGCCATGGTCCTGGAGAGAGACAGGCATGGCTGATAGAGCTGAGCCAGGCCTGGTCTGATGGACCCTGGGCTCTGGGAGGAAAGAAGGTGCGCAGGTCATGGGAAACCCTCACCCACCAGGAGAGGAGCCTGGAGGAAAGGGGGTGAGGCCTGGTGGGGAAGGGGAGAACAGTCTCTTACTCAGCGTCACAATTGCTGCCATTTCTTGACTGCCTGTCTTGTGTCAGGTGAAGTACATTGTTCAACAGTGAGGATTCTGGGCCCAGGTCTGCCCGGGTTCAAAACTAGACTCTGCCACTCACCAGCTGTGTGATCTGGGCAAGTTACCTACTTGCTCCTCACCTCAGTTTCCCCATCTGTGTGGACTTGGGGAGAATGATGATAACTGTACCTACCTCACAGTGTTACTATGAGGATGACATGAATTAATGTAAAATGGTGACGACAGAACCAGGCCCAAAGTAAGCGGTGGGCCATAGAGTGGTGGGGCCAACATTTGGCCTTGGGTTTGTGTGTGCGAAGTCACTTCAGTTGTGTCTGACTCTTTGCGACCCTGTGAACTATAGCCCACCAGGCTCCTCTGTCCATGGGATTCTCCACGCAAGAATACTGGAGTGGGTTGCCATGCCCTCCTCCAGGGGATCTTCCCAAC
Source organism: Muntiacus reevesi (assembly GCF_963930625.1). Classification (NCBI taxonomy): domain Eukaryota; kingdom Metazoa; phylum Chordata; class Mammalia; order Artiodactyla; family Cervidae; genus Muntiacus; species Muntiacus reevesi. The sequence continues at coordinate 36,209,564 of NC_089255.1, forward strand.
CCAGGGATCAAACCTGCATCTCTTACATCTCCTGCATTGACGGACAAGTTCTTTACCACTGGCACAACTGACCCCAGGGTTGGCAGATTCCAAGTTCTAGACTCTTTCTACTCTGTCACATTAATTTCTATAATTATGATGCCAGCTAAAGATTCATTTCCCCCTTTTCTTCTTCTATGTGGGCAGTGGGGAGGAGTAGAACAAAGATGGAGATCCCCCAGCCCTGGGGCTTTGCCTCTGTCTGCCTCTGCTTGGCCCGGACACAGCTCTCTTCAGCCTAGGTCAGGACAGCACCCAGATCCCTCTCCCCACGGGGATCTGGCCTATAGCTGCCCAACTGTCTGAGCTGTGGCCTCTGCCTTTAGGAGATTTCTTCAACAAAAAAGTACCCTGTTCTCCATTAATTTCACACAGTTACTTTTATACTTTTAAAAAGCTTTCAAAGATGTTGCAAAGGATTGATTTTGTTTTTTAAAAACTCCTTCCCAGCGCTTTCCCAGGCCAGGAGACACCCCACCCCCACCCCAGCATGGCCTGGGTTCCTCCGGGTTTCCTGCCTGATCCAGAGGTAGGCCAGGAGGAGGCAGACACTCCTCTACTTCGATGCAAGCAGGTCTATCTCCTTAGCTCACTTCCCACAGGCAGCAGTTTATCAGTGAGGATTGAGAATATAGGCCCTGGACCTAACCCGGGTTGAAATCCCAGCTCAACCACTCATTAGCTGAGTGACCTTGGGCCAATCCCTTCCTTTCTCCAGCCGTAAAATGAGCATAATGGCAACATCTTCCTCATAGTCTTCTTGCTAAGAAGAAATGAGAGGGTTCATGGGAAACAGTCTCCTCGGGACTCGGTATAGAGGCAATGCTGGTAATTGTCAGCTATCCTCTGTCCCCTCTGGGCTGAAGCCTCAGGGCCTCTGGTGTATCAGGAACCCTTAGCTTTCCTCACATCTGTCCACTCAGATGAAAGCTACCCAGAGTCCTCCAGGATGAGGGGCACAGTTTAGGGCCTGGAAGGTTCTGGGGCTTACTAGTTCCCACAGAATAAGACACAACCCTGGCTGAGAGGTTCTGGGCTGTCATGAGGCCTGGGTCACCCTAGACCAGGGCTGCATCATGACTTTGGTGGGCCCCTTCCACCATAAAAAATAGTAAAAAAAAATTTACCTTTTATGATTGTTGTGTAAAGACAAATAGAGTAATATTATTTATTAAAACATTTTCTTCAACCTAGAGCTTCTTTTTATTTTTCCTGATCTTAAAAGAAATTCGAACATTTTTGTGCCCCGCTCCCCGGCACAGGCGTCTGTGGAGAAGCTGTCGTCGTGTTGGCCTCTCCTGTGGCAGAGCTGAGGACTCACATTACTGCTCACCGGCCAGAGTGAGGAGCCGGGAGCCCCAGGGCAGAGGGAGCACAAAGGGGCAGGCTGGGCCGCAATGTGGGCAGCCAGAGCAGCGGGGTGAGCTCCACCCACCCCAGGAGACTTGCACGGTCGGTCTGAAAGAGGACAGCTGCCTCTCCCCGGCAGGATGGGGTCGGTGGCAGCATCGGTTCACTCCTTGCTGGCCACCACACTCCTGGGCCCCTGCTGTAGTAAATGGAGTCATGGCCAACACATGTCCTTTGTGTACCCAGTCCTGGGAGAGCATCTCGCAACAACCCCACGAGGTCAGAGCTGTTACTATCCCCACTTTACAGCTACAGAAAATGAGACTCGGAGAAGTTAAGCTGTATCCCCAAGGTCACACAGCTGTGAGTGGTGATAGGTGTCATGAGTCACTCTATCTTGGGGTGGAGGAGCTTCACCAGAGACCCCCTCCTCTTGGCCAACCTGTTGGCTGCTTGCTCTGGGCTTCACCAGACACTGGTCCCCGGCTCCTTACCAGGTGGCCCCAGATAGGCCGGTGATATAGCTGGCACAGTTCAGGATGTTCAGCTTCTGCAGCGCCAGCAGGTGGCCGTACATGGCGGTCATAGATCTTGTTCCACCCCCAGTGGCCATGATGGCTATCAGCGGGACCTGGGGGCACATGGAAGCAGGCTGTTGGGGTGAGGCTGGACAGGAGAAGACTTGGAGTGACAGGAGCTTAGAAAGAACAGTGGAGGAGGAAAAGCAGGCTATAGAGAGCAGGGGTGGGGGGAATTGAGTAACCTGAAAACTGTTTTCACAGAGTGTCAGGCTACTTGGTAGTTTTAGAGCTGGACCTTAGCTCTAAACCCAATGGTTGGTGTCAGGCTTGGTAAATCAGAAAGTCACACAGGAGCTCTTAGCACTGTGAATCTAGCCCTCAGTTAACAGAGGATGAACTGGGGCCAGAGGGCTGGGTGACTTGCTCAAAAATCCAACCAGTGTGTGATTCTTTAATGGCTGTAAATCAGTATCTGCTATAACGGGACTTGATGTTAGAGCACCAAGGCCAGGCTTGGCACATGATATGTGCTCAGAATAAACCGTATGTGTAGGAGCAGGAATCGATGGATTTTTGATTTGGGAAGGAGCAAGGTTGTCACCTGTGGGCTTACATAGGTTTAAGATGCCCTTGGTGTGTTTCCCTACAGATGGGAGAGGGAGGTGTGGGGTCTTTACCAAGACTTGCTTTGTTTTCATTTGAGTGGGGACTGTGAGAACTACTGTCAGCCGAAGCCCCGTCACAGCTGTCCTAAGTGACGAGGTCTCTGTCCACACAAGTGGTTAGCCTCAGAAGGGGAAGTCTCGGAGGGCTGACTGCTGCTCAGGGGAGTGTGGGCCTCAGCCCACACCAGGGAGATGGCAGAGGGCACAGAGGCAGTGTCGTCTGCTGTGTGCACAGAAGCTGGCCCTGCACGCAAAAGCTGCTTCTCTTCAGTCCCCGACTGTGGTTCATTCTGTGTGTGTGTGTGCGCATATGCACACACATTTGGGGGAAGGGAGAATTAAAGAATGAAGGGCCTACAGCTTATGGAGGAGGTGTGTGGCATGTGTGAGCTAGGGGAGCTCTCAAGGTTTCCCTGGCTGGGAAAAGGAGGCCACATGGCCCCGTGTAGCTAGGACATCACTCATTGTCTCGGGAGGTCAGTGCAGGGGAGGAATTGCTGGGCTCCTTCCTTTCCTTCTACTCTACACTTCCTGCCCCTGTGAATGCACAACTGAATCACATCCTACAGTGAAGAAGCACAGCCCTCTCTTGGGCACCTGGAACCTTGGCACTAAGGGCCACGGGAAAGGCAGTGCCGCCCCGGGGCATGGGAGGGATTGCAGGGCGCAGCCGGCAGGCATGGTTTGGAAGGACAGGTTTGACTTGGAGTGGACTTCCGCTCACCCACCTCATCTGCCTGCAGATCCTCCTCCAGATGCAGCACCTCCTTCAGCGCCTGGGCCACCACCACCCTTCGTTTCTGCAGGAACTCCAGTTCTGCCTGGCACAGGCTGAAGCCCAGCCGCACGTCCAGCGCCTGGGAACTATGGGGACAGAGGACCTTGGCTGAGTGGGCCTGTAGATTCCATCTCCATGGAGAAGACATGGCTTTAGGGTCAGTTGGACCTAGGCTTGAGGCCTGGTTCTGCCAGGTGTCACCTCTGTGACCTTGGGCCTCTACTTTCTCATCTGTAAAATGGGGCTAATCGTGCTTGACTCCCGACACTTAATGAGCCACCAAATGTAAAGCGCTCAAAACCTTAACTGGTGCACTGTGAGCAGGTACTTAACACTATTAGGTATTCATTGAACCCTTTGCTTTCTCAATGAGTTCTGGAAAGTGCTGGAAGGCGTTCCCCAGGCACCTTCTAGAGCCTGAGGCCAGACATGGTGACAAGGGTCCTTGAGACCCTTTTGGCCAATCCCTCTGAATAAGGCAAGGGTTTCCCACGTGGTCAGTGGTAAAGAACCTGCCAATGCAGAAAATCCAAGAGATGTGGGTTCAATCCCTGGGTCAGGAAGATACCCTGGAGGAGGAAATGGTAACTCACTCTAGTATTCTTGCCTGGGAAATCCCATGGACAGAGGAGCCTGGAGGACTGCAGTCCTTGGGGTTTCAAAGAGTCAGACATGACGGAGCACACACATACATACTCACACACACACTTCTGAATAAGGCTGTACCATAAGGGCTCTCCTGAGCTGGATAAACAAGGCCCTGTTCTCATGGCACTCATATTCCTTTCTGCTCCCAGAGTAAGACTCCTCCTTCACACTCTTGCTGTAATCCTGTCACCCCTACAGGTCTACAAGGCGGGTGGGGCTGAAGAAGCATGTCCAAACACTTGTCCTCTTTTTATCACATCCCTGACCTGAGCAAGTCCAGGCTTATGGCCTGGCATCCAAGCCCCACCTGATCTGTCCAGCCGCACCTCCTGCTACTTTCTCGAAGGGTCTGTTGGCTCCCAGAGCCCAGGATCAGTGTGGGTCCTAAGCCTCCTTCCTCTGCCCACCAACATCCCTTGCATCCTCCAAGTCCCCAGGCAAATGAACCTTGACAATTTCTGACCTGAGTCTTAGTGACCTGCATAATTAACAAGGTCATATCTCCTTGAAGGCAGAATCTGGGGACTGTCCCATCCATTCCGTCTGTGTCTAGTATAGGCCTGCAGACACAGCTGTCAGGAAATTTTCCCTTGGTCTCAACAAGGAATGAATAATCAAACAGCAATAATAATAACATTAGTTGATATTTTCGGACTGTCCCACTTCTCAGATCACTGATTTCCTCACATGTGTTATCTCACTGGATCCTCAAAGCAACCCAACCATGGACTGTGCCCTTGGTATTGCTGTAATTTGCAGATTAAAAAAAAAAATGAGACTTAGAGGGGCTTAATAACTTGACCAAGGACAAAATAGCTGTCAGACTATAACTGGAAGCAACAGTCACTTGACCTTCAACAAGGGTGCCAAGACAATTCAAAAGGGAAAGAATCATCTTTTCACCAAATGATGCTGGGACAACGGATATCCACATGCCAGGAATCCAAGAGTGAAGTCGGACCCCTATTTCACAATATATACATATATATTCACATATATACAAGTTAACTCAAAATCAATCATAGACTCACATGTGAGAGCTAAGACTATACAACTCTTAAAAGAAAACATGGGAGTAAATCTTCATCCTTGGATTAGGCAATGGTGTTTTAAATATGACACCAAGAGCACAGGTGACAAAGGAAAAAATACATACACTGAAATTCACCAAAACTGAAATTTTCTGTGCTTCAAAGAACACTATGAAGAATGTGAAAGACAATCTTCAGAATAGGAAAAAATATTTAAAAGTCGTGTATCTGACAAGGGGCTTGTATCTAGACTATACAAAGAAATTTTACAAGTCAACAATAAAAGGCAAATCACTCACTTTAAAATGGGCAAAAGACTTGAATAAATATTTCTCTGAAGAAGATACACGAATGGCCTATAAGCCTATGAAAAGATGCTCAACATCATTGGCCATCACTGAAATGCAAGTCAAAACCACAAGATACCACATCCTTAAAGAGAAATGAGTCAGAGGGACAGACAGAAGGAGGGTACTTTACCAGGGTGTAGACTTCATGTGTAATTCACAGTTCTCATTCTGGGAAGTGAAAGATGAAAAGTTTGTCAGGGATGACCAGTTTAGAGCCAAGAGTTCCCAACCAAAGAAGTGGAGACTCACCACATTGTCCACCCCGACCTGCCTCCGGACATATGCGTGTGCGTGTGGGCGCACACACGTGTTCTCTTCTGGACATGACCCTCCCCACCATCCTGGACTCGGGCTCCACACACTGTCTTTGGCTCCACACTGCAGCCCAGCACTCCTACCCCACAAGACTGCTCTATCCCGCCAGGAATCGTCCTCCTCCAAGGCCCCCCAGGCCCTTCCCCTCTCCTTGTCGCAGGAGCTCCAGGCTAAGCTGGGCCGCTTCCCCGACCCAGGCGCTCACCACAGGCAAGGTCACCGCCTCGCCGTCGGGGAGGCAATCGAGCGACTGGCACACAGGGTCCTTCTGGCTCGCGCAGCAGCAGAGCTGGGAGGAGGGCAGGTGTGTGAGGGGAGGGACTCCTCCCGCTGCCCACCTCTCCCAGTCCCCTAACCCCCACCTCTCCCAGTCCCCTACCCCCCACACCTCTCCCAGTCCCCCACCCCCAACATACTTCTGCAGCCCCTACCTCACAGATCCACGGGCTCTTGGGCAACTCCACGTGCACCTCGGGCTGGAAGTGCTTGGGGTACTGGAAGTAGGCGAGGTTTGAACCGCAGGGCTCCAGGCCGGGTGAGATGCGCTGGGTGTGCTCGAAGGACTCCGTCACTGTCACCAGGAGGTCCTTCTCTGGAAGAGAGGACGAGAGGGCTGAGACCCCCAGGAAGCCTCTTGCTCCCCACCCTCACGTGGCCCACTAAAAGGCTTAGCTGGAGGCACCCGGGATAGGGGTTTAGAATGACCAAGGCACTGGTTAAAATGCCCCAGGGCCTTGTTCTGAAGGGCAGGGCAGGGCCCTGCAACCTACACTTCACCAGGCTTGTGCGTGAGATCTGAGATGCTGAGTCCTCTGGACTAATCCTCCTTCTTCTCTGCAAGGTGCCCCCAAATCACCCTCCCACTGCAATGGAAGCAGCCCCCCTTTCTGCCAGTTTGGGGGTAGACCCTCTTCCTCCCCCTCCACCCCCCGCCTGTGGGGCTCTGAGGTTCTCCTCTTTCCAGGCAGGGCTTGAGTGGGGGGATGCGATGGAGCGCTGAACTGGAGGGTCTCGTAGTTGTGGATGTTAGGTCTCTGTCAGCTATAAGATGCTAGAACTCTATGAACTGGAGTCTGATGAGAGGAAGCAGTGCATCTAGAGGGGCCCTACCTGCCTTGGGTGCTGACCACCGCGCTAGACCCAGGTAATCCCTGGTCTGACAGGCTGCAGCGCAGATCAGTATGGGCAAATAGGCAGTGCTGTGCCCTTGATCCCTGGCCCAGGGCACTGGCCAGGCTGGGAAGCTCTGAGGGTCACCTGGGGGCCTGGAAGAGCAGCTTCCTTTTAGGGCAGTGGAGGGGGACAGGGGTTCACGACCCCTGAGGGTAAGATGATCCCGAGGACTCAGCCAAGCTTTGGGTTCCCCATGGAGCTTAGGGCGGCCATGGAGCGGCCACTCTGATGTTGACAGAGTCAGAAAACAGCACTGCTCCTCCCTCCCACCCCCCAGCAGGCAGAAGCGGTCGAAGGGCTCACTTTTCCTCTTCTTTGGCCCCCTGGATTCTGCACAAACCTCCAGGCAGGACATTTGTCGAGACTGAAACAAAGGAAGGGAGGTCATTTTGAGCCCAAGCTGCCTGGGATCCTCTACCAGGCCACACATTCCCAGAGATTGATCTTGCGGGGAGAGAGCTCCTTGAATCCTGACGCTTTAGCTGCATTGAATTAAAATGGCTGTACTAACAGCCTAATTATGGGAAACTTCTAACTTCTGAACTTTTGCTTTTAGGGATTGGAGTTGGGGGAAAATGGGACAAGACTGATTCTGGGAGGAGGCTGCAGACTAGTGGGTGCTTTTATTGGGGGGTTCCTAGGACATGGTTGTGGGAGATGGGGTGATGGCCCAGATATTTTCTCCCCAGGAGCAGGAGCCAGCTGCTGCCCCCACCATAACCTGGCTCCCTTTGTCTGGCTTCAGTTAGCCTGCCTCCTAGTGGGCTCTGGGGCAAAGGTCCAAGTTGGGCCCGGTTTTCCTTCCCACAGTTCTGTTCTCTGAGAGCAGCAGCCACAGATGGCCCTAGAGCCACAGGAGACTGGAAGGACAGTTACCACCAGCACGCCGTTCGTGATGAGGCTCTCAGGTGGAGAGGGGCTGAAAAACAAAATGAGAACTCCTGGTCAGTCTTGTCATTCTTTTTTTTTTTTCAAAACCTATTTTATTGAAGTATAGCTGAGTTACAGCATTGTGTTAATTTCCACTGTATAGCAAAGTGATTCAGTTATACACACACATATGTATATATTCTTTTTCAAATCAGTTCAGTTGTCCTTCAGTTGTGTCCAATTCTTTGCAACCCCATGGACTGCAGCATGCCATCACCAACTCCATCCTGGCCATCACCAACTCTATCACCAACTCCATCACCATCACCAACTCCATTCTGTCCATCATCAACTCCCAGAGCTTGCTCAAATTCATGTCCATTGAGTCGGTGATGCCACCCAACCCATCTCATCCTCTGTCATCCCCTTCTCCTCCCACCTTCAATTTTCATAGCATCAGGGTCTTTTCCAATGAGTCAGTTTTTCACATCAGGTGGCCAAAGGATTGGAGTTTCAGCTTCAGCATCAGTCCTTCCAATGAATATTCAGGACTGATTTCCTTTAAGATCAACTGGTTGGATCTCCTTGCAGTCAAAGGGACCCTTAAGAGTCTTCTCCAACACCACAGTTCAAAAGCATTAATTCTTTGACCCTCAGCTTTCTTTATAGTCCAATTCTCACATCCATACATGACTACTGGAAAAACCACAGCTCTGACTAGATAGACCTTTGCTGACAAAGTAATGTCTCTGCTTTTTAATATGTTGTCTAGGTTGGTCATAGCTTTTCTTCCAAGGAGTGTTTTTTAATTTCATGGCTGCAGTCACCATCTGCAGTGATTTTGGAGCCCCCAAAAATAAAGCCTGTCACTGTTTCCGCTGTTTTCCCATCTATTTGCCATGAAGTGATGGGACTGGATGCCATGATCTTAGTTTTTTGAATGTTGAGTTTTAAGTCAACTTTTTCACTCTCCTCTTTTACTTTCATCAAGAGGCTCTTTAGTTCTTCTTCACTTTCTGCCATAAGGGTGGTGTCATCTGCATATCTGAAGTTATTAATATTTCTCTCAGCAATCTTGATTCCAGCTTGTGCTTCATCCAGCTCTGCATTCCGCACGATGTACTCTGCATAGAAGTTAAATAAGCAGAGTGGCAATACACAGCCTTGATGTACTCCTTTCCCAATTTGGTACCAGTCCCTTCTTCCATGTACGGTTCTAACTGTTGCTTCTTGACCTGCATATGGATTTCTCAGGAGGCAGGTAAGGTGGTCTGGTATATCCGATCTCTTTAAGAATTTCCCACAGTTTGTTGTTATTCACACAGTCAAAGGCTTTGGCATAGTCAATAAAACAGAAATAGATGTTTTTCTGGAACTCTCTTGTTTTTTTGATGATCCAGCAGATGTTGGCAATTTGATCTGGTTCCTCTGCCTTTTCTAAATCCAGCTTGAACATTTGGAAGTTCTTGGCTTATGTACTGTTGAAGCCTGGCTTCGAGATTTTGAGCATTACTTTGCTAGTGTGTGAGATGACTGCAATTGTGCGGTAGTTTGAACATTCTTTGGCACTGCCTTGCTTTGGGATGGGAAAGAAAACTGATCTTTTCCAGTCCTGTTTCCACTGCTTAGTTTTCCAAATTTGCTGACATATTGAGAGAGGCACTTTCACAGCATCATCTTTTAGAATTTAAAAAAGTTCAGCTGGAATTCCATCACCTCCACTAGCTTTGCTCGTAGTGATGCTTCCTAAGGCCCACTTAACTTCATATTCCAGGATGTCTGGCTCTAGGTGAGTGATCACACCATCATGGTTATCTGGGTCATGAAGATCTTTTTTGTATAGTTCTTCTGTGTATTCTTGCCACTTCTTCTTAGTATCTTCTGCTTCTGTTAGGTCCACACCATTTCTGTCCTTTATTGTGCCCATATTTGCAGGAAATGTTCCCTTGGTATCTCTAATTTTCTTGAGGAGATCTCTAGTCTTTCCCATTCTGTTGTTTTCCTCTATTTCTTTGCATTGATCGCTGAGGAAGGCTTTCTTATCTCTCCTTGCTATTCTTTGGAACTCTACATTCAAATAGGTTTATCTTTCCTTTTCTCCTTTGCTTTTCACTTCTCTTCTTTTCTCAGCTATTTGTAAGCCTCCTCAGACAACCATTTTGCCTTTTTGCATTTATTTTTCTTAGGGATAGTCTTGTTCACTGCCTGCTGTACAATGTCATGAACCTCCATCCATAGTTCTTCAGGTACTCTATCAGATCTAATCCCCTGCATCTATTTGTCATTTCCACTGTGTAATCATAAGGGATTTTATTTAGGTCATACCTGAATGGTCTAGTGGTTTTCCCTACTTTCTTCAATTTCAGTCTGAATTTGGCAATAAGGAGTTCATGATCTGAGCCACAGTCAGCTACCAGTCTTGTTTTTGCTTCTGTATAGAGCTTCTCCATCTTTGGCTGCAAAGAATATCATCAATCTGATTTCGATATTGACCATCTGGTGATGTCTGTGTGTAGAGTCGTTTGCTGTGTTGTTGGAAGAGGGTGTTTGCTATGACCAGTGTGTTCTCTTGGCAAAACTCTGTTAGACTTTGCCCTGCTTCATTTTGTACTCCAAGGCCAAACTTGCCTGTTACTCCAGGTATCTCTTGACTTCCTACTTTTGCATTCTAGTCCCCCACGAGAAAAGGACATCTTTTTTTGGGTATTAGTTCTAGAAGGTCTTGTAGGTCTTCATAGAACTGTTCAATTTCAGCTTCTTCAGTGTTACTGGTTGGGGCATAGACTTGAATTACTGTGATATTGAATGGTTTGCCTTGGAAACAGATAGAGATCATTCTACCATTTTTGAGATTGTACCCAAGTACTGCATTTGTTGACTATGAGGGCTACTCCATTTCTTCTAAGGGGTTCTTGCCCACAGTAGTAGATATAATGGTCATCTGAATTAGTCACCCATTCCAGTCCACTTTAGTTCACTGATTCCTAAAATGTCGATGTTCAGTCTTACCACCTCCTGTTTGACCACTTCCAATTTACCTTGATTCATGGACCTAACATTCCAGATTCCTATGCAATATTGTTCTTTACAGCATTGGACTTGACTTCTATCACCAGTCACATCCACAGCTGGGTGTTGTTTTTGCTTTGGCTCCATCTCTTCATTCTTTCTGGAGTTATTTCTCCACTCTTCTCTAGTAGCATACTGGGCACCTACTGACCTGGGGAGTTCATCTTTCAGTGTCATATCTTTTTACCTTTTCATACTGTTTATGAGGTTCTCAAAGCAAGAAAACTGAAGTGGTTTGCCATATACTGAAGTATATGCTATTCTTTTTCATATACTTTCCCATTATGGTTTATCATAGGATATTTAATTCCCTAAACTATACATTAGGACTTTGTTGTTTATCCATTCTAAACATACTAGTTTTCATAGACAAATCCCAAATTTCCAATCCAATCCTCCCCCAGTCTCCCAGCCACCCTTGGCAACCACAAGTCTGTTCTCTAAATCATATCATTCTTGACTGATTTCTCACAAAGGGGACAAAGAGCCTATATAGGGCCAATAAGGAGATAGCAGAACCTTCTTAGTGGTTGTGAGAAATACTGGCTTAAGAAGCCTTAGGAATTGGCAAGGAGAAAACTGGCATACATTTTAAACAAAATATCCAGAAATAAAGATTTATAGGATAGAGGGAGTAGAAGAGTTTCCTTTTTTTTCTCGCTTAAAGGATAACTGTTCTTTGTGTCCAACCAGATGCAACTGCACAGAGTTATAAGGATAAACAGGTTGTAAGAAAAGGCTGGAGCCCACCACCTAGAACAGATGTGAACAGTTCTGGTAGCAAAACGGACCCCTCCTCCCTTCTGTGCTTTAATGTGTGCATTAACAAATAGTTCTGACTCAGCCAGAGAGGGGCCTTGTGATGTGAAATGTCCGTAGGTTACAAATCTGAGAGAGCCTCATGGTTACAGTTAGTCTAGGGAAGTCCACAGCCTCCCTTGTCAACCTAAGCCCGAAAGGACTGTGTCTCCATGTCAATCCTTATTCTGACGTAGTTCCTCCACTTTCCAATTCACCCAAGGAACACATTTCCCCCTAAAAGTCCTATCAAACCAAGAACCAAAGGAGAGCGCTCAGATTTTCTTTCATGTGAAACAAATGAACTTGATTTTAACTTGCCAAATTAAATTTTAATTTTAAGTTGATTTTAATGAGGCACTTCAGTCCCAAGACCCCCTACACATAGGATTCTCTGGTTGGGACTTGACAAGCCCTCTGTTCTAATTCCTGCCTCTCATTGTCGCCCTGTTTCTGGGCTGATTGTAAGTCTAGGGGACTCAGTCCTGCCAGGGCTAAGAAGCCAGCCACCCAATCACGAGGCACCCTGCTGTCCCAGGGCAGGCTTGTCCCCTCCAGGAAGGGGCCCTCCCTCACTGCCCCTTCCCTTCCTCCCTCTCTCTTCATCCCCTTCTTCCCACACTCCAACTCTGTGACCCAGGTCCATGTGCGTCCACAGCATAGTCATACCCCTAGGAGCCTGGATCTTTTTCTTAGTTGGAAATGATGAGAAATGATCCCACACCTTGGCCCTGAGCTTCCCCTTGACTTGGTTCCAGAGTTGGAGTTGGCTGCAGAGGGGCACAGTTTCTGCTTCAGCCCCGGGTTTGGGGGGAGTTTGTTCTAGCAGTTCTGGGTCCAGGAGGGGAGACCCCTTAGTCCTGATGTCTTTCTTAGCCTGATCTCGGGAAAGCCCCATCCCCACGGTGGCAGGAAGTCTTCCCAGGAGCCACTCTCAGAAATGCTGGGGAGCTAGCTGCTGAGGCAGATGAATTGGTCAGAGTACTAGATCTTTAAAGCTGCACTGACATCAGCAGACCTGGATGAGAAGGGGTGGAGCCCAGGCACCTACACTATTTAGGAATTCCCAAGTGATTCCGAGGCATTTGAGGGGCATCAGGGGTGGAAGTGGAAGAGGGGGGACTGCAGGAAGAAGGTGCAACGCCTGTGCGCAGAAGCTGCTTCAGGGTCCGGACCTTGGTGGAAGCCTGGGGGCTGGGTCCTACTCACCTCTCCTCCAGCAGGAACTCCACTTCCAGCTCCTCCATGCCCTGCAGGGGGAGGAAGAGACTGCAGTTGTGAGCTGTGTCTGCACTTCTCTCTAGACCAGGATCCTTGCTACCCCAGGAGACCCTGCGGACATGTCCATGTCCATCCCATTTGGTGGTCCTGCTGTCTTAGAGTGGGGGCAGCTGCTCTTGACTCTTTTTGTCCCCCTTGTCTCTCTCTGTCCCCAAGTCTTTTTACCTTGAACACCATTGACCACCCAGAGGGGATCAGGGTATGGAGCTGACCCTCAGCCCCAGGAGGTAAATCCCTTTGCCTTTCATCTTCTCCCTCCAGCTTCCCTCGTTCTCCGGCTTTCCAAACAGGCTCACTGTTTGGAGCAAGGGAGAGCTGAGATGCTGCCCCCGGCAAGCCCAACTCTGAAGGCTAGGGGCCCCTGCTTTCATCTTCTGCTTTGCATCTCTTGCTGGGTAACTTCAGGAAGTCATGATCTCATGGGACCTTAATTTCCTCCATGGAACATGAGCCAGGCGAGCTCAGGGATGTTTGTCCCCTGAAGTGTCCAGGTGCCTGGAACAGTGCCTGCCCTGTGTGTGTGTATGTCTGTGTGTGTGTTAGTCACTTAGTCATGTCTGACTATTTGTGACCCCATGGACTGCAGCCCACCAGGCTCCCCTCTCCCATAGGGCACGCAAATGTTTATTGGGTGAATCAATAACATCCTGGGCCTTTCTGCAGATTTGTCCTCGTTTGCCTTGTCTGTCCTCTGTCCCCTGGGGCCATCCCAGCAGCAGGGCTCTGAGTGAAGAAGGGAACCAACATTTACTCCATCTCCATTTAGTACTCTGAATCGGGCTTGTTGTTGTTTTAGCTGCTCAGTTGTGTCTGATCCTTTGCGATGCAACCCCATGGATTGTAGTCCACCAGGCTCCTCTGTCCATAGGATTTTTCAGGCAAGAATACTGGAGTGGGTTGCCATTTACTTCTCCAGGGGATCTTCCTAACCCAGGAATCAAACCTGTATTTCCTGCATTGACAGGTGGATTCTTTACCACTGAGCCACCTAGCCACTGAACAGGGCTAGGTGCCTTAATTATGTATTCCCGTTTAAGCCTCACAGTGACCCTGTATGGTAGATATTATTATCAGAAGATACAAGGAAATAGAACTCAGAGGAATTAAATCTACAGGTTGCACAGCCAGCAAGCCAAAGCTCTGGGATTTGCACAGTAGCACCATCTTCTCTCCACTTGGCTACAGAGAGAAGATCCCGTAAAACAACATCTTAGGAATAACCAGCTTCCCCTCGCGAGGCAGGAGGCTGAGGGCCAGGGCACACCCACCTCTGTGTTGAGCGGGAACTTCACATGGGTTTTCTTTCGGAAGCAGAGCTTGGTGAGGTCATAGAGAACTGTCAAGAGATGGTCATCAGGTGTCACTGTGTCTTCATCACAGACGCTCAGCTCTAGAACATTCTAGGGGAGAAGGGAGGGTGTGTGAGTCTGGTCACCGAGGCTGTATCCACCCATTCTCAGGATGAGGGGCCTGACCTCAGTCCTGGTGAGTAGGTGGGTCTGAGGGATGGGGGCGAGCATAGCTCAGGTGTGAGGGACATTTGTAGGGACATGAATAAAGGGAAAAATGAAAGTGTTAGCTGTGTCTGACCCTTTGGACTGTACCCCACCAGGTTCTTCTATCCATGTGATTTCCCAGGCAAGAATACTGGAGAATTCTTCATTCAGTCATTCATTCCCTTCTCTAGGGGATCTTCCCGACCCAGGACCGAACCCAGGTCTCCCGCATTGCAAGCAGATTCTTTACCGTCTGAGCCACCAAGGAAGCCCTGGATTAAGGGAGAAAAGTGTCTATTCCCTCCTTTGCAACTGTCTGAGGCTTTCCTGCCCTTCTTCTCTGATTCTCCTACTGGGGAATTTTGCTCTTTTGTAAGCTTGGCAGGGGCCTGTGAAGTGTGAGGGATTTCATTTCACATGGGGGAAGGATGGAAGGACACAGCAAGCAAGATATTTGCCAAGATATAGCATGTATCCAGTGCTGGGACCCAGGAGCTGAAGACAGTTCCTTTGGTACAGAAAACCCAGTTCAGGGACACCATTACATTTTCACACTTCAGGTGGAGTGGTGTGGCAAAGATTACAGAGGCTTTGATTGGGTTGGAGTGAAGTGTTGGAGCTCTATCCTTTGGCTCATCAGTCCCTAAGTGAGGTCTCATGGGTGGTCTCAAAGCAGAAAGTCAAGGGTGGAGCAGCTTACCCTGTCATCTGACTGAACTCTGAGATGACTTAGGTAACTAAGATTAGCCTCTGGATTAGCCTCTGAGGCCTCTTGTTCCAAGGATCCTGGGAGATGTAGGTTGGGGCTGGATTTGCCTCTTTGGTCCCTATCTAGTGGACCTGAGATGGTTCTGGGGCTTCCCAATGAGTGGGATCTCTTGACTTTGTAATTGCTAGATACCAGGTGTGGGATGTCACTGGTTGTCCAGTGGTTAAGACTTGGTGCTCCCAATGCAGGGAGCGTGAGTTCAATTCGTGGTCAGGGAGCTAAGATGCTACATGCCACATGGTGTGGCCAAAAAAAAGAAGAAAAGGAAACCAGGTGTGTCCTAGAACCAAACCAGCGGCCCCAAAGATCTACAGAAAAAAGAAACACAAATTCTGGTTTCAAGATGGCATAGCTCATACTGAAACTCCCCCTTTCTCACCAAAAATATTATATATGATAGAAAAGGCATTTTTAAAACAATAAATATAAAACTCTACTTGAAAACAAAATGGATATGTCATGAGCTAAAAAAGGAGATGCATCCCTAAAATATGAAAGTGGTAAGCTGGATGGAGCTGTCAAGCCTCAGATGCCTCAGGACTGGCTCTTGATGCCTCCATAATGAGGGTAAATTTATCTGAAGGGCACCCTGGGGCAGCTGTCACAACTCAGGATGTTTGGGACAGGACTCTCCCATAGGAGATGTGAACTCCATGTAGAGTCACATATATCTGAAGAAGGCCTATACCGTGAATCAGCAACTCAACAAATGAAAGAGCACACACCCAAGGCATTAGAAGTAAATTAGCCATCCAAAAAGGATTTACAACAGTGAAAGCCCTCTGTTTGGGGTTAGACTGGCTTCGGACCTACTGAGTAGATTGGCTCTTTGTATCCTTCTGCTTGGCGTATGTTCTGGAAACACACTCTATTTGGGGGCAGGAGACAGTTCCAGTGACAATTAGGGAGAGGGACAGAGAAATAGGAAAGGCGGTAGAAGGATAAGTATGCCCAGAGGGACAAGAATGAGACAGGCAGAAGAAAGGAGTGGGTGAGTGGGGAGACATAGGACAAGAAGTCAGTAGAAAGAAAGACAAATAGGCGTGAGAAGGCCGCACGAGCAGAGAGGACAAGAGGAAAGGAGGGAACAGACCTGCAGGCAGGGCGGGAAGGTGCTGCCCCCACGTCTCACCTTCACTTGGCTCTGG
This sequence comes from Muntiacus reevesi, assembly GCF_963930625.1. Taxonomy (NCBI): domain Eukaryota; kingdom Metazoa; phylum Chordata; class Mammalia; order Artiodactyla; family Cervidae; genus Muntiacus; species Muntiacus reevesi. The sequence goes on from NC_089255.1 coordinate 36,225,865, forward strand.
ATCTGGAAGCTGAAGGTTTCATTCCATTCTGGGTTTCGGCAGTTGGAGATGGTCCTAGTCCTCAGCCTCTTTTGACTGGCGGTGGGCAGCCAGAGGCTCACGAAGCAGTCTGTCAGGCTCACTGTCCGAGGAAGACAAGGGTGAGGGGGTGAGGAGCCAACTCAGGTCTGAAGAGGAGAGAGTGTGAAGGCAGAAGCCAGAGTGAGGCCTCGTCTCAGCTTCAGGTCCCCTCTTGACTCACAGCCCTGACTCTCCAGAGACCTTTGTCCCAGAATCCTGAGAAGGTCATGGGCTGCAGGCTAGAGGTTCGGAGGGGACACAGGCCCCCCTGCCTGTTCTTAAGAATGGAGATGGCCTCTGGCTCCTCTCAGAAGCACCCTGGCTCTTGTCGGTTTGGGAAAAGTTATGGCTGTGACTGTGCAGTTTTTTTGGCTTCCGTGGTGGCTCAAACAGTAAAAAATCTGCTTGCAATGCAGGAGACCTGGGTTCAATCTCTGGGTCAGGAGAATCCCCTGGAGAAAGAAATAGCTAACCACTCTAGTATTTTGCCTAGAGAATCCCATGGACAGAGGAGCCTGGCGGGCTACAGTCTATGGGGTCACAAAGAGTCAGACACGACTGAGCAAATAACATACACAAACACATGACTGGGCGGTTTTCTCTCTGCCAGGGGGCGATCTGAAGGACTAGCCACCCAGAGGTCAAGTTTATCTCTTGCCTTAGCCCAGGGCACCAGGGAAGCCAAATTAAGGCTCAGCTCTGGGCTGCGGGGAAGCAAGGATTAGAAGGGACACCATCTGCTGGGAGTCAGCCCTAAGGCCCAGTGGGGACAGCCTGAGGCAGAACAGGCTATTCAGCAGGATCTTGGGACAGGGAATGCAAACTTCACGTGACTGAACATCTCAGATGCACCCATCTGGGCTCTTTGTATCTATACTGGTCTCCCCACATGGACTGTGTGGCCCAAGAAACCCTCATATCTAAGACCACATACTTTATTTTTCATTCAAAAGAACAACCTGAACGTGGTGATGCTGTGTGTGCTCGGGAGAAGGAGAAAGGCTGTGACCCCAACAGGCTCTCCTAAAGTTAAAGGTCTCCTGGGTTTTCTCTTTGGAGCAGTGGCAGGCATCGGGCGAAAAATGGCACAGAGATAGGAATAGGGTGAAAACCCAGCGTCTTGACACCATTCCACCTGGGAGGAGGGAGGAAGAGGTTCCACAATGGCCCTTGTCAATCTTCTGGCAATCTGCTGGGGGTAATTCCCAGGACACCCACCAGATACATAGAGAATGGGAAAAGTCAATACAGTTTCCAGTGTTAGAGAAACTTCTTCTAGATGATAAAGCAGGGCAGGGATGGGAGTTCTGTACTGATAGGACTGATCCAAACTAGTTCGTAATTATGATTAATAATGTCCTGTGAGAATGGAACCAGGGGTGACCCCTCCCCACCAGACTGACTTAGTCCTATGTTGTTACTACACTGAGAATTTCGTCAGACCTAATAACCATGGCTTACATCATGAGCATCCCTGGTTTCTGATTTCATCCCCTCTGTCTGGTTAATCTTTCAGGCTAATCTTTCACCATTCAATGAACTGGAATTCATGGCCTTCCGCCCATCAAATAGAGGTGAGATAACACTGTCTTTAAATGTCATAATCATCATTAATCCAAACACAGCAGAATCAAAAGAAAATGATGACATCATTGTACCATTCCTTCCATGCCCAACTTGTTCCTCCTCACTGTGAACTCAGGTGTCCTGATTAGACTCTCACATTGAGTCAATTTAACTCCTTGGTGCTCTCCAGCCTGTCCACTTCTCCCTACTTGCATGGCCACTGCCTTGGTGCAGGCCATCTTCATCTCTGCCATCTCTTCATCACTACCCCACTGGGAACCCTGTCTTCTGTCCTGCCCCACCCTCTTCTTTTCTCTTTAGAGAAACCAAAGGGCTCTTTTCCTATCTGTCACCCCACAGTTTAAGATCCTTCAGTGGTTCCCTGCCTTCAAGGAGTCCCACTCACTCAGCACGGCTACCCCCTCCCACTTCCCCAGCCTCACATCCTTCTCCCTATCATCCCAGCCCCGTCCTGTCCGCAAACACACACACACACACACACAGAGGCATTCACACATGCATGCACACACATACTCTTACATGCATGTGCTCACACTCACACTCCAGCCAATCCCAGTGCCCTGTAGGTCTCAGAAGGCCATGCCGTCTTGGCATGAACACCCTCCTCTTCCTCTTTCACACTACTCTTCCTCCACCCTTTCAGGTTACAGAAGGGACCTCCCTCTGGAAGCCTTGCCTAAGCCCCCAGGTCTGGGCCAGGTGCCCCTCGTAGCCCAGAGCCTTCTGCCCTTCTCCTGATGGAGCACTGGCCAGTCTGTACCACAGTGACGGGTTGGTGCATGTTCACCACCACCCCCTGAACCCTGGGAAGCCCAGTGTTGGCACCGCTGGATATTTGTGACTAAATGAATGAGAGAAAACCCCAACTTGCTGCTATTGGGCTATATCAGTAAACCCAGACATTCTAGGCTGAGTCACCACAGATATGGATAGATAAGTTGGCATGTCTAATGACTCTGTTCAGAGGGAGACTCCCTGGGGACCTGCTCAGCCCTCCTGGGCCCTCCCTTCACTTTTCCTGGGCTCCAAGGCCCCTCCTCTTGGCCTGTCTCCTATGCAGGGGGAGCCTGAAGGCAGGGACCCCACAACTCTACACCCACTTGCTTAGCATGATTTCACAAACCCTGGAAAGGCCCCCTTTCCTCTAAGATTCCTTTTCTATCACCAGTCAATGCCTAAAATTGTCCCATTAAATCCACTGGGCTTCCCTGGTGGCTCAGATGGTAAAAAATCTGCCTGCAATGCAGGAAACCCAGTTTGATCCCTGGGTTGGGAAGATGCCCTGGAGAAGGAAATGGCAACCCATTCCAGTATTCTTGTCTGGAGAATCCCTTGGACAGAGGAGCCTGGTAGCTTACAGTCCATGGGGTTGCAGAGTTGGACTCGAAGGAATGACTAACATACACAAATCCACTGAAGTCTCAGAATTTTTGACCTAAGGCTTAAATCTCTAATTAAAATTTAAAAAAAAAGCAACAACTCGTGGAAGAGTCAGCATTGGTCAGACACCCACATGTCAACCACAAATTTTTTTTCCAGTCCTTTTGCAGAGAGCCATTCTGCCTGTCCCCCCTAAGGTAGGGAAGGGGAGTGCAGCCCAAGAGAGGTAATCCTAGAGAGGGAGGATGATGCAGGGAGGCTGCCAAGCCCAGATGACAAGCTGCGGCATCATGAGCTGACTCTAAGGTAGTGGCAATTAAGAGTGCTTAAGCAAGGATGACCCAATTCTGAGAACTTTGGGGAATTTCCTAAGCATACATTGGTTCTAACCTTTGTTCCTCATGAAGTGAAAAAGGGCTTGGTCGTCGGAATGACATATCTCTTTTTCCGGAATGCGGGTGGCCAAGATGACTTAACCATCTCTACTGATATCAAGAACATTATCTTCCTTAGAGACACCCATCTCACACCTCTTGGGCTGCTGGTTTGAATTTTAATTTATCGTCCCGAGAGGAATAAAAACTCTGGACAGCTGCAAGATTTCCAGGCCAATTCTCTTGCAGCCCTGACCCAGCTCCTTGATGAGGGACCCACCCTCGAATCTCATCCCTTTGGGGCTCCTGGAAATCTTAGAAACTTAGGCGCCTCTTACAGGACTGAACCAGAGAGGAGCTCATTTTTGATCTAAGCCAGGAGGAATGATTTGGGGCGAAGGTGACCCAGGACCTGCAAGATGTCAGGATAGTCTCAACCCAGGCAAGGCAGAAACAGAACCCAGCCCATGACAACTGTGAAACCAGATACAGCATGACCTGGGCTGACACCCCCAGACACCATGACTTCCCTCAATTCTGTTCCTCAGGAAAATGAGGAAAACACAGACATGTTCCAAAGGGGACCAGGTACCCCTAAAGGGCAGTTTGTGTACCAGAGGCACATGTGGGGAAGAGAGAGAGGAGGTGGTGGGCCAGACCTTAGCCTGTTTCTCTGGCTGCCTGCTCCCTACCTCACCTCCACCCCTGGGGCCTGCAGGTGATGGGTGTAACAGGAAGGGCCCTGGATAGTGGGAGGGTCTGAGAGCACAGGTATAGGCCTGCCCAAGAGTGTGAGGCCCGCATGACACGCAGGGCAGGGACAGAGCCACCTCTAGAGGAGCCAAGGCAGGTGAGGCCACTGCGGGCATGTGAAAGTTGTGACTTGTCCCCAAGGGGTGTGGGGTAAGGTGTCTGATGACCCACCCTGGCGTGGAAATGAAGGCAAAAGAGGCAACCAGGCTCTGGATCCAGGGGACATTTCCAGGCTCCTCACGTCACTTACTGGTGGCCTGGGAGGCCCCAAGAAGCCCAAGAAGTCCCTAGCCCCCTGGCCGACCTGGGAATGGAGCCATGCTGGCTGCAACTGATGGCATGGGCTCTGGACACTCACCCTCCCAGGGACGGGGTTGAATCCTGCCTGGTCCTTTTGTTCTCTCCCGGGATGTAGGGCCCTCCCTTCCCCACCTCCGCACTCATCCTTGCATTGCAGTGTTGCGGCGACAGCTTTGCAGCAGGCTGTCAGCCTTTCCCCAACACTCCTGTGCCATCTGCACAGAAGCCCTCAGGAGGTCATGCAATCCCTGCCTCAAGGACTAGGGTGCCATTAGATTCTCATCCATCCTCTGAATAGCCCGGGCTCCTTCTCCTGGCTTGTCCTTCCTACCCCTTAGCGGGCCAGACCTGGGATCAAACACTGATTCTGCTTTAGGCAGTTAATCCTCATATACAAACGGGTCCCACAGCACTGCCCTCAGGTTGGGGAGGATGAGTGGCATCTGGCCCCAGGCAGGCCCCCAGCAGGTACTGGGGGTGAAATGCAGGAGGAGCCCTCCCCCAGATTGGGCTCCCAGACCTCTGCATGCTCACAGCTTGTCCCCTCAGACCTCAGGCTCTTGAAGCAGCCTTCCTTAGCTACTCCCAGTTTTCAGTGTCCTTTAAATCCTGTGGTGACAAGATCAGAATGCCATCCTCTATTAAAGAAAGTGAGAGTATTAGGTGTTCAGTCATGTTCCACTTTTGCAACCCCATGGACTGGTAGCCTGCCAGGCTCCTCTGTCCGTGGAATTCTCCAGTCAAGAACACTGGAATGGGTAGCCATTCCCTTCTTGAGGGGATCTCCCTGACCCAGGGATCAAACCCAGGTCTCTTGCACTGCAGGTGGATTCTTTACCATCTGAGCCCCCAGGGAAGCCCGCCACTCTCTATTTCCGCTCCATATGATTGCTTTGCATATAGATGCCTCCCCTCGTGTCGGGCTCTCCCAGCACAGCCAAGCCCCAGGGTGAGGGCAACATAAGGGAGCTTTGGGGAACCTGGAGCCCCTGGGCCATTCCTGTGTGGTTGCCAGTATGTGGGGACCCCCTCAGTCATGGGCCCTGACACAGAGCTTTCTCCTCCTTGAGGGCCAGGCTTCCTCCCTGGATGGCGGGGAGATGAGGGCAGCATAGGGAGGGACTTCTGTTCTACCTACCCAGATGCCTACATTTCTTCCTGAAACCAGAGACTTCTCTGGGCCCCCGTGGCCTAGGAATGCAGCAGGGCCAAGGATGGAAGGGAAATTAAAGTAGCAAGAAGACCCTGCACAAAGAGCCCTGGCGAGTCAACCACATCCCTGGGCTGAACTGCAGAACTGGGGCCCCTGGCAGGCACTGTCGGGCCCATTTGGAATCCAGGTCCTGAGAAGAGCACTGGGGCTGATTGGCTCCATAGTCCCCAAGGGCCTCCCCTTCCCTTCCATCCCAACAGCCCCTAAACCCATGCCCAGGGTGGGGGAAGCTGACTCCTGGAAGGGGTCCCAGGGAGGGGAGAGTGGGGAGGAGAGAGTGAGGTGGACAGCTGAGCGAGGACTGCAGGGGCTGCTGGTGTCAAGGTTGCAGCTACAAGGAGGGGCCTGGAAAAATGATACAAACCTCAAAGTCTAAAATACAACTTGAATACAGAACACACAGAGATACACATATGCACACACACACACACACACACACACACACACAGAGCGACCCCTGACCATTTCCCCTCTAGGCCTGTCTCCATCCTGGCCCCAGAGGTGGAGAGGAGGGAGAGAAGAAAGAGGGGGAGACTCACCCACATCGGCCTGTCGGACGTTCTTCATGCAGATGACCCTCACTGTCAGCAGGTGGCATGGAGACAGCCCCTCCTGTGGAAGGAGAGGACCCTGGACTCACTCTTCATGCAGTGGTGGCAGGTGGCCTTGGCGGAGAGAGCAGGTCAATCTGGCACAGGCTCCCACTGCCCAGACTCCAGTAACCTCTCCCCTCCAACCATCTGCAGTCTGGAGAATGCTTCTGGTCCCCAGGGGGTCCAAGGCTCTGGAGGTGAGGGGCCTTGTCCTCTGTCCTCGGAGACAACACACCCCAGAGGAAGGACAGTTTCACACCTCTTCTTTCCTTGTCTTTCCTATTTGGATCTTGGAGTTGGAAGCCCTTTTCCTGAGCATTTTACCAAGGTTTAGAGGAGTCTTTTTTTTTTTTTAACTGGAGGATAATAACAATCTTGTGATGATTTTTGCCATATATCAACATGAACCATCCCTAGGTATACATATGTCCCCTCCCTCTTAAACCTCCTTCCCCATCCGATCCTTCTGGGTTGTCATGAAGTACCGCCTTTGGGTTCCCTATGTCATATAGCAAATTCCTACCGGCTATCTATTTTACATACAGCAATGTTTCATTGCTACTCTCTCAAATCATCCCACTCTCTCCTTCCCTCACTGGGTCCAAAAGTCTATCCTTTATGTCTGCGTTCCATGAGTCTTTTTACTGTCCACTTACAGCCCGTGCCCATGGCAGACACCATCAGACTCCTCCAACCCACCCAGTGATGTTTATAGAGGCCTCTGAACTGGAACCCTTTACACTCTGAGTAATCCACTCCATGTTACAAGAGTCACCTTCTACTCTTTTGAGAAAATGCAATTCTTCTCTCTTTAAAATAATATTAGGGTTTAGGGGAAACCATGAGAGTGTGAAGAAAAAAGGAGTCCCCAAAATGCCAATACTCTGAGAAGATCACTATGTATAAATACTTTTATTTTCAACTCAGACTGTCCACAGATAGTTCATCTGCCTTGGCTATTGTCAGATAATATTTGTAATATAATCTACTGAACACGTACTCTAGTAGGGGCAGGGTGGGTACAGTGGGAGACTTGGATCTTGGCCGGTGAGACGTCCCCCTCAGTTGGCCTTGCAGGGGTCCCGGGGCAGAGAGTACAGTGCAGGCTGATCATGGCCTTCTCCCAGGGCCCTCCAGCCTCAGGCCGGTGGATGATCTGGGGGCCGGGGACAGTCAGGTTCAGTCCTTGAAGCAGCAGCAAACCTTTCCCTGATCCCCGCTCCAAGCCCTAATGGTGGTAGATCTCTCCATGGGTCACAGTCCAGGGGACCTGCCCTCATTTGGGTGTGCTGAGGAGCCAGAGGCCCAACTGGGTCCTGGGTGCCTGGCTCCCTGAGTGATGTCACCTGGACAGTGTCTGGGGACCTGGCCCTGGGGAGCCACCAGCTGAGATCTGCCTCCTCAATTGAGCCTCGCACTGTGGGAGGACCTAGCCTGGGTGCTGGACAAATGCTCCCAAGCAGGGTAACTGGCCTGCCTAGGGAGCTTCCACCTCTTAGCAGAGTCCGGACCTCAGAGAGGAAAAGATGAGCCTAGAGACCTTGCCCTTTCTTGTCAGAATGGAGGATAATATTTGTTTTTAACACCAAAAACATTTTGTACTGGGGTATAACCAATAGGATAACATTTGGTTTGGTGGAGATTTACAGGAACACTGTGACCTGACCATGACCTGACCTCAAGAACAAAGGCACATATATACAATGCAATATTACTCGGCCATAAAAAAGAATGAAATTGTGCCATTTGCAGAGATGTGGATGGACCTAGAAACTGTCATACAGAGTGAAGTTAAGTCAGAAAGAAAAAACAAATATCATATATTTATGCATGTATATAGAATCTAAAAAAATGGTACAGATATTTGCAAAGCAGAAATACAGACACAGACGTAGAGAACAAATGTATGGACACCAAGGAGGGCAAAGGGGGTGGGATGAATTTGGAAATTGGGGTTGACATATATACCCTACTAGGTTTAAAACAGATAACTAATGAGAACCTACTGTTAGCACAGGGAACTCTACTCACTGCTCTGTGGTGACCTAAATGGGAAGGAAATCCAAAAAAGAGGGGAGATATACGAACAGCTGATTCACTTTTCTGCACGGCAGAGATGAACAGCATTGAAACACAAGTAAGCCCCAATTTAAAAAAAGGATCCGACACTAAAAAGTTTGCAACGACTAACCACTCTCCTTCCTCATCTTTCCTAGGAAAGGGCTTTGCTGAAAGCATTTGGGGAGCTCAGGGGTTTTTAAGGCATGACCCATCTCCTTGCATGGCCCTGCAACAAACCTTTCTCTGTTCCAGACTCCAGCATTTTGGTTTTGTTTGGCCTCACATCAGGTGCACATTAATGCGTCAGGTACAGAGATTTGCATTTGGTAACATTACTATTTTCCAGATACTTCTCTTACCGTTTCTAATTTCATAAAACCTTTATAATAGCAGTATTGCTGTCTTTTTAAAAATTAAATAATTGACATATAACATTGCATGAGTTTGAGGTATACAACATAATGTATTTGATGATATATGTGTTTAGTATTGTCATATGGTTACCACAAGAAGTTTAGTTATCTATCATCACACATAATTAAAAATTTTTTTTCTTGTCATGAGAACTGCTATTTTGATGTCTGTCCTTCCATCCTCTACTGAGGCTTAATTTGTTCTTTTTTTCTTTTTATTTTTTAATTGAAGGATAATTGCTTCATGGAATTGTGTTGGTTTCTGTCAAACATCAACATGAATCAGCCATAGATATACATATGTCCCCACCCTCTCTCTCTCTCTTTTTGATGTGGACCATTTTTAAAGACTTTTATTGAATTTGTTACAATATTGTTTGTTGTGTGTTTTGGTTTTTTGACCAGGAGGCACAGGGGATTTTAACTCCCTGACCAAGGATCAAGCCTGCACCGCTTGCACTGGAAGGCAAAAATTTAACCACTGGACCACCAGGGAATTTCCTGAGGCTTCATTCTAACCAAGAACAATAGGACAATGACTGGAAAGGCTATTGCTTGGTCCCTGAGATCCACATATAAGTCAGCTTTAGGGCCTTTTCCTCCTCTTTCCCCAACAGCTGCCTCAAAGTTTGAACAAAGCCATACTGACAGTCACATACAGGTCTGAGGATTCTTTTTGTGAGATTAACTCTGAAACACTGAATATTTTTGTGGTCAATCCCTTGCTCTAATGGGATTGCCTTTTGAACTTTGTCACTTGGACCAAAGGCTACACATAGCACTTCTCTTCTGGTTCTGGAAATAAGACTGTGCCTTTGGGCAGACCCCTTCCAGGCACGTGGGTCCTCATATGGGCAGAGCACGTGTCCTGGTCTGATCCAGGGAGGAGGTGGGAGTCAGCTTTCATCCAGGAGTGCAGCTCCGGTAAAGCCTGACCCACTTCTTCAGAGCACAGCTAGAGGACTCCAAGCCAAGGCCTCGGCCCAGGCAGGGGTCACCACGTCTCTGAACCCAGGAGCCCGGTCCTCTCAGCCACCACAGCCCTTTTCCTGCCTCCAGGAGGGGCTGTCCTTGGCCCTGCCCAGCTCCCTTCTGTCTTCCCTGGGAGGGAATGAGCATCCACAGCTTCCTGTAGGATGTCACTCGGGGTCTCCCTGCCTTCCAGGAAAAGCTGTCTGCTGTCATCTAACCCTGTACCTTCCGACAAAGTCGACCATTTCTTCTACTCTAACTCAGCACCACTAATCCTTACAGCACCCTAAAAGAAGTTATTGTTAGCCTCGCTTTACAGATGGAGACTCTGAGCCTAAGTCCTTTGCTTCAGGCACTCAGCTCGAATCAAAGGAAATTGAGTTTGCATCCAGTTCTGATTTTTGTGTGTGTGTGATGTAGACCACTGCTGTCTTATATTTTGGCTTTTTGGCTATGTGGCATGTGGGATCTGAGCTTCCCAACCAGAGACTGAACCCATGTCCCTTGCATTGGAAGGCGACGTTAAAACTTCCAATGAGCTTTGTCACTGGTGGACCACTGGACTACCAGGGAAGTCCCCTAACTCTAATTCTTAAGTCTGTGTTCATAACTACGATTATATTGTCACCTTAAACTTGAAAGTGACCCTCAACAAACATGAAGACAGATACTGCTTGCCCCAATCTTCTCTGAAAGTCTGTTTTCCTCGCAGAATTTTTATTTCATCTTGAATTATCCCAAAGCCCCCAAATAACCCCCACACACTGGCAGTCCTTCTACTTTCAGTACTCTTCTGACACATTCCACCATCTCTCCCTTTATCAAACAACCAGAGCACGTCAGAACTGTAACAGCTCTTAAGAGAAGTTCCCACTTTCTAGCAGCCACAGAGGGCTGCTTTGTGGTCTGGAGCCTCAGCTTACACCTTTAGCCCAGGAATTTTCAGGAGACACCCAGTTGCAAAGTACTCTGCAAAGCACTCGTCCATCTGCCAGCAGGGAGACACAGCCTTGAGGGTGTGAGAGAGAGCCCAGAAGGGCCGTGCTGGGAGGAAGGCAGCAGGAACATGGGACTCAGGTCTTAGGGCCAGATGATTCCAGGAATTAAGTCTATGAAAAATGACCTTCTGGGATTAAAGTGAGTGTATATATTTTGCTCCTGATATAATTAGCTCAATTGGAGAGATGCTAGGCATATGCAAAACTTCATGGCCCCAGAGCTAATGAACACACACTAGAAAGATGTGATAGATCAAAGGATAGTGTCTGTGACTATGGGAACTAGAAACTGGTGGGTTTATGGAACCCAAGTGTATGGGGTGGCTTATGGGATCCGGGTAAGAACTTCAGGGGCTTGGACAAGCTCATCCCTCTGATAGGATGTGCTAGCTGGGTATCAGAGTGAACTTTTAACAGCCGATATGGCCAGGCACCAACTATTCTGAAGCCCAGGATCAGGGATGGGTGGTAATCCTCCAGTTCATGAGGGCACTGGAGGGTCCAGGGATAAGGATCATAGAGCACTCAGGAGGTTGGAGCTCAAGGCAGGGACGATTTGGCAACTAGTGGAGAAGTGTATTTAGAGACTTTAACAACCAGGACTGCTGTGTAGGGATGGGGAGGCGGGGACGGGACTGGATGGCAGGTTTCTGGGACGCCATGGCTCAGGCTGGAGGCACACCTGGCTCCAGCCTCCTCCTGGCCTTGGTCTTTGGGGTTGGTTTCATCAGGACTCTATTTCCCCCGAAACCTCGTTAGGACGGGGGCATCTTGCCAGCTCATGTGGAGAAAAGCTTGACTCTCAGGATTGATTATTTTGCAATCCAATATTACCCCTTCCCAGCCCCTTACTTTATAGACAGGGCTTTGGTGGGGAGGTTGGGAACACAATTCATTACCCTTCTTTCGTGTGCCAGGCTCTGCTCCACCTGGGGGCACAGTATCTATTCTCATCTAGGCCCCCTGCCCCAACGAGACTCTGAGGAAGGCACTACTATTCCTCTTTGCAGAGAAGACGACCAAGGTTAAAGAGCTTGCATCTCAAACGGGGTCATACAGCCCAGAAGGGGCGGGGCCAGGACTCAGGTGTAGATGTACTTGGCTGCAGAGCAGAGCCCATGTCCTCCACTTGGAGGCTGGCCCTCACCGCGAATTAACCAACTCAGTTAATAGCTTGCTCCGGGTCATGCACTAGAGTAGTTAACAGCAGAGGCAGGAGTAAAATCCTCAGCTCCCATTTGGGAACTATCCTAACACCCCAGAAAATTAGCTGTCACCACACATTAGAAGAATATTTAGTTACAGGTGGGCTCCCAGGGTCTGGCTCCCAGGTAAGGGTGAGAGTTGGGGGGAGGGTATGACAACCATATTTCAGAAGTAGTAAAGATCAAGCCTACCCTAACCAAACCAGCCCACGAGGTCTGGGTGCTGATGAGGGAAGATGGCTCCCTGGAAGCCAGTGGGAACTCCCCTCTGCAGGGCTTCTCAGGGCAGGGCTGGCTGGTGATGCCACCTCCTTGCTGGAGAGGTGGTTGCATCCATCAGTTTCCTGCAACACTTGTGTCAGAGCTCAGGACAGCCTGTGGTAGCTTCCAGGAGGCAAGGACCCTCCCTAAAAGGAGAGCATGTGGATGGGGACACTATGGGCCCCTAGAATGTTTCCCTGCTAGTCTGAGCAGCTCCCCAGACCCGTTCCCTTTTATCACTCAGACTGGGTGAGGGGTTAGGGCAAGAAGTCCTAGCTCTGAGTTATGGACCCCCCAGGACCTGAGAGGGAAGAGTGCAGCTCTCTGTCCTTTCTGTGGAGGTTTCTCCTCACTCAAGCTCCTGGAGGCTCAATGAGACAAGGGAGACAGGAACACGTATGGACTAGAGGTTCTTTGAGCACCCCGGGGGCTGTACAGAAACAGCCCAGAAGGTGACATCCATCCTGGACCGGTCACTGGGGCACCGGGCACCACACAGCCTGGAACTTCCCTCCTGGGATCCTTGGAGACTGAGCAGGGTCTCCACCTCCCACCCCAAGACAGAGCACTTCCGAGGCATCGTTCATCTTGTTCCATGATCTAGGGTGGGCCGGGGGAAGGTCAACAGGAAGATGTCACTGCTGACAGTGCTTGCCATGGCATGCTGGTAGCAAACTGGGAGTCTGAGATGAGGTGGGAAAGCCCAGACAGAACTGGTCCAGAGCCCTGGAGGTTTGACCCATGAACCTGGGGTCTCCCTGAGAGCTGTTACATGGACCCAGGGGCCTCGACCACAAAACTAGGAGGGACACTTCATGGCCAGTGGGAACAGGTCGACAATGGCTCTGGTCTTCACCTGACATCACACCACACACTCACGGCAGGCAGTTCGACAGGTCCACAGGGTGAAAGCCTGCTCGCTGCTAGGAGTGGCCAAATGTGACCCATCCCCGGCAGTGCTGAGCACTTCCTGGGTGCTGCTGGCCCCAGGACAGCCCTGAGCCACTCCCATGCATCTTGTCAAGTTTGTGGGTATCTGAAGCTGGGCCAGACTCTGTCCCCAGTGCCAAGCAGGGGCTGCCCTAGCCAAGGGGCTCCGTGTCTCTGAAGTCTGCCATGACCCCAGCCCTCTCTGAGTGTGTCTCCTGCCCTCGGCTCCTGGCCCACCCACCCAGCCCTTTTCCCTCACCTCCAAGGCACAGGTGGCCGCGGGCCTGTCCCCGTCCTCTTGGCATGAGTCTGGCGGGTAGTGGGAGACCCAGACGGGCATCTGCTTCTGGAGCATCATGTGGCTCTGTAGCTGGCTGGTGAGATGGGGAATTTATACTCTGACTCAGAGCTCCGCCCTCCAGAGGATTCTCGGCAGTGGCTGGATTGCTCTGGGAGGGGCTCAAGCTGGTAGACGGGTTGAGTCCTGGACCCAGGTCTCTTCATATCAAGGGAAACTGAGGGCTTCAGATCCTGAAAATGCAGGAACCGGTAGGGTGAGCAGTCTGCTGCCCCCAGGAGAACATCAGGCTGTCCAGTGGGCCAGGGAGTGGCAGGAAGAGGCTGATAGACCCTGCGGACCCCAGGATTAGCCCAGCCGCGATTGGGGGATGCTCTGTCTCTGCAGCTTGTGAGGGTCCTGGCTCAGAGTTGCCGTCTGGGGGATGTGTCCTCCCTCCTAACTCTACTTAGTCCCATGGCTCAGTACCTCAGAAGCTGTGGGCAGGGACCTCAGGAGAGGCAGGGACCGTGACCAGGACTCCAAAGTTAGAGGATGAGGAAAAGAAAGTAACTGCTCTAATCCTTGGTGATGAGGAGTTAAGGGCAAGTGCTCCCTGCCCTCCCTCATGGGAGGCCAACGGAGGGAGGGCGAGCCCAGCCCCTGTCTGGGCTCAGGGCAGCTTCAAGGATGCTCCCACCCCACCCGGCTGATCCTTATCTCTGTCCTGGTGGTTGGCTTACTTGGGGGACCTGTGAGGTGGCTTTGCTTGCTCGGCTGCCCAGCTGGGTACACTGGGAGTTTCCTGCCTGAGCTATCGCCTGGGGCCACACAACCGGCTTTTCTGGCTCGTGGATTAATGTGATTTTATGAAACGCAGGGTGAATCTGAATGCAGGGCTGACTAGACTCCAATGCAGAGAGGGAACCTGGTTGGTGGTATCTGTGGAGCCTTCTCCTGTGTAGGAGGTGGACGTCCCCTCCCTGCTCCTCTCTGCCTTCCCAGGACCTCCAGAGGGGGATGGGGCCTTAGCTTGGACCCCTCCCAGCTTGCATCCTTGTCTGTTTTTGCCATCCCCCTCTGCCGAGGACACAAACTCACCACTCACACTCCTTGGTGAACTCTTGCTTTTTAGTCGTTAGGTCATGTCCAACTCTTTTGTGACCCTATGGACTGTTCCCTATCAGGTTCCTCTGCCCATGGGATTCTCCAGGCAAGAATTCTTGAGTGGGTTGCCATGCCCTTTTCCAGGGATATCTTCCCAACCCAGGGATCGAACATGCGGCTCCTGCATTGGCAGGCGGATTCTTCACTACCAAGCCACCAGACAAGTCCTTGGTAGATTCTACTATATTGGATTTAGTTCACAACATTTATTGAGCACCTACTGCATACACACTACTAAGAGAGGAAATCCCAGGCTTGAAGCTGCTGACAGTCCAGCCAGGGAGCCCAATGCTTTCAACCCCTCAGAAGTTCAGACCTCTGAGTCTGTTATGCTAAAAGGGGATATCCTAGAAGGAGCAGTATAAACCCTTTCCATTTGTAAACATCTGTGGTTTACAGAGCTAATAAACCGTGGTTTAGAGAGCACAGAAGCTGGAAAATGAGTGTCAGCTGGGAAGGGAAAGACTGGGTGTGAGATGGCTTCATGGAGGAGGTGGCACCTGTTGAGTCTTGGAGGATGGACAGGGTTGCAATAGCTAATGATAGGTGAGAAAGGCATGCTGGGAGAAGGAGCAGCATGAGGAGGAGGAGGGAGGCCAGAAATCGGTATGCTCAGGAATGTACGTGGTCTGGTATCAGAGTAGTGAGCTGTGTGGGAGGAGGTATAGGGGGTGAGTGGGATATGAAGGGTGGTGGGGGGTGCGCAGAGAGAAGGGAGGCTCTGTGGAAGAACAATCTGGAAAGATACATTAGGGCCCCATAGCTGTGACCTTTAAAATCTGTGCTTTAAGTTTGGACTTATTCTCTAGGCAATGGGGAGCCATAATGGTTTTTGAGCAAGAGAGTGACATGATCAGAGCTGAACTTTGGGGAAGCAATGCTGATTGATGTTGTGGACTATCCAGCCCACAGCAGTGCAGTGTCCTGAGCTTGATAAGGTGAGGGTTGTGGTGAGGGAAGGGCGACTTTTCCTCTTGAGGAGGCCATGTGCTGCCCATTCCCTCCACCCACCCCTTCACCACCAAACAGGCCCAGGGCAAGCCCCAGATTCCTAAGCATTCCTCAATGTCCAGAACTTGAAGGAGCCTAGCCACCACTCCCCTTGCCCTCCCCCAACTCCATCCAGCCTAGGCAGTATATGCAAAATCTGGCTCTCCAATCCTTGTATTTCTTCATTTGTCCATTAACTCCTCAAGAGCAGGGCCTCACTTAGGTTGAATGAAATAAAACTGAATAGGAGGCTAACAGGAGGGAGGGTGGAAGTTTCTTCCTCTGCACACTCTACACAGTCTCTGACCCAGGTGGGAGCTGTTACAACAGCAAAGAGAGCAGACCCACCTGCCAGCATGCACTGTCTGGCTCTGGTGACGGGGTGTGGTCAGGAAGTAAACAGTGAAGAATCCGTGATCTACTAAGAGGACAAGAGAGGGCTGAGCCAAGCAGTAAATCGACCGTGTGGACTCTAGTCGAGCAGGAGGGGGCAGAGGCCTGGGTGGGAATGGTGGGAGTGGGCTGGAAAGGCAAGCAGTGCCAGGCACAAGGCAACGTCCACACTGTGGGTGAAGGGTGCCTAACTGCCTTCTCCAATCCAGGGTGTCTCTGAATGAGCATAAAGTTTAAGCTAGTTTTCTTGGTACACTGCTGATGCTCCAGATCAATGCCCCTGCACCCAGAGTTCCTTCCTGTGGAAAGTCTGACGCCATTTCCGCACAAAGTGGAGGGGACTCAGTTTCTTTCTACCCACTGCCCTTTCCTCCCTGATGAGCAGAGAGCCTGAGATCTCCCCAGAGACCCCCAATCTGCTCCTCTGAGCCCCTACCTCTGTCTATATCTGGGGTTCTTGTTAACTGACTCTTATTGATTGGGGTGACCCGGATCTGTCTTCACCGGCAGCCTCTTAGCTTCAGGTAACCCAGCATTGAAAAGTACATTCCTCCCCAGTGGCCCAGCTAACTAACATCTCTCCCAGGAGAACTGGCAAGGATGAATTCTTCACTTTCCCTCTTTC